>NC_057801.1:638192751-638792751 GCF_018294505.1 Triticum aestivum
GCTCAGACGCCCGACTGTGGCATTTCTTTTAAAGCCCTTTATGCGGTGTCGCTAAGACGCCCGACTGTGGCATGTTTGTTATTTATTTCATAATTTTAATATTGCTAAGTTATTGCATATTCATAATTAACATGCTTGTATGCATCATAGTTTTATTTATCTTTTGTGACTGACGTCATGAGCATAAAATATTTTCAGCACATCATTGTCATATTATACCTGTGTTCATAATGTTTGCGAGTACATTCAAAGTACTCACTGGCTTGTCCCTGGCTATTGTCTTGGCCAGATTTCTTGCATGGAGAGGAGCGACGTGATGACAGCCCCGGAAACTAAGCAACGGTGATAGCAGCCTCGCAAAGATAGGAGTTAACCTGGTCAGCTGTTCCCGTAGGAAATGGAGTCCCATAGATGCTGATGATTCACAACCCGCTTCCGCCATCAACCACTAGAAACCAATTGTTGTACTCACAAACCAGAATGGTCTTGTACTTCATATTTTGTATTTTGCTTGGAATTTCTGTATCAAGTTGGTGCCTCATCAGCAAACAGTCATCCTAGGGCTGGTGAGCACAAGGGCCATTTTCTAGGAATTAATACCCGGAGAATCGGTCCCCACACTTCCCTGCGGAAGCGATTGGCCCTCGCGGTCGCCTCCTCCCGCCTGGTCGCGGCGGCCGCCCCCTTGAGCTTCTTCGGCTTGCCGCCGAATGAACTCGGCCCAGGCTGGCGCCTCTTCAAGCCGCCTTGGCCGGCGGAGGAACCCGCGCCCGATGAGCCGACCCTCGGCTGGTGGCGCCGGGCGACTTCCCCTTCGGCGTCGTCATCAGGCCAGTCGGCGAATGTGGCCGAGGGCCTGAGGCCGCCTCCTGCTCCTCCTCCCCCGCCCTCAGCGTCGGCTTCCATCGCCGCTGCCCCCAAGTCGGGGTCGTCAACGTCGCTCTCTGCTCGGTTGGGGACGAACTCGCGGGGCGGTCTTGTGACGCCGGCTGCGGGCTGCATGAGGGGGTTCTAGTTCAAAGAAACCAATAAAAATCAAAAGTCGGAGTCGGCTACGAAGAAGGCAAAGCAATAAAGAGATGCGACTTACCACTGGAGGGGGGTTGATGCGCGAGTACGGCTCCTTGCCGAACTGCCAGTCCTTCCCGAACTCGCAGTTCGCGATGTGGTTCACCATGTTTGCCACCTCTGCGCGGGGCATTTCCTTGGTGCACATCCGACTCGGGTCCCGGTGGTCACTCATCTGACTGATCAGATGAGGCCGACCTTGGAGAGGGAGGACTCAGCGCACCACAAAGGCGGCCAGCAAGTCGGCCCCAACGAGGCCCTCCGACTGCGTCAGAACTCAGAGCCGCGCCACGGCGGTGGCTCCGGCGGGAGTCAACATCTTGGCTCGATGAGACCAGCTGGGAAGCCTCCCAGCCGGTGCGTCGGCTTTGTAAGGCGGCAGATTGACCCAATCCCCGTCGGGGGCAACGCTCTTCACGTAGAAGTATGACCGTTGGCACATCTTCACCGATTTGATCAACGCGATGGCGGGGAACGGGTTGTCGACCGTCGGCCGCCGCAACGCGATGAAGGCGCCGCATTGAGCCGGCACGCCGGTGACGTGCGTGCCGAGCTTGGAAGAGAAGAATTCTCCCCACAACTCGATGGTGGGGAGGACGGCAAGGAAGCCTTCGCACAGAGTGGCGAAGGCGGACAGCAGCACCACCGTGTTTGGGGTAAGGTGGTGCAGCTGGATCCCGTGGAACTCCAGGAAGGCGCGAAAGAAGCCGCTCGCCGGCAGCCCCAGGCCGCGCATGAGGTGCGAGCGGAAGATGACCCGCTCGCCCTCCTCCGGCGCTGGCCGAATCTCCCCCTCTGGTGCAGCGCGGGCGCGCACGAGGTCTGCGCCGGGGAGCCGGCGCATCCAGCGGAGGAACTCGATATGCTCATCATCCACCTCCCGTCCCACACGCCGGAGCGCACGGCGGGGGTCGCGGCGGCGGAGGAAGAGCTCATCGCCGTTGGTGTGGTGTGTTCTTGCTCGACTGTGGCGAAAGGAAGGAAAGGAGGCAAGAGGAGGCGGAGGGAGCGGGGAAGATGGGCGCGCGTGCTCTGCCGCTCCGCTCCCCCCCGCCTACTTATAGCCTTGTGGGCTAAGAAGCCGAAGGGGGCGGGTGTGGGATTAACTGTGCACAGGACCCCACGCCCCCCACAATTTACCCCACGAAGTTACTGCGCGCAGTAACGACATGGGAAAACCAACCGACCGCATGGCCGCAATAGATCCGTTCGAATGCCGAGGCGCGGTAGTGGCGGGCCCCGCCTGACGGCCCGTCCCGTCGCGCGCGTGGGAAGGCAGACTACCCCCGCCGCGTGGCGCCACGCAATAGGACCGCACTGATGGCCACGGGGAAGCGTATCAGGCACGCCGCCTGGTCTTCCGCCACGACTTTTGAGCTCTTTACGAGGCAGGGCGGCCCTCCGCAAATCCGACTTTGGATAGTCGGCCCGAAGGAAGACGGCAACCGAAGCCCAGAATCCACTCCCGGAAGATTGAAACTGTTGAAGCCCCACGATGCAGTGTCCGCAGAGCTTCACCAGCTTCGGGGACTACTGTCGGAGTAATGGGCCACGGGTAGGCCAACCCGAGCCCCAGGGCCTTTCAAGACATCGGGGCAGGCCGCGCCCCTCATGCCGAGTCCCTGGGATGACTCCAACATCTGTTGAGTCCCAGGGACGACTCCAAGATCTGCCGACTCCCAGGGACGACTCCAAGTTATGCCGAGTCCCAAACGGCGATTCCGCAACAAGCCGAGTCCCAGATGGCGACTCCAAGACAAGCCGACTCCTGGCCGGCGACCTCCAGAGAGGCCGGCTAGGGAGAGTCGGCCCACGACTCCACCCTCGTCTCGAAGGACAAGGCGGGGTACGACCACGGCATGGCCGCCCCCTGCTTACGACGGACCGGCATGGCTACAGTGAGTCGTATCGCTGGAGATCTCCGACGAGGCGCGACACTGTTGCCATGCCCGCCCTGACCTCAGCCACACTAGGCAGCACACTGTGCCCACGACGCCGGGCTGTACGACCCAAGGGCGGCGGGGCCGCTCGTCAGTGGGTAGACCGAAGACGGCATAAGTGCCCTGGAGACGTACCGGTGGGAGTCGGCCCCCTGGAGTCGGCCGACCCCTCCCCCGGGCCCCGCACACCATTAACCAGATAAGATGGGGAGTGGCGACAGTGAACGCATGCCAGACAGCGGCGCTGTAGCCATGACCGCATGACCAAGCCAGCGTCATCAGGAGTACCGCTACAGTCTCAGGCCTGTCCGCGGGGCCCGCCAGTCAGCGGGCCCCAGTAGTCGGAAGGAAGGACGACGGCTGAGAGACAGACGGTTGGGACCCGCTCCCAGCCGGATTACTATTGTACCCCTGGGGGGTAGGCCTATATAAACCCCTCGGGAAGCCCATGCAAAGGGTTCGGACCCAGATAGGAATAGACCTTAGATCACAGGAAGGAGAAGCTAGCCTTGCCTTCTCCTACCTCCAGAAACAGCTCCAGAAGCACCATTGTAACCACTTTGCCATAGTGACCATGCGGAGACCCCGTAGAGCAGCAGTAGGGGTGTTATCTCCTCGGAGAGCCCTGAAGCTGGGTAAGTTCCGCCGGCGTGCATGTCTTCGCCTCATCCCGCTTCCGAGCACCGGCGACGTTCTACTCGCTCCCACCATGATAAGCCATCCTTTGGCATATGTCGTACCCAACCCCCGACACGGGGCGTGGCGACACTTGATCGGTGGCGGCAAGGGTCTTGGCTCGACAGTGCGTCGCTCCCTCCCAAGAGCCCGCGGCGGCGGAGCCGGCCGTGAGGGGAAGAGGGAGAGTATGGGGCCGAGGCCGCCGTGGTGCTCGGGGGAGAGGAGGACGGGGCGGTGCATCGGCCTCACCTCCGCCAGCAGCCCTTCCCCCATGGAGGGCCACGTCGGGGACAACACTTTAGAGTTCTTCGTCAGGCTGCGCCAGACGGCGCACCATCGTCTCCGTCTCCCGACCCCGTTTGCTCGGGCCATGGAGCTGGATCCACCGCAGGCGTTGCAGCTGCATATGAGGGGTTGTGGGAGCAACGACATATGGGCGGAGAACGAGTTCCCCACCCCTCACGTCATGTACCTTCGTCGAGGATGGAAGACCTTCGCCCGTGTCCACAGCCTGACGCCGGGGCTCGTTCTTATCTTCAAGTTGATGGAGGACGGCCTGCTCTCCGTCAAGGTTTTTGGAGACCTTGGCACTCGTCTGTAGTGTTGCGTGGAGAGGTCCTCCGATGACGAAGATTCCTCCTCGACCGAGAGTGGCAAGGAGGACAGCGGTAGCGACAGCGAAGTGGGCGGCAGGATGACGGGTCCGACTAGGCGACGGGCGCGGCGCTCCGGGGTGGCACCGGCGACTCCATCATCCGCGTCGCCGGCTCCTTGAACTTCTCGGGGTCGCCTCCTTGGGCGGCTGGCATTGGGAGGCTGTGGAAGAGGAAGAGGGCGGGCGGCAAGGCCGTCAAGTCGGAGTACCCGGGCACCGACGCCTTTGTAGCGTATTGACGGTCCTGCCGCCTCGTCTTCCTGCTCTTCTGCCATCATCATCATCACCAGTCTCCCTTCGGGGTGGCCACCGGGACGTTCTCCTGGTGCCTTCTGCTGCTCGTACCTTGCCTAGGCGCCCCTTTTGCCCCTTTGCCTTCTTGTTCCATTTCCTGAGGAGAGGGACAAGAAAGGGATCACGAGCACCTTATCTCTTTTTAGTCTTATAAGCCTTCGGGCCTTTGTTAGATTTAGGACTTGTAATCCCCCTGTTCATGTTTTTCATTTCGTATGAACTGTACCTGTACGAGATGTTTTTAATGAAAAGGGATGTTCACCGAGCTTTTCATTCGTGGGTGAAACCCACGGCAAGGAGCGAATCCTTGTTGCCATCTAAAGTAAACACTTTTCGCCCGGCAACAGGCCTCGCCGTTCCCCATTTTGCTCGACCTTTCTCACGCTCTTGGCGGAGGCAGGGATGAGATGGGTTTAGGCTCCACGTTCTATCCCCCTTGCTGCCGCGACTACGACCAACTTCGAACCCAGGAGATAATCCTTGGGTGCGGAAAGATGGGAGCACGGTAGCCTAGAGATAAAACGAGGTTTCACATACCCCAGTTCATAACTAAATGCATGATAGAGGACAAAAGACTTATCTGGACCTGCAGCCCCCGGCAACCTTGGCTTGCCGTGGACGGATCCTTGCATTTGAAGCCCCCTGCAACCTTGGCTTGCCGGGGTCGGGGCACCGGTCCGTTCGTTTCTTCCAAACAGCTCGGCAGAAATATTTTCGTGTCCTGCGAACCAAAGAGGACAGGGAAGAAACATAGAGATGCACACTTGACCTCTAAGCTAGGGGTTAGCCGCTGCCAAGCACTATCAACCCTAACCGAGTTGGAGACTTGACCTAGCATGCATGCTATAACTTAGGGCGCCAGTGCTTCGTTTATTAGTGCTCAAGGTCTGTGCCTGGCTTTGTACAAAGGGTTGCATGCCTTGCTGGCAAGGCTTGTACAAAAGGGTGGCTTGCCGGGAGGCCCGACAGCCGCGCCTTATGGGTAAAACTTGTGAAGATGCTCGATGTTCCAGGAGTTTCTCACTGGAATGGCATCTTCGATCTCCAGGCAGACTGCGCCGGGCCTGGTGACTCGTGTTACCCGATAAGGGCCTTCCCACTTCGGCGTCAACTTTTTGGAATTCTTGGCCGACTGAACGTGCCTAAGAACAAGGTCACCTTCCTCAAAGCTCCGGGCATGAACCTTGCAGCTATGGTAGCGGCGCAAGGCTTGCCGGTAGTGTGCTGCTCTTACAGCCACCTGAAGACGATCTTCCTCAAGGAGCATTGCGTCATCTTTTGCAGTCGCTCTTGCTCAAGCTCATCATAAGCGAGCACTTGAGATGACCCGTATATGAGTACCGTGGGGAGAACTACTTCTGCCCCGTAAACCAGGGCAAAGGGTGTCTGGCCGGTGGCTCGATTTGGCGTCGTCCTGATTGACCAAAGAACCGCCGGCAATTCATTAATCCAACGCCTTCCACTCTTGCACAGCCTGTCGAAAGTCTTCGTTCTTATGCCTCGCAGAACTTCAGCATTTGCTCTCTCCACTTGGCCATTGCTCCGTGGGTGTGTCACGGAAGCAAACCAGACATTGCTGCCGAGATCCTAAATGTATTGCATGAAGGCATGTCTTGTGAACTGTGCCATTGTCGGTGATGATCCTGTTGGGCACCCCAAAACGGCAAACTAGTCCCTTGAAGAACTTGATGGCTGACTGCACCGTCACCTTCCTCACTTCTTCCACCTCTGGCCACTTTGTGAACTTGTCGATTGCAACGTACAAGTACTCAAAGCCCCCGACGGCACGGGGGAAAGGGCCCAATATGTCGAGCCCCCAGACCGAAAAGGGCCAGGAGGAGGGATGGTTTTAAGGGCTTGAGCTTGTTGATGAAGCTTCTTTAAATGGAACTGGCACGCTTCACACTTGGTTAATAGTGTTGCCGCATCCTGGAGGGCGGTGGGCCAGAAGAAGCCTTGCCGGAAAGCCTTGCCGGCAAGGGCTCTTGACCCTATGTGGGAGCCACATATGCCTCCATGTATCTCCGCCGATAGCTCTAGTCCTTCCTCCCGGGAGATGCACTTCAATTTCACCCCATTTGGCCTCCTTTTGTACAACACGCTGTCAACGAATTGATACAGAGTAGACCAGTGGGCTACTCTTTCCGCTTCTTCCTGCTCCTCAGGAAGCTCTTCTACTTGGAGGAATCAGACAGTGTGCTGCGCCCATGCCAGAGCTTGCGGCTCGATGACAAGGACTAAATGCATTTCTTCTGCCGCGAGAGCGGTCGTCTCTACAGCCATGGCCTGAGGCCCTGCCGGAATTGGCAGCCCCGTGGCAAGGCTGGCATCCGCGGCAGTACCTTCGCCATCAGCCCTGGGAGGCTTGGAGGGGAAGTACTTGCTGGGGCCTAGCTTCCTCCGCTTGTTCTGCCCGGCTGATAGTTTGATGGATGGTTGAGTCAGCTGAAGCACAAAAGTACCTAGTTCCACAGGCAGCTTGAGGGCAACGCGCTTTGACAAGTAGTCGGCAATGTTGTTCTCCGCCCGAGGGACGTGCTCCACTTGTATACCGTCAAAGCGCTCCTCTAGCTTCCTCACTTCATCCACGTAGGCTTCCATCAATGGGCTTTGGTAATCTTTGTTGACCTGCCTGACAATGAGTTGCGAGTCGCCCCTGACAATGAGCTTTTTGACTCCGAGGTCCACCGCGATCCTGAGACCGGCAAGCAAACCCTCGTACTCAGCGGTGTTATTGGTTGATATCTCCCGGGGAAAGTGCATTTGGATGACACACTTGAGGTGCTCTCCAGTGGGTGCGACAAGCAGGACACCAGCACTGGCGCCTTGCAGCGAAAAGGCCCCATCAAAGTACATGATCCAGTTGCGCTCGTTTCCTTGCCGGGGAGAGTGATCTCCTGTACCTCTTCGTCAGGCGTCGAGGTCCATTCTGCAATAAACTCCGCCAAGACTCTGCTCTAAATCGTCAAGGTACTTTCAAACTTTAAACCGAAACTCAACAGCTCCAGGGCCCATTCCACAATTCTCCCCGTTGCATCTGGGTTGTGCAGTATCCGTTGCAACAGGAGGCGGGTGACCACGGTGATCTCGTGCGCTTGGAAGTAATGGCGCAGCTTCCTCAAGGCCATAAGGAGGCCGAAGAGCAATTTTTGCACACCTGAGTACCTCGACCTAGCTCCCTGTAAAATGGAGCTGACGAAGTAAACCGGGTGCTGCACCATCTTCTTCCTTTGCGCCACTTCACCTGGCCATGCGGTCCCTGGCGCACTAGCGTCAGCCCCTGCCGGGGACTCACTCTTGCCGGGACCGAACCCTGCCGGGGACTTAATTAGTCTCGCTGGGACCAAGCCCCGCCGGGGAGGGTTCTGGCCCGCTAACCATTGACTCTGCCGCTATTGCTGTCTCTTTGTCGACCTCTCTCTACGCCACTAATGCAGCGCGAACCACTTGATTTGTTGCCGCCAGATATAGCAGCAATGGCTCTTGTGGTTTAGGCGCAACCAGCACCGGGGCAGAGGAGAGGTACTTCTTCAAGTCTTGCAACGCCGCCTCGGCCTCTGGGGTCCATTCCACTGGGCCCGTCTTCTTTAAGATCTTGAAAAAGGGGAGGGCACGCTCCACAGATTTGGAGATGAATCTGCTCAGGGCGGCAACACAGCCAGTGAGCCGACGCACGTCCTTGATCCGTTTGGGTGCCTCAATCTGCTCGATGGCCTTAATCTTGTCTGGGTTTGCCTCAATCCCGCGTTGTGACACAAAGAACCCGTGAAGCTTGCCGGACGGGACACTGAAGACACACTTCTCAGGGTTCAATTTGAGGTTGATCTTGCGCAGGTTTCCAAATGTTTCCTCCAGATCTCGCACAAGTGTTGCTTTATCCTTGGTTTTGACCACTATGTCATCCATATAAGCTTCCATATTTCTATGTAGCTGGGGTTCAAAACCAATTTGGACTGCTCTTGCAAAGGTTGAGCCAGCACTCTTCAACCCGAAAGGCATCCGTAAAAAGCAATACGTACCACATGGGGTGATGAATGCTATCTTTTCCTTGTCTTATTTTGTCATGAAGATCTGGTGGTATCCTGAGTAGGCGTCGAGGAATGATAACAGGTCACACCCAGCTGTGGGGTCAACAATCTGGTCGATGCGCGGTAACAGGAAGGGATCCTTTGGACAAGCCTTATTGATGTCTGTGTAATCAATACACAGCCTCCACTTCCCGTTTGCCTTGCGCACCACCACCGGATTGGACAACCACGTCGGATGGAGTACTCCTCTTACGAAGCCTTCCACCTCTAGTTTCCTGATTTCCTTCGTGATGAACTCTTGCCTCTCCAGAGCTTGCTTCCTGACCTTTTGCTTGACGAGCCACGCATGAGGACAAACATCAAGATGGTTCTCAATCACTTCCCTGGGAATGCCGGGGATGTCAGAGGCTTGCCATGCAAACACATCGACATTCACCCGAAGGAAAGTAACGAGCTCCCTTTCCTATTTGCTGTCTAGGGTGGAGCTTATGGTAAAAGCTCCACCCATTCTGTCCCCCTTGACGGTCACTGTTGGGGATATGACTATTTCTGTAAGCCGCCCAGGAGGGGCCGGGTTACGCAAAGAAGAATCATCAGAAAGAAGCCCAAGACCAAGCATGAAGATGGCAGTTCAATAAAGAGTCTAAAGCCCACCAGCGACTTGAGGCCCGTCATAGTAAACCGCCATAATGGCATGACTTGTATCATAAGGTAGATTTAACTAGTCACCGAGCCAGACACTGTTTATGAGCCGGCCGGGACTCTGTAGGCCGCAGGGTGTCCACCCGTGTATATAAGGGGATGACCCGCTGGCGGCTTAGGGCAAGAAACAACTCGTCGAGAACTGGGTATAGCGTATCTCACTCCCTGGTCATCGAAACATCAAGCAATACCAACCCAACTAGACGTAGGCCTTACCTTCATCGCAAGGGGCCGAACTAGTATAAACCTCCCATGTCTCTTGTCCTAATTAACCCCTTCAAGCTTCCTAGTTGCGATGGCTCCGTGATTAAGTCCTTTCACTAGGACATCTGACGTGACAATTCCACGACAGTTGGCGCCCACCGTGGGGCTAGCGCATGGTGGATTTGAGTTCTTGAAGGGCAACTTCGAAGGGCTCAAGGGATACGCAGTGGGCCGGATGACCAAGAGTCGTCGCGGCAAGATCTACATCGACGACGAAGGTTGGGGCCCCGACGCCAGCTCAATTGAGTACAGGTACCGGGTCCCCTTCAGAGGAATCCACGTCTTCATCGGCCGGATTGGTGAGCCGGGACCTGAGCCGGACAACTGCACCGACCTCGTCGAGACGGCTCAGTGTGCGAAACCTGCCCGAGCTCAACCTGGCATGAAGCGTGTCTTTGTGGGCTGCGTCCACGGAGAAGAACTTTCTGAAGGACCTGAAGATGGTGGTGAGATGACCGTCCTCTCTGACGGTGATTCATCCGCCGGTTCGACAAATTTGCTGTATCAAGTGCAAGATGGCGTGCTCGGGGGCTGTTCCGATGGCTCCTCGATTAAGTCATTTCACTAGGACATCTGACGTGACAATTCCACGACAGTCACCTTCTTGGTCTCTGGCGGTGCAGCTATGGATTTCTTGCTCTTGCCGGCGGAGCTCTCTGGCACGTCCTCAACGGGAGCGCAACACCCTGAAGAGATGCGCTTGCCCGAGTGGGTGCGAGGGGCCTCGCCGGTCTTCTTCCCTCCCGGGGCTCCGTCGGCAGGAGCAGGTGCCTTAGCGGCAGCTGCTACAACTGCCTCCCGGTAGAGTTGGTCGGTGTAAATCAACACATCTTTCTTGTCGGAGGGGACGGTGATGATGTTCATCGGCCCGGGCATCTTCAGTATGTTGTAGGCGTAGTGTGAAGCCGCCATGAACTTGGCTAGTGCCGGGCGGCCGAGGATCCCGTTGTAAGGCAAGGGGATCTCGCACATCAAAAACAATTCTCTCCGTCCTATGGTTCAGCTCGCCTCGGAAGGTCACGGGTAGCATGATCTTTCCCTTTGGCTGGCTCCTCCCCGGGTTAACCCCTTGGAACGTGCCCGTCTCCTCGAGGTCTCCATCAGGGATCTGCAGCCTCTTGACCACAACAGGCGAGATCAAGTTCAGGCCTGATACGTCTCCAACGTATCTACTTTTCCAAACACTTTTGCCCTTGTTTTGGACTCTAACTTGCATGATTTGAATGAAACTAACCCGGACTGACACTGTTTTCAGCAGAACTACCATGATGTTGATTTATGTGTAGAAAAGAAAAGTTCTCGGAATGTCCTGGAAATCCACGGAGGCACTTTTTGGAATTAATAAGAATTTTTGGCGAAAGAATTAATGCCAAGGGGCCCACAGCTCGTCCATGAGACAGCCCCCCCCTAGGGCGCGGCCTCCTATCTCGTGGGCCCCCTGGACCTCCACCGACGTCAACTCCAACTCCATATATTCCATCTCGGGGAGAAAAAAATCAGAGAGAAAGTTTCATCGCGTTTTACGACACGGAGCCGCCGCCAAGCCCTAATCTCTCTCGAAAGGGCTGATCTAGAGTCCGTTCGGGGCTCCGGAGAGGGGGATTCGTCGCCGTCGTCATCATCAACCATCCTCCATCACCAATTGCATGATGCTCACCCCCGTGCGTGAGTAATTCCATCGTAGGCTTGTTGGACGGTGATGGGTTGGATGAGATTTACCATGTAATCAAGTTAGTGTTGTTAGGGTTTGATCCCTAGTATCCACTATGTTCTGAGATTGATGTTGCTATGACTTTGCTATGCTTAATGCTTGTCACTAGGGCCCGAGTGCCATGATTTCAGATCTGAACCTATTATGTTTTCATGAATATATGTGTGTTCTTGATCCTATCTTGCAAGTCTATATTCACCTATTATGTGTTATGATCTGACAACCCCGAAGTGACAATAATCGGGATACTTCTTGGTGATGACCGTAGTTTGAGGAGTTCATCTATTCACTATGTGTTAATGCTTTGGTCCAGTTCTCTATTAAAAGGAGGCCTTAATATCCCTTAGTTTCCATAAGCACGGGAGGGTAGGACAAAAGATGTCATGCAAGTTCTTTTCCATAAGCACGTATGACTATTTACGGAATACATGCCTACATTACATTGATGAATTGGAGCTAGTTCTGTATCACCCTATGTTATAACTATTGCATGAGGAATCACATCCGGCATAATTATCCATCACTGATCCATTGCCTACGAGCTTTTCATATATTGTTCTCTGCTTATTTACTTTTCCGTTGCTACTGTTACAACTGCTACAAAAACCCAAAAACATTTATCTTTACTTTTGTTACTGTTACCATTATTATCATACTACTTTGCTACTAAATACCTTGCTGCAGATACTAAGTTATCCAGGTGTGGTTGAATTGAAAACTCAACTGCTAATACTCAAGAATATTCTTGGGCTCCCCTTGTGTTGAATCAATAAATTTGGGTTGTACTTCACCCTCGAAAGCTGTTGTGATCCCCTACATTTGTGGGTTATCAAGACTAATTTCTGGTGCCGTTGTCGGGGAGCATAGCTCTATTCTCTGAGTCACTTGGGATTTATATCTGTTGATCACTATGAAGAACTTGAAAGACGCTAAGACCAAGATTTTTCCCTCAACTATGAGGGGAGGTAAGGAGCTGCCATCTAGCTCTGCACTAGATTCTCCTTCCGTTATTAGTAGGCTTGCGACACCTAAACCTGCTACTGCTATGAATTCTGATATGTCGCATGTTATTGATGATGCCACTTCTGCTATGCATGATGAAACTACTTCTGTGCGTGATACTACTTTGCCATTAGGTGAATTTCTAGATGAACAACTTGCTAGAGTTAGGGGGAATGAAAATATTGAAGAACCTATTATTGATGATAGTGATGATGAACGTTCCCCCAATGATTATGTATTACCTGTTGTTCCTAAGGGTTATGTTATGAATGAAGCAGCTGCTATGGAAATTCTTGCTTGCAATGATAGAAATGATCTTAAGAAATTATTAGCTAAATGGAAGCAGCAGTCTCTTAATGCTAGAATGAAACCCGATCCTGCTTTTGCTACTTCACCTATCTGTGTTACTGATAAGGATTATGAATTCTCTGTTGATCCTGATATTATTACTTTAGTTGAATCTGATCCTTTTTATGGCCTTGAATCTGAAACTGTTGTGGCACATCTTACCAAGTTGAATGATATAGCCACCCTGTTCACTCATGATGAGAAGTCTCGCTATTTATACATCCTTAAGATATTTCCGTTCTCATTCAAGGGTGATGCTAAGACTTGGTATAATTCTCTTGCTCCTGGTTGTGTGAGTAGTCCCCAGGATATGATTTATTACTTCTCTGCTAAATATTTCCCTGCTCATAAGAAACAAGCTGCCTTGCGGGAAATATATAATTTTGTGCAAATCAAAGAAGAGAGTCTCCCACAAGCTTGGGGGAGGCTTCTCCGGTTACTTAATGCTTTGCCTGATCATCCTCTTAAGAAAAATGAAATACTTGATATCTTTTACAATGGACTAACCGATGCTTCCAAGGACTACTTGGATAGTTGTGCTGGTTGTGTTTTCAGGGAAAGAACAGTCGACGAAGCTGAAATATTATTGAATAATATGTTGACTAATGAAAATAATTGGACTCTTCCTGAGCCAGTTCCTGAAGTAATTCCTGAACCAATTGAGCCAACTCCTGAGCCTATTCCTAAACCCACTCCGAAGAAGAGAGGTGTTTTATTTCTCAGTCCTGAAGATATGCAAGAGGCAAAGAAATCAATGAAAGAAAAAGGTATTAAAGCTGAAGATGTTAAGAATTTACCACCTATTGAAGAAATACATGGTCTTAATTTACCGCCTGAAGAACCACATTGTCTTGATAACCCGACACAGGTAGTAAAGGTAAATTCTCTCTATAGATATGATAAAGTTGAAATACCCTCTACTAAATTTCATAGCCCATGCTTAGATGAATTTGATGACTTTATGGCTAGACAAGAAAGTTTTAATGCTTATGTTGGTAGAGAGTTAAAGAATAATGCTTTCGAGATAGGACGCGTAGGTGATAATCTGGCTAGAGTTAAAGATGAACTTCACCGCGTTAGCAAATATGCTTCTATGGTTGCTACTCAAGCTGAGCAAGTACTCAAAGCTCAAAATGATTTGCTTGATGAATTGAATAATAAAAATGACTTTGCCGTTAGAGTGGCTACTAGAACTGGTAGAATGACTCAGGAACCTTTGTATCCTGAAGGCCACCCTAAGAGAATCGAGCAAGATTCTCAGAGAAATAATTTAGAGGCACCTAGTTCTTCTAAGAAGAAGAAAAAGAAAAACGATAGAACGTTGCATGCTTCTAGTGAACCTACTGTAGACACACCTGAGAATCCCAATGATATTTCTATCTCTGATGCTGAAACACAATCAGGTGATGAACATGAACCTAGTGATAATGTTAATGATAATGTTCATGTTGATGCTCAACCTAGCAAAAACAATGATGTAGAGATTGAACCTGCTGTTGATCTTGATAACCCACAATCAAAGAATCAACGTTATGATAAGAGAGACTTTGTTGCTAGGAAGCACGGGAAAGAAAGAGAACCATGGGTTCAGAAACCCATGCCCTTTCCTCCTAAACCATCCAAGTCAAAGGATGATGAGGATTTTGAGCGCTTTGCTGAAATGATTAGACCTATTTTCTTACGTATGCGCTTAACTGATATGCTTAAAGTAAATCCTTATGCTAAGTATATGAAGGATATCATTACAAATAAAAGAAAGATACCGGAAGCTGAAATTTCCACCATGCTTGCTAATTACACTTTTAAGGGTGGAATACCAAAGAAACTTGGAGATCCGGGTGTGCCAACTATACCATGCTCCATTAAAAGAAATTATGTTAGAACTGCTTTATGTGATCTTGGAGCCGGTGTTAGTGTTATGCCTCTCTCTTTATATCGTAGACTTGAATTGAATAAGTTGACACCTACTGAAATATCTTTGCAAATGGCTGATAAATCAACTGCTATACCTGTCGGTATTTGTGAGGATGTGCCTGTTGTGGTTGCAAATGTCACTATCTTAACGGACTTTGTTATTCTTGATATTCCCGAGGACGATAGTATGTCTATTATCCTTGGTAGACCTTTTCTTAATACTGCAGGGGTTGTTATTGATTGCAACAAAGGCAATGTCACTTTTCATGTTAATGGCAATGAGCATACGGTACACTTTCCGAGGAAACAATCTCAAGTTCATAGCATCAATTCTATTGAAAAAGTTCCAACTATCATTTTTGGAGGTTTTCAATTTCCTCTTCCTACTGTCAAGAAAAATATGATATTCTTATTGTTGGGGATTTTCATATCCCCGTTGAGGTAACTTAGTGTTATTCAAAACTTCTCCGGTTCCGTGTTATTCAGAATGAGTTTGTTAACAAGACTTGATCAACCTTGTTAGCGGGTTCATTTTGATGATCACGAGATGGATGAAACTAGAAGGCACAACCTTCTGTACCCTCTTTTTACTTTCTGTTATTTAGAATAAATAAAGCAAAAATAGTATTATCCGTCTGTTTCCTGAATTATCCGTGCATTAAAAAATAGTCCGAAAATAAAAGTGCTCCAAATGCCCTGCAAATTTAGTATGATTTTTTCTGGAATATTTGAGGATTTTAGGCACTGAAAACACTGCAGGAGGGGCAAGCACCAGGCCACGAGAGAGGAGGGCGCCCCCCCTGTAGGGCGCGCCCCCTGTCTCGTGGGCCCCTGGTGGCTCCCCTCCACTTATGCCAGCTCCCACACACTTCATCTTCTACCCAGAAAAATCCCCATCCAGCTCAAGCACGAGTTCTAGCTCGTTTTGCTGCGATTTTCGATCTCCTAGCTCAAAGCTCCATTCACAAAACTGCTTTGGGAGATTGTTGCTTGGTATGTGACTCCTCCATTGGTCCAATTAGTTTTTGTTCTAGTGCTTTATTCATTGCAAATTTTTGCTGCTTAGGTGACCATGTTCTTGAGCTTGCATGTTAAATTTTTGAGGTCCCAAGCAATTCCAATGCATGATATGGGCTCTAGGCACTTGTAGGAGTAGTTGCTATCATTCTTGTTTAGTTTTATGCACTTTTATTTTGAAGTTACTAAAAATTTCAGAAATTTTCAGAAAAATGTTGAGGAAACTTTTGAGGGGCTCCTCTAGCCAAAGCTCCCAGGAAAAACAAGCCAAAGAGAAGGAAAAAGCCAAGTATAATCTTCCTCGCTTAGCGGAAGTACGGTCGTGTGAATGGCCATGCGAGGATTTCTTGAAAGAGGCTGGATTTCATGAAGACTTTCATGCTTTAATCGAGACTGCAGGCCTCACCGGGTTCATCAACGACCGAATCGATCAGTATCTCTTACTCACCAATACTTTCGTGCAGAACTTTTATTTTTATCCTAAGAAGTCACCGCCTTATGTCATTTTTGCGTGATATGTAGGATACCTTATGTGGGAGAATTAGAGGAACCCCATCGTGAAGATGTGGCGGGCTTTGTTAATACTATCGCCGTAGAGGAGCCAAAGAAGGGTTCCGAGGCAAAAGTCTCAAGCATACACTTTCCTGTTTTACGCTACTTTGCCATATTTGCTAGTAGATGCTTGATTGGTCATGGAAATAGTGGAAACTTGAGCGTTCCTGATATTATCATTCTTCAACATGCTTTGCTTGGAGACAATACTTTTAGTATGGGTGCCGTCGTTGCTAAACGGCTAGCCCTGAATCGTACAAAAGGCCCCATATTTGGAGGTATCTATGCTGCACGTCTTGCTAGACATTTTCAGATACCCATTAGGCACCATGAGGAAAAGGAGACAATATTGCCTCCTCACATTTTAGATTACAAGAGCATGGTAGCACACAAGTTTATTGTTGACAACGAAGATAGGATGCTCTTGTATAAACTTAGATTCAATAAGAAACACTTTGAGATTATTATTTTGCCTGCGCCTTTGTTGTTTGATTTGCTTGCGGAAAATTTTCTTGTCACACCAGAGGTGGTGAACAATCATCGAGCTCAAGCTTTTACTCCAGAACCAGAACCTGAGCTGGACCCTTATCGTGCATCATCTGTCCAGTGGGACCCGGAGATGACCAGCCAGTGGTATCCTGATTACACCTCCCAGTACACCGAGGAGAGTAGCAGCGGTCCTTGGTATTAAACCAACTTAGGCCAAAAGCCTAAGCTTGGGGGAGTACGTATTTCTCACCGACTTTACATTCATGTTCACACACTAGTCGTCGGTGCTCATACTCTTTCATTGTATTATCCATGCTAGTTTAAATTTCTTTTTCTAGTTTTCTTCTTGTGTGTTTGATAAACCTTGAGAAAAACCAAAAAAATTAGTTAGTTTAATTCCCTTGCCTGTAGTAGAATTAAAATGAAAACCCAAAAAGATTTCTAGTTCTTCTTTTACTTGTTGGGAGCTTTCCCGTGTAAATAGTTTTATTTTCTTTTCTTTCCTTTGGGGGTCGAGAAGACCATATTGAAAATGCTTAGTGGCTCTTATATGCATGATTGTTTATTTAATTTAGAGCCCATATTACTTGTCTTCTCTCTTGAGTTGAATGCTTGCAGATTCCAGCTTAGTCCAATGCACGTACACTCTTATTATTATACACATCGTTCGGTCGTGCGAGTGAAAGGCAATAATGACGATATATGATGGACTTATTGGGATGAGAAAAGCTGGTATGAACTCGACCTCTCTTGTTTTTGTAAATATGATGAGTTCATCGTTCCTGAGTCAGCTATTATGAAGTAAACATATTTGCAATGACATTTAGAGATTATAGTTACTTGTGCCATGCTTGATTAGCTATGAGTTATAATGGTTTACCTTGCGTGCCAACATGCTATTAGAATGATTATGATGTGATATGATGGGATGGTATCCTCCTTTGAATGAATTGAGTGACTCGACTTGGCACATGTTCACGCATGTAGTTGAATCAAATCAACATAGCCTTCACGATATTTATGTTCATGGTGGATTATATCCTACTCATGCTTGTACTCGGTGTGAATTAATTTTAATGCATGCTTACGACTGTTGTCGCTCTCTCAGTTGGTCGCTTCCCAGTCTTTTGCTAGCCTTCACCTGTACTAAGCGGGAATACTGCTTGTGCATCCAAACTCCTTAAACCCCAAAGTTGTTCCATATGAGTCCACTATACCTACCTATATGCGGTATCTACCTGCCGTTCCAAGTAAATTTGTATGTGCCAAACTCCAAACCTTCAAATGAAATTCTGTTTTGTATGCTCGAGCAGCTCATGTTACAACTAGGGCTGCCTATATCTTCCATGCTAGGTGGGTTATTCTCAAGAGGAGTGGACTCCGCTCCTCATTCACGAGAAAGGGCCGGTAACCGGGATGCCCAGTCCCATGATCCAAAAAGATCAAAGCAAATCAAAATAATTAAACAAAACTCCCCCAGGGCTGTTGTATGTTGGAGGCACTCGTTGTTTCGAGCAAGCCATGGATTGATGCTTGTTGGTGGTTGGGGGAGTATAAACCTTTACCATTCTGTTTGGGAACTGCCTATAATGCATTTAGTATGGAAGATACAGCCATCTCATAGATGTTGCGTTGACAGCAAAAGTATGCCGCTCAAAATGTTATTCAATCTCTATTTTAAAATCGAGCTCTGGCACCTCTACAAATCCCTGCTTCCCTCTGCAAAGGGCCTATCTATTTACCTTTTATGTTGAGTCATCACCCTTCTTATTAAAAGCACCCGCTGGAGAGCACACTGTCATTTGCATTCATTATTACTGGTTTATATTGGGTATGACTTGACTGGATCTCTTTTACCATGAATTACAATGTTTAGTCAGTCCTTGATCTTTAAAGGTGCTCTGCATTTATGTTTTGCGGTCTCAGAAAGGGCTAGCGAGATACCATTTTGTTATATCATGTTATGATTATTTTGAGAAAGTGTTGTCATCCGAGTTTTATTATTATGGCTCGCTAGCTGATTATGCTATTGATGTGAGTAATTGTGAGACCTATGTGTTATTGTGAGTATGGTTAGTTCGTAATATTTGCTGAAACTTGAATGCTGGCTTTTCATGTTACAACAACAAGAGCAAACAGAGTTTGTAAAAGTTTTTCTTTATCACTTTCAGTTTATCAACTGAATTGCTTGAGGACAAGCAAAGGTTTAAGCTTGGGGGAGTTGATACGTCTCCAACGTATCTACTTTTCCAAACACTTTTGCCCTTGTTTTGGACTCTAACTTGCATGATTTGAATGAAACTAACCCGGACTGACGCTGTTTTCAGCAGAACTACCATGATGTTGTTTTATGTGTAGAAAAGAAAAGTTCTCGGAATGTCCTGGAAATCCACGGAGGCACTTTTTGGAATTAATAAGAATTTTTGGCGAAAGAATTAATGCCAGGGGGCCCACAGCCTGTCCACGAGACAGGGGGGCGCCCCCCCTAGGGCGCGGCCTCCTATCTCGTGGGCCCCCTGGACCTCCTCCGACCTCAACTCCAACTCCATATATTCCGTCTCGGGGAGAAAAAAATCAGAGAGAAAGTTTCATCGCGTTTTACGACACGGAGCCGCCGCCAAGCCCTAATCTCTCTCGGGAGGGCTGATCTGGAGTCCGTTCGGGGCTCCGGAGAGGGGGATTCGTCGCCGTCGTCATCATCAACCATCCTCCATCACCAATTTCATGATGCTCACCGCCGTGCGTGAGTAATTCCATCGTAGGCTTGCTGGACGGTGATGGGTTGGATGAGATTTACCATGTAATCAAGTTAGTTTTGTTAGGGTTTGATCCCTAGTATCCACTATGTTCTGAGATTGATGTTGCTATGACTTTGCTATGCTTAATGCTTGTCACTAGGGCCCGAGTGCCATGATTTCAGATCTGAACCTATTATGTTTTCATGAATATATGTGTGTACTTGATCCTATCTTGCAAGTCTATAGTCTCCTATTATGTGTTATGATCCGACAACCCCGAAGTGACAATAATTGGGATACTTCTCGGTGATGACCGTAGTTTGAGGAGTTCATGTATTCACTATGTGTTAATGCTTTGGTCCGGTTCTCTATTAAAAGGAGGCCTTAATATCCCTTAGTTTCCGCTAGGACCCCGCTACCACGGGAGGATAGGACAAACGATGTCATGCAAGTTCTTTTCCATAAGCATGTATGACTATTTACGGAATACATGCCTACATTACATTGATGAATTGGAGCTAGTTTTGTATCACCCTATGTTATAACTATTGTATGAGGAATCGCCCGGGATAATTATCCATCACTGATCCATTGCCTACGAGCTTTTCATATATTGTTCTCCGCTTATTTACTTATCCGTTGCTATTGTTACAACTGCTACAAAAACCCAAAAACATTTATCTTTAC
The DNA here is from genome assembly GCF_018294505.1 of Triticum aestivum. Classification (NCBI taxonomy): domain Eukaryota; kingdom Viridiplantae; phylum Streptophyta; class Magnoliopsida; order Poales; family Poaceae; genus Triticum; species Triticum aestivum. The sequence goes on from NC_057801.1 coordinate 638,212,839, forward strand.
TTTTGCTACTGTTACCATTATTATCATACTACTTTGCTACTAAATACCTTGCTGCAGATACTAAGTTATCCAGGTGTGGTTGAATTGACAACTCAACTGCTAATACTCAAGAATATTCTTTGGCTCCCCTTGTGTCGAATCAATAAATTTGGGTTGTACTTCACCCTCGAAAGCTGCTGCGATCCCCTACACTTCTGGGTTATCAAGGCCGGCCCCGCTGTCAACCAACATCTTTGTCACCTTGAGGTTGCGGATCGTTGGTGAAACCAACAGCGGCAAGCACCCGACCGCAGTAGTGCGGTCAGGGTGGTCCTCGGTGTTGAAGATGATGGGCGTGCTGGACCATTTCAGTGACTTCCGTGCGTCGAACGATGGCTCCACCGCTGTGATCTCATGCGCCACTGCTTGAGCCAGCGGTGGGATGTATGCAGCGAGGCGTCACCATCAACGCACATGGCCTCTGTGGCTCTCTGGAACTCATGGTCTCCGGACTCGTCGTCCCCGTCGCGATCATCGTCTTCCTGCTTCTTGTCGCGGCCCCGGGCGGGTCTCTCCTGCTGATCATCTTTGCCGCGGCAGCCTCCTTGGCCGCCACGTTTCTTGCCAAACCCTTCGGCACCATCTTGGCCCTTCTCCTTGTCCCGCCGCTCATACTCGGCTTTCTGCTTCTCAGCGAGCATCTCTACTTGCCGGCAGTTTTGGAGGTCATGGCCCTTGGTGCGGTGGATCTTGCAATACTGCTTGTCGGAACCTCCTGGCTTGTTGGCAGCCACCAAGGCCCGGCAAGCGACACACCCGGCAACCTCCTTGCTGGGGTCGCCCGCCTTGGTCTTCTTGGTGGCGCTGGTGTCGTCGGATCCCTCGACGGCAAGCCCTTCTTCGCCGGGGTGGCGGTATCGCCCGTGGAGTCGGTTTCCGCGCCGGCATCTTCACCGGGGTACTTCCTTCCCTCTTCAGCGCGAGCGCATCGATCGGTCAGAACATAAAGTTCGGCCACATCCTTGACCTTGTTCATCGCTAGCTCCTCACGCATCTTGCGGTTGTGCACATTCCGGTGGAATGCACTGATCACAGCGGTGGGACGAATATCGGGGATGTTGTACTGCACCCGGCTGAACCTTTGGATGTACTTGCGCAAGCTTTCCCCTTCCTTCTGGGGGATGGTGCGTAAATTACTTGCCTGGCCATGAGCTTGGTGGCCTCCGGTAAAGGCGCCAACAAACTCATGGCACAGATCCGCCCAAGAAGAAATGGAGTCCATCGGCAAGTGCATCAAACATGACATAACATTAGGCTTTAGTGCCAACGGGAAGTAGTTGGCGAGCACCTTATCATCGCGGGCCCCTGCAGCTTGCATCGCGATGGTGTAGATGCTGAGGAACTCTGACGGGTGAGTCTTGCCGTTGTACTTCTCGCCAACATCGGGCTTGAATGTGCGGTGGGAGGGCCACTGGAACTGCCACAGCTCACGGGTGAAAGCCGGACAACCCACCTCGTAGGGAAGGCCACCGTAGCCTCCCGATGCTGGGTGCTCCGTAGCAGGCCCCGCCCGCCTGTCCGACTGGTGGCGCGCGTCACGTCGATGCTCGATGGTGGTTCGAGTGTCCTCATGAGCCCGCTCCCGAAGAACTTGGCGTTGGTGGAGGTGGGTTCTTGGGTTGGACGATGCTATGGAGATGTCATCACGAGCGTCGTCGCGACGGACCGACGCCCGAGGTGGCCGGAATGGAAGAGGGGAATGCACCGTGGCCGCATCGCCTCCGGCTCGGCCTCCACTAGCATGCGGTGGCTCGACGGAGCGACGGCCTATGGGTCCCTCCGGGCGCAACTTATCGTTGTTGGCAATGCCGACGAGGCTCCGGACGGTGGCCCTCCATTCGTCAAGCTTCTCCATAGTGGGAGGGAAGTCGAGGAGCAGCTGTGCGCGTGCTAAGGCTTCTGCTGGCGTGGGCGGTGGCGAGAGCTGGGTGGACCGCGATGCGCTTCGACTTCTAACCACGTTAGAAGGAGACTCACCACGGCTCCGCAGTCGTCCGCCACCCTCGTTGGCGCCTCGGCGCGCACGCTGGCCTCCCTCATCCTGTGAAGGGCGCATGGGGCTCTTCCCAGGACGGCGCCCTGGGTCACCAGCGGGGTGGCGCTGCTCATCGCGTACGATCTGAGAAGAGCGCGCCGTGGGCGCTGGCGTCGGTGTCTTGGAGGTCGCCGTGCCATCGGTTGGCGGCACACGGCTCGTCGCCCGTCATACAAACGACACCGCCCGCCGGGCCTGGACTGCCAGGGCGATGTGGGTGTTTGTGGGCCGTGCCACGGGTTCTCTCCATGACTGGCCCGCTACTGGCCCGCACCGGTGATGGCAGTCTGGTCCCGGATGAACCGATCGCCATGGTCGTCTTCTTCTTAGGAGCCATGGCGATGATGAACTGCTAGGCCAACTACTAGACCAGATTCTCACAATTTGCAGCCCCTGCCTGGCGCGCCAATGATGTCGGTGGGAAACGACACCTATGGGATCACAAGAATCCCTACTACGGTTGCAGGGCACGGGATCGTGAGAAGAGCGGGACTAGTAAATAGCACAAGGGGGATTTACCCAGGTTCGGGCCGCAAAGGTGCGTAAAACCCTATGATCCTGCTTTGGTGGATGTATTTAGTGTTCTTGAGCTCTTGAACTAGCTCTGGGTGCTGCCAGGTTCGAAAGAGCCGAATCCTTCTCCAGTGCGCCATGGGCCTCCTTTTATAGGCGAAAGGGGCTGCCACAGTGGCACACATGAGGTGGAAAGTGCTACAGTGTTGTGAGCTTATCGCTGGTATTACACGACAAAGCGCATTTAATGCGAGGCTTAGGTGTCCCTTCACTTTATCGGGGACGGGGGTGAGGCCCGTCCCTTCCGCCGCCGCTCCTCCTTGCTTTGACACGCGCCCTAGCCAGCGATGCATGCGGTACCATGTAGGCAGGCAGGCAGCTAAGGTGGCGCGGTGGTGGAGCCTCCACAAAGGGCTGCATGCTACCACGCAGGTGCCTGCCCAGCTGGTTGGGTCGGCAGTTGCATGCGAACGACGGTGGAGACTTGGCTGGTGTGGGCCTGGCAGTGGCCCTGCTGGCGCCCTTGGCGAGGGTCTTGCCGTGGCGCGCTGTCGTCCCCGGCAAGGAACTTGCCGGGGTCTTGCGGGCTTCCTTGGCAAGAAGCCTGCCGAGGATCGTTGCCTTCCAATCCTCATCTGAGCTTGAATATTCTTTGTCTTCACAAAGATCTGCATGCCACCACGGAGGTGCCTCCCGAGCCCTGTCCCAATGCGTTTGTTTAGCGTTGGTGGGCTCGAAGGTGGCTTGCTCCATTGGTGTGGGGCGAGCTGCCCCAGAAAGGGTCTTGCCGGGGCCGCTGAGGCTGCCCCGGCAAGGGTCCTTGCCGGGGAAACCTGCTTCGTCCATTGATCTTTGTGGCCTTGGCCCTTGTCGTTGCTTTGTTTGTCTCATGCCTTCGGCTTCTTTCCGGCTTCCCTCTCCTGCCCTGTTATCCGTGGCCCTAGCGTGTGGCTCTGACTGCCCGTGCACCACTAAAGGGGTCAAAAGCAGAGCCCCTACTTTTGTACACCGACAGTTGAGATACATGATGTCCTTAAACTGATTTTGGGACAAACAGGAGCAGATGATATCCTTCGTCATGAGGTTGAGTAGAGTGTACTTGTGAATATCATAAGCCTCTGCCATCTTGCATATATTGGTAAGACAAATCTCAGTGACGGTCCACAGTTCGTTGTTCATTGCCATGAGTCGCTTCTTCATCATGGCCTTCCACCTGGGATACTCATGACCGTCAAAGATGGGGAAAGTCACTTTCTTCATTCCTGCAGTCGACATAACTAGAACTCCAAGTGGTTAAACCAAAATCACACAAAACAAGGGAGTACCTTGCTCTGATACCAATTGAAAGTGCGTTATATTGACTAGAGGGGGGGGGGGTGAATAAGCGATTTTTACAAATTTGTCACTGAGGAATTTCTAGGTGTAGAAATTCCTACGCAACGACACACTAGCAGCGGAATAAGTACTCAGGTATAAGCATAACAGAGCAACAACATAGTCATCATGATGAAATGAAAACAAGCACAAAGTACAGATAGCGTGAAAACAGGATAAGCAGGCTAAAGACAATGTGGCTGAATAAATTGGATTGAGAAAATAGAGAAAGTCTTCAGTCAAAGTCTTCAAACAGTAATGATCAGGTTCATAAACACATGAATGAGGAAATAAAAGGGTTGAGGAAATAGAACCAGTTGTCTTGGTGAAGACAATGATTTGATAGACCAGTTCCAACTACTGTGACAGTTGTACCTCTGGTTCGAGCGGCTGAGTATTTAAACTCAAGGACACACAGTCCCGGACACACAGTCCTCGATGTATTCTCCTTGAGCTAAAGTCACACAACCTCGTCCAACACTCGTGGTAAGTCTTGACAAGTGACTTCCAAACCTTCACAGACTTGGTCACTCGGTGATGCACAATTCCTCTTGGATGCTCAGACCATGACGCCTTACCATATGGAGGATACACAATCCTCAAAGGTAACAAGCGTCGGTTCCACACAGGAACAATCTCTTAAGTGATGCTCAATCACTTTGGGTTTGTAGGTGTTTGGGTTTGGGATTTGAGTTTTCCTCACTTGATGATTTTCGCTCCAAGTCATCGTAGGATGGGATGCTCTCAATGAAAAGTATTAGTTTCTCGCGGAGCAGCCAACCAGATAGTGGTTGTAGGGGACGGCTATTTATAGCCTAGGGAGCAACCCAACATGATAAGACATAAATGCCCTTCAATGATATGACCGTTAGGTGGATAGATATTTTGGGACAGCTGGCGCGTAGCACAACAACGGTCGGATATTTGAGGTTCAAATTCCTCGGGGCTATCATGATCCTCACTATGTAGGCAATTCGCGCTAGTGAATTCCTAACTCCTCAGTCAGAACAAATTTCTCAGAGACGAGAAGATTTTCGTCACTGTCACTGAAGAAATTGACTGAACTGATATGAGATTTCCAATGGATTCACTCGAAAGGATTGGGTAAGTGTAGGATTTTGAGATGAACATCACTTGGAAATCAGTTTCCTTAGTATTACCTCGGCCCTTTTAACATTACGGTGTTTTCTATGACTTAAGAAAGAGAAAATGAAATTACAAAAACAAAAGTCTTCACGGTTTATAATCCTCGCATGAATATCCAAGCCTTCAAAGTCACACCAATTTCTTCACTTTCAAAATCTTCAGGAGAACCAAAATCTTCAGCTGAAGACATACATTTTTAGGGGTCGACTTTCATCGTAAATATCAAACTCCTCATCGACTTATAGAGCCTGTGTACACTCACAAACATATTAGTCCCTTAACCTATAAGTTTCCAATACACCAAAATCACTAAGGGGCACTAGATGCACTTACACAAGTTTTATAAAATGTTCATGGATACCAGAAAATATCACGAGTTGACTAAGAGAGAAAAAAATGGAAAACAGAAAAAGAAAGAAAGAAAACCAAACAAAAAAAACAAGCTTAGCGCTAAACCGGTGGGTTAGAAAATCGGAATTTGTCAGCCAATCGTGATCATGTTCCTTGGGGGTGGAGACCCCGGCACTCCCTTTTTCGAATCTAATGATTTTTTTTAAATTCATCAACTCTTTCAAATTTCCTGAACTTTTTTCAAAATTGATGAATTATATATTTTTATCAGAAGCGATGAACTAGTTTTGAGAATTGGTGAACTTTTTTGAAATAGGTAAACTTTTTAAAATGTCAATGAGCTTTTTTTGAAATTGATGTTTTTTTTTCAAAATTGATGAATGGTTTGCCAAATTGGATGAACTTTTTTTTTTGAAAATCTATCTTTTTTTAAATTTTGTAAACTATTTTTCAAAATTGGTGGACGTTTATTTAAAGTTTTGAACTCTTTTTCAAATCCGTGAACTTGTTTGAATTCTCAATTTTTTGTTTCCTTATTTTTAAAAATAATTTATACTGGTATGTATATAATATATTTTAATGTTGTACTAAAAGAAGGCTCAAATAGGCTCTTTCTCGATAGTAGTCTACAAGATGAGCTTGGCCTACTCGTTGTTGCACGTTGCTGTTGTTGTCTTTGAGTGGAGTTCGAGAAATGCTTCTCTCATAGAACTATAAGAATTTTTATTTAGTTTTTTTTCTTCGCATCTCATTTCTTAAATAGGTTACCGGGCCAGCACGCTACAAGCCCCCTGCGAGTGTCAGCACCTCTAATCGGCGCCAACAGCGCAGAATAGGAGGTCCTGGAGACATCCTCTTCAGCGCCGGTAGCGCCAATAAAGGAAACTAGCGCCCAAGCGCGCCCCTTTTGTGGGCCAACCCTAGAAAGGACGGGTTCGCTCGCTCGGCTCGCGTCGTTTCCCGGCTCGGTGATCACTGTTGACTAGTCCACCATTAATGGTTTGACCTCTCAATAAATGTTAAAAATTCAAAAAAGTTCGCAAAAATCAAAAAATTCACTGAAACTCAAAGAAAGTTCATCGATATTAAAAAAGTTCATTTATTTGAAAAAAAAGTTCATTCAAATTTGATAAAACTAATCAATTTTGAAAAAAAGTTCGTCAATTCAAAATAAAATCATCTATTTTAGAAAAAGATCATCGATTTTGAAAAAGTTCATCAACTTACACATAGTTCATTTATTAAAAAAATCATCAAATATTGGAAAAAGTTCATCAATTTGGAAATAAAGTGGAACAATTTATAAAAAAATCATCACTTTTAAAAAGAAAAAATAGAAAAAATGCGAAAACTAAAAAAAAGGACAACAAGAAAGGAAAATGAGAAACCCGGAAATAAGAAATAGAACAATCGCTAAAAAAAGAACCAAAAATGAAAAAAAATCAGCTTGATGGGCCAGCCCATTTAGAACGAAGGAAGGAGATGCAGTGTGCGTTGTTTGTATATAGCCCTTTAACGAGCGCTTAGAGCGCCTAATAGGGTTTGACATGGGGTGCGCATTTACTCTTTACTAGCATAATACCCGTACATTTCCACGGGCAAAAGGAGTGAGTGGAATGCCTCCATGTGCATTGCGACAAGCACCAAAGTTCTTCTTCCAGCCTTTTCCTCTCTCAGCTGACCACTACGTGATTCAAGGATCTATCTGCACTATCCCACGGATGCACGATAGTGAGGAGTGGGCTGGTGCGTCGACACTGGGAATGCACACCTCTAGGCGAGGGGAATTGTAACGCCCCGAATCCGATGCGCCAGGTGTCTTCTAGTTATTCGCCGTCGTTGCCATGTCATTTGCTTGCGTGTTGCTTTTTGCCATGTCATCATCTGCATTTCATCTGCATGTTTTTCAAACTTGCGTCCGTTCGGTTTCCCCGGTTCTCTCCGTTGTCTGTTCTGAGCCCAACCACACTCGCACGCGCCCGTCGCCCCTCTCAGACCTTGTTTCGTGAGCGGGAGAAAAATGTTCTCGGAATGGGCCGAGATTTGCCGAGTGGCCTTGGTATATCACGGTTAAACCGCCCATCAAATTTCGTTTCATTTGTAGGTCGTTTGATGCCCAACGGTTAACCAAGTTAACCGAAACCCCCTTTTCTCTTGCAGCCCAGCACCTCTTCACACAGCTCATCTAGCCCATCTAACTCCCCTCCAAGCTCTCCGCCGTTCGATCACGATCATGTCGGCGAAAATCGCTCCTCATTTGGACCTATATATTAGCCCCCCCTCCGAAATTTGCGTCCAAACCCTAGTCTCCTTCCTCCTCACGCGCCGGACAAATCCTCCCCACCGCCGGGACATGTCCATCGCCGCCCGCAGCCAACCGGAGCTCGCCACGTGTCGCCGCCGCGCCGTCTCCACCACGCATCCACCGCGCGGGCCCGCCGGGCCCAGCCGCGGCCCTCCCGGCCCGGCTGCTCCTCCGCCGCCAGCCCTCTTCCCCGCGGCTCCTCTGCCCCGCTCCCTCGCCCGACCGCACCTCCCGCCGCCGGCCGCCTTGCCGCCCGGTGCCGGCGACCTCGTCCGCCGCTGCGCCGGACCTCGCTAGCCCCGTCTCCCGACCCCGTCGCCGTGGGCCGCAACGCCGCCCGCGCGCACCCTCCACCGCCTTGCCGGCCGCGTCGCGCGGCTGTGCCCCGAACGCCGCCGCCCCTGCTCCCTCCTCTCCTGCGCCGCCCACCTCGCCGTCATCGGTCGCCGCCCCCGTCTCAGATCTGGGCGGGTGGATGAGATCCACCCGTCCCCGATCCAAACGCCCGCGCCCCCGTCTCGGATCCCGCCGCCCCGTTGACTTTTTCTGTGAGGTCTATTTTCTTCTAAGTCCCTAGATTCCTGATTTATTTATGCATCTTCATCATGCCATAACTCTCTGACCGTAGATCCGTTTTGCATGCATAATATGTCAAAATGTTCATTGTGAGATGCTCTACATTTTGTTCCATTGAGCCATGCTTGTTTGAGTTCATCTTAATGCCCTAATCATCGTCTCAAGAATGCTATATGATGTTAACTGCTGTCTGTTAACATGACTTGATGATTTTGTCTTTTTCGTTGTATTTTGTGTGTGTGTGTGTGTGTGCATATTTTGAGCTTGATGTCTACATGAGTTTTGAGCTACATCATGCCATCTTTACAGGTGTGCAATCCATGTATTTTGGTGAGTCTTGTAGTGAGTGCATCAAGCTCGTGAAGTAGGGTACTTGCTGTTACTGTTTTCATAGACTGAATCTATTATATCATGATGCTATGTAATCCTGCTGCTACAAGTCATTCTATGCATAATGTGGAGATGTTAACTAAGGATGTTTTGTTACACATGTCATGATAGATCCATCCATGCCATTGGTTGCATTCATGGCTTGCTTTAGATTGTTGTTATCTTGCTCCAAATTTGCTAAATAATGTTGCTGTCAGCCTGTTAACATTAAGTTCAGTTTTGCCATGGTTGTGCTAGTGGTACATCCACCCTATGAACTTTCTCTTGCCATGTGTAGCTTCATCATTATGTCATCTTACTGTTGTTTGACTTCACATGCCATTAAATGCTCTGTGGTGAGTTGTACAAGCTCAACAACATGCCTACTTATCGTTATTTCTGCCATGTACTGTTATTTTCACCAAGTCTGAATCTGTCATATCATTTGCCATGATTACATGGATCCTACCATCTTTTCTGTTGATCTTTGGATTTAGTTCAGTTAGGGAGTTTTGTTCTTTGTCTTTAATATTAGCAATCCATGCCTTTGTTTGCCATGATGTCTTCCTGTAGCATGTGGTTTGCTTGCTCTAAACATTGCAACCTAATGTTATTTCTACCATGCTCAGTGATTTCTATTAAGTCTATGAAACTGTTATTATTTGCAATTTTGCCATGTCCTTTTGAGCATGTTCAAGTGGTTTCTGGAGATAGCTCAGTGTTCATGTTTTGTTAAGCTTCATTTTTAAATCATGTCCATGCCTTTTGTTTTCATGTTGAGGTGCTGTAGCATATTGTTTTGATGCTTGCTAGATGCCTAATTGCTGTTTTGGACAGATTTTTGTTATATCTTGTTTGGAGTGTATGTGTTGCATCGTTGCTCCGTTTTGAGCATGCTTTATATGAAACTTGCTTGATTTTGCATGCAGTTTCTTATTATCATGCTGCATCCATGTTTTGGGAGTGTTTGTTGATGTTTGAATGCATTTTGCATCACTGCCATATTTAACATGTTTTGCTCATATCTTCTAGGCCATAGCTCCGAATTAAATGAACTTTATATGAAACTTGACTAGAATTTCGTGTAGATCTTCTTGGTGCATCTTAACTTGCTGTTTAACAACTTGAACATAAGGTTTATTCAGATCTGGACCAATTTCGAAATTTGCATATGAGGACTTACTGGAATTGTTATATGTTGTTTCCGGCCTCATTTAAACTTGCTTTGATGTGTTATTTGCGTATGCATCATCTCTTGCCATGAGTAGCTGCAAGTAACCTTGTCATGCATCATGTTCGGTTGTGCATCATGTCATGTTTATGTGTTGTGTGTTTACCGTGTGTTTGCTTCTTTCCGGTTGTGCTTCTTCTCGATAGTTCCTGTTTTGTTGCGATCGTGAGGATTCGTTCGACTACGCCTGGCTCGTCTTCGTCCGTTCATCTTCTTCATAGACTCATTCTTCTTCCTAGCGGGAATTCAGGCAAGATGACCGTTACCATGGATCTCACTACTATCATTGCTATGCTAGTTGCTTCGTTCTATCTCTATGCTACGCTACCTATCACTTGTTCATCAAGCCTCCCAGATTGCCATGTCAGCCTCTAACCTTTTTCACCCTTCCTAGCAAACCGTTGCTTGGCTATGTTACCGCTTTTGCTCAGCCCCTCTTATAGCGTTGTTAGTTGTAGGTGAAGTTGAAGGTTGCTCCATGATGGACATGATTATCTTGGGATATCACAATATCTCTTATTCAATTAATGCATCTATACACTTGGTAAAGGGTGGAAGGCTCGGCCTTATGCCTGGTGTTTTGTTCCACTCTTGCCACCCTAGTTTCCGTCATACCAGTGTTATGTTCCTTGATTTTGTGTTCCTTACGCGGTTGGGTGATTTATGGGATCCCCTTGATAGTTTGCTTTGAATAAAACTCCTCCAGCAAGACCCAACCTTGGTTTTACCATTTGCCTACCTAAGCCTTTTTTCCTTGGGTTTCTGGAGCCTGAGGGTCATCTTTATTTTAACCCCCCGGGACAGTGCTCCTTCGAGTGTTGGTCCGAACTGAGCAGCCTGCGGGGCCGCCTCGGGGAAACTTGAGGGCTGGTTTTAATTGTAGCTTGTCTCATCCGTTGTGCCCTAAGAACGAGATATGTGCAGCTCCTATCGGGATTTTTCGGCACATCGGGCGGCTTTGCTGGTCTTGTTTTACCATTGTCAAAATGTCTTGTAACCAGGATTCCGAGACTGATCGGGTCTTCCTGGGAGAAGGAATATCCTTCGTTGACCGTGAGAGCTTGTGATAGGCTAAGTTGGGACACCCCTACAGGGTTTAAACTTTTGAAAGCCGTGCCCGCGGTTATGTGGCAGATGGGAATTTGTTAATGTCCGATTGTAGAGAACTTGACACCAGATTCGAACTAAAACGCATCAACCGCGTGTGTAGCCGTGATGGTCTCTTTTCGGCGGAGTCCGAGAAGTGAACACGGTTTTGGGTTATGTATGAACGTAAGTAGTTTCAGGATCACTTCTTGGTCATTTCTAGTTTCTCGACCATTCCGTTTGCTTCTCTTCTCGCTCTTATTTGTGTATGTTAGCCACCATATATGCTTAGTAGCTGCTGCAACCTCACCACTTATCCATTCCTTTACCCATTAAGCTTTGCTAGTCTTGATACCCATGGTAATGGGATTGCCGAGTCCTCTTGGCTCACAGATTACTACAACAAGAGTTGCAGGTATAGGTTATGCGATGATCATGACGCGAGAGCGATGTTTGCTTGTTTTGGAGTTCTTCTTCTGCTTCTTCTTTGATCAGGGGATAGGTTCCAAGTCGGCAGCCTGGGCTAGCAGGGTGGATGTCGTTTGAGTTTATGTTTGTGTTCCATCCGTAGTCAGATGATGCTCTTATGTATGATGATGTTGTATTCGTGTGGCTTTGTATGCCTCTTGTAAGTAACCCCAACTTTTATGTAATATTGATGTAATGATATCCACCTTGCAAAAGCGTATCAATATGCGGTTCTATCCTTGGTGGGACCTTTGAGGCTCTTTAGGATAGTATCGCATATTGGGCGTGACAAGGTGGTATCAGAGCCTCGATCGACCATAGGAGCCCCCTTGATTGATCGTGTAGGTTGGCCGTTGTCGAGTCTAGAAGAAACTATTTCTGAGTCTAGTTATATCGGAGAGTAGGAATTCTTTTTACTCCTCAGCCCCTTCGTCGCTCTGGTGAGGAATCTTGACGTAGGTGTTTTGAGTTACTCCTCTTCCCCTTCAAATTTTTCTTTAGGTTCACACAGTTAGTTTTCCGATCGTTGGTTCTCAGCTCTTTTCATCCGGTGCATTTCTCATCAAGGCGATTCGACCCTCTTTGTTTTTGCAAGTTCAATCCTCAGTTGTTTTCTTTTCCCACCCGCCCACCCTTTTTTCTTCTCGGAGCCGGGGTCCGTAATCGAGTATCCATCCTACTTGTGCGAAGCATTTGAATTCTTTCAATCGGTGTTTCCTCTTGAAGTTATTCATTGGTTTTTCACCTTCCAAGTTGCCTTTGTTTTCCCGCCCTCCCACCCCTCTTCTTCCCGGAGCCTGAGTCTCTTTCGACCATCAATTTCATTCATGCAGAACCTCTTCAGTCTTTCGCCAATTGTTTCAACTGGTGAATTCTCTTTTGTTTGACATTCTTCATCTCTTTTTCGGTGGATTCAATTCAAGTTTTTCGGATTGATCACATTCTTTTCCTTGGATCAAGTGTTCTCCTTGCTCGTTTGCCTCTCTCCAATCAATCATTCCAGAGTTCGGAAGACATCTCAGGAGATTCCTCTGTGTTCCAATTAATTTGAGGTTGTCACCTCATTCAAATATTACAATTGTTCCGGTGCATCATCTATCTGTCCAACATCCCTTTCCAATGGTGTTTTTCTCTTTAGTGGGCCCTAACCCACAGGTCTTTTCCCAGGATCTTACCTGACTCTTCTAATTATTCCGGAGCCATTCCTAATTCTTTTCGAGTTTGACGTAAGAATGAATTTCATCACTCAGATGCCATCTCCAAGATTGCTTTCAAATTCTTTCCATCTTTGGTTCAACCCTTCCTCTTTTTCATTCTCCCGGAGTATCTCAGTAATTTTGATGGTGTTCCTCGTCATCTTTCTCAACATTTGAAGACCAAAGAAGAATTTCTCTGAAATCTTGTCCGTTCTCCCAGAGATTCGTGGTGCTAGCTCGATGTCATCCTATCAAATTGTTTCAATCATGAAAATTCTTTTCAATCATTTGATGCATTTCGGGAGTTTCTTTCTCTCTCGATCATCCGGAGGCCATCATTTTGGAAGATTTTTTAGTTCTCAGTTTTCAGCTTCGTTCTCCGAGTATTCTAAATTCTTGCCAGTTTGTTCGTCTCCATATTCTTCTGGTGATTCCTTCAAGTAGTCTTCAATCAGTTCGCGATCTCTTCGTTCTCTTGTTTCCAAATTTCCTCAAGTATCTTCGTGCTTGCTCTAATTTTTTCCGGCGATTCGTTCTCTTCTCTTCGTTAATTTTCATTTTCACGGTAGTTCGTTGAATATTCCTTTTCCGTTCTTATCATATCGATTCATTCGTTCTTTGAATCCTACCGGTGGTTCATGAAGACCTTCTCAAGTTTGCGATATGTCACTTCTCAATCCTTTTCAAGAAGAATAAGTAGTATGAAAAATCCATTGCTTTACATCAATTTAATTTGATGAAGGATAAGCATACAATAAATCTTATTCTTATTTCCTCAAAGTGAGTAATCCCTTCCTTCGGAGTTTGTTCATGATGAATAATTTTGCGGTTCGAAGTGTTTTCCATCTTTTCTTTTCCGGAGTTCAAATTTCCTCGGCCATTTCGTCGGAACCTCCATCTAAATCATCGCAAGGCTCATCTTATTCTTTCATCCTTCATTTCTATCTCATCATCGTTTTGTCACCGGAGTTCTTCATGGTGGTTCTTCATGATTTAATTCATTCTTCAAGAGTTCATCAAGATTCTTGTTGGAGGAGTTCAAGTATCTTTTCTTCTCATGTCTCGAAGTGCAATTAATTCTTTGTATTCTTTTGAAGTGGAGTTTTGCATTTCTTCGTTCTTCTCAGCTATTCAGACATTGGTTGTGGTATAATTTCACCTCAAGTTTTCAGATGTTTTTGATAAGTCCACAACAAGCTTATTCTTTCGTTGTTGATTTTCTCTACAACTCCATTCAACCCTTCCTTCTAAGTTCTTTTCATTCCACTTTTTCAATTCTTCCGGAGGCATTGCGTTGTTCATCTTGTCAAGTGTCATCCCATCTTGTGAAGTTCATGTTCTAATCCTTCCATTTTCAGTCGGAGTGCTGCCTAAATTCTTCCATTCTTATTCTTTTCCTATCTTGTTCTAACCGGACTGGTTTCAGAGTCTATCTTGTTTCCTTGAGCTTTTGATTATTATCATATTCGTCATTCCTCTTTTCTATCCGAGTGCTCTCGACTTGGTTCATCTTCTCTCTTGCGTTTTTTTCTTCACCTCTTCCTCTTTCTCTTCCGTCTCGTTCCTAAGATCTCGGGACGAGATCTCTTGTTAGTGGAGGAGAGTTGTAACGCCCCGATTCCGATGCGCCCGGTGTCTTCCAGTTATTCGCCGTTGTTGCCATGTCATTTGCTTGCGTGTTGCTTTTTGCCATGTCATCATCTGCATTTCATCTGCATGTTTTTCAAAACTTGCGTCCGTTCGGTTTCCCCCGGTTCTCTCCGTTGTCCGTTCTGAGCCCAACCACACTCGCATGCGCCCGTCGCCCCTCTCAGAACTTGTTTCGTGAGCGGGAGAAAAACATTCTCGGAATGGACCGAGATTTGCCGAGTGGCCTTGGTATATCACCGTTAGACCGCCCGTCAAATTTTGTTCCATTTGGAGGTCGTTTGATGCCCCAACGGTTAACTGAGTTAACCGACACCCCCTTTTCTCTTGCAACCCAGCACCTCTGCACACAGCCCACCTAGCCCATCTAACTCCCCTCTATGCTCTCCGTCGTTCGATCACGATCGTGTGGGCGAAAACCGCTCCTCATTTGGAGTCTCCTAGCTCCCTCTACCTATATACTAGCCACCCCCCTCCGAAATTTGCGTCCAAACCCTAGCCTCCTTCCTCCTCACGCGCCGGACAAATCCTTCCCACCGCCCGGACATGTCCACCGCCGCCCGCAGCCAACCGGAGCTCACCACGTGTCGCCGCCGCATCGTCTCCACCGCGCCTCCACCGCGCGGGCCCGCCAGGCCCATCCGCGGCCCACCTAGCCCGGCTGCTTCTCCGCCGCCAGCCCGCTTCCCCGCGGCTCCTCCGCCCCGCTCCCTCGCCCGACCGCGCCTCCCGCCGCCGGCCGCCTTGCCGCCCGGCGCCGGCGACCTCGTCCGCCGCCGCGCCGGACCTTGCCAGCCCCGTCACCGTGAGCCGCAGCGCCGCCCGCGCGCACCCTCCGCCGCCTTGCATGCCGCGTCGCGCGGCCGTGCCCCGAATGCCTCCGCCCCTGCTCCCTCCTCTCCGGCACCGCCCACCTTGCCGTCGTCGGCCGCCGCCCCGTCTCAGATCAGGGCAGGTGGATGAGATCCACCCGTCCCTGATCCAAACGCCCGCGCTCCTGTCCCGGATGACGCCGTCCCGTTGACTTTTTCTGCGAGGTCTATTTTCTTCTAAGTCCCTAGATTCCTTATTTATGTGTGCATATTCATCATGCCATAACTCTCTGACCGTAGATCCGTTTTGCATGCATAATATGTCAAAATGTTCACTGTGAGATGCTGTTCATTTTGTTTTATTGTGCCATGCTTGTTTGAGTTCATCTTGATGCCCTAATCATCGTCTCAAGAGTGCTATATGATGTTAACTGTTGTCTATTAACAGAACTTGATGATTTGTCTTTTTCGTTGTATTTTGTGTGTGCATAGTTTGAGCTTGATGTCTACATGAGTTTTGAGCTACATCATGCCATCTTTACAGGGGTGTAATCCATGTATTTTTTTGAGTCTTGTAGTGAGTGCATCAAGCTCGTGAAGTAGGGTACTTGCTGTTACTGTTTTGCTAGACTGAATCTGTTATATCATGATGCTATATAAACCTGCTGCTACAAGTCATTCTATGCATAATCTGGAGATGTTAACTAAGGATATTTTGTTACACATTTCATGATATATCCATCCATGCCCTTGGTTGCATTCATCGCTTGCATTATATTGTTGTTATCTTGCTCCAAAGTTGCTAAATAATGTTGCCGTCAGCCTGTTAACATTAAGTTCAGTTTTGCCATGAGTTCTGCTAGTGGTCCATGCACCCTATGAACTTTCTCTTGCCATGTGTAGCTTCATAATTATGCCATCTTACTGTTGTTTGACTTCACATGCCATGAAATGCTCTGTGGTGAGTTGTACAAGCTCACCAACATACCTACTTATCGTTGTTTCCGCTCAGTAAGGGAGTTTTGTTCTTTGTCTTTAATATTAGCAATCCATGCCTTTGTTTGCCATGATGTGTTCCTGTAGCATGTGGTTTGCTTGCTCTAAACATTGCAACCTGATGTTATTTCTGCCATGCTCAGTGATTTCTGTTAAGTCTGTGAAACTGTTATTATTTGCAATCTTGCCATGTCCTTTTGAGCATGTTCAAGTGGTTTCTGGAGATAGCTCAGTGTTCATGTGCTGTTAAGCTTCGTCTTTACATCACGTCCATGCCTTTTTTTTTCATGTTGAGGTGCTATAGAATACTGTTTTGATGCTTGCTAGATGCCTAGTTGCTGTTTTGGACATATTCTTGTTATATCTTGTTTGGAGTTTATGTGTTGCACCGTTGCTCCGTTTTGAGCATGCTTTATATGAAACTTGCTTGATTTTGCATGTAGTTTCATATTATCATGTTGGATCCATGTTTTGAGAGTGTTTGCTTGATGTTTGAATACATTTTGCATCAATGCCATGTTTAACATGTTTTGCTCATATCTTCTAGGCCGTAGCTCCGAATTAAATGAACTTTATATGAAACTTGACTAGAATTTCGTGTAGATCTTCTTGGTACATCTTAACTTGCTGTTTAACAACTTGAACATAAGGTTTATTCAGATATGGACCAATTTAGAAATTTGCATATGAGGACTTACCGGAATTGTTATATGTTGTTTCCGGCCTCATTTAAACTTGCTTTGATGTGTTATTCATGTATGCATCATCTTTTGCCATGATTAGCTGCAAGTAACCTTGTCATGCATCATGTTCGGTTGTGCATCATGTCATGTCTATGTGTTGTGTGTTTACCACGCGTTTGCTTATTTCCGGTTGTGCTTCTTCTTGATAGTTCCTGTTTTGTTGCGATCGTGAGGATTCGTTCGACTATGCCTGGCTCGTCTTCGTACGTTCATCTTCTTCATGTACTCATTCTTCTTCCTAGCAGGAATTCAGGCAAGATGACTGTTACCATGGATCTCACTACTATCATTGCTATGCTAGTTGCTTCGTTCTATCTCTATGCCGCGCTACCTATCACTTGTTCATCAAGCCTCCCAGATTGCCATGTCAGCCCCTAACCTTTTTCACCCTTCCTAGAAAACCGTTGCTTGGCTATGTTACCGCTTTTGCTCAGCCCCTCTTATAGCGTTGTTAGTTGCAGGTGAAGTTGAAGGTTGCTCCATGATGGGCAAGATTATGTTGGGATATCATAATATCTCTTATTTAAATAATGCATCTATACACTTGGTAAAGGGTGGAAGGCTCGGCCTTATGCCTGGTGTTTTGTTCCACTCTTGCCGCCCTAGTTTCCGTCATACCGGTGTTATGTTCCTTGATTTTGCGTTCCTTACGCGGTTGGGTGATTTATGGGACCCCCTTGACAGTTCGCTTTGAATAAAACTCCTCCAGCAAGGCCCAACCTTGGTTTTACCATTTGCCTACGTAAGCCTTTTTCCCTTGGGTTTCCGGAGCCCGAGGTTCATCTTTATTTTAACCCCCCCGAGCCAGTGCTCCTTCGAGTGTTGGTTCGAACTAAGCAGCCTGCGGGGCCACCTTGGGGAAACTTGAGGGCTGGTTTTACTCACAGCTTGTCTCATCCGTTGTGCCCTGAGAACGAAATATGTGCAGCTCCTATCGGGATTTGTCGGCACATCGGGCGGCTTTGGTGGTCTTGTTTTACCATTGTCAAAATGTCTTGTAACCGGGATTCCGAGACTGATCGGGTCTTCCTGGGAGAAGGAATATCCTTCGTCGAACGTGAGAGCTTGTGATGGGCTAAGTTGGGACACGCCTGCAGGGTTTAAACTTTCGAAAGCCGTGCCCGCGGTTATGTGGCAGATGGGAATTTGTTAATGTCCAGTTGTAGAGAACTTGACACCAGATTCGAATTAAAACGCATCAACCGCGTGTGTAGCCGTGATGGTCTCTTTTCGGCGGAGTCCGGGAAGTGAACAAGGTTTTGGGTTATGTATGAACGTAAGTAGTTTCAGGATCACTTCTTGATCATTTCTAGCTTCTCGACCATTCCGTTTGCTTCTCTTCTCGCTCTTATTTGCGTATGTTAGCCACCATATATGCTTAGTTGCTGCTGCAACCTCACCACTTATCCATTCCTTTACCCATTAAGCTTTGCTAGTCTTGATACCCATGGTAATGGGATTGCTGAGTTCTTGTGGCTCACAGATTACTAAAACAACAGTTGTAGGTATAGGTTATGCGATGATCATGACGCGAGAGTGATGTTTGCTTGTTTTGGAGTTCTTCTTCTGCTTCTTCTTCGATCAGGGGATAGGTTCCAGGTCGGCAGCCTGGGCTAGCTGGGTGGATATCGTTTGAGTTTCTGTTTGTGTTCCATCCGTAGTCGGATGATGCTCTTATATATGACGATGTTGTATTCGTGTGGCTTTGTATGCCTCTTGTAAGTAACCCCAACTTTTATGTAATGTTGATGTAATGATATCCATCTTGCAAAAGCGTATCAATCTGCGGTTCTATCCTTGGTGGGGCCTACGAGTCTCTTTAGGATAGTATCGCATATTGGGCGTGACAGGAATGTAGAGGGTCAGGTTCACAATGATGACATCATGGTTGGGTTTCTGAGGTTTTACAAATTTTAAAAGAAAACAAGAAAAATACTACAATTGCATTCAATTTTGTAAGTTTGAGTTTACCTTCGAGCTTCTAAATAAGAAATCAAAAGTTAGAAAAAAATATAATTCAAGAAAAGGGAAGGCCTTTATTCAAGAGACTTTATGCAACTGAGTCCTAACATTATGCACCTAAAATAATTCTACTGTCATCCTTCAGGAATGATGATGTTTGATTTTATGTAGGAAAAATAACAAATAGGTGGCGTTCACCAAATTGTAATCCCACACTGAACATTTTTATGGAATTGATCATGCTCTCTATGCATCAATTACGATGTCAAGAATATTCATAAGTATTTAATCCGTCGCATTTGTGTTCATTAGCATGCCATGCTAGAGAGAGGGGGAGAGCAAGGTAGAGGATTTGAGTAGCACAGACCTTGTGGTAGTTGAGCTTGGAGTGGTCGAGGAGGCCAAGACTCGACACGTTTGAATGAAGCAGAGGCAGCAACCACTATTGTTGTCAACCGTGACATATCCAGCGAGGAGGATAGAACAATATTGGATGGCAGTCAGCATGATAGTGCAGTTGGAATTGACCAATGAGGAAGGGCTAGGAATAAGGGTAGATGAGTTGAGCTTTTTTTGGCCCGCTCGTGGATCGGACCGGACCAAAAAAGGCAGACCCGATGGAAATATTGACATGTCTGTTTATGAAAATGGGACTCAAAGTTGGCACATTCAGTCATACTTTGGCTCAATCCAGCTTAATTGGACCAAAGGGCCAGACCAATCTCATAGGTTTTCCACCCCCAGGCCAAGCCCAATATCACCTCACACTCCTCGCTTCCCGACGTGGCCAACATGCACGGAGGCAACGCCGCTTCTCCCGCACTGGTGCCGGTGATGACCCATTGAGACTAATAAGATCCGCATCGCTGCGTGACCGACACCCACACCTTACCGCGCCTCCTCGCACACCGTCGTGTTCCTCCCTGGCCCCGTCTTCATTCGCACTAGTGTGCCCATTGCTTTTGTCGTATTTTGCTGTGAGAAGACAACTTATTATCTATATGAATTTGGGTTTGCTGATTGTATGACGACTGAAACCTAATAAAGTTGTTATTTAGTATTTTGCAGTAAAAACATCACTTATTATGTATTTGACTTATGTTTGGTGATTGTATGATGACTGAAACATGATGACATTGTTGTTTAGTAGTACTCGTATTTTGCTATGAGAATATCACTTATTTTGTATGCGAATTTGTGACCGGTGAGTGTACGATGACTGAAACATGATGACACGTTGTCAATCACATAGTGAGAACATCACTAATCTTTTTGAAACTTGTACTTGATGATTGTAACTATGATGTAGCTGATGGCAGTTTGCTGTTGGACTATAATTTTTTGGTCGTCTTGTTTTCTATATAGACTGTCATATTCGTATCTATAACAACTTGATTTGCTGGGTGTATAATCACATTTAGCTTACACCCAAACATGTACATTTGGTACCTCAACTTGGTTAAGTTCACAGGCAGGGCTTTCAGACAAAAGAGGGTCGGGTGGAGAAATCCCTCACCTTAGTCCATAGGTACATGGGTGATGACTCGAGAGTGACAGAGGGACACCTATCGTTGTAATCAAACCACTGGCAGACGCACTGGTTGTGGTAAGGATGCATGCATCCTGGGAGTTCGACCACTGTGTTCCCAGTCAGTGCATCGAGGCATACGACGCATCCTCGACCGACATCACCGTAACCTCCTTGCAATCATCAAGAAACACTGACATGTTGACGATGAGCCGGCCGTCCACACTGAGTGCGAAGTTGAAGTGGCATCCCTGCTTTGACTGCGACCACACTTTTGACTAGAGTAGGGCAGAATATCATATGGGACAATGATATCCAACTCATCATCTGTGCGTCGTAGTAGTTCGATCATCATGGACATATGACCAAATATTTTCGTTTACTTCTTTGCTTGCTTTGTCATTATGTCTCAAGAGAATACCAAGTTGTGTGACTTTTCCAATACTAATAATCATGATTTTATTAGTACTCCAATTGCTCGTCCCGCCACTAGTGCGGAGTTGTGTGATATTAATGCTGCTTTGTTAAACCTTGTTATGAAATAACAATTTTCTGGTAGTCCCAATGAAGATGTTGCATCCCATCTTAATACTTTCATTGAATTGTGTGATATGCAAAAGAAAAAAGATGTGGATAATGATATTGTCAAATTGAAATTACTTCCATTCTCGCTACGAGACCGTGCCAAAACCTGGCTTTCATCCTTGCTGCGAAATAGTATTTATTCTTGGGATAAGTGTAAGGATGTTTTTATTGCCAAGTATTTTCCTCCCGCTAAGATAATTTCTCTTAGAAATCGAATCATGAAATTTAAGAAACTTGAGCATGAACATGTTGCACAATCTTGGGAAATTAATGATAAGAAATTGCCCCACTCATGGTTTAAGCTTATGGATGATCATATAAAAAAATTGTGGTGAATTAAACTTTGTTTTTAGAAACCTTTTTAGATTCTGCCGCGGGGGGTACTTTTATGGAAATCACATTACGAGAAGCTACAAAACTCCTTGATAATATTATGGCAAATTATTCACAATGGCACACTGGAAAAACTCCAACTAGTAAAAAGGTGAATTCTGTCGAAGAAATTAATACTTTGAGTGATAAAATGGATGCGCTTATGAAAATGGTTACTAGTAAGAGTGCTTATGTTGATCCTAATGATGTGCCACTATCTACTTTGATTGAGCAAAATAATGATTCCGTAGATGTGAATTTTGTCTCTCGGAATAATTTCAATAACAATGCTTATAGAGGCAATTTTAATCCAAGGTCGTTTCCTGGAAATTCCTCTAATAATTATGGCAATTCCTATTGTAATTCATATTATAATAATAACAAGATTCCCCTTGATCTTGAAAGCAATATGAAACAATTTATTAATTATCAAAAGAATTTTAATGCTATGATAGAGGAAAAAATGAATAAAGTTGATGATATGGCTAGGAACATGGATAGAATTGCTCGTGATGTGGAAAATCTCAAATCTAAAATTTTGTCACCCGAGATTGATATAATGAGTCTATTAAAGCTATCTATGTCTCCATTAACGGAAGTAAAGAAAGAACTGCTAGGTTGAGAGCTAAGCGAGAATTCCTAGAAAAAGCAATTCCACCCGGTGTTTATCGTAATCATGATGAAGATATTAAAATGATTGGTGTCTCGCCCATTGAACCTTTGTTTAGTAATATAAAAATTGATGAAAAAGGGACTGATGATGAGTCAACTTTAGCTAGAAGGCATTCCAATTGTTCGAAGGGTGACAATCTTAATGAAAAAATGATAAAAGTGGGTTTGGAGGGGTCAAAACTTTAACTAGTGATGTGCCCACTACTTTGGATTTCAAAGATTTTAATTATGATAGTTGTTCTTTAATTGAATGTATTTCCTTGTTGCAATCCATGATAAATTCACCCAACGCTTATGAACAAACTGAAGCTTTTACTAAACATATTGCAGAAGCTATGATGAAAGCTTTAGAAGAAAAGCTAGAATTGGAGGTCTGAATACCTAGGAAATTATATGATGAATGGGAACCTACTATTAA
Organism: Triticum aestivum; assembly: GCF_018294505.1. NCBI lineage: Eukaryota > Viridiplantae > Streptophyta > Magnoliopsida > Poales > Poaceae > Triticum > Triticum aestivum. The sequence goes on from NC_057801.1 coordinate 638,235,263, forward strand.
AATAAAGATTAAAAATTATGACTGCAATGCTTTATGTGTTTCAGGTTCTAGCATTTCCACTATTACAAAATCTTTATGTGATGTGCTAGGCCTTCATGATTTGGATGAATGTTCCCTTAATTTGCACTTAGCGGATTCCACTATTAAGAAACCTTTGGGTAGAATAAATGATGTGCTAATTCTTGCAAATAGAAATTATGTGCCCACTTGTACAACGAGGTGCTATACAAATGGTTTTTAACCCCTTTCCGCGACGGTGTTCGAAACCGTTGTCAAGTGAGTGATTGCGATAGGGCGGGTCCTTCCCACACGACTCAGAAACCGTCGGGTATATGCCCTCCTGGCACACATGCTCGGCAAAATGAGGTCGTGTGCGACCAGCGAGTGATAAAATATGGTTATACATACAGTAGTGCTAAAAAATACAATTATACAGGCGACATAATTTCCGATCATACGTACATCCCACACACTCAGTCCTCGCTAAACGTTTTCATTCGTATGTACATTCCACACAGTCAATCCAAGCAATAAATTTCCGTTAGTATGTACATCCCACACAGTTAATCCAAGAAGTACGTTTCCGTTCGTATATACATCCCACACAGTCACTCCAAGGAAAACGTTTTCGTTCGCAGGTACATCACACACAATTTTCCCCAATAAATCATTTGTGATAGCGTTGCCATTGCACATGATATTAAATTTTTTATCATTTGCTTTATTGAATGCATCACACACGATGCGTAGAAGAAACTGTTTGGCAAAGGTTGTCCATCACACACACTTTTTATGTGGTAATCGTTTGTGCAAGGTGGCCTAACGCAAACAATTTTCAAGATGATGTCGTGTGTGATTGTTCATTGATCTAACATGGTTTATTCCTGGAAACTGTGTGCATTGCCTGAGGTCATTGCCCATGGTGTTTTCTCAATAACTATTTGTAATAGAAGAAGCCAATTAGCAGGCTAATTTCCCTATTATTAATAATCCATTTGTTAATCTAATTAACATTTCATATTAAGCACACAATATATTTCATTTCCATATTAAGGAAGCATGATTTAATAATCGAAATACATCAGAGTACAACATCATATAGCTTCAGCACTCAGCTACCCAATTAGACAACTACACCAGCACCAAGTTTCAGATGCAACATCTACAACCTTTCGAAATTAGCATTATAGATGGAACATAGACAGATGAATCTCATCTGGAAAACTGCTGAAGCGGAAGGCAAATATTGAGCCTTCATTGATGTTGAGGGTCTTTGCAACTTTAGGATAGTGCATGTGGATGATTGACCGTTCATCCTTCGTCCTTGGCAGTAACACTTCAAAATATTGAACTATGGGTGTTGTATGAAAACATTCCCCACCTCCTGACCATACATGTCATTTGAGAGGTAATCATCAGTGAACTGCTTTGGAAAGGCCTGAAAACAAGGATATGCATAAATATCTTCTTCAGATTTGAAATGGCGCAAAGGAATTAAAAAGTCAAGGTATAACAGTTAGTACCATCCCCTAGTGAACTGATGTCTTCTTCATTGTGCAGACAAAGATCTTGTTGTTTTCTGTCGCTAATTTCTTTATCATAACAATCTTTTTGAGTGTATTGACTCGACTGATATTAATGGACAACGCATTTCCAAATATGCAAAAAGGGTCAAATAGTGGGTCAAAACCTCTGACAGCAGGACCTACATGTGCAAGACCAAATTGTTAAAAACCTAATATTGAAAAACAAGAAGTGGAAACGTGTGTTATTAACTACAACATGCCTAATATTTTAAAAACAAGCAAACATAGTCATTCAAACTTTTATTGTGCAGGTCTAAGTACACTAGCTATTGGCCCTGTTTGGATCCATGGGTTGGAGTTAGTTTGAGCTAGTTTGGGCTCAAATAGCCCTAAAGTATCCAAACACGAGGGCTAGTTTGAGCTAGTTGTGTCAAACCCACCCAAAACAACTATCCCACCCAAGAGGTGCTGATTGGGGCTAGTTCTCCTAATGCATTTATTGTCAATCTAACACTGTCATCCAAACACCTCTTTGGCTAGAGTTAGTTCAGGGTTAGTCATTGTTGAGTATCATTGTTATTTAGGAAACGTAGGATAGCATAGGATTTATTCTACCTTGACTTGTACTCCAAGATGGCCATGTACTCACATATATTTGCCCACGAGGCTCAAGCAATACAATCAACTATTCCACCAATCTCTCTATCTCTCTCTCACTTTTAACTGTCATGAGCTAGAAACTAACTCTAACCTCTAGCTAAGTTAGAGTATCCAAACAGTGCCATTATTAAATCAAATGGAAAGGCATGTTCAATACTCCCTCTGGTCCTTTTTACTCCGCATATAAGAATTGTGTGAAGTAGAACTTCATAAAGTTTGACCTTATTTATATGAAAAAATATCAACATCTAGCATGCTAAAGTTATACAATATGAAAATTTAAGTCATGATACATGTACTGATATTTATTTCATATTATGAATGTCGGTATTTTGTTCTATAAAGTTGATCAAACTTTAAGAGGCCTGACTTTAGAAAAATCTTATATGCGAACTAAAAAGATTCGAAGGGAGTACAACATGCTTAACATCAACCAAATATAGTCATTCATAGAGCTATTGTTAAATTTGGTATTGATGAAATTGAACTGCACAATTCATGCTAGCACATATAGAACATCACACTGTTAATAGCTGAAATAAACAAGACATACTACAAACAACCAAAGATGGCAATTGAAACTGGACATATGCTAACTACAAAAAACTGAACAACCATAAACTATAGAAATAAACAAGGCGTAATTCAAACAACCCAATATAGCAATAAATACTGGATAGGTTCTCACTACAAAAGGGGTTCAAGAAAACAAATCATGGGTTTCCTCACTTGTCACAGATTGGCTCCTCCTCGTGGTCGCCGTCGATGAGGTCTGACTTGCCAGCTGAGGATCCCAGGCCAGCGTTGCAGAACGTGTCCTTCAGAACTGACAAAAGGGGATCCAAGGCTATGAAGGATGGCAAATTTTTCATAATGAGCCGCAGGAGATCAGCAGTAGGGCCATCAATGAGAATGACGGTTGTCAAACCCAAAGGGCTGGGGGTGGACAACTTAACCTGTGACATAACCCGCGTCAAGCTATCGGTGTCGACGACCTCGATGTCGTAGCCGGCGTCCGCGACATGCTCGAATACTCTAGCCCGCCAATTGAAAGGCTCAATTCAGGTCCTGTCATTATCGTCAGCTTCCTTGGCGGCCACCTCACTGACGTCGGGCGAAGAGGCCGCGGTAAAGCTCTTTTGGGCTATTTGCTCCTAGAGCTCCCCGGCAAGCGTAAGTGGGGGAGGAGGTGGTGATGGGATATCTGGGAAAGGGGGCGTTTCACAGGCGTCATCTAAGAAACTCAGGGCTGCAAGGGTATGTATATCGGTGGGTAAACTGCACGGGCAGACCGATAGAGGTTGATGATGGAGGCAGCGGCAGTGACCTAGTTAGGTTTGGAGCGAGAGAGGGGTGGTGTGTGTCTGTGTGAGCATGGGATTTGTGGTGTATGTGTGGAGGGGGTCCAAGGTGGTGTTTGATGAAATGTCGCGGGTATTGAAAATTTTACTAGGCGGGAGTAAAATGGCGGGGCTACCAAAAATTTGGATCAAGGGATTGAAGCAGAGCGGGGCGGGAGTAAAATGCCGAGGCTACTGAAAATTTGGATCTACTGACTGAAGCAGAGTAGGAGTAACAGACACCGCACACGGTCCAAACATACTAATCGTGTGCTATCAAACAGAAAAACCATCTACGCGGACGCGGGTAGATATTTTTGAGATTGCGAGGATATTTTCGAGAGGGGGAAGGAAGCCTCATGGAGCCCAACCTACTGCGATCATGTGGGTGACAGGGGCGCGACACATGGGTAGTCCTAGGGAACCATGTCTGTTTCGTACCCAATCACAGACGGTTGCTATGTCCAACTCGTCTGCTGTTTATAAATTTGGCCAAAAAACACGGGAAAGGGTCAGAACACGAACACACTTGCATGTGGACCAAATATATGTATGAAAAGGGTGGTTTGATGTTCAATTACCCAATGCACAACTTTGATGTGACACTTGTCGCACAAAGCGCACGCTATTATTACTAGCCCCCCCCAAACACAAACAAACACAGAGACACACACACTTCATGTTGCTGGGAGGGGAATCCTAGCTATGAACGCAGGCTCCCTCCCGGACCGTAACACAAAACTAAGAGGAGTACCGTAACACAAAGTTGAGAGGAGTACATCAACCCCCCTCCCCCTTTGCTTCCGATCAAATGTGGACCATGTGCGGGCCCACAGATGTGTTCTTCTATGTTACCAAATTACAAATTTGATGTGGCACATGTGCATCACAAATTAACCAGGCATCCCCGACCCCACGGAGGTTCATCTAGGACGAAGTAGTACTGTGCCCCCCCACACACACTTTGAGTTGGTGGGAGGGGCCGGGCATCTCACCAAGGCGTATTGTAAGACTAACCAAGAAGAATCGCCTCCTTGGTCGTATAACCTCTCTTGTTTGTTGGGTCAAAGTCATGCATCGATGTTCCACACATGACCCCAAAAAATAGGCTAGTTTGTCGCTGATAACCACGCGAGGGAGTGCCTGAAGACAACCACTGCATGCATGTGGCCCAAACATATGTATGAATGTCATGTGGTGTTTGAATATACCCAATGCACAACTTTGATGTGGCCATGTGCTTTTGGAACCAGAAAGTCCCCACACGGAGCAAGGGTTCATGACGCATAGTATACTATATACATAGGGATTCATTTGTATGCGAGCCCTCGAACTTAGGTCTCGAATCTCACCATGATCGACGTACGACTATACGATAACACGAACCAAGAGAAGAAGAATCCACCTTGGTAACCTCTCTCGCGTTGTTGGTCGAATTGATGGACGTCCATGCGGGCCCACAAATATATAGTCCTTCGATGATAACCAAGCAAGGGAGAGTGTCCAAAGACAACCACTGCATGTATATATGTGCCCTAAACATATGTATGGACATGTGTGATGCATGTATATATGTTTGAATACCAAAAGCACAACATTTTGATGTGGCGCATGCATGCATAAAAAAATGCACTGTCCCCACATAGATCTGATTCACGATGCATCGCGTGCTCGCCCCCCCCCCCACTTCGACCCGCTGGGAGGAATTTGTGCGTACACATGCGCGCAAAGTAAATAGTTGTATGTACCGAACCGTATAAGCTGAACCAAAATTTAATCCTCTCCTAATTATAAGTCAAATTAACCTCTATCGCTGTCGGTCGAAGTGATTGACCAAGCAGGCACACAGAGATGGATGAAGCCTCTCACTGATAACCCCGTGAGTGAGTACTAGAGGACAACCACCATCGCTTGCTTGTGGGAAAAACACATGTATGGAGATGTGTAGTTGTGATGTTTGAATACCTAATATATATGCAGAACTTTGATGTACCTGCCTCGGAAACCTTTAAGTCCCCCACACGAACCAAGGTTAATGGCACGTAGTATATATATGTTGCCCCTCCCCTCTTCGACGCTTAGTATATACTCCTACGTACCGTAACATAACCCGAAAATAATCCTCCATGTTCATCAAATTACCTCTCTTGTTATGTCATATATTAGATGGACGACGACCTCGTGGGCCCATGGAGGGAAGAGTTGCAGGTGAATGAGCGACCCCCATCGACCGCATGTGGCCCAATGTGTTGGTGATGTTTTTAATACCCAATATGCACAACTTTTTGCGGCACCTGCTTCAGAAACCAAAAAGTCCCCACACGGAGCGAGATTGATTCATGACGTGTGTGTAGTATATATGTGCTGCCCCGGCCCCTCCTCCCCTCTTCGACGCGTACTATATACTCCTACCGCAACACAACCCAAAAAGAAACCTCCTTGTTGGGTCAAAGTGACGGAGGACAACCTCGCGGGACCACAGATGGAAGCATCGCACGCGAGTGAGTGTCCTATATGACGCGTAGTATTGCCCCCGACCACCCTCTTCAATGCGTACTATATATATACTCCTGCCATACATATAACAAAAACCAAAAAATGACCATCTTTGTTGGTCAAATTAACCTCTCTTATGGCATGTCATAGTGCTGGACGGCGACCTCGCGGGCCCACGCGAGTGAGTGTCCTAGGACCACCACGTGCATGTGGCCCAAAGATGCATGTCAAACTTTTTCTGAAGTGAACATGCGACCAAAGGAGTTTAATGTTGAAAAATGAAAAAAATAGATAACATCTATCCGTTTTTATACATTGACTGATTTCCCAGGGAATTAAATGTGCAAAAATCAAATTTGATCTACATGAGACCCGTGATAGTGCATGAAAATGGATTGCAAAATCATATGTGTACATGTTCCTGGGTGCATGTTTAGTCCCCATGCAAGAAATTTCTAACATCTAGAATATTGAAGATCCAATAAATCCAAAACTAAGTTAAAATTCATGAAACTTATCTTGGTGTCATATGGACACCAATAGACTGTGATATTATTATTATTTTCAAATTAGAGACAAGTTTTAATATAATCTTCTTACATACAGGAAATTATAAATAATTATCAATCAATATTTGCAAACAAACTCTTTATTCGAACCGTGTGCTTTAGACCAACAAAATGTAAGTGTAGTGCTTCGGTTAAGCAATAAAGTGGCATAATTAATCATTAAAAAGGAAAAATCAATATAATATGTGCCGCACACGAGTCCCGTGTGCCGTACGAGCATGTGTGAGTTGACGAGACACATGCTAGTAGGCAGACCGGGAGGCTGAGGCATGCGCGTGTTCACTATGCACTCATCATGGGACGTGCTAGTAGCTGTGTGAAATGACGGTAGGCGTGCCAGAAGTCCATTGCACAGGCTCACCGGGAGGAGAGCCAGCCCTTTAACCACCGGCCACCTTGCTCTCACTGCTTCATATTAATGGCACGCCTGATCCGCGGCCGCACATCCCGTCCACAGTTGTCACTGCCGCATGGAGTGTATTAGGATTTTGCCGAAGCGCATTATTGGTGGGAGTGGCGACGCCGGGGCTGGTGAAGCACCCGCACAACGCATGACGCTGGGCGCAGAGGTTGCTGTCGCTGCCGACCAGGTCTCCCACGGGCAACAGCGCGACCTTGACTTCGTCGCCGTCGTCGTGCCTCCCTAGCCGAAGCTGGAGGTTCACAGCTACTCCGGCAATGACTCCGACTCCGACAGAAAACGGGTTACCCCCCCTGTTGGGAATAGAAACCCTTGGTTATGTTCACCCAGTCCATGAAATCAGAATTAGATTCGCGTAGTGTATTGATTGTTTGAATGGTATCTATGGTTAGTGCTTAACTTTTTGTTCTATACAAACAATTTTTTGGCTAATAATCTGACTAGGGTTAGCATGCGTCCTAATAATTCGTAGCCAGATCTTTAGAATTGATTTTGAATGTCCTACATATATGTTTGTGCCCTTTTTTCTTCCAGATGTTGATAATTGATTTTGCATGTCATACATGTATGTTTCTGCATTTTTTTCCTTCCAGATTGCTATGTACACAGATGAGGCTCCGGCCAGCGGTGCTGCCGGCTATAGATCTGCACCCGACAGCGCGGGCAGAAGCGGCCTCGCCCCCTGAATCTAAGGAACTCGTAGAATATCGGGCAGACCGCATCGGCGATCTCCTGGACTCCATCCTTGGGGAGATCATCTTCCTTCTCGCCACCAAGGATGGCTGCTGCACATAGGTCCTCGCATCTCTGTGGTGCGCCACACCTCTTAATCTTGACTATCGTCGGCTATTTGTCGTTCATGATTTTGAACTCCACGGAGCCATCATCTACTCCCACCAGGGCTCCATTCAACGCCTATGCATCTCGACATGCTGCCTGCTGCACATACCCTTCACGGTGAACGCCTGGCTGACATCCTGTTAATTCGAAAAAATCCAACATCTTTATTTCTACCATTACTATGCAAATAGCTGTACACCAAGCATTGTAGTCGTGCCGTCACCACCAGTGTCCATCTCATGGTTTTCCTCCTCTCTCCACAGCACCACCCTGGCCCGGTGTCATCTGCCAGACAATCTGTTAGAAATGCTTCGACTCCCACTGCTTAAAAAACTCGAGCTTGTGGTGGTCGATCTGTCGGAATCCTCACTACACAATATCATCCACTCCTGCTGCCCTACCCTGGAGCGCTTGCTGCTTGTTTTTGGAAAATAAATACGTATCCCTTGTCTCCAAATAAATTCGCCTCACCTTGTAAGCATTGGATTTTCTTTAAAGGAGAGGAGCTCATCATCAAAGACGCCCCTTCACTCCAAAGGCCACTCCTTGATTATCGTTATGCACCTTTGCAAATAACCATGATCTCTACGCCTAAACTAGAGACCTTGAGTGTAATTCCTGATCCGTTTGAAGGTCACAAGATGGTGGTTGGCTCCACACTTATTCAGGTACTATATATTATCATCAACACTTTTGTAATCATAAGCTACATTTTTCATTTGTGTGCATAAGTTTTATATCATCAACACTTTTGTAATCATAAGCTGCATTTTCCATTTGACTGCATAATCTTTATATAATCTTGGAGTATGCTTTTTGTACTGATATAATGCTCTATGCTCAATGAAGAGTCTGTCCATGGGTACCCTATCTATGGTGCTCGATTCTTTCAAGACCTTACATATGAGTACATGGTGTTTTGATCCGAACATGGTTATCGGCTTGCTGCGATGCTTTTCATGTCTAGAGAATTTGTATATATAGGTGAAGATATCAAGCACATTGATATACTTTACTAGAACTAACCGTTCAGGTGTACTATTTTTTAGACATTAACTGTTTTCAGTCTTCATGTCTATTTAGGCTAAAGGACATGAACAAAAAGGTATAACCAATCTGTGACATAAGAAGCACCAGGATTTTCTCAGTTCTCATGACATTCGTTTGAGGATAATAACGCTGCAAGGATATGCATCCAACCATACAAACACTAGCTTTGTCACATTCTTCCTAATGAATGCGAGAGTACTATTGTCCATGAGGATTAACTTTTTTGATAGACACTTTCTCACAAATGGACATGTTGAACAACATAAAAAGAAGTCTCAGGTGGATAAAAGGGCTTCTGAACGTGCTCGGCTTCTATTTACAACAACTTGTTATCATGTACCAGTAGATTTTCTGGTCCAGGATCTTGATTTTATGGATCAGACCGATCCATTTCACTGTGACTACTCAAAACTTTGGTTGAGTTACTTGTTATTGTCCTGTTCAATCTGGATTTTGTGTAAACCTGATGAACAATTAATGATTGTGCTTTTGTACCTTCTGTAAGCCGGGGTTAGATATTGCTGCCCTCTTTAACTCGGCTTTGACCCATATTTTCTTTCATACAAACCGGAGCTTCTATCAAGAAGCCTCATGGTTCCGAGAGCGAACTTGGTCACATGATCTGGTCGCGAAATGACATATGTTGTATCTTCCCGCCTTGATTTATTTTACAGAGGCAACATGCAACTGTGCTAAACATATGAAATTATTCAGGGTTCGTTTTGCCTTTTTATACATTGATTTTCTTAGTCATTTATAACAAATAGCCACCACGTTATTATTGCAAATGGTCGTATTAGTCAAACCAAGGGTGTTCAACTAACCATTTACTACCGCGGGCAGCTGTTTGATTAGACAGGACGACTGTGAGCAGTCCGCCGCGCACGCCGCGAGCACTACAATTTATTGCTAGTTTTGGACTTTTGTTTCGGCCGCCTCGGGAAGGTATGTAGTATAGTCCTCCGTTCTCATCTAAAAGCACCACCGACGAGGATCGCCGCCTGCTGCGAGATGGAGGACGAGCTGGCCAACAAGCGGGGCCAGAACCGCAAGAGCGTCCGGTGAACGTGGACTTCATCAGCAGCCTCCCCGATGAGATGTTGGTAACCATCATATCCCACCTCTCCGTCAAATATGGCGTGCATAGCATTGTCCTCTTGCGGCGGTGGCGCCCTCTCTGGAGCTGCACCCCCTGGACCTCATCATCGACCACGAGTCCTGCAGCGGGGAGCAGCAACGCCTGGACGCATTGTCCCACGTAAGGATGGCAATGGGTAGGGTATGGGGTGGGTAGAGCAATACCATACCCATACCCATGTAGTTAATGGGTAACAAATTCTACCCATACCCGTACCCATGGGTATAAAACTTTACCCATACCCAGACCCGATGGATACCCGTGCCCATTGGGTACCCAATGGGTAGATCAAATAGTACACAAGTTATTCACGGTACATTCATCTATAGCACATTTTACAAAAGAACACTGATCTCAACTCAATAATAGATACACGAGTACATGGCAATTATCTCAATTCAAATTTACAATTGGTGACAACTTTATCATAGATTCAATAGCTCACAATTTTAACATATGTACACTTGTGAATCATGGATATGTTTCACAATTCACTATAAATGGGTAGGGTATGGGTATATCCATGGGTAAAAGGCTATACCCATTCCCTACCCATGACTTAGCGGGTAGGGTATGGGTTGTATCCGTGGGTATAAAATTGTGCCCATACCCTGCCCATGCGGGTACGGTACCCCTGGGTACCCGTACCCATGGGTAAAATTGCCATCCTTAGTCGCACGTCCTCGACACGCACCCTGGGTCGTTAGACACCTTGCTATTGGCAGGCTCAATCCCCACAGCAAGACCGAACCCAGGTTGCACTACTGGTTCCTATCCCCAGCCCTGGATCGGATCAAGGAGCTCAGCCTTCATGCTGGATGTCCTTGCTCGCTGCCGCCGTCCATGTTCCACCTCGCACCCACGCTGCACCGTGCTACATTCAAGTGGTGCATTTCCCCCGGATCGATGCTGCGCTTGCTCTTCATCTCCCTAAACTTAAGCACCTCGAGCTCATTGCCTTCCGCATCTTGAAGGAGGATTTGGAGCGCCTGATCATTGGCTATACAGTGCTCGAGTACCTTCATCTTCATGTGATGGATGGATGATTTGGAGTGCCGCCCAAGGTTGTCAGTTGAGGTGTTTCACGATATTGTCACTGAGAATGCGCCTTTCCTCGAGAGATTGTATGTACATGATAAATTAGGTCAAGCAAGAATTAGGGTCATTCACGCACCAAAATTGACAGTGTTGGGCTATTCGTGTGCTGAATTAAATGGACTTGTTACTAGATCATTACCCATTCAGGTACAACAGTCTACTTCTTCTCCTTCTTATATATTATCGAACATCACATTTTATCTAATTGTTGTTGATCTATATGTTCACCTGTCATCCAGAAAATGATTCCCACAAGCTTGACCCGGTCTCTGCGCACAATGAAGATCTTGGCACTACAATCTGTCGGCCCTGATCTGGATGAAGTTGTTAGATTCCTTAGATGCTTTCCTTGCATGGACAAGCTATACGTCAAGGTGATGCTCCTTTCCTGTTAATTGTTAACCACAACGGAGCTCAATTTTTTGTTACTTATACCCATGATTAAAATGAAAAATGTAGAATGATTTCTAAAGGAAATTTGGAGGATTTCAATACATTTTTTTGAGATGCTAGTGTTGTACGCGTTTTATTCCTTCGCCCGACATGCTTTAGTGATAAAAGTTTATCATGAAAAATTGAAGGTGGCATTTCACTCTTTTCATGTATTTTAGAAATCTTGCAAATCAAAGAGGCCCAAAGTGTTCAAATCTGCAGCTATGCACTAATAAGTTGTCTTCATTTGCAGATACTAGCAGGCCCGAAAGTAGAAAATGTTGGGGAATATACCAATCCCATTGAATGCCTTGATCTTTATCTCACATAAATTACTTTTAACGAGTACCAAGGAACCACACCAGAAATTAAATTCTCTAGGTTCTTTGTTGAGAAATCAAGGTTGCTAAAGTGAATGGATTGCTAAGGAGCCCATGCATCTATAGCTGAATGGAAAAGGATCTGTACAAGCTGAATTTCAGTCTATAACTTTATATGACAGATTATTCGGAAGTCACTGTATCGAGCCGCTATATGACTTCTCGATGGCTGATCCTTTCACAAAAACAATGCATGAAAAAGATTATGAAGAAGATGAATTTTATGTGTCCGAATAGTTTGAACCTTGTAATCTTTGAATTTGAACCTTGCAATATTTATGGTATTTGTTATATAATGTAATTGGATGTTTAATTTGGTTTTGCAATCATGTCCTGTTATAAGTATATACATGTTCTTCTTCTGTACAATGAGCATAGATGTTGTGCAGACCGAGCATATCACATTGCACATGGACCACACTAGGGAACCCGTCGGTGATGAATTCATCAATTGCAAACGGTTGTATACCAAGAAGTGTTTGCCCACAACACACACGGCTTATTCCATCACAAACAGCTCGGATGGATCAACTGTATGTCACGTATCACACATTATCAAAAAGTAATGCAGTAGACTGTCGGTGTACAAAAGTAGGGGCTCTCCTTTTGACCCCTTTACTTGTGCACGGGCAGTCAGAGCCACCCGCCACGACCACGCATAACAGGGTAGGGGAGGGAAGCCGGAGAGAAGCCGAAGGTACAAGACAAACAAAGCAATGACAAGGACCAAGGCCACAAAGATCGGATGGACGAAGCAGGTTTCCCCGGCAAGGACCCTTGCCGGGGCATCCTTAGTAGCCTCGGGAAGACCCTTGCCGGGGCAGCTCGCCCACACCAACGGAGCGAGCCACCTTCGAGCCCACCGTCTCCAACGCCAACAACCACGATGGGGCAGGGCTCGGAAGGCACCTCCATGGTGGCATGCAGATCTTTGTGAAGACAAAGGATATTCAAGATCATATGAGAATTGGAAGGCAACGATCCTCGACAAGGTTCTTGCCGAGGAAGCCCACAAGACCCCCAGCAAGGTCCTTGCCGGGGGCAACAACACGCCACAGCAAGATCCTTGCCAAGGACGCCAGCGGGGCCACTGCCAGGCCAACACCAGCCAAGTCCCCACCACCATCCACATGCAGGTGCCGACCCAACCAGCTGGGCAGGCACCTGCGTTGCATCATGCAACCCTTCGTGGAGGCTCCACCACCGCGCCACCTCGGCTGCTTGCCTGCCTACATGGACGAGACGGGCCTCGCCCCCGGCCCCGATAAAGTGAAGGGACACCTAAGCCACACATTTAATGCATCTTGTCCTGTAATATGAGCGATAAGATCGCAGCAATGTAGGCCGTTCCACCTCCTGTGTGCCACTGTGCCAGCCCCTTTCGCCTATAAAAGGAGGCCCATGGCGCACTGGAAAAGGATTCGGCTCTTTGAACCAGGCAACACCCATAGCTAGCTCAAGTACTCAAGAACACTGAATACAACCACCAAAGCAGGACTGTAGGGTTTTACGCATCCTTGCGGCCCGAACCTGGGTAAATCACCCTTGTGCTGATTACTAGTCCGACCCTTCTCATGATCCCGCGCCCCGCAACCGTAGTAGGGATTCTTGTGATACCATAGGTGTCATTTCCCACCGACATCCTTGGCGCGCAAGGTAGGGGGCACGCAATTGTGGGAATCCGGTCTAGTAGTTAGCCCAGCAGTTCATCATTGCCATGGCTCCTAAGAAGAAGACGACCACGACGATCGGTTGGTCCGGGACCGGACTGCCAGTACCTGTGCGGACCAGTAGCGGGCCAGTCGCGGAGAGAACCCGTGGCGCGGACCGCGAACACCCACATCACCCTGGCAGTCCAGGCCCGGTGGGCGGCATCGTTCATACGGCGGGCGACGAGCCGCGCGGCGCTGGCTCTAGGGACGAGGTCGGGGCCCCCGCAGGCGGCGCGGGGTCTTCCAGGGGTGTCCCCATGCCGCCAAATGGCGGCGTGGCAACCTCCGAGACGCCAACACCAGCGCCCACGACACGCTCTTCTCAGGTCGTGCGCGATGAGCAGCACCGCCCTGCTGGTGACCCTGAGCGCCGCCCTGGGAAGATTCCCATGCGCCCTTCACAGGATGAGGGGGGCCAGCATGCGCAACGAGGCGCTGGCGAAGGTGGCGGGCGGCTGCAGGGCTGTAGTGGAGCTCCTTCTAATGTGGTTAGAAGTCGAAGCGCATCATGGTCCACCCAGCTTTCGCCGCCGCCCACGCTAACAGAAGCCCTAGCACGCGCGCAGCTGCTCCTCGACTTTCCTCCCGCTGCGGAGAAGCTCGACGAATGGAGGGCCACCATTCGGAGCCTTGTCGGCATCGCCAACAACGATGAGTTGCGGCCGACGGGACCCACAGGCCTTCGCTCCGTCGAGTCGCTGCATGCCAGCGGAGGTCAGACCGGGGGCGATGCGGCCACGGTGCACTCGCCTCCTCTGCACCAGCCACCGCGGGTGACGACTCGTCGTGATGATATTTCCATCGCATCGTCCGACCCGCGAACCCACCGTGACCAGCACCAAGTTCTTTGGGAGCGGGCTCATGAGGACGCTCGAACCACCATCAAGTGCCGATGTGACGCACGCCACGAGTCAGACAGGCGGGAGGGGCCCACTACGGACCACCCAGCATCGGGAGGCTACGGTGGCCTACCCTACGAGGTGGGTTGTCCGGCTTTCACCCGTGAGCTACGGCAGTTCCAGTGGCCCTCCCACCGCACTTTCAAACCCGACGTTGGCGAGATGTACAACAGCAAGACTCACCCATCAGAATTCCTCAGCATCTACACCATCGCGATGGAAGCTGCTGGGGCCCGTGACGATAAGGTGCTCGCGAACTACTTCCCGTTGGCACTCAAGCCTAATGTTATGTCATGGTTGATGCACATGCCAATGGACTTCATTTCTTCTTGGGCGGATCTGTGCCATGAGTTTGTCGGCGCCTTTACCAGAGGCCACCAAGCTCATGGCCAGGCGAGTGATTTGCACATCATCCCCCAGAAGGAAGGAGAAAACTTGCGTAAGTACATCCAAAGGTTCAGCTGAGTGTAGTACAACATCCGCGATGTCCATCCTGCCGCTGTGATCAGTGCATTCCACCAGAATGTGCGCAACCGCAAGATGCGTGAGGAGCTGACGATGAACAAGGTCAAGGATGTCGCCGAGCTTTATGTTTTGGCCGATCGGTGCGCTCGCGCTGAAGAGGGAAGGAAGTACCCCGGCGAAGATGCCGGTGCAGAAACCGACTCCATAGGCGATACCGCCACCCCGGCGAAGAAGGGCCGACGCCGTAACAGGAAGCGCAAGGGCAAGGCCATGCTTGCCGTCGAGGGATCCGATGACACCGGCACCACCAAGAAGACCAAGGCGGGCGACCCCGGCAAGGAGGTTGCCGGGTGTGTCGATTGCTGGGACTTGGCGGCTGCCGACAAGCCAAGGAGCTCCGACAAGCATTATTGCAAGATCCACCGCACCAAGGGCCATGACCTCCAAAACTACCGGCATGTAGAGCTGCTCGCTGAGAAGCAGAAGGCCGAGTATGAGCGGCAGGACAAGGAGAAGGCCAAGATGGTGCCGAGGGATCCGTCAAGAAACGTGGCGGCCAAGGAGGTCACCGCAGCAAAGATAATCAGCAGGAGAGGCCCGCCCGGGGCCGCAACAAGAAGCAAGAGGACGATGATCGTGACGAGGACAACGAGTCTGGCGACCACGAGTTCCAGAAAGCCACGGAGGCCATGTGCATCGATGGTGGCGCCTCGCTGCATACATCCCACCACCAACTCAAGCACTGGGCGTGGGAGATCACAGTGGTGGAGCCATCATTCGATGCACGGAAGCCACTGAAATGGTACAACATGCCCATCATCTTCGACACTGAGGACCACCCTGACCGCACTACCGCGGTCAGGTGCTTGCCGTTGTTGGTTTCACCAATGATCTGCAACCTCAAGGTGACAAAGTTGTTGGTTGACGGCAGGGCCGGTCTGAACTTGATCCCGCCTGTTGTGGTTAAGAGGCTGCAGATCCCTGATGGAGACCTCGAGGAGATGGGCACGTTCCAACTGGTTAACCTGGGGAGGAGCCAGCCAAAGGGAAAGGTCACGCTACCCATGACATTCGGAGGCGAGCTGAACCATAGGATGGAGAGGATTGTTTTTGATGCAGCCGAGACCCCCTTGCCCCACAACGGGGTCCTTGGTCACCCGGCACTAGCCAAGTTCATGGCGGCTTCACACTACGCCTACAACATACTCAAGATGCCTGGGCCGATGAACATCATCACCATCCCCTCCTACAAGAAAGATGCATTGATTTGCGCCAACCAACTCTACTGGGAGGCAGTTGCGGCATCTGCCACTAAGGCACCTACTCCTGCCAGCGGAGCTCTGGGAGGGAAGAAGACCAGCGAGACCCCTCACACCCACTTCCGCAAGCGCACATCTTCAGGGTGTTGCGCTTCCGTCGAGGACGTGCCAAAGAGCTCCGCCGGCAAGAGCAAGAAGTCCATAGCTGCACCACCAGAGACCAAGAAGGTGCCCATCAAGGAGGACGGCACGGGGGGAGCTTTTACCATAAGCTCCACCCTTGACAGAAAATAGGAAAGCGAGCTTGTCACCTTCCCGCGGGCAAATGTCGACGTGTTTGCATGGCAAGCGTCCGACATCCCCGACATTCCCAGGGAGGTGATTGAGCATCATCTTGCTGTTTGTCCTCATGCGCGGCCTGTCAAGCAGAAGGTCAAGAAGCAAGCTCTGGAGAGACATGAGTTCATCACGGAGGAGATCAGAAAGCTAGAGGCGGCAGGCTTGGTAAGAGGAGTACTCCATCCGACGTGGTTAGCCAATCCGATAGTGGTGCGCAAGGCAAACGGGAAGTGGAGACTGTGTATTGATTACACAGACATCAATAAGGCTTGTCCAAAGGATCCCTTGCCGTTGACGCACATCGACCAGATTGTTCACTCCATGACTGGGTGTGACCTGTTATCATTTTTTGACGCCTACTCAGGGTACCACTAGATCTTCATGACAAAGGAGGACGAGGAGAAGAAAGCATTCATCACCCCATGTGGTACATATTTCTTTTTATGGATGCCTTTCGGGTTGAAGAGTGCTGGATCAACCTTTGCAAGAGCAGTCCAAATTGGTTTTGAGCCCCAGCTACATAGAAATATGGAAGCTTATATGGATGATATAGTGGTCAAAACCAAGAACAAAGCAACGCTTGTGCAAGATTTGGAGGAGACATTTGGAAACCTGCGCAAGATCAACCTCAAATTGAACCCTGAGAAGTGTGTCTTCGGTGTCCCATCCGGCAAGCTTCTCGGGTTCTTTGTTTCATAGCGCTGGATTGAGGCAAACCCAGACAAGATCAGGGCCATCAAGAAGATTGAGGCACCCAAGCGGATCAAGGACGTGCGTCGGCTCACTGGCCGCGTTGCCGCCATGAGCAGATTCATCTCCAAGTCCGTGGAGCGTGCCCTTCCCTTTTTCAAGATTTTGAAGAAGACATGCCCGATGGAGTGGACCCCAGATGCCGAGGCGGCGCTGCAAGACTTGAAGAAGTACCTCTCCTCTACCCCGGTGCTGGTTGCGCCCAAACCACAAGAACCGTTGCTGCTATATCTAGCGGCAACAAATCAAGTGGTTAGCACCGCACTAGTGGCGCAGAGAGAGTTCGACGAAGAGACAGCAGCAGCGGCAGAGTCAACGGTTGGCGGGCCAAAACCCTCCCCGGCAGGGCTCGGTCCCGGCAAGACTAAGTCCCCGGCAGGGGCTAGCGCCAGTACGACAGGGCCCGCACGGCCGGGTGAAGTGGCACAAAGGAAGAAGATGGTGCATCACCCGGTTTACTTCGTCTGCTCCCTCTTACAGGGAGCTAGGACGAGGTACTCAGGTGTGCAAAAATTTCTCGTCGGCCTCCTTATGGCCTCAAGGAAGCTGCACCATTACTTCCAAGCGCACGAGATCACCGTGGTCACCCGCCTCCCATTGCAACGGATACTGCATAACCTAGATGCAATGGGGAGGATCGTGGAATGGGCCCTGGAGCTGTCGAGTTTCGGTCTAAGGTTTGAAAGTCCTTCGACGATTTAGAGCAGAGTCTTGGCGGAGTTTGTTGTAGAATGGACCTCAACACCTGACAAAGAGCTACAGGAGACCGCTCTCCCCGGCAAGGAAATGAGCTGCAACTGGATCATGTACTTTGATGGGGCCTTTTCGCTACAAGGCGCCGGTGCTGGTGTGCTGCCTGTCGCACCCACCGGAGAGTACCTCAAGTACGTCATCCAAATGCACTTTCCCCGGGAGATGTCAACCAATAACACCGCCGAGTACGAGGGTTTGCTTGCCGGTCTCAGGATCGCGACGGACCTTGGAGTCAAAAAGCTTATCGTCAGGGGCGACTCACAACTCGTCGTCAAGAAGGTCAACAAAGATTACCAAAGCCTGTTGATGGAAGCATACATGGATGAAGTGAGGAAGCTAGAGGAGCGCTTTGACGGTATACAAGCGGAGCACGTCCCTCAGACGGAGAACTTCATCGTCGACTACTTGTCAAAGCGCGCTGCCCTCAAGCTACCTGTGGAACCAGGTACTTTTGTGCTTCAGCTAACTCAACCATCCGTCGAACCATCAGCCTGGCAGAACAAGCGGAGGAAGCTAGGCCCCGACAAGTACTTCCCCTTCGAGCCTCCCAGGGCCGCTGGCAAAGATACTGCCATGGATGCCAGCCTTGCCGCGGGGCTGCCAACTCCGGCAGAGCCTGAGGCTATGTCCATAGAGACGTCCACTCCCGCGGTAGAAGAGATGCCTTTAGTCCTTGCCGTCGAGCCACAGGCTCCGGCATGGGCGCAGCACAATGTCCGATTCCTCCAAGTAGGAGAGCTTCCTGAGGAGCAGGAAGAGGCGGAAAGAGTAGCCCGTCGGTCTGCTCTGTATCAATTCATTGACAACCTGTTGTACAGAAGGAGACCGAATGGGGTGAAATTTAAGTGCATCTCCCAGGAGGAAGGACTAGAGCTGTTGGCGGAGATACATGGAGGCATATGTGGCTCCCTCATAGGGTCGAGGGCCCTTGCCGGCAAGGCTTTCCGGCAAGGTTTCTTCTGGCCCACCGCCCTCCAGGATGCAACGACACTAGTAACCAAGTGTGAAGCGTGCCAGTTGCATTCAAAGAAGCTTCATCAACCAGCTCAAGCCCTTCAAACCATCCCTCTCTCCTGGCCCTTCTCGGTCTGGGGGCTCAACATATTAGGCCCCTTCCCCCGCGCCGTCGCGGGCTTTGAGTACCTGTACGTTGCAATCGACAAGTTCACAAAGTGGCCAGAGGTGGAAGCAGTGAGGAAGGTGACAACACAGTCAGCCGTCAAGTTCTTCAAGGGACTAGTTTGCCGTTTTGGGGTGCCCTACAGGATCATCACCAATAATGGCACGCAGTTCACAAGCCATGCCTTCATGCAATACATTGAGGATCTCGGCAACAAGGTCTGTTTTGCTTCCGTGGCACACCCATGGAGCAACGGCCAAGCGGAGAGAGCAAATGCTGATGTTCTGCGAGGCTTAAGAACAAAGACTTTCGACAGGCTGTGCAAGAGTGGAAGGCGCTGGGTTGACGAGTTGCCGGTGGTTCTCTGGTCGATCAGGATGACGCCAAATCAAGCCACCGGCCATACACCCTTTTCCCTGGTCTACGGGGCAGAAGCAGTTCTCCCCACGGAACTCATATATGGGTCACCTTGAGTGCTCGCTTATTATGAGCTTGAGCAAGAGCGACTACGGCAGGATGACGCGACGCTCCTTGAGGAAGATCGTCTCCGGGCGGCTGTGAGAGCAGCACGCTACCAGCAAGCCTTGCGCCGCTACCATAGCCGCAAGGTTCATGCCCGGAGCTTTGAGGAAGGCAACCTTATTCTTCGGCACATTCAGTCGGCCAAGAATTCCAACAAGTTGACGCCGAAGTGGGAAGGCCCTTATCGGGTAACACGAGTCACCAGGCCTGACACAGTCCGCCTGGAGACCGAAGATGCCATTACAGTGAGCAACTCCTGGAACATCGAGCATCTTCACAAGTTTTACCCATGAGGCACGGCTGTCGGGCCTCTCGGAAAGCCACCCTTTTGTACAAGCCTTGCCGGCAAGGCATGTAACCCTTTGTACAAAGCCAGGCGCAGACCCTGAGCACTAATAAATGAAGCGCTGGCGCCCTAAGTTGTAGCATGCATGCTAGGTTGAGTCTCCTCCTCGGTTAGGGTTGATAGTGCTTAGCGGCGGCTAACCCCTAGCTTAGAGGTCGAGTGCTTATCTCTCTGTTTCTTCTTTGTCCCCTTTGGTTCGCAGGACACATAAGCATTTCTGCAGAGCTGTTTGGAAGAAAGGAACGGACCGGTGCCCCGACCCTGGCAAGCCAAAGTTGCCGGGGGCTGCAAGTACAAGGATCCGTCCACGGAAAGCCAAGGTTGTCGGGGGCTGCAGATCCAGATAAGTCTTCTATCCTCTATTGTGCATTTCGTTATGAACTGGGATATGTGAAACCTCGTTTTGTCTCTAAGCTACCGTGCTCCCCTCTTTCCGTACCCAAGGATTATCTCCTGGGTCCGAAGTTGGTCGTTGTCGCAACGGCAAGGGAATAGAACAAGGAGCCTAAACCCCCCTTATCCCCACCTCCGCCAAGAGTGTGAGAAAGGTTGAGCAAAATGGGGGAAGGACAAGGCCTGATGCCGGGCGAAAAGCGTTTATCTTAGATGGTAACAAGGATTCACTCCTTGCTGTGGGTTTCACCCGCGAACGAAAAACCTGGCAAACATCCCTTTTCATTAAAAACATCCCGTACAGGTACAGTTCATACGAAATGAAAAACATGAACAGGGGGATTACAAGTTCTAAATCTAACAAAGGCCCGAAGGCTTACAAGACTAAAAAGAGATAAGGTCCCGTGATCCGTTTCTTGTCCCTCTCCTCAGGAAATGGAACAATAAAGCAAAAGGGCAAAAGGGGCGCCTAGGCGAGTTACGAGCAGCAGAAGGCACCAGGAGAACATCCCGGTGGCCACCCCGAAGAGAAGCTGGTGATGATGATGATGGTAGAAGAGCTGGAAGACAAGGCGGCAGGACCGTCAATAAGCTATGAAGGCGTCGGTGCCCGCGTACTCCGACTTGACGACCTTGCCGCCCACCCTCTTCCTCTTCCGCAGCCTCCCAACGCCAGCCGCCCAAGGAGACGACCCCGAGAAGTTCAAGGAGCCAGCGACGCATATGATGAGGTCGCCGGTGCCGCCCTGGAGCAACGCGCCCGACGCCTCGTCGGACCCATCATCCTGCCGCCCGCTACCCTTGTCGTCGCTGCCGCTGTCCTCCCCGTCACTCTTGCTCGAGGAAGAATCTTCATTGTCGGAGGAGCTCTCCACGTAGCACCTTACGCGAGTCCTGAAGTGCCCGAAGATCTTGACAGAGAGGAGGCCACTCTCCATTAATTTGAAATGGAGAGTGAGCCCCTCCGTCAAGCTGTGGACGCGGGCGAAGGTCTTCCACCCTCGACGGAGATACATGACATGAGGGGCGGGGAACTCGACATCAGCCCATGTGCTGCTGTTCCCGCAACCCCTCATATGCAGCCGCAACGCCTGCGGTGGATCCAGCTCCATCTCCCGCGCAACAGAGTCGGAAGGCGAAGGAGACGGCGCGATGGGTGGCGCATCCTGACGAAGAACTCGCAAGGGTTGTCCCCAAAGTGGACCTCGACCGGAGGAAGGGCCGCTGGTGGAGGCGAGGCCGATCTGCCGCCCCATCCTCCTCTCCATCGAGCGCCACGGCGGCCTCGACCTCGCCCCCTCCCCCTTCCTCTAATGAGCAGCTCTGCCACTACGAGCTCTTGGAGAGGAGCGATGTGTTGTCGAGCCAAGACCCTCGCCGCCACCAATGAAGCGTTGCCACGC
This sequence comes from Triticum aestivum, assembly GCF_018294505.1. NCBI lineage: Eukaryota > Viridiplantae > Streptophyta > Magnoliopsida > Poales > Poaceae > Triticum > Triticum aestivum. Next base: position 638,257,174 of record NC_057801.1, read on the forward strand.
CCCCTCGCTGAGGGAGTCCTAGATTAGGGGGTGTCCGGATGGCCGGACTATGACCTTTGGCCGGACTCCCGGACTATGAAGATACAAGATTGAAGACTTCTTCCTGTGTCCGGATAGGACTTTCCTTGGCGTGGAAGGCAAGATTGGCGATATGATATGATGATCTCCTCCCATTGTAACCGACTCTGCGTAACCCTAGCCCTCTCCGGTGTCTATATAAACCGGAGAGTTTTTAGTCCGTAGGACGAACAACAATCATACCATAGGCTAGCTTCTAGGGTTTAGCCTCTCTGATCTCGTGGTAGATCAACTCTTGTACTACCCATATCATCAATATTAATCAAGCAGGAGTAGGGTTTTACCTCCATCGAGAGGGCCCGAACCTGGGTAAAAACATTGTGTCCCTTGTCTCCTGTTACCATCCGCCTAGACGCACAGTTCGGGACCCCCTACCCGAGATCCGCCGGTTTTGACACTGACATTGGTGCTTTCATTGAGAGTTCCTCTGTGTCGTCACCTTAAGGCCCGATGGCTTCTTCGATCATCAACCACGACTCGGTCCAGGGTGAGACTTTTCTCCCCGGACAGATCTTCGTATTCGGCGGCTTCTGTAACACCCACGATGCGGCTATATCTCCCACGTGTCGAAGCACGACTTAGAGGCATAACTGCATAGTGGTTTTGTCGCAAGAAGGGTCATGTTCACACAATCCCATGTAATGAACAAGAATGAGATAAAGAGTTGGCTTATAATCGCCACTTCACACAATGAACATATAATAAATCATACATCATTCAGAGTACACACATAGTCCGACTACGGACGAAGCCAAAAGAAAAGAAGATAACCCAACTGTTAGATCCCCGATCATCCCAACTGGGCTCCACTACTGATCAACAAGAAACAACACATAGCAACAACTAAGATCTTCGTTGAGCTCCCATCTGAGCTCGGTTGCATCACCTGCACTGGTATCATCGGAACCTGCAACTGTTGTGATAGTATCTGGTGAGTCACGAGGACTCAGCAATCTCAAAACCCGCGATATCAAGACTATTTAAGCTTGTGGGTAGGAAGTGGTAAAAGTGGTAAGGTTGCAGCAGCGTCTAAGCGTATAAGGTGACTAACATACGCAAATAAGAGCGAGAAGAGAGCAAATGGAACGGTCGAGAAGCTAGCAATGATCAAGAAGTGATCCTGAACTCCTACTTACGTCAAACATAACCCAAAACCGTGTTCACTTCCCGGACTCCGCCGAAAAGAGACCATCACGGCTACACACACGGTTGATGCGTTTTAATTTGTATCTGGTGTCAAGTTGTATACAACCAGACATTAACAAATTCCCATCTGCCTATAACCGCAGGCACGGCTTTCGAAAGTTTATACCCTGCAGGGGTGTCCCAACTTATCCCATCACAAGCTCTCACGGTCAACGAAGGATATTCCTTCTCCCAGGAAGACCCGATCAGACTCGGAATCCCGGTTTACAAGACATTTCGAGAATGGTAAAACAAGACCAGCAAAGCCGCCCGAATGTGCCGACAAATCCTGATAGGAGCTGCACTTATCTCGTTCTCAGGGCACACCGGATTGTCCAAACTTCCGGTAGGCCCGCCCAGAGTTGCCCCTGGTGGCCACTGGCGGTTGACAGGTTGGACCAACACTCACGACAAGCACTGGCCCGGGGGGGGGGGGTAAATAAAGATGACCCTTGAGTCTGCAGAACCCAAGGGAAAAAGGCTTAGGTAGGCAAATGGTAAAACCAAGGTTGGGCCTTGCTGGAAGAGTTTTATTCAAAGCGAACTGTCAAGGGGTCCCATAAATCACCCAACCGCGTAAGGAACACAAAATCCGGGAACATAACACCGGTATAACAGGAACTAGGGCGGCAAGAGTGGAACAAAACACCAGGCATAAGGCCGAGTCTTCCACCCTTTACCAAATATATAGATGCATTAATAATATAAGAGATATTGTGATATCCCAATCATAATCCTGTCCACCATGGAGAAATCTTCAACTTCACCTGCAACTAACAACGCTATAAGATGGGCTCGGCAAAAGCGTAACATAGCCAAACAACGGTTTGCTAGGAAGGGTGAAAAAGGTTAGAGGCTAACATGGCAATATGGGAGGCATGGTAAACAAGTGATAGGTAGCGCAACATAGCGATAGAACGGAGCAACTAGCAAGCAAAGATAGAAGTGATATCGAGGGTAATAGTCATCTTGCCTGAGATCCCGCAAGGAAGAAGAACGAGTCCATGAAGAAGACAACCAGACGTAGTCGAACGAATCCTCACAACTCTGGAATGAAACCGAAGCTAACGAGAGAAGCAAACCGGAAAGAAGCAAACAACACGGTAAACAACCAGCACATAAGCATGGCATGATGCACAAACAAATATGATGCATGTCTGGTTTAATGAGGCATGGCAAAGCAATATGAAGCAAACAACACTACAATTTAAGTGGAGCTCGATATGCAACGAGTTGCATATTGATGAAACGCCACATCAATTATTTAGTTCTCTCTCGTTTAGGCTAACCAACAATATTAAATGTTGTTAAGCATGGCAAGAGGTGAAGCATGAGCAAACCACCTATTTAGGCAAGCTTAAATGAGGCCGGAAACAACAAACAACAATTCCAGAAAATCCCCATATGTCATTTAGCAATTTAATGCAAACACAGTTTTAACCATTTAAATGTTGTTAACATGATGCGGATGACATAATCAAGGTTTATGCAATTTTATGAACATGTTGACATGAGCATGTTACGAGGCATTTGTCACCGTGGCGGAACAAAACGGTTGCCACGGCAATGAATCCGAAAATGATGCCACGGCAACATATCGGTTCCGATAGCTCACGGAGATACCGGTGCCAAAGGTAGTGTGACGGGAGCGTGTCATGCAAGGATGGTGGGGTGCTCCCGGATACCGGGTTCCCACGGTTCAACGGCATGGCAAACGAGGAGGAACATGCACGAAACAAACGGGCATGATGCAAACATACGGTTCATCTCATACAACATGCATTCATTCACGGGCATCGTCTCGGCGTTATACCTTCGAAGCGTGCATTTTCGGAGCGGGTCGAGTTCGATGCGGTGTAGGGGAAGTAGACGTTCTTGGGACGGTCGTAGTGGAAGTAGTTGTTCACGGACATCGTGGAAGTAGTCGTACACAGCGGCAGCGGTAGTTGTACACTTGACGGTCTTCGGCGACGGTAGTGGTACATCTTGTAGTGGAACTTGGGCGTAGTGGTACACGGCGATGGTAGTGGTACACGTTTTCGTAGATGTCCGGGGTCGTCGGTAGAGGTACTTGTCGCATCATCGGGCGTAGTCGACCTTGGCGTATCCAAAGGGTACTTGGTGAATCCCCGTAGTCGTTCTTAGCGGTCTGTATGGGCATCAATGTTGTGGTACTTGGCGGTCTTCGAAAAACACTGGTAGTCGTGGCAGGGGTTCTTGACGCATCCAAGGAAGGGTCTTGCCGTCCTTTGCGGATGAAGACGACGATGCGAGGTGGTGGCTTGGGGTCAAATGACCGAGGCAAGGTGGCGCAGGAAGGTGAGGCTGCCACAGGAGCTTGAGCGCGCGGTGGCATGGCGCTGAGCGACGAGCTGCTGCTCGAAGCGGACAGAGGCAGCTAGGGGCATGGAGGAGGCCATGAAGACGGGGATGAGCGCCCAGGTCGCAGGGGAGGCGGGCGACGGAGCAAGGTGGTGGTGGTGGTGGACGCGGGCCAGCTCGATCTGGCCAGATCCAAGGCCAGGGAGGTGACTTGGGGAGGCGGACGAGCTCCAAGACAGGCGCATGGAGCAGAGGAGCAGCGATGCAGGTCTCACGCAGGAGATGGGGTCGAGAGGAGGGAGAGGGCTAGCGAGCGACGGGTTCGGGCGCTGCGGGTGTGTGCGGCGGTTTGGGAGGATGATGGGGAGAGGGGATCGAGCGATGCTCTCCCCTACGGCTAGGGTAAGAGGGGTGGAGTTGGGCCTTAGAGGCAAATGGGCCGGTGCTGTGGGCTAGGATGCCCAGCTGGGCTGGACTAGTGGGCTGGCATGTTGGGTCGCACTCTCTCCCTTCTCTTATTTTCCTTAGTAGAAAATCATTATAGAAGAAAAAGGAGAGAGGGTTCGGGATAGAATTTGCGCATGGGGATAATTTTCCCGGACTCACAAAAATGAGTTTGATCCAAGAAAATAGGAATGACCAAGATTGCAAGATTTAAATTCAAATTCATTTGATTTAAATTCAAATGATTTGAATAGGAAGTGAGGGTTGGGAAGGTCCAAAATTGTTCAGATTTTTGGTGGAGCTCCGGAAAATGGTAAAAGAATTATTGACAAGGTTGGAGACCAAGAATTGACATAACAACGACATGGGATATTTTGCAAGTGGGTTGCGGTTAATTCCAAACTAATGGAATATTTATTATAACTCCCTAAATATTGGGAGGATATGTTATAAAGAGAAGTCACCCTTCCCTCGATTTAAATGGATCGAAGATCCATACAATTTATTTAGATGAGTTTTAAAAATTAAATGGCATGATGGCATGATGACATGATGCAATGCACATGATGCAAGGATGAATGCAACGAACAAAACAAATCACACGACGAATCTCGGAATAGCTGGAAGTCTTCTGGGGCGTCGGTCTCGGGGCGTTACAACACTCCACCACTACAAGAGGATCTCGTCCCGAGATCTAGAATGGCACCGGAGAGAAAACGGAAGAGGAAGAGAAGAGGTAAAACTAAGTTGCTTCTTCGACAAAAGAGTGAAACCAAAGAACCTTGAGAGGTTGAAAAGTTGAAAAAAATATCACAACGGAGTTGAACACAATTGAGAGAACTGCGGTAGAAAAATAGAAACAAGGAACACCATTTGAACCTTGGAGGTTGCAAAGCTATGAATGACGAGTACAAAGAACAAGAAGGACTTGGAACCACTCTGGTTGAAACGAGATGAGAGAGGAAGAATTTGGGAAGAACTCCGGTTGAAAAGAGAGGCAAAACTTGATAAGATGAAAGAACTTGAATGAGAACACAACACTCCGGTTAAATGGATAAGCACGAAAAGAAACATGATCTTGACAAAACGAGGAGATGCGTGAAGAGCAGCAACATCACAATGCCTCTGAAACAAAGAATAGAAGATAGATCATTGGAATAACGGAATGGAGAAGAAAATGCCAACTTCTGCCACAAATGAGCTTGGAAAGCACCCTTCCAAGAAGGTTAGAGCGGAGTTGTTGGAAAAAAAACCAACAACAAAATGAATAAGCTTGTAGCGGGCCTATGGAAAACTTCTCAAAATTGAGGTGAAATTCTGCCACTACCGAAAACAAATGCTTGCTTGAGATCAACGAAGAGATGAAAACTGCTTTTGCCGAGAGGATAGGAGAAAACTTGGATCATTGATAAGCACCACAATACAACATTCCTTAGGGAAGGCTTTAGGTGAAATCTATACCAAGATAACTCCAACGAAGAGATTGATGGATTTAAAATACCTCGTTCTTGACAACATGTGAATCATGGAACATGAAGAGAAATTGTCAAAGATGACATAACACCATCTCGAAAGATAAGATAGAAGGAATTGCACTTCAGAATGCAAGAAGAAGAATACTTGAACTCCACAAAACAAAACATGTGTTGAGCACCTTGTTTATTTTTAGAGTGTAGCTTGGCGGGTCATAACTTCAAGAGAAATCTTGAAGAACAATTCGAGATTGAAAGGAATCCTTGACGAACCATCATGTAGAGCCTCCATGAAGAACTCCAGTAATAAAAGAATGATAGAAAGAAAGAGAAGTTGAAAACACAAGGTGAAACCTTGCGATGATTTAGATGGAGCTTCGCGACAAGATAACCGAGAAAACTTGGAACTCCGAAAAAGAAAAGATGAAGCACTAGAGCCGAGAATTACTTCATCATGAACAATCTCCGGAAGAAAAGAATTGAATCACCTAGAGGAAATAAGAATAAGATTTATGTATGCTTATCCTTCATCAAATTAAATTGATGATAAGCAATGGATTTGGCATACTACTTATTCCCGTAGAAAGGATTAAGAGAGATATAGTGCAAACTTCAGAAGGTATTGATGGAACCACCGGTGGAATTTGGAAACAACGAATGAATTGATATGATAACCAAGGAAGAGAACTCTTGAAAGAATCACCGAAAGAATTGAAAAAGAAAGTAGCAAAGGTACAATTCGCCGGGAAGAATTGGAAAACAAATGAAGATACTTGAGGGGATTTAGATACAAGAGAACGAAGAGATCATGAACTGATTAGAGGATATTTGGACGATGCACCGGAAGAATGAAAAACAAAGAGATTGAGCAAACACTGAAAAATAATTTGAAATCGATCTTGGAAAACATCTGACTGATGGGATCCATTCTTACGTCAAACTTAGAAATGAATTTGCGAATGGTTCCTGATAATTAGAAGAGTCAGGTAAGATCCTGGGAAAAGACCTGTGGGTTAGGGCCCACTAAAAGATACACCATTGAACGATTGATTGAAAAGGGGGATTGCGCCCGTTGAATTAAATGATTTGAATGAGATAATAATCTCCAAATAGCTTGAACTGATTGAGAATGGAAACACGAATCTTCCGAGATATCTTGAGCACTCCGAATAAGAATAGAGAGAGGTGAACAATTATGAGAGGCACCGGCATGGGATAGCATTTGAACGAGGATAAGGATATGATCAACACCGAAAGCTTGAGGTAAATCCACCGGAGAAGAAAAGAATGAAAAATGATGAACTTGAAACTCCGTTAGTATCTTCTTGAGAATCACCGGATAAGAACATTGAAAGAAACGAATGAAGAGACTTCTCACAAATAAAAGGGATACATGATCAAGAAATCTGAGTCCTTGAAGAAAAAGGGTGGGAGGGCAGGAAAACAAAGACAACTTGAGACGAATGAAATGCACTCCGTTGATAAAGCTGAGAATTGATCTTGCGGATGTTGAAATGTTCGGATCCACTTGAAGGGAAGCACGCCGGTTGGAAAAGAATTAACATGACAATCTCGATGATCAAGAAGGATTAGTATTCACATAGCCATATGAGAACAACGTTTAGGGAAGGTATGGAATCAACACTTGACATTGAAGCAACTCGAATACCACAAATAAAACAAAACAAAGGATTTGGCTTGCAGAATAAGCCGGAACAAACATATGATAGAGATTTACTCAATCCCATATCATGCATTTGTCGAAAAGATATTCTAGGAGCTACTTGAATTCCCACCTATAAACTCCCGAAACTTTCTGGTTATGCAATCTGGTGTTGGGGATACAGGGGAAGCAATATATATCTCACCCAAAACTAGCAATTCCTACATCCAAGCTGTATCCATCCGTCAACACATAACCAAGAAACCTTCGGAAATCATGTACCTCAACCTTCAAAAAGCATCCGTTATACGAGCTATGGCAATACTCCCGAACTCCCGCCCTAGTACTGGGTGGCGTCGAGGTTATCTCACCAACAACTGCATAAAAGAGATTTTCGATGTCGGCAAAACTCAGTATTCCAGAACTGCAACGATAAAATTGTGACGACAACACCTCGGAGCTCAACTCCCCGGGTCAATGCCACATAATAGACAGGAGGCACCAAGAATAATGTTCTCGTCACAAAACCATCGAAATGATTCCAAGATACCTGCGTGATCCTAAATTTTTTTTACTGAAATTTGAGGAGAGGAAAGACAAAACATCTACATCAGGAGATCTCACCAGAGCGACGAAGGGACTAAGGAGTAAAAAGAATCCTACTCTCCGATATATATAATCCTAAGACTCAAAACATTTTTTTGTTCTATACTCAACAACGCTAGCAAACAATCAAGCAGGGGGCTCCTAAGTCGGGGATGGCTCTGATTACCAACTTGTAACACCCACGATGCGGCTATATCTTCCACATGTCGAAGCACGACTTAGAGGCATAACCGCATAGTGGTTTTGTCGCAAGAAGGGTCATCTTCACACAATCCCATGTAATGAACAAGAATGAGATAAAGAGTTGGCTTACAATCGCCACTTCACACAATGAACATATAATAAATCATACATCATTCAGAGTACACACATAGTCCGACTACGGACGAAGCCAAAAGAAAAGAAGATAACCCAACTGCTAGATTCCCGATCGTCCGTACTGGGCTCCACTACTAATCAACAAGAAACAACACATAGCAACAACTAAGATCTTCGTTGAGCTCCCATCTGAGCTCGGTTGCATCACCTGCACTGGTATCATCGGAACCTGCAACTGTTGTGATAGTATCTGGTGAGTCACAAGGACTCAACAATCTCAAAACCCGCGAGATCAAGACTATTTAAGCTTATGGGTAGGAAGTGGTAAAGTGGTAAGGTTGCAGCAGTGTCTAAGCGTATAAGGTGACTAACATATGCAAATAAGAGCGAGAAGAGAGCAAATGGAACGGTCGAGAAGCTAGCAATGATCAAGAAGTGATCCTGAACTCCTACTTACGTCAAACATAACCCAAAACCGTGTTCACTTGCCGGACTCCACCGAAAAGAGACCATCATGGCTACACACACGGTTGATGCGTTTTAATTCATATCTGGTGTCAAGTTGTATACAACCGGACATTAACAAATTCCCATCTGCCTATAACCGCAGGCACGGCTTTCGAAAGTTTATACCCTGCAGGGGTGTCCCAACTTAGCCCATCACAAGCTCTCACGGTCAACGAAGGATATTCCTTCTCCCAGGAAGACCCGATCAGACTCGGAATACCAGTTTACAAGACATTTCGACAATGGTAAAACAAGACCAGCAAAGCCGCCCAAATGTGCCGACAAATCCTGATAGGAGCTGCACATATCTCGTTCTCAGGGCACACCGGATTGTCCAAACTTCCGGTAGGCCAGCCCAGAGTTGCCCCTGGTGGCCACCGGCGGTTGACAGGTTGGACCAACACTCACGACGAGCACTAGCCCGGGGGGGGGGGGTAAATAAAGATGACCCTTGAGTCTGCAGAACCCAAGGGAAAAAGGCTTAGGTAGGCAAATGGTAAAACCAAGGTTGGGCCTTGCTGGAGGAGTTTTATTCAAAGTGAACTGTCAAGGGGGTCCCATAAATCACCCAACCGCGTAAGGAACGCAAAATTCGAGAACATAACACCGGTATGAAGGAAACTAGGGCGGCAAGAGTGGAACAAAACACCAGGCATAAGGCCGAGTCTTCCACCCTTTACCAAATATATAGATGCATTAATAATATAAGAGATATTGTGATATCCCAATCATAATCCTGTCCACCATGGAGAAATCGTCAACTTCACCTGCAACTGACAACGCTATAAGATGGGCTGGGCAAAAGCTTAACATAGCCAAACAACGGTTTGCTAGGAAGGGTGAAAAAGGTTAGAGGCTGACATGGCAATATGGGAGGCATGGTAAACAAGTGATAGGTAGCGCAACATAGCGATAGAACGGAGCAACTAGCAAGAAAAGATAGAAGTGATATCGAGGGTAATAGTCATCTTGCCTGAGATCCCGCAAGGAAGAAGAACGAGTCCATGAAGAAGACAAACAGACGTAGTCGAACGAATCCTCACAACTCCGGAATGAAACCGAAGCTAACGAGAGAAGCAAAACGGAAAGAGGCAAACAACGCGGTAAACAACCAGCACATAAGCATGGCATGATGCACAAACAAATATGATGCATGTCCGGTTTAATGAGGCATGGCAAAGCAATATGAAGCAAACAACACTACAATTTAAGTGGAGGTCGATATGCAACGAGTTGCATATTGATGAAACACCACATCAATTATTTAGTTCTCTCTCATTTAGGCTAACCAACAATATTAAATGTTGTTAAGCATGGCAAGAGGTGAAGCATGAGCAAACCACCTATTTAGGCAAGTTTAAATGAGGCCGGAAACAACAAACAACAATTCCGGAAAATCCCCATATGTCATTTAGCAATTTAATGCAAACACAATTTTAACCATTTAAATGTTGTTAACATGATGCGGATGACATAATCAAGGTTTATGCAATTTTATGAAAATGTTGACATGAGCATGTTACGAGGCATTTGTCACCGTGGCGGAACAAAATGGTTGCCACGGCAACGAATCCGAAAATGATGCCATGGCAACATATCGGTTCCGATAGCTCACGGAGATACCGGTGCAAAAGGTAGTGTGACGGGAGCGTGTCATGCAAGGATGGGGTGGTCCCAGATACCGGGTTCTCATGGTTCAACGGCATGGCAAACGAGGAGGAACATGCATGAAACAAACGGGCACGATGCAAACATACGGTTCATCTCATAGAACATGCATTCGTTCACGGGCATCGTCTCGGCGTTATACCTTCGAAGCGTGCATTTTAGGAGCGGGTCGAGTTTGATGCGGTGTAGGGGAAGTAGATGTTCTCGGGACGGTCGTAGTGGAAGTAGTTGTTCACGGACGTCGTGGAAGTAGTCGTACACGGCGGCGGCGGTAGTTGTACACTTGACGGTCTTCGGCGACGGTAGTGGTACATCTTGTAGTGGAACTTGGGCGTAGTGGTACACGGCGACGGTAGTGGTACACGTTTTCATAGATGTCCGGGGTCGTCGGTAGAGGTACTTGTCGCATCATCGGGCGTAGTCGACCTTGGCGTATCCAAAGGGTACTTGGTGAATCCCCGTAGTCGTTCTTAGCGGTCTGTATGGTCATCGATGTTGTGGTACTTGGCGGTCTTCGAAAAACACTGGTAGTCGCGGCAGGGGTTCTTGACGCATCCATGAAAGGGTCTTGGCGTCCTTGGCGGATGAAGACCGCGATGCGAGGTGGTGGCTTGGGGTCAAACGACCGAGGCAAGGTGGCACAGGAAGGTGAGGCTGCCGCAGGAGCTTGAGGGCGCGGTGGCATGGCGTTGAGCGACAAGATGCTGCTGCTCGAAGCGGACAGAGGCAGCTAGGGGCACGGAGGAGGCCATGAAGACGGGGATGAGCGCCCAGATCGCAGGGGACGCGGGCGACGGAGCAAGGTGGTGGTGGTGGTGGACGCGGGCCGGCTCGATTCGGCCAGATCCGAGGCCAGGGAGGTGACTTGGGGAGGCGGACGAGCTCCAGGACGGGCGCGTGGAGCAGAGGAGCAGTGATGCGTGTGTGTGCAGCGGTTTGGGAGGACGATGGGGAGAGGGGATCGAGCGATGCTCTCCCCTGCGGCTAGGGTAAGAGGGGTGGAGTTGGGCCTTAGAGGCAAATGGGCCGGTGCTGTGGGCTAGGACGCCCAGCTGGGCTGGACTGGTGGGCTGGCATGTTGGGTCGCACTCTCTCCCTTCTCTTATTTTCCTTAGCAGAAAATCATTAGAGAAGAAAAAGGAGAGAGGGTTCGGGAAAGAATTTGCGCATGGGGATAATTTTCCCGGACTCACAAAAATGAGTTTGATCCAAGAAAATAGGAATGGCCAAGATTGCAAGATTTAAATTCAAATTCATTTCATTTAAATTCAAATGATTTGAATAGGAAGTGAGGGTTGGGAAGGTCCAAAATTGTTCGGATTTTTGGTGGAGCTCCGGAAAATGGTAAAAGAATTATTGACAAGGTTGGAGACCAAGAATTGACATAACAACGGCGTGGGATATTTTGCAAGTGGGTTGCGGTTAATTCCAAACTAATGGAATATTTATTATAGCTCCCTAAATATCGGGAGGATATGTTATAAAGAGAAGTCACCCTTCCCTCGATTTAAATGGATCGAAGATCCATACAATTTATTTAGATGAGTTTTAAAAATTAAATGGCATGATGGCATGATGACATGATGCAATGCACATGATGCAAGGATGAATGCAACGAACAAAACAAATCACACGACGAATCTCGGAATAGCCGGAAGTCTTCTGGGGCGTCGGTCTCGGGGCGTTGCAGCTTCGCACTGCGGGCCAATTCGCTTGGCCATATGGAGCATATCGAAAGCTACACCCCTGGCCATCAGGTCAGGTTTGGAAGTTTAAACTACACGGCCGACATCCGCGGGGACTTGATCTTCGACGGATTCAAGCCACGGCCGAGCGCGCCGCACTGTCACGATGGGCATGATTTAGCTCTGCCGCCGGACAACGCCCAGAGCGTCGCTCAGGTGCCCACTCCGACCATTAGCTTGGAGCCGACTACGCCAGTTGGGGATGGACGGTTGGACACCGCCCCAGGAGCCGCAATCTCTATGGTGATAGAGCCGAACTCCAGCCTAGTCGTTTGCGAGGCCTATGACTCCAGGGTGCCGGACTCCGTTCCGAACTCCGAATCTCCCGCACCCCTTCCGATCGAACCCGATTGAGCTCCGATCATGGATTTCACCTCCGCAGACCTCTTTCATCACTCGCCCTATGGCGATATCCTGAATTCACTAAAGTCTCTCTCTTTGTCAGGAGAGCCCTGTCCGGACTATGGTCAGCATGGTTGGGATGCGGAAGACGAAGAAATTCAAAACCCACCCACCACCCACTTTGTAGCCACTATCGACGATTTAACCGACAGGCTCGACTTCGACTCCGAAGACATCGATGGTATGGACGCGGATGAAGGAGATGACCAAGAACCAGCGCCTATAGAGCGCCGCACAATCGCCTCATCACACGATGTATGCATGGTGGACACACCTAAAAGAAGCAACGGCGAGGACCAAAAGGGCACAACCAGGGATCGTTCCCTCAAAAAACAATCAAAGCGGTGGCGTAAGCGCCACGCCAAGCCCCACCTCGATAGAGACCCAGCCATGGAGCAGAGCGAATCAACGGAAGACGAACATGCCATCGAGCAACCGTCCAAACAAGGCGGACAAACCGAACAATCTGTCCCCAGCAAAGATAATGGTCTGGACGACCTCACACCGGACAAGTCGCTGGAGCACCAGAACCTCCACCAAAGGCTCGTCGCCATTGCGCGTAGCCTGAAAAAGCAGAAGTGGAAGCTCAAAACAGCGGAAGATGAAATTAGAATAAGATGGAGCAAAGTACTCAACACCGCACACAAGTACGACAATAGTCATCACACAAAGATCTATCCGAAGCGGAAATTACTACTGGAATTTGATGAAGAGGCCCTAGAGCCCCCACAATCAAAAAACAAGGAAGTCACCAGGTCGGATAGACGACCCCACGATCGACCTCAACCAACAAAGGGCGCTGCATTCAATGCGGCACGCGAGCCGCCAAGGATTCGCATCCGAAAAACAGCCCGACCAGATCCATCTATGGGCCAAGAAAGCAAGCTCCATTGAGCAATGCAACGCAAAAAATATCCAAACATCGCGGCACACCTACATACAGGGGCGCCGCACATCCCTATGTTTTACTGATGAGGTACTGGATCATGAATTTCCAGTGGGATTCAAACCCGTAAACATAGAAGCATACGACAGAACAACAGACCCTGGAGTCTGGATCAAGGATTATATCCTCCATATACACATGACCAGAGGAGATGACCTTCACGCCATAAAATACTTACCCCTTAAGCTCAAAGGCCCAGCCCGGCATTGGCTTAAAAGCCTCCCCGAAAACACCATGGGAAGTTGGGAAGAGCTCGAGGATGCTTTCCGGGCAAATTTCCAAGGGACCTACGTCTGACCCCCGGATGCAGACGATTTGAGTCATATAACTCAACAACCCGGAGAGTCAGCCCGGAAACACTGGAACAAATTTCTTACCAAAAAGAATCAGATAGTCGACTGTCCGGACGCTGAAGCCCTAGCAGCTTTCAAACATAGCGTCCGAGATGAATGGCTCGCCAGACACGTCGGCCAAGAAAAGCCAAGAACAATGGCCGCATTAACAAGCCTCATGACCCACTTTTGTGCATGAGAGGATAGCTGGTTGGCAAGAAGCAGCACCAGCAACCCGAATACGTCCGAACTCAGAGATGGAAATGGGAAACCGCGCCGTAACAAAGAACCGCACCGGATCAAGGACGCAGCCCGAGGAGCACGGCAGTCAACGCCGGATTCAAAAGTTCTCGACAAAATCAGAAAAATCCGCCCCCCAAAGATGACAGGGATGAGCTATCCAACCTCAACAAAATCTGGGACAAAATATGTCAAATCCACAGTACCCCCGGGAGACCTGCAAACCACACCCACAGTGATTGTTGGGTCTTCAAGCAGTCCGGCAAACTCAATGCCGAACACAAGGGGCTCGACACACCAAGCGAGGATGATGACGCACCCCACAAGCAGAACACCGGAGAACAAAGGAAGTTCCCACAAGAAGTCAAAACAATAAATTCACTTCAGGTGACAAAAGGGAAAAACAGAACGGCGCCCACAAAGATACGCGCCACACGGCCCGCCCCGAAGGAGCACCGCCACTGGTTGTTACAACCAATCACCTTCGATCATCAGGATTACTCCAGAGGTATCCAGAACGCAGGCTGGACTGCCTTGGTCTTGGACCCGGTTATTAACGGACTCCAATTTACACAAGTCCTAATGGACGGCGGCAGTGACCTAAACCTATTATATCAGGACGCAATCCGCAAACTGGGGGTAAACCCAGCAACAATTCGCCATGACAACACTTCCTTTCAAGGAATCACTCCGGGCCCAGATACCCAGAGTATGGGCTCCCTGTCGTTAGAAGTCATGTTCGGCTCACCCGACAACTTCCGAAGCGAAAAGCTAGCCTTCCACATCGCCCCATTCATAAGTCGCTATCAAGCGCTACTGGGACGTGAAGCTTTCGCCCGCTTTAACGCAATACCGCATTATGCATCCCTCACACTCAAAATGCCCGGTCCGCGAGGCATCATCTCATTAAAGGGAAATATCAATTGATCCCTAAAGTACAGATAATGGTGGGGCCGCCTTGACAGCCGCACACTAATCCAGCTTCACTACCCCGGACACGGTTCGACAAGTCCGGCGTGAACATACAAAGGCCTAACAGCCGCATAACCCTATACAAGGGGCTCCGTGTGTTTACACCAGGAGACAATACGGACCAATCTTACTCATGCCTCCGTGTTATATTTTGTTTATTCTAATATAGATTTATCACACGATTATTTTTCACTAAGTCCCTCTCTTTCACAGACAAACACCGTGCTACGCCCGTCTAGGATACGGCACAACGGAGACACAGGCGCAGACGTGCAGTAGGGACCCGTTCTAAGGATTCTCTTCAGATTAAGACCCTGCGTAAACCTTTCTTACTGTCTCTTGTTGATAACATCCCCCGGTTTTCACTATAACCAAGGAGGAGACTGGCGTCTTGGCATGTGGCCACGCCAGAATTTTGCACATACCTGGATACCAGGGGCTTTCTTACCAAAGGGCTATTGTTCGGCCCGTCTTCATAAAGCCCAAATACCTTAGGGAGTGTTCGGCGTCGCGAGTTTTGCCTTATATGCATCAGCTCCTAATCATGACTTTGGTCAAATGTTGGGTTTGCCCGGCTCCTGTGTTTTGCTGCCTTATGTACCGCTCTATCGGCTAAGGCGGCACCAGGAGAACTACTACGATTGTGCCCCAGTTTGGCCAGGCGAGCACCTCAGTAGAGAAAGACGAAAACTGTTTGTCATGATATAGCGAGAGACTGGTCAACCACTCAATGACTTTCAGAATATTTAGGATTCCTCCACATTAACGAAGGGCCGCTTCCCGGTTAGGCACACACGCGCCCCAAATTCGGGCGAGTGCGGTGCCCCTAGGGGCTATTCAGTAGCCCCACTGTCAAACTCCTATGGCTAAGTGAAAGTGATAAAGCATTATAGTCCGGTTTCCTAGTTCGCTGCGCTATCACCTCCTTTATAGGACCAAGACGTTGGATTAAGTGTGAAAAGGTGCCTTTTTGCGAACACCCCCACATTATATGCGTGGGGGCTGAAGCCAACGGTTGCCATATTTCAGGTTATATACACATATACATTAACGGCCGCACAGGAGGCATTAAAATTCTTGCAAGCACAAGTATAAAAAGCTTTCATATTCTATCAAAATATTCATTTTACAATAGCACATGCTATTCGAACACAACATCCTTTGAGCACTGTGCCTCTATTAAACGAGCGCCATGAAGAACTTCCTCAAAGTAGTGCTTGGCAGGTACTCGACTTTCGTCCGAATCCCGGGATGCAACAACACTGGCCTTCATATCTGCCCAGTATGTTTTGACACGGGCAAGAGCCATCTATGCACCCTCTATGCACGCTGACCTCCTCACTGCATCAACATGCGGCACCGAACTAAGGAGCTGCTGCACCAAGCCAAAATAACTTTTTGGCTCCGGCTTCTCCGGCCACAGATGACTCGCAACATACCTCATGGCGAGTCCGGATAACCTGTTCAGCTCCGCCCAGGCGGCCAAATGGTCGGATACCGAAAGTGGGCATTCTGGATTATGGAACTGCGACCAAAAAAGCTCTTCCAATCCATGGTCACCTCGGCCGGGGAAGTGTTCGGTCGCGTCTGCCGCACTAGCTGCCAAATCCAGATAAGTGTTTTACGCACTCCACTGCCGGTCTAACGGAGCATACTTGGGGTCCCCGAACTTCATCCGCAGCATATAGGGCTTTCCAGCCATGATATCTCCGGCCTGACGTAGCTCCTCCTTCATAGCTCTCATTGCAGAGCGAGTATCCTTGGCCTCGGTAGTGATCTTTTCAAGATCCTTCTGAGCCGCCTTATCTCCTTGCTCAAGCAATTTACAGCGGTCGGCAGCATCCTTCAATTTTATAGACATCTCGGTCATTACTTTCTTGCTCTGCCAGTGAGCAGCCTGTTCGGCTCTTAGCTCTTCAGCCGCCTTCACGGCAGCCACATCACTTTTCCTTGCTTGCTCCTTGGCTCGGGCAAGTTCCGCCCGAAGGTTCTCCACGGCAGCAGCACTATCTACATTAACCACATATCTTGTAAGGCACGAGCACCAAACTCCTCTTATCAGATGTCTTTGGAACATACCTTGTGCCTCATCTAGCCGCTTATTTACAAGCGCGATGTCGGCATCCGCCACATCAAGTTGCCGCTTTAGCTCGGCAGATTCATCAGTCCGGCTAGCCATCGAACGCCTCACCACCTTCATAAAATAGGTGACATATTATACCGGGGGTTATGATCCTCTGTGCGCCGTCACTTTTGACGACACACAGAGTCTCGGGGCCTACTATTTATATAGGGCGCATTTTATATGCGGCTCTACCAAAAGGTACACCTTTTTACGTACCTCAAAGCCTGTTAGTAAACTCCTGGCAGCCTCGTACAGTCCGCTTTCCACGGAAGAAATTCTTCCAATCACCATGTTCATCAACATATGGTGTTCTTCTGAGATGGACGCTCTCCCGAGCAGATCTTTCAGCCCCTCCGACCCTGCACCAGAGGGTGCCGGACTAGCCTGACGACCTTTTTCAGGGTCCGGACTTGGAAAAACCCTCCAAGACGACACCTCAGGGTCGCCTGCCTCATAAGACGGTGCAACAAGGGGAGGCGTTTTACTCTCTATCATCTCCGGACGAAGATCCCCTGAAGATGAGCTCTGCTGAGAAGGGTTGAGATCCGAACTGCAAGGTAATATTTTGGTTATCTTCCTCAGAAATAAAACAGGAATGTCATTCATTTTGGAACCCCTCTCTTCACTTATGGCACGGGGGAGAGCTGATCCCCTCGAGGGCGCAATACGGCCGGGGCATTCTCCGGCGCCGGACCCTCTAGCGAAGATTTCTTCCCCCGTTTTGAGGCCATCCCCTCCGGGTCTTCAGAGGCAGTCCTTTCTTTCCCTGGTCGGGGGAATTTTCGATTCCTCCCTTCCTAATAGCCTCCTTCGCGGAGGCGGTAGCTCCTTGGTTCCCCCCTTCGCCTTCTGCCAAAAGCATGACCTCCAGCATCCTGGTTAACACGGGATCCGACGCGGTCTCAGGTAGGGGGGCTGGACACCTGATAAGCTTTGCCTTCGCTATCCACTCCTGTTCAAAGGACAGCTCTGTTAAGGGTAATTTTATGATGAAAATACGGATGGCGTGTCCAAATACGGGGCTACTTACTTGAGCATCCGGGCGATTGCAGCTGAGACCTGCGTCCTCGGACAAATCCGGACACCTTGCTTGTGATCCGAAGAATAATTTGTACATCTCCACGGGCGTCGTGCCCATAAAGTGTTGGAGGACTCGCGGTCCCTCCGGATTGAATTCCCACAGGCGGAGAGGGCGACGTTTGTAGGGCAGCATGCGGCGAATCAGCATAACTTGCGCCACTACGGTCAAGTTGATATCTCTTTCTAGGAGATCTCGAATGTGGTCCTGCAGCAAGGGCACGTCTTTGGACGGCCCCCAGATAAGCCCTTCATTGACCCATGATGCTAGCCGTGGTGGACGACCGGAGCGAAAAGCTGGTGGCGCCACCCATGTGGTGCCCCTGGGGGCTGTGATGTAAAACCAGTCCCGTTGCCATAAGCCGAACTCCTCTTGGAAAGAGCCCTCGGGCCATGGAGCATCGGCCATCTTGCTTACGATGGCTCCTCCGCACTCAGCATGCTGCCCCTCGATTGTCTTCGGTTCCACCTTGAAGGTTCTCAGCCACAATCCAAAGTGAGGAGTAATATGGAGGAAAGCCTCACACATGACAATGAACGATGAGATCTGGAGGATGGACTCCGGAGCTAGGTCGTGAAATTCCAGCCCGTAATAAAACATAAGTCCCCTCACGAAGGGATCAATCGGGAAGCCTAGCCCCTGAAGGAAGTGAGATGTGAACACCACGCTCTCACCGGGCTAGGGAGTGGGAATGACTTGCCCTTGAGAAGGCAGCCTATGCGAGATTTCACCGGTCAGATACCGGGCATCTCTCAGCTTTCGCACGTCTTCTTCCGTGACGGAGGAAGGCATCCACCGACCTTGAAGGTCGGAGCCGAACATCGTCAAGGGTCCGAGGCACCTAAAGCTGGAGCTCTGGATGTTGGATCTCAAGGCGAGGGGCGGATTCGATCGAGTTAAAAGGAGTCGAGCCTTGGTCTCTTTATAAAGAGGTTGAATACCAAGAGCCCTTTCTCGTAACCTTTTGGGACTCGTTTTCAATTAGGGAGTCATACCGAAGGCACGGTTGGGTTACCCACGCTCGTATTGATGAGAATCCTGGAATTAGGGGACACGGTCTTTGCTTTGACAAGACGTGCCGAGGAAACCGCCTCGCTAAACGCGCTGAGGTGGAATAGTAAAACGATTCAAATAAATGCCTGGCTGTAGCGTGATGTCACGCTGCAGAATACGTGAGCAGATTAGATTTTTGCAGATATTATTCTCTCTACGGTGGCATATGGAACTTATTTTGCAGAGCCGGACACTATCCTTGTGTTCAACATCTTCTATGGAGTATTTGGAGGAGGAACCCGCCTTGCAATGTCGAAGACAATTTGCGCGCCAGACTCATCGTCATTGAAGCCTGGTTCAGGGGCTACTGAGGGAGTCCTGGATTGGGGGGTGTCCGGATGGCCGGACTATGACCTTTGGCCGGACTCCCAGACTATGAAGATACAAGATTGAAGACTTCGTCCCGTGTCCGGATAGGACTTTCCTTGGCGTGGAAGGCAAGCTTGGCGATATGATATGAAGGTCTCCTCCCATTGTAACTGAC
The DNA here is from genome assembly GCF_018294505.1 of Triticum aestivum. Lineage (NCBI taxonomy): Eukaryota > Viridiplantae > Streptophyta > Magnoliopsida > Poales > Poaceae > Triticum > Triticum aestivum. The sequence continues at coordinate 638,276,814 of NC_057801.1, forward strand.
TCTGTGTAACCCTAGCCCTCTCCGGTGTCTATATAAACCGGAGAGTTTTTAGTCCGTAGGACGAACAACAATCATACCATAGGCTAGCTTCTAGGGTTTAGCCTCTCTGATCTCGTGGTAGATCAACTCTTGTACTACCCATATCATCAATATTAATCAAGTAGGAGTAGGGTTTTACCTCCATCGAGAGGGCCCGAACCTGGGTAAAAACATCGTGTCCCTTGTCTCCTGTTACCATCCGCCTAGACGCACAGTTCGGGACCCCCTACTCGAGATCCGTCGGTTTTGACACCGACACTCGCCATGACAGAAGGACGGAGGAAGCGAGAATGGGAAGAAGCAGATGACGGAGGATTGAGAGGCACCGTTCCTCCTGCTCCCCTCTTTATAGAGGGGCGAGGGCGAGGCTCGACCGCCCCTCCACCCTCCCCGCTCAATTGAAGGCACGTGGGAATCGGCCCGCACGCGCGCGACTTCCCGTATCCCGTGCGCATGTCATTCACTCTGCATCTTGCATGCAGCGAACGTGGCGCGAAGGACGGGTGCAATGGGGCGCGTGGGATGGCGGTTCCCGAGTAGGGGCAGTAAATGAGCAGCGGCCCCGCAGTCTTGAAAAGACACGCAAGCCGCCTCTTTACTATCCACCACAAGATGACGCTAGCATGCTTCGGTCACACACGCACACACTATCCCCATGTCACGTGTTCAATGCGAGTCGTCGGGAAGCGCAACGGACGGAAGAATTACTACGGTAAAATCCGCTCCGCCTGCCCGCGCACCGTTCTGGGCCTGGCCCAACAACGTGTCGCACTTATGTGTGGCCTTGGCCCAGGGGCTCCTATCGGTGTACAAAAGTAGGCTCTCCTTTTGACCCCTTTATTGTGCACGGGCAGTCAGAGCCACCCGTCACGGCCACGCATAACAGGGTAGGGGAGGGAAGCCGGAGAGAAGCCGAAGGCACAAGACAAACAAAGCAATGACAAGGACCAAGGCCACAAAGATAGGATGGACGAAGAAGGTTTCCCCGGCAAGGACCCTTGCCGAGGCAGCCTCAGCAGCCTCGGCAAGACCCTTGCCAGGGCAGCTCGGCCACACCAACGGAGCGAGCCACCTTCGAGCCCAGCGTCTCCAGCGCCAACAACCACAATGGGGCAGGGCTCGGGAGGCACCTCCATGGTGGCATGCAGATCTTTGTGAAGACAAAGAATATTCAAGATCAGATGAGAATTGGAAGGCAATGATCCTCGACAAGGTTCTTGCCGAGGAAGCCCACGAGACCCCCGGCAAGGTCCTTGCCGGGGGCAACAGCGCGCCACGGCAAGATCCTTGCCGGTCCACCCGGCAAGACCCTTGCCAAGGACGCCAGCGGGGCCACTGCCAAGCCCACACCAGCCAAGTCCCCACCGCCATCCACATGCAGCTGCCGATGTCGGCGTTCTGGGAACGGGGGTGTTGGTGTCAAAACCGGCGGATCTCGGGTAGGGGGACCCGAACTGTGCATCTAAGGCTAATGGTAACAGGAGGCTGGGGACACGATGTTTACCCAGGTTCGGGCCCTCTCGATGGAGGTAATACCCTACTTCCTGCTTAATTGATCTTGATGATATGAGTATTACAAGAGTTGACCTACCATGAGATCAGAGAGGCTAAACCCTAGAAGCTAGCCTATGGTATGGTTGTTGTATGATGAGTCCTACAGACTAAACCCTCCAGTTTATATAGACACCGGAGGGGGCTAGGGTTACACAGGGTCGGTTTACAGAGGAGGAGATCTACATCCGGATCGCCAAGCTTGCCTTCCACGCCAAGGAGAGTCCCATCCGGACACGGGACGAAGTCTTCTATCTTGTATCTTCATAGTCCAACAGTCCGGCCAAAGTACATAGTCCGGCTGTCCAGATACCCCCTTATCCAGGACTCCCTCAGTAGCCCCCGAGCCAGGCTTCAATGACGATGAGTCCGGTGCACAGATTGTCTTCGACATTGCAAGGCGAGTTCTTTTCGAAATCCGGTGCACCCATCATGGCGAATAGTATCCGGCCTCCCAGTAAGGTTATACTCCTCGGCTTCTATGCTTCAATAATGGCTACTTCCACGTGTCGACCGAAGACGAGGGGCCGGGGCGTTTTTGCATTTGACACCCTAATACCATAGGTGAGCCGTCTATTTGAGGAGACGGGGATCTTCAGATCCAAATCACACAATCTTCCCCCAAGAAAGCATTCCGCAGAGCGCGCCCAAAAGAGGCTAGCCCATCATGACCGGTCGCTGCAGCCCTGCTTGCCGCTCCCCCAGCTCGAAGCCAGGGGATTGGAAAAAGTGTTCCATCTCTCACAGTCGCCTAATAGATCTGCAGACCAAAGGGTTCCTTCCCCCCGCATACATGGTCCCCGTCCGGTCCAGACTAGCCACCTATAATGGTGGGGAGCAAGTAGAGAGATTCCCTAAGCCATCTCGGGGGGAGTGGGTATGCCTTGTCCCATATCTGTTAAGAGGCGTCGGATTTCTAATCCACCCATTCCTCCGCGGGCTCCTGGAGTTCTACGGTCTCCAGTTGCATAATCTTACCCCCGCCTCCATATTGCACATCGCGGGCTACGTCGCCCTCTGCGAGCTGTTCCTGGGCTGCGAAGCTCATTTCGAGCTATGGAAGAGGTTATTTTGCCTTGTGCCCCGCAACCAGGAGGGATCCATATATCAAGTGGGCGGAGCTGAAATATGCCGCATTTCCCAGACCGGATACCTGTCCGGTACTCCAAAGAAGGCGTCTGAAGACTGGCCCTCAGAGTGATTTTATGTTGATGATGTTCCCCTTCGGACCCAGTCCGGACGGGCCTTCCCGAGTTCACCAATACTCCGCTGAAGAAGCACCAAAGCTGGCGCCCTCGGAGACCCCAGGAGGAAGAAAACAGGGAAGTCTTCTATTTGATGAGCCGGATACAAAGCCTGGCCAAATCAGGATTGACAATAATCGAAGTTATCTCAATATGCATAATAAGGGGAGTGCAGCCACTTCAATATAGGGGAAAACCCATGTGGCACTTTAATGGAGAAGACGATGCCTCCCGCTGCGGTCGCAAAGGTCCGGACTCCGCCACATCTTTGGCGAGGATACTGTCCGAACTGTACAAAGGAGAAGAAGAGGAGTTCCTCCGCATCAAACTGCGGGATGGATTTTCCATGTATAACCCCCGAAGCTGGGTAAGTTCTCATCTTTTACTTGACTCTATTCGTTCTCACCTTCTTTTTCACAATTATTTACCTTGCCGTTTCAAAACAGGAACTAAGGAGGGTTGTGAAAGAGTTCAACAACCCCTCTCCGTAGCCATAGGATCCCAGCCGGGCTCTCGACCCCGGACTTGAAGAAGATCCGGACATATCCGTGGAATTCGCCGACAGGACCTTCTATCAGGCAAGCAGTGGCGGCTCTTTAGTGGTCATCATCGCGGATTACCTCGGACTGCTTCCCGTGTCGCACGTAAGTAATGTCGGGGTTCCAACCTTCCGGAAGAGTCCCTTCGTTTTGCCATACCTTAAGCTCACATGCCGTACTTTTATAGAAATGGCAGTTGGGACGTCATGCGGAACCCGCGGGGGCCTCTCAGCAAGAGGCACCTAGGCAAGCTAGGCTTAAACGGAAGGCAGTTAGGAGTGATACGCAGACGCAGATGTATTCATCAAACTTGCCCCGTGGTTTATTTGGTCTTTTTGTCGAGGCGTGATGGCTTTAATTACATCTGGACAGGAAATGCCAGACTATATCCGGGGACCCTACCGGCCACGCCTCTAGCAGCCGGATTCCTGGACCGGATTCACTGGCGGAGGCGGATGTGGGGACATTGCCAAACTGTCCGCCTGTGAAGGATACGGATATGCTTTCTGCCACAAATTCAGAAGTGGACAGCGCCATGAATCACCGGCACCGACGAGCCATACTCCACGGTGGTATTTTTTCCGAAGAGGCGTTCAATGCCTTTAATTCCGGACACGCTTATATCCGCGCTGCTCAAGATGGACTTGCCAGAGCAACGGACCAATATGTGAAGGACATACGGGTAAGAAAATTTCATAAGTATGTATAGTAGTAGCCCCTAAGACTTGAAACAGTTGGCACAACTGATTTAAGGATCATTAAATGCATAGGTTCTTGTAGAGAAGAATGCCCAGTTGTCTCAGGAGCTGGAGGAGTGTAAGGCCCACATGTAGGCCAATGTAGCGGAACATGAGGAGTCCAAGAAGGCTTCTTCTGGTAATAATTTCCTTCTACCAGTTTGTATGTTCGGCATGGTTTATAAATCTGACGAAAGATTCGCCAGACAATCCCAGAGGAAATCCGGAGACTATGGGAAATAGCGGGCGAACGCGTGCTGACGCAGTCTATTCAGGAGAAGAATAAGCTGCAAGACGCGAATGTCCAAATAAGCATCGAATTGAAAGATGTTCGGGCTTAGCTTGCGGACTTCATGAAGGAGAACCAGAGGCTTTGATGCGGCATTTATAGTAAGTTCTTTGAACGAACTGTGGTATAGTTCGGTGAGGAGGCGTATTGACAGAGTTATGTCTGCAGGTATGTTAACGGGACACCCTGAAGAGGAGATGCCCGGGTTTGCAGGCGATATGCTGCAAGAGCTTTCACAACTGCACGAACGAGCTCGACAGGTGATGCAAGGTATTGCCCAAGCTTTGTGGCCGTTCGCTTCCCTGCCAGGAGGCATGAGCAAACTTGTAGAGATGCTCAAAGGAGCACGGCGGCGCTTCCGATTATGGAAGATATCATCTTGCCAGCAATGTGCGAGAGAAGCGTGAGCCATGGTGAAGACGCGATATGCCAAGGCTGACCCGAACCATATGGCCGAAATCGGACCAGCTGGGCCAGATGGACAAGAGATACCCGTTAGTTTAGTATATGATTAGGTAGCATTAGCTGCAAGGTATTCCCAGCAGGATTGTAAGCTAGACAACCTGTTGGATGGTATAGAGGAAGAGTACAGCCAGTCTATATGATTATGTAATTTTGAATGGGCTCATGTACTCCCTATCCGGATTGAAAATCATTTGTCATGGCGGACCTTTTCGCTTCATCCCCCGGATCCGACAGTCCGGGGTGTGTCCGAATACCCACATAGTAATGAAAAACCGGGGTATGCATGGAAACTAGGCATGGGGGTCATAAGTGCTTGAACAAACAAGTACCCAACTAGTTATGTTATATTACATGGATAGTAAGAAACATCTTCCAGAGAGAATAGTTCCATTAGGGGCTCCTTTCTCTGGGTACGCATGCATCGATGTGCATGTCCGAACTGCGAACAATAGCGCAGGAAACAAAACATATGGGTGTTTTCGTTGTTAGGAACGAGAACATCTTTTGTTCACCGACCGAATATTCCCTTAAGAACGCTAGCTTTCGGCTTCACCCAGTCTGAGGTACACATCCGGCTCAACCGGCAGTAACAATCGCAGAGGTGCTCCCCTTGTGCCCTAGCCGAATAAACGGGAACATAGGGCATAAATACAAGAGCCAGGCAACCCAGCATGGCCAAAACTTAAGTCATATTGATGCATATAATGGTGAAGAAAAGGCACATATGGAAAGAAAAATGCATATGTGGCTAGCAAGGAGCCATTAAAGTAGTTATATTTAGCTTCCGGATAGGAAGCCCCCAGGTATAGTGTGCATGCATAATGCGTTCGGAGTGCTCAGGGCATTCGTACAGTTTTAAGGCTCTTTAAGAAAAGGAAAAGGGGCGAGAAAGGAGGAAAGAGGACATAACTGAAGAGGGGGAGTGAAGGATTCGAACATGGGTTCGGCGCTAGGCGTAGAATCTCCAGAGTCTGGCCGCGTTCCATGGGTTCGGCTCGAGTCTGTTATCAGATGCATTACGCAGACGGTACGCTCCTCCGATGAGAACTTTATCAATGATGAAGGGACCCTCCCACTTGGGTTTGAGCTTGTCCTTCTTCTTCTCAGGTAGGCGTAGAACGAGTTCGCCAATGTTATAAGTTTTGGCCCGTACTTCTCTGCTTTGATACCTTCGAGCCTGTTGCTGATAGAATGCGGAACGGGCTTTAGCGACATCACGCTCCTCCTCCAAAGCATCTAAGTTGTCCTGCCGGTCTAGCTCGGCTTCCTTCTCTTCGTACATGCACACGTGAGGTGAGTCATGGATTATATCGCAGGGCAGCACTTCTTCTGCGCTGTACACCATGAAAAATGGTGTGTATCCGGTTGTGTAATTCAGCGTGGTCCGCAGCCCCCAGAGTACGGAGTCGAGTTCTTCGACCCAATGCGTGTCTGATTCCTTCAAGGATCGCACTAGTCTGGGTTTGATGCTGCTCATAATAAGACCATTTGGATGTTCGACCTGACCATTTGTTTGGGGGTGATAGACAAAGGCGTAGTCGAGCTTAATGCTCATTTTGCCGCACCAGGCTTTCACCTCCTCGGCTGTAAAATTCGAGCCATTGTTAGTGATGATACTGTGGGGGACACCGTAACGGTGTACAACCTCCGATATGAAGTCTATCATTGGTCCGGATTCAGCCGTTTTAACTGGTTTGGCTTCTATCCATTTGGTGAACTTGTCCACCATGACCAATAAGTATTTTTTCTTATGGCTTCCCCTTTTAAGGGGTCCTATCCAGTCCCCAGACCGCGAAGGGCCAAGTTATGGGGATTGTTTGGAGAGCGGTAGGGGGCATATGGCTCTGATTGGCAAATAGTTGACAACCAACGCAATGTTGGACAAGGTCCTGTGCGTCCGTCCGGGCTGTCGGCCAGTAAAATCCTGTCTGAAATGCCTTGCTTACGAGAGCTCGGGCTGCCGCATGGTGCTCGCCTAGTCCGGAATGGATTTCGGCTAAGAGTTGCCGCCCTTCCTCGTCGGAAATGCATCGTTGGAGCACTCCGGTGGTGCTCTTCTTGTAGAGCTCTCCTTCATGGACTTTGTAGGCTTTAGAGCGTTGCACAATGCAACGTGTCTCATTTTGGTCCTCGGGGAGCTCTTGCCTATTAAGGTAGGCTAGGAAGGGCTCGGTCCACGGGGCAATGACAGCCATTATTTTGTGGGCCGAAGATGTTATTTCGGTGACAGAGCCTCCGATTACGTCAGAAGGTTCAGAATCTGGGGTTGTGTTCGGAGCCGGACTAATAGTGCCGGACTCCCCTTCCCATGTCACGGACGGATTGAACATCCTTTCTAGGAAGATATTAGGTGGGACGGGGTCGCGTTTAGAGCTGATGCAGGTGAGGATATCGGCCGCTTGGTTATTTTCTCTGACCACATGGTGGAATTTGAGCCCCTCGAAACACGCTGACATTTTTAGGACAACATTGCGATAGGCCGCCATTTTTGGATCCTTGGCGTCAAAGTCTCCATTTACCTGAGATATTGCGAGGTTCGAGTCCCCGCGCACTTCGAGGCGTTGAATGCCCATGGAGACTGCCATCTGAAGACCATGCAACAGAGCCTCGTATTCGGCTGCATTGTTGGAGTCTGTGTATAATATTTGGAGGACGTATTGCACCCTGTCTCCGGTGGGGGATGTCAGGACAGCACCCGCTCCCAATCCGGCCAGCATTTTGGAGCCGTCGAAATGCATGATCCAATTTGAGTATGCACTGTACTCTTTAGGGAGTTCGGCTTCTGTCCATTCGGCGACGAAGTCAGCCAGTACTTCCGACTTAATGGCCCGCTGTGGTTTGTATGTTATGTCGAACAGAAGGAGCTCTATAGCCCATTTAGCAATTCGGCCTGTTGCGTCGCAGTTATTTATTATGTCATTGAGTGGTACTTCGGAGGCCACCGTGATCGAACACTCTTGAAAGTAGTGTCGTAGTTTCCGGGATGCCATGAAGACTGCGTTCGCTATCGTTTGATAGTGTGGGTACCGAGATTTGCATGGAGTGAGGACAGTGGACACATAATATACCGGCTTTTGGAGCGGGAACTTGTGTTTGTCTGCCTCTCGTTCGACGACGAGCACTGCACTCACAACTTGGTTTGTTGCGGCTATGTATAACAGCTTGGGTTCACCAATGTTTGGCGCAGTCAGGACTGAGTTGGTGGCCAAGAGTGCCTTTATTTCTTCTAGTCCGGCCGTGGCCACATCCGTACACTCGAAGTGTTCAGTGCGTCGAAGAAGGCGATACAGGGGTTTGTTGCGGCTAGTCGAAGAAGGTGGATTCCGGTGCACCCCTACCTGGCGCGCCAAATGTCAGATTTCGGGTTCCGAAAGACCCTCTAGATTCGAACACTGGGGTGCGCGCGGAGATCTCGCCCTCTACCTACCTGCACCTCACCGCCTCGCTAGGATCTAAGCTATGAAAGGAACAACACAAGAGACACAGGGTTTATACTAGTTCGGGCCACCATTGTGGTGTAATACCCTACTCTAGTTTGTGGTGTGGTGGATTGCCTCTTGGGCTGATGATGAACAATACAAGGAAGAACAGCCTCGCGAGGGTCTGTTCTTGGCTGGTGCGATGAACTGCTAGGGGGAGTTCAGTCGCTCTTTCCTACTGGTTTCAAGATGATGATCCTCCTCTATCTTGTGGATGGCTAGTCCTATTTATAGGCAAAGGCCCTAGGCCTCTTCCCAAATATTGAGCGGGAAGGGCGCCAAAAATTGGCCATTTTGAAGGGGAACATCTAGTACACTTATCCTTACTAAAGTTGGTCCTCGCCTGTCAAAGGCTCTGGTGGTGACGCCTGCTTGGGCTCCACAATGACTTCCTTCCTGCCGTTGCGACGGTCTTGGTCTTGTTGCACCGAAACGGATGCCTTTGCTTGATGCTCTCGCCTGCGCTTGCTCCCTTTGCACCAAAGAGGAAAGAAGGATAGTGCGCGGGCTGGCGCCCGCCTGGCGCCCTTGGTCGTCATGGCTTGCGTCATGGGCACCTCGTGAGGTACCCCGCCTTGATCTCTCCGCCTCCTCGTGAGCCAGCCTGACGAGGCCGTGCTTGAGGTAGCTCCCTGTCGTCCACCCCGCGAGGCTTGGCCCCTCGCGAGGGTCTTGAGCTCGTGCTGATGAAGATGGGCCGTGCCGGGCCGCCCCTTGAGCCACGCCGTAGGCCGCAGGCAGGCAAGTCTAGGGACCCCCGTTCCCAGAACGCCGACACTTTGGGACGTGGGTCGGTGGAGGAGAGATCTTCACGCGCACCCCAGGGTTCGAACCTTAAGGGTCTGCCGGAACCCAACATCCGACAGCCGACCCAACCAGCTAGGCAGGCACCTACGTGGCAGCATGCAACCCTTCGTGGAGGCTCCACCACCGAGCCACCTCAGCTGCTTGCCTGCCTACATGGCACCGCATGCATCGCTGGCCAGGGCGCGTGTTGAAGCGAGGAGAAGCAGCGACAGACGGGACGGGCCTCGCCTCGCCCCCGATAAAGTGAAGGGACACCTAAGCCACGCATTTAATGCGTCTTGTCTAGTAATACGAGCGATAAGATCGCAACACTTTAAGCCTTTCCACCTCCCGTGTGCCACGGTGGCAGCCCCTTTCGCCTATAAAAGGAGGCCCATGGCGCACTGGAAAAGGATTCGGCTCTTTGAACCACATAGCACCCATAGCTAGCTCAAGAACCCAAGAACACTGAATATAACCACCAAAGCAGGACTGTAGGGTTTTACGCATCCTTGCGGCCCGAACCTGGGTAAATCACCCTTATGCTGATTACTAGTTCGGCCCTTCTCACGATCCCGCGCCCCAAAACCGTAGTAGGGATTCATGTGATCCCATAGCTGTCGTTTCCCACCGACATCCTTGGCGCACTAGGTAGGGGCGCGCAATTGTGGGAATCCGGTCTAGTAGTTAGCCCAGCAGTTCATCATCGCCATGGCTCCTAAGAAGAAGACGACCACGGCAATCAGTTCATCTGGGACCGCACTTCCAGTACCGGTGCGGACCAGTAGCAGGCCAGTCATGGAGAGAACCCGTGGCACGGACCGCGAACACCCACATCACCCTGGCAGTCCAGGCCGGGTCGGCAGTGTCGTTCGTACGGTGGGCGACGATCCACGCGGCGCTAGCTCCAGGGAAGAGGTCCCCCCCTGCAGGCGGCGCGGGGCCCTCCAGGGGTGTCGTCATGCCGCCAAATGGCGGCGTGGCGACCTTCGAGACGCCAACAACAGCGCCCACGGCGCGCTCTTCTCAGGTCGTGCGCGATGAGCAGCGCCGCCCTGCTGGTGACCCTAGGTGCCGCCCTGGGAAGAGTCCCATGCGCCCTTCACGGGATGAGGGGGGCCATCATGCATAACGAGGAGCTGGCGAAGGTGGCAGGCGGCTGCAGGGATGTAGTGGAGCTCCTTCTAACGTGGTTAGAAGTTGAAGCACATCAGGGTTCACCCAACTTTTGCCGCCGCCCACGCCAGCTGAAGCCCTAACACGCGCGCAACTGCTCCTCGACTTTCCTCCCGCTGCGGAGAAGCTCGACGAATGGAGTTGCGACCGATAGGACCCGCAGGCCGCCGCTCTGTCGAGCCGCTGCATGCCAGCGGAGGTCGGACTGGGGGTGATGCGGCCACGATGCACTCCCCTCCTCTGCACCAGCCACCGCGGGTGACGACCCACCGCGACGATGCTCGTGAAGATATTTCCATCGCATCGTCCGACCCATGAACCCACCATGACCAGCACCAAGTTCTTCGGGAGCGGGCTCATGAGGACGCTCGAACCACCATCGAGCACCGACATGACGCACGCCACCAATCGGATAGGAAGGTGGGGCCCACTACGGACCACCCAGCACCGGGAGGCTACGGTGGCCTACCATACGAGGTGGGTTGTCCGGCTTTCACCCGTGACTGCGGTAGTTCTGGTGGCCCTCCCACCGCACGTTCAAACCCGACGTTGGCGAGAAGTACAACGGCAAGACTCACCCGTCGGAATTCCTCAGCATCTACACCATCACGATGCAAGCTGCTGGGGCCCGCGACGATAAGGTGCTCGCCAACTACTTCCCGTTGGCACTCAAGCCTAATGTTATGTCATGGTTGATGCACTTGCCAATGGACTCCATTTCTTCTTGGGTGGATCTGTGCCATGAGTTTGTCGGTGCCTTTACCATAGGCCACCAAGCTCATGGCCAGGCGAGTGATTTGGACATCATCCCCCAGAAGGAAGGAGAAAACTTGCTAAGTACATCCAAAGGTTCAGCCGAGTGCAGTACAACATCCCCGACGTCCATCCTGCCACTGTGATTAGTGCATTCCACCAGAATGTGCGCAACCGCAAGATGCATGAGGAGCTGGCGATGAACAAGGTCAAGGATGTGGCCGAGCTTTACGTTCTGGTCGATCGATGCGCTCGCGTTGAAGAGGGAAGGAAGTACCCCGGTGAAGATGCCGGCGCGGAAACCGACTCCATAGGCGATACCGCCACCCCGGCGATGAAGGGCCGACACCGTAATAGGAAGCGCAAGGTCAAGGCCATGCTTGACGTCGAGGGATCCGATGACACCAGCGCCACCAAGAAGACCAAGGCGGGCGACCCCGGCAAGGAGGTTGTCGGGTGTGTCGCTTGCTGGGCCTTGGCGGGTGCCGACAAGCCAGGGAGCTCTGACAAGCAGTATTGCAAGATCCACCGTACCAAGGGCCATGACCTCCAAAACTGCCGGCAAGTAGAGCTGCTCACTGAGAAGCAAAAGGCCGAGTATGAGCGGTGGGACAAGGAGAAAGTCCAAGATGGTGCCGAGGGATTCGGCAAGAAACGTGGCGACCAAGGAGGCCGCCGCGGCAAAGATAATCAGTAGGAGAGGCCCGCCCGGGGCCGCAACAAGAAGCAAGAGGACGATGATTGTGACAAGGACGATGAGTCCGGAGACCACGAGTTCCAGAAAGCCACGGAGGCCATGTGCGTAGATGGTGGTGCCTCGCTGCATACATCCCACCGCCAACTCAAGTAGTGGGCGCGGGAGATCACAGTGGTGGAGCCATCGTTCGACGCACGGAAGCCGCTAAAATGGTCCAGCACGCCCATCATCTTCGACACCGAGGACAACCCTGACTGCACTACCGCGGTTGGGTGCTTGCCGTTGTTGGTTTCACCAATGATCCGCAACCTCAAGGTGACAAAGATGTTGGTTGACAGCGGGGCCGGTCTGAACTTGATCTCGTCTATTATGGTCAAGAGGCTACACATCCCTGATGGAGACCTCGAGGAGACGGGCACGTTCCAAGGGGTTAACCCGGGGAGGAGCCAGCCAAAGGGAAAGGTCACGCTACCCGTGACATTCGGAGGCGAGGTGAACCACAGGACGGAGAGGATTGTTTTTGATGTAGCTGAGATCCCCTTTCCCTACAACGGGATCCTCAGCCGCCCGACACTAGCCAAGTTCATAGCGGCTTGACACTACACCTACAACATGCTCAAGATGCCCGGGCCGATGAACATCATCACCGTCCCCTCCGACAAGAAAGATGTGTTGATTTGCACCGACCAACTCTACCGGGAGGTAGTTGTGGCAGCTGCCGCTAAGGCACCTGCTCCTGCTGGCGGAGCCCCGGGAGGGAAGAAGACCGGCAAGACCCCTCACACCCACTCCAGCAAGCGCACCTCTTCGAGGTGTTGCGCTTCCATCGAGGACGTGCCAGAGAGCTCCGCCGGCAAGAGCAAGAAGTCCAAAGCTGCACCACCAGAGACCAAGAAGGTTCCCGTCAAGGAGGACGACACGGGGGGAGCTTTTACCATAAGCTCCACCCTCGACAGCAAATAGGAAACTGAGCTCGTCACCTTCCTGCGGGAAAATGTCGATGTGTTTGCATGACAAGCGTCCAACATCCCCGGCGTTCCCAGGGTGGTGATTGAGCACCATCTTGCTGTCTGTCCTCATGCGCGGCCCATCAAGCAGAAGGTCAGGAAGCAAGCTCTAGAGAGACAGGAGTTCATCACGGAGGAGATCAGAAAGCTAGAGGCGACATGCTTGGTAAGAGGAGTACTCCATCCGACGTGGTTGGCCAATCCGGTAGTGGTGCGCAAGGCAAACGGGAAGTGGAGACTGTGTATTGATTGCACAGACATCAATAAGGCTTGTCCAAAGGATCCCTTCCCGTTGTCGCGTAACAACCAGATTGTTGACTCCACGACTGGGTGTGACCTATTATCATTTCTCGACACCTACTCAGGGTACCACCAGATCTTCATGACAAAGGAGGACGAGGAGAAGACGGCATTCATCACCCCATGTGGTACATATTGCTTTTGACGGATGCCTTTCGGGTTGAAGAGTGCTGGCTCAACCTTTGCAAGAGCAGTCCAAATTGGTTTTGAGCCCCAGCTACATAGAAATATGGAAGCTTATATGGATCATATCGTGGTCAAAGCCAAGGACAAAGCAACGCTTGTGCAAGATCTGGAGGAGACATTTGGAAACCTCCGCAAGATCAACCTCAAATTGAACCCTGAGAAGTGTGTCTTCGGTGTCCCATCCGGCAAGCTTCTCGGGTTCTTTGTGTCGTAGCGCGGGATTGAGGCAAACCCAGACAAGATCAGGGCCATCGAGCAGATTGAGGCACCCAAGAGGATTAAGGACGTGCGTCGGTCACTGGCTGCATTGCCGCCATGAGCAGATTCATCTCCAAGTCCGCGGAGCGTGTGAGGGTGTCCTGGATTAGGGGGTGTCCGGATGGCCGGACTATGACCTTTGGCCGGACTCCCGGACTATGAAGATACAAGATTGAAGACTTCGTCCCGTGTCCGGATAGGACTTTCCTTGGCATGGAAGGCAAGCTTGGCGATACGATATGAAGATCTCCTCCCATTGTAACCGACTCTGTGTAACCCTAGCCCTCTCCGGTGTCTATATAAACCAGAGAGTTTTAGTCCGTAGGACGAACAACAATCATACCATAGGCTTGCTTATCGGGTTTAGCCTCTCTGATCTCGTGGTAGATCAACTCTTGTACTACCCATATCATCAATATTAATCAAGCAGGAGTAGGGTTTTACCTCCATCGAGAGGGCCCGAACCTGGGTAAAAACATTGTGTCCCTTGTCTACTGTTGCCATCCGCCTAGACGCACAGTTCGGGACCCCCTACCTGAGATCCGCCGGTTTTGACACCGACATTGGTGCTTTCATTGAGAGTTCATCTGTGTCGTCACCTTTAGGCCCGATGGCTTCTCCGATCATCAACCACGACGCGGTCCAGGGTGAGACTTTTCTCCCCGGACAGATCTTCGTGTTCGACGGCTTTGCACTGCGGGCCAATTCGCTTGGCCAACTGGAGCAGATCGAAAGCTACGCCCCTGGCCATCAGTTCAGATTTGGAAATTTGAACTACATGGCTGATATCCGCGGAGACTTGATCTTCGACGGATTCGAGCCACGGTCGAGCGCGCCGCATTGTCATGATGGGCATGATCTAGCTCTACCGTCGGACAATGCCCAGAGCGCCGCTCAGATGTCCGCTCCGACCCTTAGCTCGGAGCCGACCGCGCCAATCAGGGACGGACGGTTGGACGTTGCCTCGGGGGCTGCAATTTCTACGGCGATCGAGCCGAATACCAGCCTTGTCCTTTGTGAAGCTTGTGACTCCAAGGTGCTGGACTCCTTTCCAAGATCCGAATCTTCCGCACCCCTTCCGATCGAACCCAATGGGGCTCCGATCATGGAGTTCACCGCCGCGTACATCTTTCGGCACTCGCCCTTTGGCGACATCCTGAATTCACTAAAGTCTCTCTCTTTATCAGGAGAGCCCTAGCCGGACTATGGTCAGCAAGGTTGGGATGCGGACGACGAAGAAATTCGAAACCCACCCACCACCCACTTCGTAGCCACTGTCGATGATTTAACCGACATGCTCGACTTCGACTCTGAAGACATCGACGGTATGGACACCGATGAAGGAGACAACCAAGAACCAGCACCTATAGGGGACTGGAAAGCCACCTCGTCATATGACATATACATGGTGGACACCCCAAAGGAAGGGAATGGTGATGGAACAACGGAAGATGACCCCTCCAAGAAACAGCCTAAGCGCCGACGTCAGCAGCGCCGCTCTAAATCCCGCCACAGCAAAAACGGCGATTCCGGCACCGGAGACAATAACACCCCGGACAGTGCCGAAGACAACCCCCTCTAGCAGGATTCAGCGCAGGAGGATGGAGAAGCCATCCCTCATAAGAGAGCGGCAGATAGAGAGGTCGAGGACGACAATTATATGACTCCCTCCGAAGACGAGGCTGTAAGTGCATCTAGTGCCCCTTAGTGATTTTGGTGTATTGAAGACTTATAGGTTAAGGTACTAATGCGTTTGTGAGTGTACACAGGTCTAAAAGTCTATGAGGAGTTTGATATTTACAGAGAAAGTCGACCCCTAAAAATGAAGTTCTTCAACTGAAGACTTTGATATTCTGAAGACTTTCTGAAGACTTTGAAAGTGAAGAAATTGGTGTGACCTTGAAGACTTGGTATTCATTTCTGGAACATGAAGCGTGAAGACTTTTGTTTTCGTAGTTCCATTTTCTCTTTCTTGAGTCATAGGAAACACCGTACTGTTAAAGGGGGTTGAGGAAATACTAAGGAAAAATTTCCATGTGATGCTCAACTCAAAATCCTACACCTACCAATCCCTTCAAGTGAAGCCTTTGGAAATCTCATACAGTTCAGTCACTTTCTTCAGTGACAGAGACGAAGTTCTTCTGATCACTGATGAATTTGTTCTGACTGAGGAGTTAGGAATTCACCAGTGCGAATTACCTACACAGTGAGGAACATGATAGCCCTGAGGAATTTGAGAGTCAAATTTCCGACCGTTGCTGTGCTGCGCGCCAGCTGTCCCAAAATATCTTATCCACCTAACGGTCATATCATTGAGGGGCATTTATGTCTTATCATGTCGGGCTGCTCCCTAGGCTATAAATAGCCGCCCCCTACAACCACTAGCTGGTTGGCTGCTCCGAGAGAACTTGACACTTGTCATTTGAGAGCAACCCATCCTCCGAGGACTTTGAGCGAAAATCATCAAGTGAGGAAAATCCCAAACCCAAACACCTACAAACCCCAAAGTGATTGAGCATCACTGAAGAAATTGATCCTGCGTGGATCCGACGCTTGTTACCTTTGAAGACTGTGCTTCTTCCAGACGGTTAGGCGTCAAGGTCTAGAGCATCCAAGAGGAATTGTGGATCGCCGAGTGACCAAGTCTGTGAAGGTTTGGAAGTCGCCTGAAGACTTACCACGAGTGATTGGACGGGATCTGTGTGATCTTAGTTCAAGGAGAATACGGTGAGGACTGGGTGTCCTGAGCTGCGTGCTCAGTGACTGGGTGTCCGGGACTGCGTGTCCTCGAGTTTAAATACTCAGCCGCTCCAACCAGACGTACAACTGAGACAGCAGTTGGAACTGGTCTACCAAATCATTGTCTTCACCAACCTACTGGTTCTATTTCCTCAACCCTTTCATTTCCTCATTACTGTGTTGAGTGTTGTTCATATCTGTGTTGAAGACTTTGACTGAAGACTTTCTCAATTTCCTCAGTTCAATTTCTTCAGTCTGTTTGTCTTCATCTTGTGTTATCCTGTGATTACGCTTTCTGTACTCTGTGCTAGTCTTCATTTCATCATGATGACCATGCTTGTATTCTGTTATGCTTACTTCTGAGTACTTATTCCGCTGCTAATAGTTCTTCGCTAAGGAATTTCCTCACCGGCAAATTCCTCAGTGAAGAATTCATAAAAATCGCCTATTCACCCCCCTCTAGTCGACATAACGCACTTTCAATTGGTATCAGAGCAAGGTACTCCCTTGTTCTGTGTGATTTTGGTTTAACCGCCTGGAGTTTTAGTTATGTCGACCGCAGGTATGATCAAGGTCTCGGCTGGGTGTCCTACCTTCGATGGAACGGACTACCCCTACTGGAAAAACAAGATGCGAATGCATCTCGAGGCAATTGACAACGATCTCTGGTATGTTGTGGAAAATGGTGTTCCCTCTGTTTCACCCTCACTGAACGCTACCGATGTGAAGAGATTCAAGCAACTCGATTCTCAAGCGAAGAATATCATATGTGGCCATCTGAGTAAAGGACAGTATGGAAGAGTGAGTGCTTTGGAAACTGCTAAGCTTATCTGGGATAGGCTGTCCAAAGTGAATGAAGGAGTCTCAACTCAGCGTGACTCTCGAGTTGATGTTCTTCGGAATCTCTTCAACCGCTTCAAAAGACTCGACAATGAAAATGTCCAACAAACCTTCGATCGCCTCACTGACATCTCAAATGAGCTTCAAGCCCTCGGTGCCACTGACATCACTGACCATGAGGTGGTGAAGAAACTGTTGAGATCGCTTGATTCCTCATTTGATACTCTGGGTCTGATGATACAAGAACGGGCTGACTACAAGTCTCTTGATCCTGCCGATATCCTCGAAAGGCTAAATACTCACGAGTTCCAGCTTGCTGAAAAGAGAGATCTCTATGGTTCGAGCTATGGCAAACCACGTGCCCTGAAGGCCAAGGTTGTGTCTGAGTCTGAATGTGAGGACTCTGGTAGTAGCCTTGGTGATCCTGAAGAACTGAGCCAGGAGCTAGCACTGCTCGTGAAGAAATTCCAGAAGTTCTCAAGACGTGGTCGCTTTGGAAAATCCTCAAGAAGCAGTGATTCCTCATCAAGTGACTATAAGAGAAGGCTGTGCCACAAATGCAAGAAACCTGGTCATTATATTCAAGATTGTCCTCAGTGGGAAAAGGAATTGAAGAAGAAGAAATACAAGGATTACAGTTCTGATGATGCGAAGAAGAAGAAGAAATCGTCAAAATCTTCGTCATCAAAATCCTCGAAGTCTTCATCTCACAAGAAGAGCAGCTCCAAGAAGGCTCGGGCATTCATTGGCAAGGAAATGGACTCTGAAGCTGAATCTGAGGAAAATGAGGAAGAGGAGGCGTCTGAAGAATCCGAATCTGGTGTGGCGAGTCTGGCCTTCGCTACTGCTTTCGTTAGCAAGTCCATCTTCAACACTGAAGAAACTGACCCCACCGACAAGCCTGATGAAGATAATGATGACTACGCTCCCACCTATTGCTTCATGGCAAAAGGTGCAAAGGTACTCAAATACACCTCCTCTGAATCTAGTGAAAATGAATCTGATGAGAATCTCAAGCCCAGCTACTCTAAACTTGCAAAGATTGCTGTAAAACAACAAAGGGCTTTTGAAAAGGTTCAAAACATGCTAGACAAAAGTGATGATATGTTGGGTGAAGAAATGGATCGCACTAAAGCCCTGACTGAAAATCTTCAGAGACTTCAGTCTAGGTTTGATAACCTTCAAAGTCATCATAACACTCTCTTATCTGATCATGAGAAACTTTCTTATGAATTTCTTCAAAGAAAGCAAGATCTTGAGAAGCTAAGAGTGAGTTATGAAGATCTTCAGAAGGAGCGCGATTCATTACTTGCTCAACAAATCAGCACTTCTCAGGAAGAATTTGTTCCTCCATGCTTAAAGTGCATTGAACGTGAATCTGCTAATTCTTCACCTGAATGTTCAAATGCTTCAACTGTTACAAATTCTTCACCTGCCTCTGCTATCACTAATTCCTCATCTGAGGACATTGCTAGTATCACTGACGATGCAGGGCTGAAGGAACTGTACACGACAGGCATGTACAAAAGCCTCAAAGGGCATCAGATTCTCTGTGATGTGCTCAAAAAGCAGATCCTCAACAGAAACCCTAGGAAAGAGGGTATTGCCTTTGAGAGGAAACTTAATGCTGATGGAACATATTGGAAGCCTGAGCAGTACCCCAAAACCTCATGGGTTGCTGCAAAGGGACCTCCAGTTGATCCATCCATGTTATCTGGCTTTACATGTGAATCTCCTCATTCTTCTGATGAGTCATTTGACTCCAACTATAAACTGTTCAAAAATCAGAATGGTGAAGTATTTGCTAGATATGTTGGGACTAACTGCAGGAACGGTTCCCCTATGAAGAAAATCTGGGTTCCCAAAAGTTATGTTGAAAGTCTTCAGGTGAATGTCCTCATGACACCACCTGTGAAGAATAGGAACCCCAGAACAAACTCTTCATATGGACCTAATTCTTCATATGGATCCAAGTCCTCATATGGACCAATTCCTCACGTGGATCAAATTCCTCAAATGGATCAAAGTCCTCATATGACTATCATCGTGCTAACAACTCTGTTTCGCAGGGTAGAGCTAAGGGCTACGAATATGCACATTATTCTTCAAATCATTATGTTCATAAGTCCTCGAAGAATTTCTCTGCTTATTCATATGCTTACCCTAACCCCTCTTATGTGAAACGAAATGGTTTGGCTTCTATGCCACCATTCTCGTATGGTGCTCGCAGAGTGATGAACTCTTTGCCACCCCTTCAGATGTGGGTGGTGAAGAAAAAGAACTAATCTCTTCTGCAGGGTCAGGTCTCCAGACGTGCCTTAACGTCTGAAGAATTTGCTGGGGACCTGACAAAACTGCCTGAAAGGACGCAGGCTAACCATGATGAAATGAACTTTCATTTCACACGTCCTCCTACTGCTATATCTGTTTACCGCTTGATGAAATTCATCTGATGAACTTGATATCATATTCTTCACTGATGAAGCATATGAGATTGTAAGTTACACTAATTCATCTGCAGGATGATCAACCCAAAACCACTGAATGGGTCCTCGATAGTGGATGTACAAATCACATGACTGGTGACAAGAATCTCTTGATGGATGCTCCTTTATCACCGTCACATCTGAAGCATATCATCTTTGCTGACAAAGGCAAAAGTCAGGTATTGGGTCTTGGTAAGGTTGCGATCTCTAAGGATAAACACATGGACAAAGTCATGCTTGTTGAGTCCTTAGGATACAACCTCATGTCAGTCTCAATGCTTTGTGATCTTGATATGGTTGTTGTCTTTGGCAAGTATCGCTGTGTTGTGATTATGGAAGCTGACAATTCCAAAGTCTTCGAAGGCTTTAGGAGAGGAGATTTGTATATTGTTGATTTCTCTACAGGACCACAACCAGCCGTGTGTCTACTTGCAAAAGCTTCAGAAGGCTGGCTATGGCATCGACGACTTGGTCACGCAGGCATGAGGAATTTGCACACGCTTGCGAAGAAGAAGCATGTCATTGGCATTGAGAATGTCAAATTCCTCAAGGATCACTTATGCGGAGCCTGTGAAGCTGGAAAAATGACCAAGGCCAAGCATCCAGCGAAGACTATCATGACCACTACTCGTCCATTCGAATTGCTTCACATGGACCTCTTCGGACCTAATCATTACTCAGCAGTCTCTAATGCTGCTTCTCTATATGGTTTTGTCATTGTTGATGATTACTCTCGATATACATGGGTACACATTGTTACTTACAAACATGAAGTGCAGGAAGTCTTCAAACGATTTTCCTCGAGGGCTTCAACCAACTTTGGTGTGAAGATCAAGCACATCAGAAGTGACAATGGAACTGAGTTCAAGAATTCCGGTCTTGATGACTATCTTGATGAACTTGGTATTACTCATGAATTATCTGCTCCTTATACTCCTCAGCAAAATGGCGTCGTGGAGCGCAAGAACAGAACTCTTGTTGAGATGGCTCGCACTATGCTTGATGAATACAAAACGCCTGATCGTTTTTGGATTGATGCAATTGATACTGCGTGCCACATCATCAACAGAGTATATCTTCACAAATTCTTCAAGAAGACGGCCTATGAACTCCTCACTGACAAGAAACCCAATGTGAGTTATTTCAAAGTCTTCGGTGCTAAATGTTGGATTAGAGATCCTCACCACAATTCTAAATTTGCACCGAAAGCACATGAAGGTTTTATGCTTGGTTACGGAAAGGACTCGCACACCTACAGAGTCTTCAACATCGCTCTTCACAAGATTGTTGAAACTATAGATGTGCGGTTCGACAAACTAATGTCTCGCAAAGAGAGCACCTACCTTCTGTGTTAGATGAACCAGCACCTGAGGATTCTATCAAGTTCAAGGCAACTGAGGATGTCATTCCTACTGAAGAACTTGCTGAAGAATTCATTCCAGTACGCGAAGAACGTCGAGCTGACGCACCTGAAGATAATGATGAAGCAATGGTGCTGAGGAAAATGATCAAATACCTCGACGTCAACCAGCTCATCCTCGCGTTGCAAAAGAAGTACAAGTTGACAAGATCATCGATGACATTGAAGCGCCAGGTCCTCTCACACGCTCAAAAGCTTCACATTTATCTAACTTTTGTGGGCACTATGCTTTTGTCTCTATCACAGAGCCCACTAAGGTAGATGAAGCATTTTTGGAGCCGGAGTGGATTCAGGCTATGCAAGAAGAATTACATCAGTTCGAGCTCAACAATGTCTGGGAACTGGTCAAACGTCCAGATCCTCACAAGCATAATATCATTGGCACAAAGTGGATCTACCGCAACAAGCAAGATGAAAATGGCCTTGTGGTAAGGAATAAGGCACGACTGGTAGCTCAAGGCTACACACAGGTTGAAGGAATTGATTTCGATGAAACTTTTGCACCTGTTGCTAGACTTGAGGCTATTCGCATATTACTTGCTTATGCTAATCATCATGATATCATCTTATATCAAATGGATGTGAAAAGTGCATTCCTCAATGGTAAGCTTGAGGAAGAAGTATATGTTGCTCAACCCCCAGGTTTTGAAGATCCAAAGAATCCTGACAAAGTCTTCAAACTTAATAAGGCCCTCTATGGCCTCAAGCAAGCCCCTCGGGCGTGGTATGATACATTGAAGGAATTCTTCGTGAAGAATGGCTTCACACCCGGTTCACTCGACCCTACTCTCTTTACTAAATCTTATGATGGTGAACTGTTTGTGTGCCAAATATATGTTGATGATATTATCTTTGGCTGTACTGACCAACGTTATAGTGATGAATTTGCCTATATGATGAGTGAAGAATATCAAATGTCTATGATGGGAGAGTTGAAATTCTTCTTAGGTCTTCAAATTCGTCAACAGCGCAATGGCATATTCATATCTCAGGAGAAATACCTCAAAGATGTACTGAGGAAATTCGGCATGCAAGATTGCAAAGGCGTCAAAATTCCTATGCCCACAAAAGGCCAATCTATGCACTGATGAAAATGGTATTGACTTCGATCACAAGGTATACCGCTCCATGATTGGTTCTTTATTGTACTTATGTGCATCTAGGCCAGATATAATGCTTAGTGTTTGCATGTGTGCCCGATTTCAAGCTGCACCGAAGGAATCACACCATAAGGCTGTGAAGCATATTCTTCGATATCTAGCTCACACACCAACACTAGGATTATGGTACCCCAAGGGCTCTGTTTTTGATCTCATTGGATATTCTGACTCTGACTATGCTGGTGATCGTGTGGACCGCAAGTCAACTTCTGGCACTTGTCATTTCCTCGGACGATCTTTGGTCTGTTGGTCCTCGAAGAAACAGAACTGCGTATCACTGTCTACTGCGGAAGCTGAATACATTGCTGCTGGCTCTTGCTGTGCTCAACTGCTTTGGATGAAGCAAACACTCAAGGACTATGGCGTCAACGTGAAGAATGTGCCTCTCCTCTGCGACAATGAGAGTGCCATCAAGATTGCTCACAACCCAGTTCAGCACTCGAAGACAAAGCACATTCAGATTCGTCATCATTTTCTTCGTGATCATGTGTTGAAGGGCGACATCTCCATCGAGCACGTGAAGACTGAAGAACAGCTAGCTGATATCTTCACTAAGCCCTTGGATGAGAAGAGATTTAGCAAGTTGCGGTGTGAGCTAAATATCTTAGAATCTTCGAATGTTCTTTGAAAAGGACACACATCCTAACACTTATGCAAAATTGATGACTTAGATGTGCAACACATGAAGAAACGTTTTTCTTCAATCAATGAAGAATAACACTCTAAGTGTGAAGAAATTAATGAAGAATTTGATTCTCAGAACCCTACGACAATTGTACGCGGTGTCTGAAATCATCATTCTTATACGGTGGGTCACGCCACCACAAAAAGTTGAAAATCTTCAATTTGAGTTTTTCCTCAGTTTTGAAATTCTTCAGTTTTTCAAATTCTTCAACTTTGCAAAATCTTCACTGTTTCCTTCGTTTTTCTTCATTGGCTATATATATATATGAGTTTATGTCCTCTACAGCATTCACTTATAGCTATTTCTTCAAGTTGCTTTTTCTGCTAAGTGAATGTGATCGGACCCTTCCCCTCTATGCTATACTCAACCCAATCTATTCACAAATTCTTCATGTGCGTTCTATTTGAAACTCGTTCAAAGTCTTCACTGTGTCCTTGGCAGCTGAAGAAATTGCGAACGAAACTTTAAAACAAATCTTATCCAAATTTTCGGTTTTGCCGCTCAAACTGTTCCGCATCCCACGATGCATTATTCTATTCACCCACGATCGTACACGATCTCCACTACACAGTACGTGGGTGACACATGTCGCGTGAAGGAGAAAGGGCAGGGGCACGTTCGTCCTAAATCTTCGGGCGAACAGTTTTTCACCGTGTCTATAAATACCCCTCTCCCTTCCTCACTTCATTTACTCCGCTCGACCTCTCTCTCCCGCTCGAGCTCCTCAAACCCTAGCGCCACCGCTACTCCATCGTCGCCGGTGAGGAAGAGCTTCGCTGCCTCGACCTCGTCGCCGCCGTACTCACGCCGACCGCGGAAATCTTCACTCCGCCGCCGCCGTAGCTGTCTTCCTCCGCCGAGTTAGGGCAAGGAAGATCTAACCTGACGAACTTCCCGTCTGTTCTTCTCAGTTCGTCGTGTTCTTCATTTCGGGTAATTAAAAGTTACTTTTATTACTCGCTTTGATTCTCAAGCTTTCCTGAAAATCTTCAAAGGTGTTTATTCTTCAAATCTTCACATATATGAACACCTCAACAAACTATGCTCTTGATTCGTTTCTCTAAGCAATGATTTTCCTCAAGATTCCTCAATTGTGTGGATCCTTCGATCTATACAACTCTGGAACCTAAGACAAAGATCGCTTAGTGAAATTCTTCAAGGTTCATCTGGTCAAATTCCTCAAAACTTGTTCTTTTCAAAAACCTTCTCAGAACGCATATGACCTCTCCAAATTCCTCGCACCTGTACTCTGTTCACAGGTACTCATGTCTGCTGCTGAATCACTAGGTTCTCATCAACTTAACTCATTTGCAGCGTTCCTCGAAGAAAAACTGCATACTTCTTCAGAGAACTCATTGTTCAAATTCCTCAACTGAAGAATATGGCAGACGGTAAGAAGCCGCAGAAAGGAGGAAAGAAACCTGAGGTTATGACTGCGTTTGAAATCCCTGAGGAAATTTATGCTGACTATTGCACACCTGATGAAGCAAAATATGGCAAAGAAAACAAAAATCAGCGCAAGGTGCGCATTCAGAAGATTGAACGGAGATGGGCAAGGGAATGGAGGGAATACAGATATGTGACTCCAAAGTACATGAAGAAATTCGCCCTCAATCCTCCGTGCCCAAGAGCTCCATTGGCACCTGGCCAAGTAGCTGATCCCACAAGCATCAAACGTGGTGAGGACTTTCCTGAAGAATGGGCTAAGCGCCAAGCCAAATTGGCAAGACAAGCCAAGGAGGCAGTGAAGAAATTCAATGAGGATTCTGCCACTGCTACTGCTACTGAGGCCTCGGTCCAACCGAGGAAATCCATGCCAAAGAAGCCTGCTCGTAAGCCAAGTGCTTCACCATCAGCGCCCTCACGGCCAAGTTCCTCAGCAGCGCCCTCACGGCAAATTCCTCACACTGCTCCTGCTCCTCCCAAGTCCTCAGCAGTTCCGACAAAGTCCTCAGCTCCTGTGCATCTGACTACATGTCAAAGGACTGCTGGTTTCTCGATTGCCTCTGGTGTCTCAGCAAGTTCCTCAGCTGCACCAATTTCATCATCTGGCCCGACTCTGCTGAAGACCAAAGCAACAGCTGGACGAGGTCCTCGGCCAAGTCCAAAGAAGAAACAGGTCGCATTCCATGTGCCATCTGATGATGAAGCTTCTGATGATGAACTCGCAGAAATCATCAGAGACAGACAGGTGAAGGCCGCTAGAGCCAAAGGCACATCTGTGCCACTGCTGTTGGATCCGAGGAAAATCCTCGATTATATTGATCTCTGGCACAAGGATCCAAACACCCCATGCCTGATTTTCATCTGACCGCTGGTCAAAATCACATGCTGACCCATTTCATCACTGAAGAGAAATGGAAGTTTGAAAAGGCAAGAGAGATCAAGAAAGCTCAATACAGAAAGGAGAAGTTCCTGAAGAAAAACGTTGTCAAAATGACACCTGAAGAACTTCTCAAGGTCCAGACTGAAATTCAAGACCTCAGCAAAAACTTTGATGCTTATTATGCTGATTGGCAAGGGGCCAAGTCAGATTCGTCAACCTGACGAAGAAATTCACCAATGTTGCAGCCTCAACGCAACATGAAATTCCTCAGGCTGAAGCCTCAGCTCAGCCGACTGAAGAACATGCCAGCACCGCTGATGAAGTTCAGGCTGCTGATGAAAATGCTAGTTCCAGGGCTGATGATCCCATTCCAGCCGCTGAAGAAATTGCCAGGGCATCCACTAGTGGTGCGCCTGAAGAAACTGAAGAAGTCAGGGCAACTGCATCAGTTGCGCCTGAAGAAAATCAACCAGATTCCTCAGCTCCATCTGCACCTACACCAACTCCAATTCTTCCATGTGCATTTGATGTGAAGAAGACCAAGGCTGCAGAGCGAGCTGCAGTGAAGAAAAGGAAGGCATCAGCTGTGTCAAATTCTTCGGCTGCGAAGAAAATGAAGCCAATGACCAGCTCACTCGAAAATCCAATTGATGCTGTTCCGATTTCCTCCATGCCGTCAAAGGACCTTGTTCCTTTTGGAGAAGACTATGAGATCCCCATCGGATCTGATGAAGAACATCATTCTGCTGCTTCGTCAGAGCAGATTGATGAAGAAATTGAAGTGGACGCAATCCCTTCAACGCCAGTCATTTCCTCACCTATGCCTCAGTTCACAGCTGAAGAGGCTGGTGTTGAGGAAATTGAAGATGAAGATGTGGATATAGGATGCACCACACCTGTGATGAATGATGACTTTTGGGAAAGTCAGCATCCCAATACTCCTCTCTTCACCCCGCTCCAACAGATTCCTCAGTCCCCTGCACCAACAGTTCAAATGGGCTCTGAAGAAACTCAACCCACTCTCTCTGTGCATGAAGAAATTCCAGCCACTAGTGCTGATGAACCTGCTGCTGCTGATCCTCAGACTGCACCTGTTGAGGAACAAGAAATTCCTCAGCCTGAAGAACCTGAGCTCGCGATTCCTGAGGTGGTGATGCAACTCACTGACATCCCTCTGCCAAAGCAAAAGAATCCGTTCTCAAGCAAACAGAAGTTCAAGGCTGAAGATTTCTTTGCCGAGCATGTATTCTTCACTGATTATAATCCATATGATTCTGCTCGCATAAGGAAGAGGCGTTTCTGGACTGCCAGCCAAGCCAATTTCTATTCCTCAGTGCTCTTCAACAAAGACAAAGTCTTCGATCATGCACATATTCCTCATGTGGACATGGAGTCTCTGCCCGGCTTTGAGCCAGTCCTCAGTGTTCTTCACGACGCAGGACTTCTGAATTTCTGCATTGATATCTGTGACTGGAATGAAGAACTCATTCTTCAATTCTATGCAACTCTGCACATCACCGGAGACGCTGAAGACGTGAACTCCTGGGTATTAGACTGGATGTCTGAAAATACTCACTACAAGGCACCTGCAACTGAATTGCTTCGTGCTCTACCACTCAGTCCTCCACTTGATGATGCTCGTTGTATCTACAACGAACCAGAACTTTCAAATCACTATATGCAAGTGCTGATGAAGCCATTGAAGCCAAGGCAGGCCCCACGAACCAAATTCCTCGTCAAGGAATTACTCTATGTGCCTCGGACTGTCTATCGAATTCTGACGAAGACAATGAGTCCCATCAAAGGCCACGACTCAAATGATGAAGAAGTCGTTGGCATCATGAAGAATATGCTTTTCAACATCATTCATGGCGTTCCCATCAACTTCCATGATTTCTTCATGAGGACTCTGGCCAATATTGCTATGTCACCATTCGAGCTGAAGCCCTATGCTCCTTGGATTATGAGATTCATCAGGGCAAGATCTTCACTGAATTACAAAGCTGACACTCTGAACCACGGTAGCTACTTGCCTCCCATTGAAGTCCTCAAACGGACAGTTTCATCAGCTGATGATAAAGGCAAGGCCGCTGCTGTGATCGATGAAGGCATTCGTCCATTGGATGGTCAATTTCGCAAGGCTGCATCTTACTCTACCAATGACGATTCTGCCACACATGACTCTGCCGCCAATACCTCAGCCAAGCAAAATCCTCAAGCCACAGCACCCAGGGTGATGACTGACCGTGAGTTACTCCTCAGTCTTCATCAGAAGGTTGATCGCAATCATAAATGGGTCAAGCGTCAGTTTGGCTCAATTCTTCACAACATGACCTCAACACACAATGCAGTGAAGAAGAACCAATACTACCTCCATGAAACCTTCAACCGCACCTGGGCTGTTCTCTCTCATGTCTACAGCGCTGCTGATCTGAAGAATATGGGTCTCAAGGAAGAATTTGACTGGTCTGCACCTCCACCGAAGAAATTCAAGAAGGTCAAAGTTCCTTCCTTGGTGGCCAGCTCTTATTCTTCATCGCGTGACACTGATGAGTATGAAGATTTGGACGACACTGCGGCAGGCCCTGCTACAACATACAACCCCGACAACGCTGGCGCTCCTCCATCGACTTGAAATTCTTCAGGGGCGTTAGTCCTCAGTTTCAATCCTTTTGGTCATTTGATGAAAAAGGGGGAGAAATCTAAGTTAGTCTTCAAGCGGGTCTATATTAAGGGCATTTTTGTTAAGTTACAACTCTCGTTCTTCTGAAACTTTTATTTGGATCGAGTTGTAATCTTAAACCCGATGGTGCGCTGATACTTTTGTTGCATTATGCTCTGCATGCTTATTCCTCGTTAATGACATTGCACGCATGCTGAATCTCATCAGGCACCATATTTCATCATGCATTTCAAATTCTTCATATTATATATCAAATGCGTGTATGAATTACAAGATATAGGGGGAGATCTCCATGATTCAACTCTTCAAATGTGCATTGCCTCAAAAGCAAATTCCTCACTATGCACATCTTCAGGGGGAGTTCTTCTATATCTTGTAATCAAATTCCTCAATATCAGTGTATACACTTCATATATTTATCCCCGTTGAAAACTTAACCTATGTTGTCATCAATCACCAAAAAGGGGGAGATTGTAAGTGCATCTAGTGCCCCTTAGTGATTTTGGTGTATTGAAGACTTATAGGTTAAGGGACTAATGCGTTTGTGAGTGTACACAGGTCTATAAGTCTATGAGGAGTTTGATATTTACAGAGAAAGTCGACCCCTAAAAATGAAGTTCTTCAACTGAAGACTTTGATATTCTGAAGACTTTCTGAAGACTTTGAAAGTGAAGAAATTGGTGTGACCTTGAAGACTTGGTATTCATTTGTGGAACATGAAGCGTGAAGACTTTTGTTTTCGTAGTTTCATTTTCTCTTTCTTGAGTCATAGGAAACACCGTACTGTTAAAGGGGGTCGAGGAAATACTAAGGAAAAATTTCCATGTGATGCTCAACTCAAAATCCTACACCTACCAATCCCTTCGAGTGAAGCCTTTGGAAATCTCATACAGTTCAGTCACTTTCTTCAGTGACAGAGACGAAGTTCTTCTGGTCACTGATGAATTTGTTCTGACTGAGGAGTTAGGAATTCGCCAGTGCGAATTACCTACACAGTGAGGAACATGATAGCCCTGAGGAATTTGAGAGTCAAATTTCCGACCGTTGCTGTGCTGCGCGCCAGCTGTCCCAAAATATCTTATCCACCTAACGGTCATATCATTGAGGGGCATTTATGTCTTATCATGTCGGGCTGCTCCCTAGGCTATAAATAGCCGCCCCCTACAACCACTAGCTGGTTGGCTGCTCCGAGAGAACTTGACACTTGTCATTTGAGAGCAACCCATCCTCCGAGGACTTTGAGCGAAAATCATCAAGTGAGGAAAATCCCAAACCCAAACACCTACAAACCCCAAAGTGATTGAGCATCACTGAAGAAATTGATCCTGCGTGGATCCGACGCTTGTTACCTTTGAAGACTGTGCTTCTTCCAGACGGTTAGGCGTCAAGGTCTAGAGCATCCAAGAGGAATTGTGGATCGCCGAGTGACCAAGTCTGTGAAGGTTTGGAAGTCGCCTGAAGACTTACCACGAGTGATTGGACGGGATCTGTGTGATCTTAGTTCAAGGAGAATACGGTGAGGACTGGGTGTCCTGAGCTGCGTGCTCAGAGACTGGGTGTCCGGGACTGCGTGTCCTCGAGTTTAAATACTCAGCCGCTCCAACCAGACGTACAACTGAGACAGCAGTTGGAACTGGTCTACCAAATCATTGTCTTCACCAACCTACTGGTTCTATTTCCTCAACCCTTTCATTTCCTCATTACTGTGTTGAGTGTTTGTTCATATCTGTGTTTGAAGACTTTGACTGAAGACTTTCTCAATTTCCTCAGTTCAATTTCTTCAGTCTGTTTGTCTTCATCTTGTGTTATCCTGTGATTACGCTTTCTGTACTCTGAGCTAGTCTTCATTTCATCATGATGACCATGCTTGTATTCTGTTATGCTTACTTCTGAGTACTTATTCCACTGCTAACAGTTCTTCGCTAAGGAATTTCCTCACCGGCAAATTCCTTAGTGAAGAATTCATAAAAATTGCCTATTCACCCCTCCTCTAGTCGACATAACGCACTTTCAGAGGCAAGCCTCGACGATGACGAATTTGTCATGCCAAAGGATCCCGTCGAACAAGAGCGTTTCAAACGCAGGCTTATGGCCATGGCAAACAGCCTCAAGAAAAAACAGCAGCAGCTTAGAGCTGACCAAGATTTGCTAGCCGATAGATGGACGGAAGTCCTGGCGGCCGAAGAATACAAACTCGAACGCCCCTCCAAGAGCTACCCAAAGCGCAGGCTGCTACCCCAACTGAGGAGGAAGCAACTAAACCTACATCACCAGCGTTATGATGCAGCCGATCAGCCACCCTGTGGCCCGCGACATGAGAGGCTTTCGCCCTCAACTCAAGCGCACCCCGGCGCCGCTCAAAAGTACCAAGGCGCGGGGAAATGCGCCAAACCTCCAAGACATACCGGAGGGCAAGGCAAGGCGAACAAGATCGATCTACGGATCGCGTGGGTGCCCCACGACACGTGATATAACCGTCACGCCGTATATGGCAAATACGGCCAGGCCGAACACAACAAGACAAAGCTCATCCGAGCTAACATCGTGATATAGCCAGTACAAAGGCGCCGCACACCCACTATGCTTCAGAGATGAAGTAATGGATCATCAAATCCCCGGGTTTTAAACCCGTAAACAAGAATCCTACAATGGCACAACCAGATCCTGCGGTATGGATCGAGGATTATCTCCTTCAACATCCACATGGCCCGTGGGTGATGATCTACACGCTATCAAATACCTCCCGCTCAAGCTTAAAAGGACCAGCTCGGCATTGGCTTAACAGCTTGCCAGCAGAGTCAATTGGTTGCTGGGAGGACCTGGAATCCGCATTTCTTGACAACTTCCAGAGCACTTATGTGCGACCACCAGACGCCGATGACCTAAGACACATAATTCAATAGCCAGAGGAATCGGCCAGACAATTCTGGACACGGTTCCTAACCAAGAAAAATCAAATAGTCGACTATCCGAACGCAGAGGCCCTTGCAGCCTTCAAACATAACATCCGAGACGAATGGCTTGCCCGGCACCTAGGACAGGAAAAGCCAAAATCTATGGTAGCCCTCACGACACTCATGACCCACTTTTGCGCGGGAGAATATAGCTCGCTAGCTCGTAGCAATAACATGACCAAGAGCCCTGGTAATTAGGATACCAAGGACAACAATGGCAGGTCGCATCGTAACAAGCACAAGCGCCACATTAACGGTGACAATACTGAGGATACGTCAGTTAATGCCGCATTCAGAGGCTCTAAACCCGGTCAGCAGAAAAAGCCATTCAAAAGAAATACTCTAGGCCCGTCCAGTTTAGATCGGATACTCGACCGCTCGTGCCAGATACACGGAACCCCCGAACAACTAGCCAATCACACCAACAGGGATTGTTGGGTGTTCAAGCAGGCAGGCAAGTTAAGTGCCAAACATAGAGACAAGGGGCTGCATAGCGATGACGAGGAGGAGCCCGGGCCGCCGAACAATAGAGGACAGAAGGGTTTTCCCCCACAAGTGCGGACAGTGAACATGATATACACAACCCATATCCCCAAAAGGGAACGGAAGCGTGCTCTCAAGGACATCTATGCGTTGGAGCCAGTCGCCCCAAAGTTCAACCCATGGTCCTCCTGCCCGATCACTTTTGATCGAAGGGACCACCCCACTAGCATTCGTCACGGCGGATTCGCCGCATTGGTTCTAGACCCAATCATTGACGGATTTCACCTCACTAGAGTCCTCATGGACAGCGGCAGCAGCCTGAACCTGCTTTATCAGGATACAGTGCAAAAAATGGGTATAGATCCCTCAAGGATTAAACCCACAAAGATGACCTTTAAAGGCGTCATACCAGGTGTAGAAGCCAGCTGTACAGGCTCAGTTACGCTTGAAGTGGTCTTCGGATCCCCAGATAATTTCTGAAGCGAGGAGTTAATCTTCGACATAGTCCTGTTCCGCAGTGGCTATCACGCCCTGCTTGGACGAACCGCATTTGCAAAATTCAATGCGGTGCCGCACTACACATATCTCAAGATCAAGATGCCAGGCCCTCGCGGAGTCATTACGGCCAATGGAAACACCGAAAGCTCTCTCCAAACAGAGGAGCACATGGCGGCCCTGGCGGCGGAAGTACAAAGTAGCCTCTCAAGGCAATTCTCCAGTCCGGCTGTTAAACGTCCGGACAACGTCAAACGCGCCCGAAGTAACCTACAACAACACTGTCTGGCACATTCCGAGCGAGCATAGCAGTGCGGCCCCAACCCCAGCCCTCGCGAGATTGCGATACTAGTACCACGCGTACATAATTACGCTCTAGAAATACCATGGGCATAAGGGGAGGGGCACAACCACGGCACGCCCAGAATGCGGCTCAACCGCACTAGGGGCTCCCGATTTTGCCATTTCTTTTTTATATATATACTTTAAGGACTCCACTATTCGGAAGGCCTGTCCGGCAATACAATCGCCGAACACACGATGCAACAGCCAGGGAGACAACAGGCCACGTCAAATGTCTAGGAGGTCTCTATAACGAGCTAAATACCTGTCTTACTTAAAGTCTCGCAGCTTGCCACTAGTGGGGGACATGTCAAATAATGCCATCTCTTGCGTATCGCACTATTTGTATCGTTCTGCTCTCATAGCAGCCCTTTTAATAAACAATACATAGCTCTTGTCTATTATTGCACTCATTTTTTATATAAATATGTTCAGTTATGAAATTATGCAACCGTACACTTTGGTACGGCCAATACACTAGAGGCTTAAGTACCCCATAATACGGTGTGAGAAGACCGAACACTCTCATGAGTGCGGCACCACAAACTTATAGCATTATATGCATCGGCTCCGAATCATGTCTTGGGTCAATAGTTGGGTTTGCCCGGCTACCATGTTTTGGTACCTTACGTTCCGCTATGTCGGCTAAGGTAGCGCTGGGAGAACTACTGCGATTGTGCCCCAGTTGAGCTGGGTTAACACCTCAGTAGAGAAAGCTAAAACTGACCGTCATGATAGGGCGAGAGACCGGTTGCTGTTCGAGAGGTTTTTCGAGTCCTTAAAGACTTATGCCGCTTAGAGCGAGGAGCTGGCTTTGTCCGGCCTAGGCGTGGATAGTGCCCCGAACTCGGTCTTCCGAATACTAGGGGCTTTGCCGAAATTTAAAATTATAGAATTCTATGTCTAAGTGAGAGTGATAAAGCATTGTTCGTCGTGCTGAGCGCCTCCCTCGATGGACCCAGGAATGGGAACAAGAGCGCTCAGGTTTATCCCGAACACCCCAGCACTCGTGGCATGGGGGTAGAAGCCAACGACTTGCATCTCTCAGATTTAATAAACGGCCGCACAGAAGGTAATATTTTAAATTCAAAAAGCATTGCTTAGCGCATCTGAACAAGTATTCTGCGCACAGGATAAACACGAGCGAGTTTACTCAAAAATTACATCCCTGGCACATTCATCCGCCACACGACGGGCACCCTTCAGGACACCCTCATGATACATCTCGGGCCTGTGATGCTCCTTCCCCTCCGGTGGCCCCTCTGTCACCGTCTTCTCAGCATCCAGCTTGCCCCAGTGCACTTTAGCACGGGCAAAAGCCCTACGGGCGCCTTCGATGCAAACGGAGCGCTTGATGAATTCAAGCCGGGGACAGGCATCCACCAGCCGCCGCACCAGCCCAAAGTAGCTCAAAGGCATGGCCTCCCCAGGCCACAGCCGGCCTATAAGGCCCTTCATGGC
Source organism: Triticum aestivum (assembly GCF_018294505.1). NCBI lineage: Eukaryota > Viridiplantae > Streptophyta > Magnoliopsida > Poales > Poaceae > Triticum > Triticum aestivum. The sequence goes on from NC_057801.1 coordinate 638,310,394, forward strand.
CTGTTCGACTGCCTTATGATGCTCGACCAGCTGTTTCAGCTGGTCGCTCAGGGGCACCGGATGTCCGGCCCCAGCATACTGGGACCAGAACACCTTCTCCGTCGAGCTCCCTTCCTCGGCCCGGTAGAATGCGGCGGCGTTGGATACACTGCGGGCAGATCTACGAATGCTCCTGGAGAGCTCCGGATTCGGGTAAGTAACAGGTAATTTACTTTCACGTGGTTGCTTTGCATAAAGAATTCCTTACCCACCGCAATCCTTTTCATCGCCTCAATTTCCTGGAGGGCTTTCTGGGCTTCGGCCTTGGCGGATTTGGCGCTTTCAAGTGCCGAGGCAAGCTCGGACTCTCGAGTCTTTGAGTCAAGCTCTAAACTCTCATGTTTTTTCATAAGAGCATTGAGCTCTTGTCGCACCTCCGCCACCTACGCCTCTTGTTTCTCTCGCTCGGAGCGCTCCATGGCTGCATTGTCTTCGGTCTCGGAAAGCGCTTCCTTCAGGGTCGCCACCTCGGTTGTGGCCCCTGCAACATTCACGTTGGTCCTGTCATTATTTGCAACCAGGTATTTATATATACACTTACATAAGGTACTCTATACCTTCTTTGTCCTCGAGCCTCTTCTTAGCAAGGCCGAGGTCGTTCTCGGACCGCCCGAGGCTCTGCTTCAATGCATCAACCTCCGCAGTCAGTGCGGCAGATGTCAGCAGCGCATCCTGCATTCCCATATTGACATATTTATGTTAGACTCCTGCGTATATCTTTTTAGATCCTCAGTCCGGTTTTTCTTTCCGAACACCAAACTGAGCATCAGGGGCTACTGTCTATGCGGTAACATTTTTACATGTTTTAAATACATACCTCAAAGCCTATTAGAAGGCTGGTACAGGCTTCTGTCAGCCCGCTCTTTGCGGACTGAACCATCTGAATGACCGCACTCATAACAGTGCGGTGCTCCTCGTCAATGGAGGTACCGTTAAGCACCTCCAGCAAATTGTCCGGCGCCTCCGGTTGGACGGAGGCCGCCGGCGTCGTAGGTTTGCCCTTCTTGCGAGGGGGCCACCTGCCGGACTCCGGAACCACTGAAGGTTCCGGAGCGGTGTCCGGCCCAGGACCGGACTTAGATCCCTCTGGGGCTTCATCCCCTTTGGGCCTGGGGTCTGGGAGGTCGCCTTGCGGTGCCTCCAGGACCACCTCCTCCTGGTTTAGCCCCTTCTGGGACTCCACCTCGGCATCGTCCATAGGGCGAGGGGAGGAAGCCGTCGGAAGTGAAGCGCTATTCACATCCAACGAATCCAGGGAGCCGCTCGACGAATCGCCGGGCTGAGCCTTGGGCGGACTGCAAGATTGAATTCGGCGCCAGAAGGTACTGTACAATAGAGGAACACCATAAGTTATTCTGGTATCTGGATAATTACAATTTTCCCAGGGGCTTGGCCCTGGATGGCCATTCCTCTCCATCATCGTCGGCATCGGAGGCATAGTCCAGAAGAAGGGTCTTCCCCTTCTTGGACCCTCCGGCATCGCCAGTTGGGGCGGCCTTCCTTTTCTTTCCTCCCCCCGCTAGAGGGGGAGAGGCTTCTTCTTCCTCCTCCTCGTCTTCGGAGGCGGAGGGCGCTTCGGGGTTGTCGGGCGATGAATCCGACACCACCAGGCACCGGGAACTCCTTTGAGTCCCCGTGGCCTTCTTCTTTGCCTTCTTCTCCGGCACCATGTGAGGTGCCGGAACCAGCAGCTTCGTCAAGCGTGCGTCTGCTGGGCCTTCGGGCAAAGGGGCCGGGCAGTCAAACTGTTCGGACGTCCTCTTCCAGTCCTGTCAAAGGAGTGGGAGTTTAGATCCTGCATAGAGTCAAACTACGAAAATCAAGTGTCTGGTAAAGGATAAAAACAAGCTTACATCGGTGGCTTGGCGCTTGGCGCAGAATCCGCAATGACGGGAGGGGAGACCTCAGAGCTCTTGAATAGCACCTTCCAGGCATCCTCGTGCTTTGTGTCAAAGAGCCTGGACAAAGTCTGGTGCTGGGTCGGGTCGAACTCCCACAAGTTGAAGGCCCGTCGTTGACACCGGAGGATCCGACGGAAGAGCATGTCCTGTACTACGTTGACAAGTTTGACCTTCTTGTTTACCAGGTCTTGGACGCAGGTTTGGAGTCCGGTCACCTCATCCGGACTACCCCACAACAGACCCATCTCTTTCCAAGATGTGAGCCATGTGGGAATGCCAGATTGGAATTCGGGGGCCGCTGCCCACTCAGGGTCACATGGCTCGGTGATGTAGAACCACCCCGATTGCCGCCCTTTGATGGTTTCCACGAAGGAGCGCTCGAGCCATGTGACGTTGGGAATCTTGCCCACCATGGTGCCTCCGCACTCTGCTTGCCGGCCGCCCACGACCTTCGGCTTGACGCTGAAGATCTTCAGCCATAGGCCGAAGTGGGGTTTGATGCGGAGGAAGGCCTCACACACGACGATAAACACCGAGATGTTGAGGATGAAGTTCGGGGCCAGATCATGGAAATCCAGGCCGTAGTAGAACATGAGCCCCCAGACAAAGGGGTGAAGTGGGAAGCCCAGTCCGCGGAGGAAATGGGTGAGGAACACCACCCTCTCATGGGGCCTAGGGGTGGGGATGAGTTGCCCCTCATGGAGCCGGTGCGCGATGTCGTTAGACAAGTATCCGGCTTTCCTCAACTTTTTGATGTGCCCCTCCGTGATAGTGGAGTCCATCCATCTACCTCCCACTCCGGACATGATTGGAGAAGGTTGAGGTGGGAAGTGCGGACTTGGGCACTGGAGCTCGAGTGCGCGGAAATGGATAAGAAAAGGAGGAAGAAGGCGTAGATTGAAAGTGTGAATTCTTATCCCCTTATATGGGCGGCCAAAACTGCATGCCCGCACCAGCCTAGTAAAGCTCGCTTACCTCCCAAGCGCCGCGATTGATGGCGCGGTTGGGTTACCCACGCCTGTATTAATGAGAATCCCGGAATAAGGGGACATGATCTCTGCTTTGACAAGACGTGCCAAGGAAACAGCCTCGCTAAACACGCTGAGGTGGGACAGTGAAACGATTCGAATAAAGGCTTGGCTGTGGCATGACGTCATGCTACGGAATATGTCAGCAGATTAGATTGGTGCAGATATTATTCTCTCTACGGTGGTATGTGGAACTTATTTTACAGAGCCGGACACTATCCTTGTGTTCAAACATCTTTTATGAAATATTCGAAGGAGGAACCCGCCTTGCAATGCCGAAGACAAATTTCCACGCCGGACTCGTCGTCATTGAAGCCTGGTTCAGGGGCTACTGAGGGAGTCCTGGATTAGGGGGTGTCCGGATGGCCGGACTATGACCTTTGGACGGACTCCCGGACTATGAAGATACAAGATTGAAGACTTTGTCCCGTGTCCGGATAGGACTTTCCTTGGCGTGGAAGGCAAGCTTGGCGATACGATATGAAGATCTCCTCCCATTGTAACCGACTCTGTGTAACCCTAGCCCTCTCCGGTGTCTATATAAACCAGAGAGTTTTAGTCCGTAGGACGAACAACAATCATACCATAGGCTAGCTTCTAGGGTTTAGCCTCTGTGATCTCGTGGTAGATCAACTCTTGTACTACCCATATCATCAATATTAATCAAGCAGGAGTAGGGTTTTACCTCCATCAAGAGGGCCCGAACCTGGGTAAAAACATCGTGTCCCTTGTCTCCTGTTACCATCCGCCTAGACGCACAGTTCGGGACCCCCTACCCGAGATCCGCCGGTTTTGACACCGACAGCGTGCCCTTCCATTTTACAAGATTTTGAAAAAGACAGGCCCGATGGAGTGTACCCCAGAGGCCGAGGCGGCGCTGCAAGACTTGAAGAAGTACCTCTCCTCTACCCCGGTGCTGGTTGCGCCCAAACCACAAGAACCGTTGCTGCTATATCTAGCGGCAACAAGTCAAGTGGTTAGCGCCGCACTAGTGGCGCAGAGAGAGGTCGACGGAGATACAGCAGCAGCGACAGAGTCAATGGTTGGCGGGCCAGAACCCTCCCCAGCAGGGCTCTGTCCCGGCAAGACTAAGTCCCCGGCAGGGGCCGATGCCAGTACCACAGGGCCCGCTTGGCCGGGTGAAGTGGCGCTAAGGAAGAAGATGGTGCAGCACCCGGTTTACTTCGTCAGCTCCCTCTTGCAGGGAGCTAGGTCGAGGTACTCAGGTGTGCAAAAATTGCTCTTCGGCCTCCTTATGGCCTCAAGGAAGTTGTGCCATTACTTCCAAGCACACGAGATCACCGTGGTCACCCGCCTCCCGTTGCAACGGATACTACATAACCCAGATGCAACGGGGAGGATCGTGGAATGGGCCCTGGAGCTGTCAAGTTTTGGTCTAAGGTTTGAAAGTACTTCGACGATTCAAAGTAGACTCTTGGCGGAGTTTGTTGCAGAATAGACCTCGACGCTTGACGAAGAGGTACAGGAGATTGCTCTCACCGGCAAGGAAATGAGCCGCAACTGGATCATGTACTTTGATGAGGCCTTTTCGCTACAAGGTGCTGGTGCTGGTGTGCTGCTTGTCGCACCCACAGGAGAGCACCTCAAGTATGTCATACAAATGCACTTTCCCTGGGAGATGTCAACCAATAACACCGCCGAGTATGAGGGTTTGCTTGCCAGTCTTAGGATCGCGGGGGACCTCAGAGTCAAAAAGCTTATCGTCAGGGGCGACTCGCAACTCGTCATCAGGCAGGTCAACAAAGATTACCAAAGCTCGTTGATAGAAGCATACGTGGATGAAGTGAGGAAGCTAGAGGAGCGTTTTGACGGTATACAAGCGGAGCACGTCCCTCGGACGGAGAACGACATCATCGACTACTTGTCAAAGCGCGCTGCCCTCAAGCTACCTGTGGAACCAGGTACTTTTGTGCTTCAGCTAACTCAACAATCCGTCGAACCATCAGCTGGGCAGAATAAGCGGAGGAAGCTAGGCCCCGACAAGTACTTCCCCTCCGAGCCTCCCGGGGCCGCTGGCGATGATACTGCCATGGATGCCAGCCTTGCCGCGGGGCTTCCAACTCCGGCAGGGCCTGAGGCCATGGCCGTAGAGACGGCCGCTCCCGCGGTAGAAGAGATGCCTTTAGTCCTTGCCGTCGAGCCACATGCTCCGGCATGGGCGCAACACACTGTCCGATTCCTCCAAGTAGGAGAGCTTCCTGAGGAGCAGGAAGTGGCGGAAAGAGTAGCCCGCCGGTCTGCTCTGTATCAATTCGTTGACAATGTGTTGTACGGAAGGAGATCAAATGGGATGAAATTGAAGTGCATCTCCCGGGAGGAAGGACTAGAGCTGTTGGCGGAGATACATGGAGGCATATGTGACTCCCTCATAGGGTCGAGGGCCCTTGCCGTCAAGGCTTTCCGGCAAGGATTCTTCTGGCCCACCGCCCTCCAGGATGCGACGACACTAGTAACCAAGTGTGAAGCGTGCCAGTTCCATTCAAAGAAGCTTTATCAACCAGCTCAAGCCCTTCAAACCATCCCTCTCTCCTGGCCCTTCTCAGTCTGGGGGCTCGACCTATTGGGCCCCTTCCCCCGTGCCGTCGGGGGCTTTGAGTACTTGTACGTTGCAATCGACAAGTTCACAAAGTGGCCAGAGGTGGAAGCAGTGAGGAAGGTGACAGCGCAGTCAGCCGTCAAGTTCTTCAAGGGACTAGTTTGCCATTTTTGGGTGCCCAATAGGATCATCACCGACAACAGCACGCAGTTCACAAGCCATGCCTTCATGCAATACATTGAGGATCTCGGCAGCAAGGTCTGTTTTGCTTCCGTGGCACACCCACGGAGAAACGGCCAAGCGGAGAGAGCAAATGCTGAAGTTCTGCGAGGCTTAAGAAGGAAGACTTTCGATAGGCTGCGCAAGCGTGGAAGACGCTGGGTTAACGAGTTGCTGGCAGTTCTTTGGTCGATAAGGACGACGCCAAATTGAGCCACCGGCCAGACACCCTTTGCCGTGGTCTATGGGGCAGAAGCAGTTCTCCCCACGGAACTCATATACAGGTCACCTCGAGTGCTCGCTTATGATGAGCTTGAGCAAGAGTGACTGCGGCAGGATGCAGCGATGCTCCTTGAGGAAGATCGTCTCCGGGCGGCTGTGAGAGTAGCACGCTACCAGAAAGCCTTGCGCCGCTACCATCGCCGCAAGGTTCATGCCTGGAGCTTTGAGGAAGGCGACCTTGTTCTTCGGCACATTCAGTCGGCCAAGAATTCCAACAAGTTGACGCCGAAGTGGGAAGGCCCTTATCGTGTAACACGAGTCACCAGGCCCGGCGCAGTCCGACTGGAGACCGAAGATGCCATTCCAGTGAGCAACTCCTGGAACATCGAGCATCTTCGCAAGTTTTACCCATGAGGCGTGGCGGCCGGGCCTCCCGGCAAGCCTCCCTTTTGTACAAGCCTTGCCGGCAAGGCATGTAACCCTTTGTACAAAGCCAGGCGCAGACCCTGAGCACTAATAAATGAAGCGCTGACACCCTATGTTGTAGCATGCATGCTAGGTTGAGTCTCCTCCTCGGTTAGGGTTGATAGTGCTTAGCGGCGGCTAACCCCTAGCTTAGAGGTCGAGTGCGCATCTCTCTGTTTCTTCTCTGTCCTCTTTGGTTCGCAGGTCACATAAGCATTTCTGCAGAGCTGTTTGGAAGAAAGGAATGGACCGGTGCCCCGACCCTGGCAAGCCAAAGTTGCCGGGGGATGCAAGTACAAGGATCCGTCCATGGCAAGCCAAGGTTGCCGGGGGCTGCAGATCTGGATAAGTCTTCTATCCTCTATCGTGCATTTCGTTATGAACTCGGATATGTGAAATCTCGTTTTGTCTCTAAGCTACCGTGCTCCCCTCTTTCCGTACCCAAGGATTATCTCCTGGGTCCAAAGTTGGTCGTAGTCGCGGCGGCAAGGGAATAGAACGAGGAGCCTAAACCCCCCCTTATCCCCGCCTCCGCCAAGAGCGTGAGAAAGGTTGAGCAAAATGGGGGAATGACAAGGCCTGTTGCCGGGCGAAAAGCGTTTATCTTAGATGGTAGCAAAGATTCACTCCTTGCCGTGGGTTTCACCCGCAAACGAAAAACCTGGCAAACATCCCTTTTCATTAAAAACATCCCGTATAGGTACAGTTCATACAGAATTAAAAACATGAACAGGGGGATTACAAGTTCTAAATCTAACAAAGGCCTAAAGGCTTACAAGACTAAAAAGAGATAAGGTGCTCGTGATCCCTTTCTTGTCCCTCTCCTCAGGAAATGGAACAAGAAAGCAAAAGGGCAAAAGGGGCGCCTAGGTGAGGTACGAGCAGAAGATGGCACCAAGAGAACATCCCAGTGGCCGCCCCAAAGAGAAGCTGGTGATGATGATGACGGTCGAAGAGGTGGAAGACGAGGCGGCAGGACCGTCAATATGCTATATAGGCGTCGGTGCCCGTGTACTCCGACTTGGCGGACTTGCCACCCGCCCTCTTCCTCTTCCGCAGCCTCCCAACACCAGCCGCCCAAGGAGACAACCCCGAGAAGTTCAAGGGGCCAGCGACGCGGATGATGGGGTCGCCGGTGCTGCCCCGGAGTGACATGCCCGATGCCTAGTCGGACCCATCATCCTGCCGCCCGCTACCCTCGTTGTCGTTGTCGCTGTCCTCCCCGTCACTCTCGCTCGAGGAAGAATATTCATCGTCGGAGCAGCTCTCCATGCAGCACCTTACGCGAGTTCCGAAGTGCTCGAAGATCTTGACGGAGAGGAGGCCACTCTCCATTAATTTGAAATGGAGAGTGAGCCCCTCCGTCAAGCTGTGGACGCGGGCGAATGTCTTCCACCCTCGACAGAGATACATGACATGAGGGGCGGGGAACTCGACATCGGCCCATGTGCCGCTGTTCCCACAACCCCTCATATGCATCCGCAACGCCTGCGGTGGATCCATCTCCATCTCCCACACAATAGAGTCGGAAGGCGAAGGCGACAGTACGGCGGGTGGCGTAGCCTGATGAAGAACTCCCAAGGGTTGTCCTCGACGTGGCCCTCCACCGGAGGAGGGGTCGCTGGCTGAGGCGAGGCCGATCTGCCGCCCCATCCTCCTCTCCCTCTTGCGCCACGGCGGCCTCAACCTCGCCCCTCCCCCTTCCTCTAACGAGCGGCTCTGCCACTACGAGCTCTTAGGGAGGAGCGATGCATTGTCGAGCTAAGACCCTCGCTGCCATCGATGAAGCATCACCATGCCGCCTCGCCATGACAGAAGGAAGGAGGGAGCAAGAATGGGAAGAAGCAAATGATGGAGGATTGAGAGGCACCGTTCCTCCCACTCCCTTCTTTATAAAGGGGCGAGGGCGAGGCTCGATCGCCCCTCTCGAGCAATCCGACCCATTGAAGTGACCACGAGCGGGGCCATTGACCGCCCTCCCCGCTCAATTGAAGGCGCGTGGGAATCGGCCTGCACGCGCGCGACTTCCCGTATCCCGCGTGCTTGTCATTCGCTCTGCATCATGCATGCAGCGAACGTGGCGCGAAGGACGGGCGCAATGGGGCGCGTGGGACGGCGGTTCCCAAGTAAGGGAAGTAAATGAGCAGCAGCCCCGCAGTCTCGAAAAGACACACAAGCCGCCTCTTTACTGTCCACCACAAGATGACGCCAGCATGCTTCAGTCGCACACGCACGCATGATCCCCACATCATGCGTTCAACGCGGGTCGTGGGAAGCGCAGCGGACGGAATAGTTACCGCGGTAAAATCTTCCCCGCCTGCCCGCGCACCGTTCTGGGCCTGGCCCAACAACGTGTCGCACTTATGTGTGGCCCAGGCCCGGGGGCTCCTGTCGGTGTACAAAAGTAGGGGCTCTCCTTTTGACCCCTTTACTTGTGCACGGGCAGTCAGAGCCACCCGCCACGGCCACGCATAACAGGGCAGGGGAGGGAAGTCGGAGAGAAGCCGAAGGCACAAGACAAACAAAGCAACGACAAGGACCAAGGCCACAAAGATCGGATGGATGAAGCAGGTTTCCCCGGCAAGGACCCTTGCCGGGGCAGCCTCAGTAGCCTCGACAAGACCCTTGTCGGGGCAGCTCGCCCACACCAACGGAGCGAGCCACCTTCGAGCCCACCATCTCCAACGCCAACAACCACGATGGGGCAGGGCTCGGGAGGCTCCTCCATGGTGGTATGCAGATCTTTGTGAAGACAAAGAATATTCAAGATCAGATGAGAATTGGAAGGCAACAATCCTCGACAAGGTTCTTGCCGAGGTAGCCCACGAGACCCCCGGCAAGGTCCTTGCCGGGGGCAACAGCGCGCCACGACAAGATCCTTGCCGGGCCACCCGGCAAGACCCTTGCCAAGGATGCCAGCGGGGCCGTTGCCAGGCCCACACCAGCCAAGAACCCACCGCCATCCACATGCAGCTGCCAACCCAACCAGCTGGGCAGGCACCTGTGTGGCAGCATGCAACCCTTCGTGGAGGCTCCACCACCGCGCCACCTCAGCTGCTTGCCTGCCTACATGGCACCACATGCATCGCTGGCCAGGGCGCGTGTCAAAGCGAGGAGAAGCAGCGATGGACGGGACGGGCCTCGCCCCCGCCCCCGATAAAGTGAAGGGACACCTAAGCCATGCATTTAATGCGTCTTGTCCTGTAATACAAGCGATAAGATCGCAGCACTGTAGGCCTTTACACCTCCTGTGTGCCACTGTGGCAGCCCCTTTCGCCTATAAAAGGAGGCCCATGGCACACTGGAAAAGGATTCGGCTCTTTGAACCAGGCAACACCCATAGCTAGCTCAAGAACTCAAGAACACTGAATACAACCACCAAAGCAGGATTGTAGGGTTTTACGCATCCTTGCGGCCCAAACCTGGGTAAATCACCTTTGTGCTGATTACTAGTCCGACCCTTCTCACGATCCCGCGCCCTGTAGCCGTAGTAGGGATTCTTGTGATCCCATAGGTGCCGTTTCCCACCGACATAGACCTTCTTTAACATTTGTTAAAAAATAATTAAAAAAACAAGGACCCCAAGGTTAATTTAACTGATGGGATGGATCATAGAGGTCATTTAATTTGACCTATATGACCCATCCCATCAGTTAATTTAACATCAAGACAACTTCCCATCCAGTCACCCATCTGGTGACTACTCCAGCCTGAGCACAGTTAACTTGAGAGTTCTCTTAGATGAGATATTGGTGGAACAACTAGTCCTTGCTGATATAGGATGCCTCTTTGCATCATTATGGCATACCCGAATGAGCGCTTGTCGCCCAATGGCCAATAGATGTTGTGTAGACAGAGAATATCACATCGCACAACACATATGTCTTATTAGCAGCAATCGTCTGTGTTATTATCGATCTTCGCACAGATTTCTAATTATAGACCTGTTTGCCGCGTATCACACACATCTTGCTATATTGAACCGTTTCTATTATCTTGGCTCAACGCAAACAGTTCATCTGAGTGAACTATTTGCCCTCTATCGCACACCCTTGATCTGGCTGACCATTTCTTTGGTTCTGCCTAATCACAAACAGTTCATCCGAGTGAACCGTATATCGTATATCGCACACAACTTCATCTAGCTGCCCGTTTCTGTTCTTCTGCCTCGTCACAAACAGTTCATTAAACTGAACTATATGCCCTGCATCGCTCACGCAACTAATATCTGAACCGTGTTTGATGCATCCAGCATCGCAAATGTTTTGCACCTTTTTGACGACTTTTTACATCACCGTTTGCGATTATTGCATCACACACAATTTTGTGGAAGGGTCTCTGATCGTAGTGTCACGTTAGCAGCATCCTGCAGTAGTGGCCCGTTGATTTCATTTTTCTTGATATTGATTGCAATTTGTCTTGTCCTATAATACTTGGTAGGCCTTTCCTACGTGCCATAGGTGCTATTATTGATATGAGAGAAGGTCATATAAGATTCCAGTTTACATTAGAGAAAGGAATGGAACACCTCCCTAGAAAGAAAATTAATCCACCATATAAATCTATTATGAGGGCCACCTATGGAATTAATTTGAATGATGCCAACACTTGAGATTATGCATTAGCCTAGCTAGGGGCATAAAACAATATCGCTTGTTGGGAGACAACCCAATAGTTACCTTTATTTTTCCTCTTTGTTTTCTGTTTTTGAGTGTGCACACAACTATGCTACTGTTATGGTTGTGTTTTTGTGTTTAAATTACTGTTTATGCCAAGTAAAACCTTTGGGATGATTTGGTTGATAGTTGCTTTGATTCTGTGAAAAATATAAACTTTTGCGCCCAGTAGCAGAATTGTTTAACTTCACAGGAACATGATAAAATTCTGATTTTTTGACATAATTGATATATCAACTTCCCACGTTGTCCTAAGTATTTGGAATGTGTTTGTTCAGATTGTTACAGACTATCCTATTTTTGACGAATTCTGTTTTTGTTGCATAGTTTGCTTGTTTTAATGAATCTATGGATTGTATCATGGGGGTGGGTATAAGTCATGGTGAAGTTAGAATATGGCAGGTAATATGCAATAATAAAATATGAATGGGTTTAAAAACAGTACCTAAATTTCATGATTTTCTGGTTATGCTAATGGATCTCACGAGTTTTCTGTTGAGTTTTGTGTGCTGAAGTTTTCAAGTTTTAAATGAGATCGCGATGGATGAAGGAATAAGGAGTGGAAAGACACTAAGCTTGGGGATGCCCAAGGCACCCCTAGGTAATATTTAAGGACACCCAAGAGTCTAAGCTCGGGGATGCCATACATGGCATCCCCTATTTCTTCTACCAACCACCGGTAAATTACTTGGAGCTATATTTTCATTCATCACATGATATGAGTTTTTCTTGGATCCGTCATGTATTATATGAGTCTTTGCTTTTTTTTTTTTGCTTTTTAGTCTGCCAAAATCATCTTTGCTGGACACACCTTTTGAGAGGGACACACATTTACTCGTGATTTGTTAGAATGCCCTTTGTGCTTCACTTATATTTTTTGAGCTAGGCAGTTGCTCTAGTACTTCACTTATATCTTTTAGAGCACAACAATTGTTATATTTTAAAGAAATAATTGCACTCTCATGCTTCACTTATATCATTTTGAGAGTTGATAATAGTAATGAGAATATGCATGGGTTATGAAATTGGTCCTGGTATGATAGGTATTCAATAGGGATATTACAAAAACTTCCATGAAGATAACTGAATATGTTAAGTTTGATTCCTTGCAATAGTTTTGCAATATAGATATTGTAATATGTGGGAGGTAGTAGTGATAGATTGTGCTTTAGTAGTAATATTGGTGTTAATGTGTGTGATTCCCGAAGCATGTACATATAGTCTCCCATTATGCTGAGAAGTTGGAGCATGATTTATTATTGATTGTCTTCTTTATGAGTGGCGGTCGGGGATGAGCGATGGTCTTTTCCTACCAATCTATCCCCCAAGGGTCATGCATAGTAGTACTTTGCTTCAAGGGCTAATAAACTTTCGCAATAAGTATCTGAGTTCTTTATGACTAATGTGAGTCCATGGATTATACACACTCTCACCTTTCCACAATTTGCTAGCCTCTTTGGTACCGTGCATTGCCCTTTCTCACCTCGAGATGTGGTGCAAACTTCATCGGTGCATCCAAACCCCATGATATGATACACTCTATCACACATAAGCCTCCATATATCTTCCTCAAAACAGCCACCATACCTACTTATTATGGCATTTCCATAGCCATGCCGAGATATATTGCCATGTGACTTCCACCGTTCCATTATTTTGACACATATCATCATTGTCATATTGGTTTGCATGATCATATAGCTGACATTGTATTTGTGGTTCAGCCGTCGTTCGTAATTTTTTATGCATGTTATGCTAGATCATTGCACATCCGGGTCCACCGCTAGAGGCATTCATATAGAGTCATATTTTGTCCTAGTATCGAGGTGTAATTTTGAGTTGTAAGTAAATAGAAGTGTGTGATCATCATTATTCATTATTAGAGCATTGTTCCAGTCATAAAATAAAAAAACGAGGCCAAATAGAGCTCACCAAAAGAAAAGAGACAGAAAAAGAGAGAAGGGGCAATGTTAATATCTTTTTACACACTTGTTCTTCAAAGTAGCACCATGTTTTTCTTATAGAGAGTCTACTATGTAGTCACTTTCATATGCTAGTGGGAGTTTTTCATTATAGAACTTGGCTTGTATATTCCGATGATGGGCTTCTTCAAATGCCCGATGTCTTCTAGAACAAACAAGTTGGATGCACAACCACTTAGTTTTCAATTGAGCTTTCATACACTTATAGCTCTTAGTGCATCCCTTGCATGGCAATCCCTACTCCTTGCATTGACATCAATTGATGGGCATCTTCATAGCCCGTTGATTATCCGTGTTGATGTGAGACTTTTCTTCATTTTTGTTTTCTCCATATTAATCTCTACCACCGTATTCTATTCCACCCATAGTGCTATATCCATGGCTTGTGCTCATGTATTGCGTGGGGTTGAAAAAGCTGAAGCACGTTAAAAAGTATGAACCAATTGCTCAGCTTATCATTGGGGTTGAGCATGATAAATACTTTGCATTGAGAAGATGGAGCATGACAAAGCTATATGATTTTGTAGGGATAGCATTCTTTATCACATTTTATTTCGAAAGACATGATTGTTTGTTTGTATGCCTGAGTATTGATGTCTTTATGTCAAATTATAGACTATTGCTTTGAATCATTCGGATCTAAATATTCATACCATAAAATAAAGATTACATGATGAACATGTTAGGTAGCATTCCACATCAAAAATTCTGTTTTTATCGTTTACCTACTCGAGGATGAGCAGGAATTAAGCCCGGGGATGCTTGATGCATCTCCAACGTATCTATAATTTTTTATTGTTCCATGCTATTATAGTATCGATCTTGGATGTTTTATATGCAATTATATATGATTTTTGGGACTAACCTATTGACCTAGTGACAAGTTCCACTTGCTAGAAGCTTCAGGAGGAGACCTGAAGGCAAACAAGGAGACGACAAGGCAACAAGGCGCACCCAGGGGGTAGGTGTGCCCTGTGCCTTGTGGGCCCTTTGTGGCTCCGTCTGACCTCGTTCCACCTCTATAAATTCTCTAAAACCGGCAAACCAACAGAGAGCCATCCAAAATACTTTTTCTGCCGTCACAAGTTTCTGTTCTTCCGTGATCCCATCCGGAGGCCTTTTTCGGCACCCTGTCGAAGGGGGAATCGATCACAAAGGGCTTCTACATCAACCCTGCTGCTTCCTTCCGATGATGTGTGAGTAGTTACCACATACCTATGGGGTCCATAGCTAGTATCTTGATGGCTTCTTCCCTCTCTTTGATCTTCAATACAATGTTCTCCTTGATGTTCTTGGAGATCTATTCAATGTAGTCTTTTTTTGCGATGTGTTTGTTGGGATCCGATGAATTGTGGGTTTATGATCAGATTATTCATTAATATTAATTGAGTCTTCTCTGTATTCTTTTATGCATGATTATTATAGCTTCGTATATCTCTCTGATCTATCCGTTTGGTTGGCCAACTAGATTGATTTATCTTGCAATGAGAGGTGTGTTGTAATGGGTTCAATCTTGCGGTGATCTATATCCCAGTGACAGAAGGGGACATGACACATACTTGTATTGTTGCCATTAAGGGGAAAATGATGGGGATTATTCATATTGGTTGAGTTTACTTTGTCTACATCATGTCATCTTGCTTAAGGCGTTATTCTATTTTTCATGAACTTAATACTCTAGATGCATGTTGGATGGCGGTTGATGGGTGGAGTAATAGTAGTAGATGCAGGAAGGAGTTAGTCTACTTGTCTCAGACGTGATGCCTATATACATGATCATTGCCTTGAATATCGTCATAACTCTGCATTTTTCTATCAATTGCCCAACAATAATTTGTTTACCCATCGTATGCTTTTTGTTCGAGAGAGAAGCCTCTAGTGAAAACTATGGCCCCCGGGTCTACTTTTATCATATATAAAATCCAAAAATACCTTGCTGCAATTTATTTACCATTATTTTATTTTGTGTTTTATCTATCTATCATCACTATTAGATTTTATCCTGGCAAATAACCGCCGAGGGGGTTGACAACCCCCTTGATCGCGTTGGGTGCAAGTATTTGATCTTTTGTGTGCATGTGCTGTTAACGAGGTTTCGCGTGGTTCTCCTACTGGATTGATAACCTTGGTTCTTAATTGAGGGAAATACTTATCTCTAATGTACTCCATCATCCACTTGTAGCGACCAGACCTCAAACAGTCTGATCTCTATGCATCAGTGTCATCCCTGGATCGGTAATGCTGACACGCACAGTACTTGAGGATTTATAACAGAGTAGCAATCACACACTTATTACATCGAATGTCTCAAAATAGAACTTATTACAATAATATGGCTTAGGGCCATCTAAATACGATAACATTGGAAGGCTTGAAAGATAAAGTGAGTCCATCAACTCCAACAGCATAGCTGAGTGAAAGACAACGACCTATGGCACCTTACTCGTCGTCTGAAAAGTCTGCAACATGAAATGTTGCAGCCCGAAACGGGTCAGCACATGGAATATGCTGGCAATGTAACACATAGAGTAATGAACATAATAAATGCTACCACTACATGCAATATGGCTGGTGGAAAGCTCTATGGTTACAGTTTTTGCATAAAGCCAAATTTTTCCCTACAACAGAGGAATAAATTTAGTTTAACTATCATGGTGGTTGTTAAACATTGAGAAGGTTCCTCCAACTCAATCCCAATTAAGCATCATCATTAAACCCAACCAAATTATTTACTTCAGAGTGATGAGATAAACATGATAATCCAAGAAATAGATACTCAAGATGTCCATAACCAGGGACGCGGCTAATCATGATTAGTTTGTACACTCTATAGAGGTTTGCACACTTTTACCCACAAGACTCAATCTCCTCCATTGGATTTCTCGCACGACATGGTGTTTGAGAAACGGATGACCAAGACACGGTCTTTCAGAAACAACAACTCTTTACTCTGGATGGACAGTTACACCTACTTTCCCCTACATCTGCTAGCCCACCACTGAAAGAGGTCTTGCAACTTAATCAACTATGCTAGAGCCCATAATATCTTGTGGCTGCACACAGAAGTTTCTAGCATGAATAATCTTATGATCCCTTTGAGCCTGGGTGGCAGACCTTAGGATGATCACACGGAATCCCGGGATATCCTAGGACAACACTGGATTCTCCAGGTGCCCACAAATAATCCACCCTGATGTGTATTTATTCCACCTTAAGTTAACCATTAATTAGCAATACTCACATCGGTCATGGATACACTCACCCAATCCACGTCTACGAGCATAGCATATCAATTATAAGCATAACGTAGATGTAACTCCCAAAGGTTTGATAATAAACAGGACAATAGGTTCTACCTCATCATCTACTTCCCAAGATCCACATATTAAATAGATCCTAACCATGCAATGTTTGAGGATTTATCTAATGCAATAAAACTGGGTAGTATAGAGGTATGATCAAAGTGTTACTTGCCTTGCTGATGATCTGCAAAACCTAGAGACTCGTAGTAGCACGCTTCGCACTCCGGGTACTCTATTGTAAACAAACAATAACATACATAAGCACTCAACTAGAAGCATGGGTAAAACTCAAATAAAAGAAGATCTAACCAGAAAGATCAACTTAAGAACTCCGATTTGCAAAAAGAAACAACTTAAATGAAACAACGAAACTCAAACTGCGAAAGAAACAACATCCGTTTACTAATCTAGAATAAAGTCAAATTTTACAGTACCGAAATCTTGTTCAAGTTGGTTAATTAGAAAGAGGGCTTTGAAACAAAGATCTAGGCGCTTGAATCACCTGATTACGATAAACAAGCAAAAAGATAAACTAAAACGAAGATCAGGGCAGAAACCGCGATCGAAAATGACCGCGGAAAAACCCTGGAAAAAGAAAACTGACGAACAGGCTAACAAATGAACATTCGCTATCTGCGGCTAATGGATGAACATTGTTCATTAAAACGACTATACGGACGAACGCCCGCTAAATAACTAAACCGGAAAAACCGAACCGATCTAATATAAAGAATACGAAAATAGGTTTTTTCTAAAAAAACGAACGACGGTGGCGGCGGCATATACCTCCGGCGAGGCGGGGCGGCTCCGATGGGGCTGCATGAGGCGACGCCGGCATCGAGCGGCGGCGGCTACGGGTGCGGGGTGGCGTGGTGGTGGGTGGTAGAGAGGCGGCGGGGTGACATGGTACTTATAGGAGGGGGGGTGGCGAGGCGGACTTAGGGGAGGGGGCGACGCGATGGCGTGGCTCGGGCGGACTCCGGCGAGTCCGAGCCGGGCACAGGAGGGAGAGGCGGCGCAACGCTAGGCGAGCCGGCCTGCTCGGCTGGGCTCCGGCCCAGTCAGGCGGGAACAGATTTTTTTAAATATTCCACCGAACAGAAAAAAATCCTAGAAAATAAAATAAAATTCTAAAAATGCCAAAACAAATTTTCCTCATCTTAATAAAATATTTAGAATAAACTGAACATTTTCTTGGCCTAAAATGCATTTTTGGAAATTGTGCATACTAATGCAAAAGAAATAGTAGTAAAACGCCAAAAGAACTAAAATTTGATTTTAATATTTTCCTCCAATATTTCTTTTATTTTGGAGAAGTCATATTATTTCCTCTCATTTATTTTTGATATTGGAAATATTTAGGAGAGAAAAAAAATTAAAACCAAATGATCCTATTTTCAAATTTTGAGAAAACTCAAATATGAAAATATCGAAATCCCCAACTCTCTCCGTGGGTCCTTGAGTTGCTTAGAGTTTCTAGGATCAACCAAGAAATGCAGTAAAATATGATATGCAATGATGATCTAACATATAACATGCCAAATTGAAAATTTGGGATGTTACAAACCTACCCCCCTTAAATGAATCTCGCCCTCGAGATTCGGGTTGGCTAGAAAATAGGTGTGGGTGGTCCTTCCGTAGGTATTCCTCTCGTTCCCAGGTTGCTTCCTCCTGGGTATGATGGATCCACCGAACTTTGTAAAACTTGATAACCTTGTTGTGTGTGACTCGGCTGGCAAACTCGAGAATCTTCACGGGTTTCTCCTCGTAGGTCAAATCGCTATCCAGCTGAATTACTTCCAGGGGCACTGTGTCTATCAAACGAATATCGGCCATCTCCGCGTGGCACTTCTTAAACTAGGAAACATGGAACACATCATGAACTCCTGACAATCCTTCGGGTAACTCCAACTTGTAAGAAACTTCTCCCATACGTTCCAAAGCTATGTATGGTCCCACAAAACATGGTGCTAACTTTCCCTTAACTCCAAAATGCTTAACTCCTCGAACTGAGGACACACGAAGATATAATCCGTCTCCGACTTCATAAACTATCTCCTTGCATTTAGAATCTGCATAACTCTTTTGCCTGGACTGGGCTACTTTGAGTCTGTCGCGAATAAGTTTAACCTTCTCTTCCAACTCTTTAATCAAATCCGGTCCAAACAACTGACGGTCACCAACTTCATCCCACAACAACGGTGTCCTGCACCTCCTTCCGTACAAGGCTTCAAAAGGGGCCATCTTCAAACTGGCTTGATAGCTGTTGTTGTAAGAGAACTCTGCATATGGCAAATTGTCGTCCCAACTAGATCCATAATCTAGCGCACAAGCTCTCAACATGTCCTCCAGAATCAGATTGACTCTCTCAGCCTGTCCATCTGTCTATGGATGAAAAGCTGTACTGAACTCTAGCCTAGTACCCAAAGTTTCATGCAGCTTTCCAGAACTTTGAGGTAAACTGGGTTCCTCTATCTGATACAATGGTCCTCGGAACTCCATGCAGACATATGATCCTAGGCATGTATATCTTTGCCAACTTCGCACTTGTATAGGTGATCTTCACTGGATGAAATGAGCTACTTTCGTCAAACGATTGACTACAACCCATATCGAGTCATAGCCTGAATGAGTCCTGGGAAATCTAGTGATAAAATCCATGCCTAGCTTATCCCACTTCCATTCGGATATTGGCAATGGCTGTAGCAATCATGCTAGCTTCTGATGCTCTACCTTCAATCTTTGACAAACATCACAAACTGCTACATACTCTGCAATATCCTTCTATATTCCGGTCCACTAGAAATTGTCCTTCAAATCCATATACATCTTGGTATTTCCTGGGTGAATCAAATACGGTGAATCATGGGCCTCCTGCAGAATCAGCTTCCTGATATCGGGGTCATTAGGCACATATACGCGATCCTCAAACCATAAAGTATCGTGCTCATCCTCACGAAATCCTTTGGCCTTTCCTTTGCTCATCATTTCCTTTATTTCGGCAATCTCCTTGTCCGTCTTCTGAGCTTCTCTGATCTTATCCATCAGAGTGGAATGAATTTCCAATGCTGCTACATAGCCTCTCGGAACTATTTCCAAACATAGCTCACGAAGATCCTCTGCTAACTCCTTGGGTAATTCTCCGGTCATGAGTGTATTGACATGACTCTTGTGGCTCAACGCATCAGCTACTATGTTGGCCTTCTCAGGATGATAGTGCAACCTCATATCACAATCCTTGATGAGCTCCAACCATATCCTCTGCCTGAGATTCAACTCCTTCTACGTGAAGATGTACTTCAAACTCTTATGATCCGGGTACACCTCACAATGATTTCCGATGAGAAAATGTCTCCATGTTTTCAAAGCATGCACTACTGCCGCTAACTCCAGATCATGGGTAGCATAATTCAACTCATGGGGTTTAAGTGGTCGTGAGGCATAAGAAAAAACTCTTCCATCCTGCATCAGCACTGCTCCAAGTCCTCGACGTGAAGCGTCGCAATACACTTGATAATCCTTCCGTTGGTCTGGGAGAATCAACACTGGGGCTGTAACCAAGCGTTTCTTCAACTCCTGAAAAATGGCTTCACATTCCTCAGTCCATTTGAATTTGGTGTCCTTCTTCAACAACTCCGTCATAGATTTTGCAATCTTAGAGAAATTCTCAATGAACCTCTTGTAGCATCCTCCGAGTCCAAGAAAACTCCGGATCTCTCCAACTGACATGGGTGATTTCCAATTTGTCACAGTGACAACCTTGGTGGGGTCTACTGCTATCCCTTCTCTGGAGGTAACATGTCCGAGGAATCCAACTTCCTTCAACCAAAACTCACATTTGCTGAACTTAGCATACAACTAGTGTTCCCTGAGCTTCTCGGGAACTAAACGCAAATGCTCCTTATGCTCCTCTTCATTCTTTGAGTAGACCAGAATATCATCAATGAACACCACGACGAATTTATCCAAAAACTCCATAAACACCTTGTTCATCATGTTCATGAAATAGGTAGGTGCGTTAGTCAGACCAAATGACATAACGGTATACTCATATAGCCCGTACCTTGTGGTAAAAGCTGTCTTAGGTATATCCTACTCCTGAATCTTTCGCTGGTGATACCCTGATCGTAGATCGATCTTGGAAAATACTTTAGCTCCTTGCAACTGGTCAAACAAATCATTGATCATCGGTACTGGGTACTTATTCTTGATCCTTACTTCATTCAATCCTTGGGGAGCACTTGTGATCCCCAAGGTGACCCATCCTTCTTCTCCACTAGTCAACAACCATCCTTAACGACCCATCCTTCTTCTCCACTAGAAGCACTTGTGATCCCCAAGGTGACGAACTTGGGCGAATATAGCCTTTATCTAGTAACTCCTTAATCTTCTTCTTAATTTCCTCCAAATCCTTGGGGAGCATCCGATACGGTAACTTTGATATTGGCCATGTGCCTGGCAAAAGCTCAATTAAAAACTCAATGTCTCTATCCGGTGGCATGCCTGGCAACTCCTCCAGAAATACGTCAGGGTAATCCTTCACCACCGGTACTTTCTCCTGTACAACTCCTGATAAGGAATTCACTTGAGTCCTATTTGGCATATGCCGGGATACATACTTAATCCTTCTTCCTTATGGGGTGGTGAGCATAATTGACTTACTAGCGCAATCGATGTTTCCTTTGAACTTCGATAGCCAATCCATACCCAAAATCACATCCAATCCCTGCGACTCCAGAATTATCAGATTTGAGGGGAAAACATGTCTACCTATGGTCAATGGCATCTGAAAACATCCTTCACTTGCCATATGCTCCGCTCCTAGCGAACTTACGAACATAGGTGTTCTAAGAACTTTGGTGGGCAACTTATACTTATCCACAAATCCCCTTGATATGTATGAATGTGATGCACCAGTATCAAAAAGACCGATTGCAGTAAATGACTTAACCAAAAACTTACCTATGACTGCATCAGGTTGCGCTTCAACCTCCTCCATGCTAACGTGGTTCACTTGTCCCCTGTTGAAAGGGTTGGGCTTCTTCCCAGAGCTTCCATTGCCATTTCCATTCTTAGCTTTAGAACACTCCGTGGCTTAATGTCCATTCTTCCCGCACTTGAAACAAGTAATGTGACTTAGATCCTTCTTGGCAGGTGTTGCTGGGTTGGAACGGTTCTGGCCGTTGCTTCCTCCATTACCATTCCCATTCTTGGGGCACTATGGTTACGCGGAATCCCTCCATTAGAATTATGGCCTCCATGGTTATGGTGAATGTGTCCTCCCGAGTTCGGGGTAAAACGGGGTTTCTTCTGAGCTCCAGAATTGTACTTCCCTTGTCCATACTTGCTCTTGCGGCTGTATATCTGCTGCTGCTTCCGTTCAATCATGAGAGCTCTATCTACCAACTCCTGGTAGTTGGTGAAGTTTGCCACCAACAACTGCATGCCCAGCTCATCATTCAGTCCTTCCAGAAACTTCTCCTGCTTAGCGGCATCAGTAGCAACGTCATCAGGGGCATAACGTGCTAACTTACTAAATTCATCCACATACTGGCCCACTGTGCGTCCTCCTTGGTGCAAGTTGTGAAACTCACGCTTCTTCATGGCCATAGCTCCTGCTGAAACATGGGCAGTGCAGAAAGCCTGCTGAAACTGATCGCATGTGACAGTGTCGATGGGGTAAGTGGCTGTCAAATTCTCCCACCATGATGTTGCGGATCCATCAAGCCGGTGTGCGGCAAAACACACTCTCTCTGCATCTGTGCATCCTATAGTGGTTAGCTCCCTTCCAATCTTACAGAGCCAATCATCTGCAACAATCGGCTCGGTGCTACTGGAGAACACCGGCGGATTCAGCCTTAGGAAACGGGCTAAGTGATCAACAGGTGGTGGTGGTGGTGGGTTGTTGTTGTTATTTCCTTGGTTCTGATTCTGGACTAGTAGCTGCATCAAGGTATTCTGCTGCTGGATCAAATGGGTGAGCTCTGGTGGGAAAGCAAATCCATTGTCATGTCTCAGAGGCATCTGATGGGTTTAGAAAAGGTGAGAAAACAGAATAGAATGAGGTCTAGAGGGAAAACACTACCCATATGCACATGAGACAAACACAATCAATAACACTTCAATCAGTTCACACAAGGGCATACAATCGATCTAACTATCGTTACAAAAGTGCTCGGACTATACTATATACATGGGGGAAATACTACTACTGGTATGGTGGTCGACTAGAAGGTTTTACTCTGTAGAAGACTCCATGATATCCGCTCCAGCTTCATCAACATAGTCATCATCGCTATCGCCAGGGTCTGAGTCGGTGTCGTCGATGATGATGTAGTCCTTGGATTCGTCGTCATCCCCTACTGGCGCGGGGTCCCATGAACACTCCCAGCTTCCTCGTTAGGTCGTCATTCTTCTCCGCGAGTATCGTCAATTCCTCCTCATATCCATCGCGTGTAGACTTGAGTTCTTCCTCTAGCTCCGTGATCTTGGTCATTGCCTTCTTTAGATCTATCATGACTACACACATCTGGTTCTCTTGGTGACGAATGTGCTAGTTTAACTCCTGGATGAAAGCTGCAATGGATCTATCCCTCCTGGTGCTGATCATCTCCCATTGCTCATCTTGACGCCCACAAATCTGGTAGATAGTATCCTTGAGATCCTTGTGGTAAACTTCTCCAATGCGTCCCATGGTGATGTGAGCTACCATGCTCTTTCCTAGACTCCAGGTTGGTGCATCAAAGGAAAACTCTATGCGCTCAGTGACTGGCATGAACGTCCTTCTTGGAACTTGAACTTGAATCATCCAACGCTCCTCTTCTGGTAAAGTGGCGATGTAGGTCCGATGAAGCTTGGTATTCCAATGTTCAGGTACATAGTGACTTCCTTCAACTGTCGTCCAAAAGGTGTATCTTCATCCGGTTGGGTGAACTTGTTCCTTGCATCTGCCATCCTATAGAGTATAAAAGGGAGAGAACTCAGAAATGAGTAGAGAAGAGTGTAATATGGTCTTAGCTTAGTGGCCGTGTCCGACAGTCATCATGTGCTCTGGTACCATCTTGTAGCGACGAGACCTCAAACAGTCTGATCTCTGTGCATCAGTGTCATCCCTGGATCGGTAATACTGACACGCACAATACTCGAGGATTTATAATAGAGTAGCAATCACACACTTATTACATCGAATGTCTCAAAAGAGAACTTATTACAATAATATGGCTTAGGGCCATCTAAATACGATAACAGCGGAAGGCTTGCAGATAAAGTGAGTCCATCAACTCCAACGGCATAGCTGAGTGAAAGAAAATGACCTATGGCACCTTACTCGTCGTCTGAAAGTCTGCAACATGAAATGTTGCAGCCCGAAACGGGTCAGCACATGGAATATGATCGCAATGTAACACATAGAGTAATGAACAGAATAAATGCTACCACTACATGCAATATGGCTGGTGGAAAGCTCTATGGTTACAGTTTTTGCATAAAGCCAATTTTTCCCTACAACAATAGAATACATTTAGTTTAACTATCATGGTGGTTGTTAAACATTGAGAAGGTTCCTCCAACTCAATCCCAATTAAGAATCATCATTAAACCCAATCAAATTATTTACTTTAGAGTGATGAGATCAACATGATAATCCAAGAACCAGATACTCAAGATGTCCATAACCGGGGACATGGCTAATCATGATTAGTTTATACACTCTGCAGAGGTTTGCGCACTTTTCCCCACAAGACTCGATCTCCTCCGTTGGATTTCTCGCACGACATGGTGTTTGAGTGTCAGGACCCCGATCCTAAGTCACACCGATCTAGCATGTAACACATCATATCACTTTGCGGCCTCACGCACGGTATTCCCACGGGTGCCACCTTACCTGGCCCGGGACCGTTTGCGCCTTTTGGCTCACGTATATGATAGTGCCGCTAGCATCCATATGACAAAGAACCCGAGCTGACATGGCTAGTCGTGAACCCAAAGTGGCACTAACTCACAGGGACAGGCATACATGACCCAACAACGAACGTGTCGGTCATCAACGAGTGAATCTAGGTTGTAGCACTGGGCTAGCAGCACTTCGGTGAACCGGGCTGTAGCGGGCTAACAGGACTCCGGAATTCTTCGCGTGACATTTCCCCGAGGGGACAGACACAGGAACGAAGAAGGACACATGCCGGCCAGCCTAAGTGTTCCGGAGCAGTAGCAAGCTACCATGGCTCAGTGGAAACACTAGGAGACATTTCCCGGTAAGAGAGGCTACTAAGGATAAACAACTTGATAGTCAGATCCCACACATACCAAGCATTTCAATAACATACACACAATATGCTCGATGTGTGCAAATACAACATGGCATCACAAACATGACTCTACAACTCAAGTATTTTATTCAATAGGCTCCGAGGAGCGAGATATTACAAACATGGGTCTCATGACCCAACAATCAGAGCATACAAGTCAAAGCACATGCGGAAACTTAGCATGTCTGGGTACAGACATCTAGAAATGAAAAAGGCTGAGAAGCCTGACTATCTACTAGATCCTGCCGAGGGCACAAGATCGTAGCTGAGGTAACAAGCTAAACGTCGAAGTCCACGCGGTACTACTAGCGAGACTGAAGTCTCTCTGCAAACACGTAAAATAGGCAAACATGAGTACAAATGTACCCAACAAGACTTACATCAGAACTAACTACATATGCATCATTATCAACAAAGGGGATGGTGGGGTTTAACTGCAGCAAGCCAGCTTTGACTCGGTGGCTATCCTGTACTATGACTGCAAGTAACTCTTTTGAGGTGGCGCACACGAGTCCACATATTCACCATATCAATACACCACTATGGATCCGCTCCCGTCTCCCTACGAGAACGCCATCCATAGCACTCACGCTTATCTTGCACATTTTAGAGTATCCACTTTCACTTGTCTATGAACTGTACAGGCAACCCAGAAGTCCTTTACCGCGGACATGGCTATTCGAATAGATCATATTAACCCTGCAGGGGTGTACTTCTTCACACACGCTCTCACCACTTACTGCCGTTTACATGACATGTACTCGGCAACCTTCAAGCGGAAGCCCAGCGAGGGTGTCGGTCATGGCCTACCTAAACACTCAAGTCTCTCGTCCAGGTTTATCGCCTATTCGGGTTCCATCCGCAAGGAGATCCGGCCGGGGTGTCGCTCACGGCCCCAAACGATGTGTGCAGGGTTCCCAAGTCCACCATCCGGGTGCCACTTGGTACACCGGGCCACTGTGCCTAGTCTGGCCCAAGCCCACCTATACCGGGTGCCACTTGGTAGACTACTAACACTACCTACAAACACCAGAAACTAGTTGCAACTCCTGGACAGAGAACAAGGGTGATTAAGAAGCCGAGAGGGTCAATTAAGGATCCCAATGAGTGGTAGTAGCTGTTCATGGACCACAAACACAGAACTTAGTTCCTGAGGACGGCTGCAATGAGACAACCCACCATGTACTCCTACATGGCCTCTCACCGCTACCTTTACCAAATGGTGTTCACACACTTAGCTCTCAACAGTAGGACATGTTCACACACCTCTGATTCATCCCCGACGAATCAGACCTGACACAACTCTAAGCAATAGCAGGCATGACAAACAAGCATGAATGAGTAGGCACATCAGGGCTCAAACAACTCCTACTCATGCTAGTGGGTTTCATCTGTTTACTGTGGCAATGACAGGTCATGCAGAGGAAAGGGGTTCAACTACCGCAGCATGTAACAAGAATGCCGTTATTGTCCTAATGCAGTAAAAGAGAGCAGGAGCGAGAGAGTGGGATTGTATCGGAATGAACAAGGGGGTTTTGCTTGCCTGGCACTTCTGAAGATAATATAGCTCTTCATTGGTGTCATCGAACTCATCGTCGGAACCACGTCTATCGAGAGGGGACAAACACCGGCAACAGACAAAGAACACAATCAATGCAATGCAACAATATGATGCATGAGTGTGACATGGCAATATGCTGTGGTTTGAGCTAATGCAACTAGCAACCAGATTAAAATGAAGTTGGTTTGAATCCAAGATTCAAATTCAAACTCCATATGTGGATATTTAAATGCCATTATATGATTTGTACTAAACAACAGCTATAAGTTGTTCTAACATGCATGCAAATAGTACAGATGGATAGATTTTATTTTTCTGATCATTTTTCATATATAAATTATTTAATTTGGAGTTACGGTTGAATTTCTATGAATTTTAGAAGTTTAGGACATTTTCTGGAATTTCCTGAAATAAAATAAATCCAAAATAATACATATTGCATCAGCATGACGTCACCCTAATGTCAGCAGGTCCACTGGGCGCCTCCAGGTCAAACCTGACCAGTGGGGTCCATTGGTTAGTGACTGGGGCAAGTTAGTGACACTGACAGGTGGGCCAGGTCAACGGCCACGTCAGCTGGGTCAACTCTGACGCGTGGGTCCCGCTGAGTTAATCTAAAATAAATAGGAAATAGAACCCTGGGTTAATTAGGGCGTGGGGCCCATGTGTCAGTGAGCTACGGGTTTAGTTAGTGGCGTCATTAGCCACTAATGGCGGTGCCACGTCAGCTCGCCGGAGTGTCGCCGGCGACGACCATGGCCGACGGCGGTGATGCACCGTGTGCTCGCTATGGAGCACCATTCGACGCGTGGTTTGCTCCTACGGGTAGCTGAAGGTGCACCGCATCCAACTGGGCGAGCGGCAGCGGCTGTGGTGGCCGGAGCTCACCGGAAACGGGCTCACGGCGGCGCCGGAGTTCGGACCTCAACGAGAATGGAGCTCCGGTGCACGGGGAAACTAGTGGAGGGTCTCAGCAGACTCCTGACAATGCGAGGAGCACGAATATGTGCTCAGCCGTGACAGATTCTAGCTCAAACAACGACGAGCTACGCGGCGGCGGCATGGAGCTCTCGGCCACGACGGGGCTATGGCCTAGAGGTCAAAAGCGACCAGGGGAGAAGGGGGAAACGACTCGGGGCTCACCGCGAGTCCGTTGGGAGGGTTAGTGGGCTTGAAGATGTCATGTCGGGGGTGAATCGACGACGGCGATCGACGGGGCCGAAGGTTGAAGAAGTTGGCGGTGTGGGCGTTCGGGGGCGTCCGGCGACGCGTGTGTCCTCGAGGAGGCGTAGACGACGGAGGTGGAGCTCCTGGACAGTTGGGAAGGCTAGGCGGTGGTTGTGGCCGCGGCGAACGGCGTCGGTGGCGATGGTGGCGTTCGGCCATGGCTGCGGGTAAGCGAGGGGGAGGGGGAGAGCCAGGAAAGAGGGGGGGAGAACAGAGGGGGTCAAGGCGTCTCCAGGCGCGGGGACAGGGAGGAGGTTGAGCCTCCAGCGCGAAGCAGGAGGTGGCATCGACGCGCGCGTACGTCGACACGCCTCTGCCTACTGGCAGAGGTTGAAGATGGTGGGGCTTCTGGTGGGCTGGGCCAGATGGGCTGCCTACTGGGCCGCAGGTAAGGCCAGGTAACTTCTCTCTCTCTCTCTCTCTCTCTCTCTCTCTCTCTCTCTTCTAATTTAGTTTTTGTTTTCTATTTTTTTCTGCAATTGTTTTGACTTAGCTAAAATGCTAAGGCATTTTCAAAAACCCTGAAAATAATTGTGGGCTCTATTTGGAATAATTCCAACAGCCCCCACTTAAGTTCAGAATTATTTGGACATTAAAAATATTATATAGCATTTAATTGTCCAAATTCAAATACGTATGAATTAACTCCAAAATCCAGAAATGTCCTAGAAATGTGTGCACCATTTTTGGGAGAGGTTCTAGACCAATGCAAAAATGATGAACTTTTCTGAAGGGCATTTTGGGTTCTTTGAGAATATTTTTATTTGAACCTAGTTGATTCATTAGCTGCTAGGGTTTATCAGCCCCCATTTAAAGTTTCATAAAATTTAAACATGATGCATGGATGTTAAAGCAAAAACAAGCAAGGCCTGAACTAGGGATGTGACAACTCACCCCCACTAAACAAGAATCTCGACCCGAGATTCAGGCGTAGGGTAAGACGAAGGGGGAACGCAAACTAACACAATCTTCACGATCCAGGGTGCACTTCATAAGAGCATTGATTCGATCACCATCATTGTCTCGTCGTCTTGCTCTGAGAACTCCAGCCAACATGACAATGAGAGGATAGGGAATCTCCAGAAGAATTGATCTTCTTGAAGACCGAACAACTCAGGATCAACTCATGGGATGAGACATAGCAACCTCTCTCGAGTTGAGACACGAAACATACGCCCGGAGGGATGGAGTGAAACAGATGACAAAGGTTCACTAGGTAGACAACAATTCCACACTTGAGGTGATGGTGAATGGTTTTCAAGATAGCGATGAGATAATTGCCATGATTCCATAACGGGGCACCTTAGAGAAGGTGACTTGTAGAAATATCCCCTTAAGTGGCAAAAAGAATTACCTTTGATTTAGAGACCATTGAGATTCTTTATACCAGCCTAAGGCAATTCTCAAGCTATCATTTGGAGGGGGTCCGTAGAATGACATACCCGGATTAGAATGGATGATGTGGATTACCTTGTTGAAAACAACACAAGGGATGATTTTAGTAACTGGGGAGAAGCTCAACAGTAGAGAGTGAGTCCACTGTTTGAAAAGTTATAGCATAACCGAGGAAACTGAGAGCAATCCTAGTTAGTGCCGATGATAACACCTAGTGCTTGCGCGTGCTCTCAAGAACTTGAGCATTTCCATATTCATCAAGGTTTTACCAACATCCGTGTCAAGGATCCTAGCAACACATCATACTACCATGATGAATACTGGTGGAAGATGCAGATGCAAAGGAAGATAACACCTTCTCAGATTTCACCTTAGTAATGCCAAGGTCGCAAGATCTGTATAATCGACCGAGAGACATTTAGCACTCCGCTTCTAATGTTCTCCTTGATGTGCTAGTGTATCCCATTCATAGATATGGTTTGATATCTAGAACATCAAGTAAAAGGTCGGACTTCGGGAACACAAAAATCTATAAGGAATAACTAGGGAGTAAATCCTACGAAATCCTTATGGGGAGGTGGCCAACTTCTTCTATCAAGATACTACAATAATAGGTCTTCCGGATGGGTGTGTTGGCCATGACATCCACTTTACCGGTTATCGAGGGACCAATATTATAGTTCTTGGGAAATGTTCCAACCATCATATTTGCCTGAGATTCAGATCTGGTTGGTGTCAGGATATTCCAGACTCATCGAGTCTAGGAAGAAAAATGAAAGTTTGCAACACAAATCGACGAGATGACGTTGCGAGATTCTCGGGAAATGAACTACGATAGCAAGCTCCAAAACATGAGCTGGTTCTGCTACAAACATGTGAACACGTTGTCCCAGACAAACATTATCCCATGGTAGTCTTACAATAAAACACCACCGAGTTCCAGTGGGGAACCATCATCGAGGATATCGAAGTCCTTGCATAAGGTATACTCTTAGGAAGGAGCTTCTTCTCCTTGAACAAATGAATCAGTGGCTTGGTCTGCTAGGGACACACATATAGAATGGAGGTAGCTAATCTCACGATCAAATGTATACTTCGCACATGCATGACTGACTTGGGATGATTCCAAGGGAAGCAAAAACAATCTTTCTCGGATACACGACGGCAACTTACACCAAGTGCACGTGAATTAGAGAAAGTCACATCTTTCATCCGGACATATGCTCCATGAGCGGGTCATGAAGATAATGCTTATGAAAGTTTCCAATACTAGCTGGATGTTCAACACAATCATGGAGGGGTTAAATATGTTGCTGATGGGCTCAACAACAATTCATCCGGGTTTCCTTTTAAAAGGAATTCCATAGTTAAGTGAACAAGGTGATAGCATTGGTCAGACCAAAGAATATAATGGTGTATGCTCGAGGAAAAACCACGAGTAAGACAACATTACGAACATCGTTGGTTCTGATTTGATTTGAGAATAGCCCACACTCAAATCAAAGATTGGATAAGATGATAGGTCCATTAACTGATCACAGGGACTAATCGGTGAAGATATCATCTTTCTTCAACACACACACACAAAAAAATATCCCTTAACATGAACTAAGTCAGACAAGCTTTTATCTTCCAACTCTCCAAGTTGTTGTTTAGCTTAACCAACTAGCTCAGGGGTATCCAACACGGATTCTTGGAGAAAGGGTGGTTTTGAAAACCAACTTGGTCATGAGCTCAACATAGCAGTCAGGTGACAACCTGGTGATACTTCCGAGAAGATAATCGAAGAATCACGAACCACCGATATGCTATTAAGCTCGAGAACAATCTTGCTTTTCAGGGCAAGACGAGATGATCAAATAAGCAAGGAATTGGCATAGCCCCAACTCATTGATCGAGAAGTGCACCGGAAGTAAGGACTTGGTAGCACGATCAGTCTTAGAATGATGATTCAAGAACAACACGCTAAGAATGAAATTATTGTCCTTTAACTACCAAGCAACAAGGTTGCTAGCAGTATTGAGTTCACACATCACGATTCACTTGTCGGCATTCCGGTTCAACAACACGGGGACCGAGAAATGAATAATGATGGCGAGAAGTATCACTGCACCAAGAATTCATAAGATGATGTGCAATTCCTATGACTTTCTTGACATAAAGAGGGTAATACTTCAGGGTAGAACAGAACAAAAACTGGATTAGTATTTGATCTGCGGAGTATGACTACTTTGACCCAATCCTAGATATGGATGAGGTACTGGAGTTCATTTCTCCTAGTCATTTTGGGATAGAATGGCTCGATGGACCACAAGAGTAATAGGCATTGATATGCATAATCATTCCTGACTATCAATTGATAGACAAGGGCCAGAAAACAACTAAAGAGGGACAACTCAAAAGAACATATATCTTTCTGAGTTGTGGATGCATAGATTAGCATGTCGAACAAGTTCAACATGTTTCTTCCGGATAACCCATGCAGAATAGTAGAACTGGCAGAGTCGCAATATAGAATGGAGAACTCATCGAGGGCACTCCTGTTGTGATCTTTTGATCCAACAAACTTCTGCCATAAAGTGGTTCATAGTATTTGGAAGAAGGAAATACCACGAACTTCGAGGACTATTGCAAAGGTTGCTAATGACCTAAAGGAACGAGCAAAAACTATCAACATGAAGCAAGTAGGGTGAATCTCGGGTTCAAAACCCAGGAGTAGAATACCTACTACTAAGTGGCATCACGGGATGCTTTCGAGAATGATGGCCAGAATCATCACACTGGGAACACAAATCATGGCTAGATTACTAGATGATCCCCTAAGACACCTAGGGTCATAATAATAACTCCAACATATATGTCGAGGTAATAGAATACCTCAACTCAGCATTTAGTGTGGTTAATCTGGCCCAAAGGGACATCGAAACGGAAGGAAGGGATTTGCAAATGCTTCAGACTATTTAGAAACCTGGGATGACTCGGACAGCATAACGACTGTAAATGCTCAAAATATTGGAGACATGCTACAAAAATGGTGGCATAGCCATTCAGAAGCACAATATCAAGGTTTCGGGATCAACAGTTATCATACGGAAGTAGAAGGAACTGAACAGAGGCTTAAATCCATTAATCCTAAAAGTCTACGGATTAGTAACACGTGATCCTGATAGAAGAAGAGAAAGCCTAGTTCCTTAACCCCGTAGGAAGGATAAGATGACTCGGATCAGAAGGGCATAAGGTATAAGGAGTAAAAAGAGCCTTACGTTCCAACCCACAATCAATTCCCTTATATAACTAAAGAATTTCTAGACTCAACTTCGACCAGTTTGGCTTGGTAATCCTGCAGGCAGTCTTGCTCTGATACCAAAGCTGTCAGGACCCCGATCCTAAGTCACACCGATCTAGCATGTAACACATCATATCACTTTGCGGCCTCACGCACGGTATTCCCATGGGGTGCCACCTTACCTGGCCCGGGACCGTTTGCACCTTTTGGCTCACGTATATGATAGTGCCACTAGCATCCATATGACAAAGAACCCGGGCTGACATGGCTAGTCGTGAACCCAAAGTGGCACTAACTCACAGGGACAGGCATACATGACCCAACAACGAACGTGTTGGTCATCAGCGAGTGAATCTAGGCTGTAGCAATGAGCTAGCAGGACTTCGGTGAACCGGGCTGTAGCGGGCTAACAGGACTCCGGAATTCTTCGCGTGACATTTCCCCGAGGGGACAGACACAGGAACGAAGAAGGACACATGCCGGCCAGCCTAAGTGTTCCGGAGCAGTAGCAAGCTACCATGGCTCAGTGGAAACACTAGGAGACATTTCCCGGTAAGAGAGGCTACTAAAGATAAACAACTAGATAGTCAGATCCCACACATACCAAGCATTTCAATAACATACACACAATATGCTCGATATGTGCAAATACAACATGGCATCACAAACATGACTCTACAACTCAAGTATTTTATTCAATAGGCTTCGAGGAGCGAGATATTACAAACATGGGTCTCATGACCCAACAATCAAAGCATACAAGTCAAAGCACATGCGGAAGCTTAGCATGTCTGGGTACAGACATCTAGAAATGAAAAAGGCTGAGAAGCCTGACTATCTACTAGATCCTGCCGAGGGCACAAGATCGTAGCTGAGGTAACAAGCTAAACGTCGAAGTC
The DNA here is from genome assembly GCF_018294505.1 of Triticum aestivum. Lineage (NCBI taxonomy): Eukaryota > Viridiplantae > Streptophyta > Magnoliopsida > Poales > Poaceae > Triticum > Triticum aestivum. Next base: position 638,343,459 of record NC_057801.1, read on the forward strand.
CACGCGGTACTACTAGCGAGACTGAAGTCTCTCTACAAAAATGTAAAATAGGCAAACGTGAGTACAAATGTACCCAACAAGACTTACATCAGAACTAACTACATATGCATCATTATCAACAAAGGGGATGGTGGGGTTTAACTGCAGCAAGCCAGCTTTGACTCGGTGGCTATCCTGTACTACGACTGCAAGTAACTCTTTTGAGGTGGCGCACACGAGTCCACATATTCACCATATCAATACACCACTATGGATCCGCTCCCGTCTCCCTACGAGAACGCCATCCATAGCACTCACGCTTATCTTGCACATTTTAGAGTATCCACTTTCACTTGTCTATGAACTATACAGGCAACCCAGAAGTCCTTTACCACGGACATGGCTATTCGAATAGATCATATTAACCCTGCAGGGGTGTACTTCTTCACACACGCTCTCACCACTTACTGCCGTTTACATGACATGTACTCGGCAACCTTCAAGCGGAAGCCCAGCGAGGGTGTCGGTCATGGCCTACCTAAACACTCAAGTCTCTCGTCCAGGTTTATCGCCTATTCGGGTTCCATCCGCAAGGAGATCCGGCCGGGGTGTCGCTCACGGCCCCAAACGATGTGTGCAGGGTTCCCAAGTCCACCATCCGGGTGCCACTTGGTACACCGGGCCACTGTGCCTAGTCTGTCCCAAGCCCACCTGTACCGGGTGCCACTTGGTAGACTACTAACACTACCTACAAACACCAAAAACTAGTTGCAACTCCTGGACAGAGAACAAGGGTGATTAAGAAGCCGAGAGGGTCAATTAAGGATCCCAATGAGTGGTAGTAGCTGTTCATGGACCACAAACACAGAACTTAGTTCCTGAGGACGGCTGCAATGAGACAACCCACCATGTACTCCTACATGGCCTCTCACCGCTACCTTTACCAAATCGTGTTCACACACTTAGCTCTCAACAGTAGGACATGTTCACACACCTCTGATTCATCCCCGATGAATCAGACCTGACACAACTCTAAGCAATAGCAGGCATGACAAACAATCATGAATGAGTAGGCACATCAGGGCTCAAACAACTCCTACTCATGCTAGTGGGTTTCATCTATTTATTGTGGCAATGACAGGTCATGCAGAGGAAAGGGGTTCAACTACCGCAGCATGTAACAAGAATGCCATTGTTGTCCTAATGCAGTAAAAGAGAGCAGGAGCGAGAGAGTGGGATTGTATCGGAATGAACAAGGGGGTTTTGCTTGCCTGGCACTTCTAAAGATAATATAGCTCTTCATTGGTGTCATCAAACTCATCGTCGGAACCACGTCTATCGAGAGGGGACAAACACCGGCAACAGAGAAAGAACACAATCAATGCAATGCAACAATATGATGCATGAGTGTGACATGGCAATATGCTGTGGTTTGAGCTAATGCAACTAGCAACCAGATTAAATGAAGTTGGTTTGAATCCAAGATTCAAATTCAAACTCCATATGTGGATAATTAAATGCCATTATATGATTTGTACTAAAAAGCAGCTATAAGTTGTTCTAACATGCATGCAAATGGTACAGATGGATAGATTGGATTTTTCTGATCATTTTTCATATATAAATTATTTAATTTGGAGTTACGGTTGAATTTCTATGAATTTTAGAAGTTTAGGACATTTTCTGGAATTTCCTGAATTAAAATAAATCCAAAAAATACATATTGCGTCAGCATGACGTCACCCTGATGTCAGCAGGTCAACTGGGCGCCTCCAGGTCAAACCTGACCAGTGGGGTCCATTGGTCAGTGACTGGGGCTAGTTAGTGACACTGACAGGTGGGCCAGGTCAACGGCCACGTTAGCTGGGTCAACTCTAACGCGTGGGTCCCGCTGAGTTAATGTAAACTAAATAGGAAATAGAACCCGGGGTTAATTAGGGCGTGGGGCCCATGTGTCAGTGAGCTACGGGTTTAGTTAGTGGCGTCATTAGCTACTAATGGCGGTGCCACGTCAGCTCGCCGGAGTGTCGTCGGCGACGACCATGGCCGACGGCGGAGATGCACCGTGTGCTCGCTACGGAGCACCATTCGACGCGTGGTTTGCTCCTACGGGTAGCTGAAGGTGCGCCGCATCCAACTGGGCGAGCGGCAGCGGCTGTGGTGGCCGGAGCTCACCGGAAACGGGCTCACGGCAGCGCCGGAGTTAGGACCTCAACGAGAATGGAGCTCCGGTGCACGGGGAAACTAGTGGAGGGTCTCAGCAGACTCCTGACGATGCGAGGAGCACGAATATGTGCTCAGCTGTGACAGATGCTAGCTCAAACGACGACGAGCTACGCGGCGGCGGCATGGAGCTCTCGGCCACGACGGGGTTATGGCCTAGAGGTCAAAAGCGACCAGGGGAGAAGGGGGAAACGACTCGGGGCTCACCGTGGGTCCGTTGGGAGGGTTAGTGGGCTCGAAGATGTCTTGTCGGGGGCGAATCGACGACGGCGATCGACGGGGCCGAAGGTTGAAGAAGGCGGCGGTGTGGGTGTTCGGGGGCGTCCGGCGATGCGTGTGTCCTCGAGGAGGCGTAGACGATGGAGGTGGAGCTCCTGGACAGTTGGGAAGGCTAGGCGGTGGCTGTGGCCGCGGCGAACGGCGTCGGTGGCGATGGTGGCGTTCGGCCATGGCTGCGGGCAAGCGAGGGGGAGGGGGAGAGCCAGGAAAGAGGGGGGCGAACAGAGGGGGTCGAGGAGTCTCTAGGCGCGGGGACAGGGAGGAGGTTGAGCCTCCAGCGTGAAGCAGGAGGTGGCATCGACGCGCGCGTACGTCGACACGCCTCTGCCTACTGGCAAAGGTTGAAGACGGTGGGGCTTCTGGTGGGCTGGGCCAGGTGGGCTGCCTACTAGGCCGCAGGTAAGGCCAGGTAACTTCTCTCTCTCTCTCTCTCTCTCTCTTCTAATTTAGTTTCTGTTTTCTATTTTTTTCTGCAATTGTTTTGACTTAGCTAAAATGCTAAGGCATTTTCAAAAACCCTAAAAATAATTGTGGGCTCTATTTGGAATATTTCCAACAACCCCCACTTAAGTTCAGAATTATTTGGACATTAAAAATATTATATAGCATTTAATTGTCCAAATTCAAATACGTATGAATTAACTCCAAAATCCAGAAATGTCCTAGAAATGTGTGCACCATTTTTGGGAGAGGTTCTAGACCAATGCAAAAATGATGAACTTTTCTGAAGGGCATTTTGGGTTCATTAAGAATATTTTTATTTGAACCTAGTTGATTCATTAGCTGCTAGGGTTTATCAGCCCCCATTTAAAGTTTCATAAAATTTAAACATGATGCATGGATGTTAAAGCAAAAAACAAGCAAGGACTGAACTAGGGATGTGACATTGAGAAACGGATGACCGAGACATAGTCTTTCAGAAATAGTAACTCTTTACTCCGGATGGACAGTTGCACCTGCTTTCCTCTACATCTGCTAACCCACCACTCAAAGAGGTCTTGCAACTTAATCAACTATGCTAGAGCCCATAATAGCTTGTGGCTGCACACAGAAGTTTCTAGCATGAATAATCTTATGATCCCTTTGAGCCTGGGTGGCGGACCTTAGGATGATCACACGGAACCCCGAGATATCCTAGGATAACACTGGATTCTCTAGGTGCCCACAAACAATCCACCTAGATGTGTATTTAAGTATCCACCTTAAGTTAACCATTAATTAGCAATACTCACATCGGTCATGGATCCACTCACCCAATCCACGTCTACGAGCATAGCATAGCAATTATAAGCATAACGTAGATGTAACTCCCAAAGGTTTGATAATAAACAGGACAATAGGTTCTACCTCATCATCTACTTCCCAAAATCCACATATTAAATAGATCCTAACCATGCAATGTTTGAGGATTGATCTAATGCAATAAAACAGGGTAGTAAAGAGGTATGATCAAAGTGTTACTTGCCTTGCTGATGATCTGCAAAACCTAGAGGCTCGTAGTAGCACGCTTCGCACTCCGGGTACTCTATCATAAACAAACAATAACATACATAAGCACTCAACTAGAAGCACGGGTAAAACTCAAATAAAAGAAGATCTAACCAGAAAGTTCAACTTAAGAACTCCGGTTTGCAAAAAGAAACAACTCAAACGAAACAACGAAACTCAAATTGCGAAAGAAACAAGATACATTTACTAATCTGGACTAAAGTCAAATTTTACAATACCAAAATCTTGTTCAAGTTGGTTAAATAGAAAGAGGGCTTCGAACTGAAGATCTACGCACTTGAATCGCCTGATTCCGATAAACGAGCAAAAAAATAAACTAAAACAAAGATCAGGGCAGAAATCGCGATCAAAAATAACCGCAGGAAAACCCTGGAAAAAGAAAACTGACGAATAGGCTAACGAACGAATGTTCGCTGTCTACGGCTAACGAATGAACACCGTTCGTTAAAACGAACATATGGACGAATGCCCGCTAAATAGCTAAACCGGAAAAACCGAACCGATCTAATCTAGAAAAAAGAAACTAGGTTTTTTTAAAAAAAACGAACGACGGCGGCGGCGGCGTATACCTCCGGCGAGGCGGGGTGGGGCTCGGCTGCGGCGGCGGGGCTGCATGAGGCGATGGCGGCGTCGGGGGCGGCGGCGACTATGGCGATGAGCGGCGGCGGCTATGGGTGCAAGGCGGCGCGGTGGTGGGTGGCGGAGAGGCGGCGGTTGCGGGTGCGGGGCGACGCGGTGGTGGGTGGCGGAGAGGCGGCAGGGTGGCAGGGTACTTATAGGAGGGGGGTGGCGAGGCCGACTTGGGGAGGGGGTGTCGCGGCGGCGCGGCTCGGGCGGACTCCGGCGATTCCGAGCCAGGCATGGGAGGGAGAGCCGGCGCGGTGCTAGGCGGGCCGGCCTGCTCTGCTGGGCTCCGGCCCAGTCAGGCGGGAACGGAACTTTTTCTAAAATATTCCGCCAAACAGAAAAAAAAACCTAGAAAATAAATAAAATTCTAAAAATGCCAAAAAAAATTCACCGTCTAAATAAAATATTAGAACAAAGTGAACATTTTCTTGGCCTAATATGCATTTTTGGAAATTATGCATATTTTTCTAATGCAAAAGAAATAGCAATAAAACGCCGAAAAGAACTAAAATTTGATTTTAATATTTTCCTCCAATATTTCTTTTATTTTGGAGAAGTCATATTATCTCCTCTCATTTATTTTTGATATTGGAAATATTTAGGAGAGAAAAAAAATAAAACCAAATGATCCTCTTTTCAAAATTTGAGAAAACTCAAATATGAAAAAATCGAAATCCCCAACTCTCTCAGTGGGTCCTTGAGTTGCTTAGAATATCTAGGATCAACCAAGAAATGCAATAAAATATGATATGCAATGATGATCTAATATATAACATGCCAAATTGAAATTTTGGGATGTTACACCACTCCTTTTTGAGGAAATCCCAATGCAGCTCACAAGTAGCACATACTCTGTCAGGCTTGAGCAGCTTATGAGACAGGATGTCGGACAATATCTCCTTGTCGTGAGGATACCACTGGTACCTCCTCGGGCCCTACAGGAGCAACACCATCTCTCTGCAACTCAAAATTCTTGCTACCGATGATCATCAACCTCATAATGAATGGGTGACTCTGGCCTTTGATTAGTGGCTTAGTGCTCAAAGTTATCATTATTGTCGTCACCCGGGACGATCGTAGGACACCACCATGCTGCTTGATGATGTGTTGTGTGTAGCAAGGCATTGGGGCTATGTGCTGATGACGGGAAGGGGCATCGTAAGAGGATTGAGCAAAGTGAGGTGGCCTAAGTGCTCAACGGAGGCACCCGGTGGCCCGAGGTATGGTGGCTGGTGAGGTATCAATGGAGTCCACATTAATTAATTAAGTAAATACCCCATCGAACCAGTTCAATGAAAAGAAAGAACCCCAAATTTTCATGTGACCTAACACCTATGCCGCATTGCAACAGGAATAAAGCTGACCCGATAGGGCCTTTGCTAATTTATTTATTTATTTATTAGCAAATGGGGATGCCCCCGATTTCCATTAATAGAAATCATTAGATGTTCACAACACTAGATGCCCATACTGCTAAACAGGTTTCATTCATTACTAATTTCAGCAAAGTGCTCATCTCAGAGCGACTAAATACATCACGAGTGCTACATACACTGCAAATACAGAGACAAACATCCTACAGAGCACAACGATCTTGCCCATTATCTTCACAAGCTCTTTCATGTCCTCATGATGCTAAGGCCATTCAGCAGTTGTTGCTTGGTCATCATCTGATGAACTGCTTCATCAACCTTCTCCTCTACATCTTCCTCATATGTTTGTCCTTCAACTACTTGTCCAACACCCCATCTTGCTGGTATTTGGATTCCTCTGCCAACCAAATAATCAGCGTAGTTCTATTCCCTAAAATCAGAAACTTCTCAGAAATATAATACACATGAATCTCCCCCTTCTGGATGAATCAAATTGGAAGATCATTAATCAAACTCTTAAAAAATTCAGCAACCGAAAGTAGGCGAACAACTTAACCACATTACCCCATGATTTGGGCATTTGTAGAATACTCAGCCAGGGTTGCGGATTGTAGTTGAGATGCGACGGATGACTCAGCGTGAGTTACAGTAGTGGAACCAAACCAACGACATTAGGGTGGGATGAGGAACTGACTGCAGTGAGTGTGTTAGCAGGGTGTGATGATACCTACAGATGGTGGTATGGTCGGCGACTTCGCGCACATTGATACGTCTCCGTCCTATAATTTTTGATTGTTTCATGCCAATATTCTACAACTTTCATATACTTTTGGAAACATTTCGTATTATTTCTGGGACTAACATATTGATTCAGTGCCCAGTGCCAGTTCCTATTTTTTGTTTCGCAGAAAGTCCATATCAAACGAAGTCCTAACACGATAAAATTTTATGGAGATTTATTTTGGAATATATGTGATTTTTGGCAGGTGGAATCAACGCAAACGGAGGCCCATATCCTTCACAAGGCATCAGAGTGCGACCACCCCCTAGCCACGCAGGGTTGCCTTGTGGGCACCTCGTAAGTCAGTTGGGGTCCTTCTTCGGACGCAAGGAAGCTTATGTCAATAAAAAACATGTTAAAATTTCAGCCCGATCAAAATTACGAATATCCGAGAATATAAGAAATGGTTTTCGGCCACAAAACAGGAACACGAAGCAGAAAAGAAGCAGAGAGAGAGATCCAATCACGGAGGGGATCCTACCCTCCGGGAGGCATGGAGGCCATGGACCAGAGGGGAAACTCTCCTCCCATCTAGGGGGAGGCTAAGCAAGAAGAAAAATAAGAAGAAGGAAGGGGGAGGGGTCTCTCCCCCTCTGTTCTGGTGGCGCCGGAGTATTGTCGGGGGAGTCATCATGACAATGATCTACACCAACAACTTTGCTGCAGTCATCACCAACTCTCCTCCCTCTATGCAGTAGTGTAACACCTCTTGTCCCTGCTATAATCTCTACTTAAAGATGGTGCTTAATGCTATATATTATTATCCAATGATGTATGGCAATCCTATGATGTTTGTGTAGATTTTTGTTGTCCTATGGGTTGCTTGCGGTATTTTGTGATTGATATGAGTTGTATTTTAATGTGATGATGCCCTATGGTGCCCTCCATGTCGCGCAAGCGTGTGGGATTACCCATGTAGGGTTTTGCAATACGTTCATGATTCGCTTGTAGTGGGTGGTGAGAGTGACAAAAGCTTATACCTGAGTAAGAGGGTTGTTGCATATGGGAGTAAAGCAGACTTGTTACTTAATGCTATGGTTGGGTTGTACCTTAACAATCTTTAATAGTTGTGGGTGCTTGCTAGAGTTCCAATCATAAGTGCATATGATCTGAGTACGGAAAGTGTGTTAGCTCATGCCTCTCCCTCATTGCATATGATAAGTATCTATCATGTTATATTCAATTGCCTATGTACAATCTTTTTATTTGTGTTACAAAATTTCTCTGCTAGACAACTAACTTTTATTATCTTGCAAAGTAATCCTAGTTTTATTCTTGCAAATTAGTTCTAGTTTTATCCTCGAAAAATAGTTTCATACTTGTTCTAGGTAAAGAGAATGTTAAGTGTGCATAGAGTTGTATCGGTGGTCGATAGAACTTGAAGAGGATTTAAATTCTACCTTTAGCTCCTCATTGGGTTTGACACTCTTACTTATTGAGAAAGGCTACAATTAATCCCCTATACTTGTGGGTTATCAAGACCTTTTTCTCGCGCCATTGCTGGGGAGCAATATATAGCATGGGGTGAATATTCTCGTGTGTGCTTGTTTGCTTTTTCACAAGTAGATTTTATTTTGTGCTCTTGTTTTCCATCTTTAGTTATGGGTAGGAAACGTAAAATACCAAAAAAATTAGTTGTACTTGCTAACCCACTGGTTGAAGAACCACCCAAAATCTGTCATACTGTTGAAGCTTTCTACTTGGATCATCTTCGATCCGTTTGTGCTTGTACTGAAAACCCAACTAGCTTAGTTGAGGGAAAATCATTACATGAGCATTCTTATTTTGTGCAACATCGCTTGTCTCAAAAAGGGAAAGTTTTATGTCATCAAATTGATAGTTTTTATTGCTATGCTTGGAATTTATGTGAAATACATGATTTTACTTGTTCTAAAGACCCTAAAACACCTTACCTACCGATGTGAGTTTAAGGATAACGGAATGTTATGTTCTTATGCCAAAGTTGTCTATAGTTACGATGATATTGAACAAATTTAAGAATTGGTTTCTTTTAAGGGTGCATATGAAATTCCTTCTTTATTTGAAAAGTATGATGCTACTCCTTATAAACATGAAAATTTTGCCATACTTAAATATTGCTATGAAAACTATGCTACTAATGCTTATGTTAAAGAATATATCGAGGAAGTCCCCGCTGTTCAAGAGGAAACTAACATTTTGCAGGAGTCTATGGAAGAAGAAATTGCTGAAACTGTGAGCTCATTAGATGAAAAAGATGAGGAAGAGAGCGAAGAACAAAATAAGGAAGAGTGGATTAGCTACCCGTGCCCACCTTCTAATGAGAGTAAATCTTTAACTCATACATTGTTTAATTTCACTTCGCGCTTAACGAAGGATGAATGCTATGATCCCTTTTATTCATTGAAATATCCCTTTTTGATGAACTTGATGCTTGCTATGCTTGTGGCCATGATGCCAATATGAATTATGCTTATGGAGGTGAACTTGCTATAGTTCCTTATGTTAAGAATGAAATTTTTTCTATTGCACCCACACATGATAGTGCTATTTTTTTTTGAATTCTCCCAACTACACTATATCGGAGAAGTTTGCGCTTATTAAGGATTATATTGATGGGTTGCGTTTTACCATTACACATGATGATTTTGATGAATATAATATGCATGTGCTTGCTGCTCCTACTTGCAATTATTATGAGAGAGGAACTACATCTCCACATCTTTATGTTTCCAACACGATAATATTGCAAGAAACCTTTTATGCTATGTATCAGCCTTCATTATGTGTGCATGAATTGTTCTTTTATGACATGCTGATACATAGGAAGAGAGTTAGACTTTGTCATTGCATGATATTTGTTTATTTGTGCTCACTACTAAATTACAAATCATTGTTAATTAAAATTGACTTTGATATACGTTGGGATCCGGGTGGATCAATTACATGAGCACTTCATGCCTACCTTAATGGCTTTAAAGGAAGCGTTGCCAGGGAGACAACCCGGAAGTTTTAGAGAGTCATTTTATTCTGTCGTGTGCTTTTAAAAAGTTTAAAAACAAAAAATATAGAGGGGAACCTAAAACTTTTTCAAAAATAAAAGTGAAAGTGAGAAAGATAAGCACCATTGAAGTGGGAGCTAGCCTTGAACTTTATTCATGCCCATGGAAACTTTGTGAACCTTGATTACATAAACTTATCAAAAATAATAATTATCCCCTTGTACAAATCCATTGTATTATAAAAATAATGTGCCAAGATTTGCCTTTAGGATGTTTAAATTGATTGTTTGGTATGTGCAGTGCAAAAATAGAAATTTTGGCTATAGTGCGTGATTTTTCATTATTTACTGGAACGTCAAAAGTTTCTGAAATTTTTTACACAGTACTGCTATGCAAATTGTTTATTTTTTCCTAATATTTCAGAATTTTGAGTTATAGAAGTATATGTACCATCTACATCTTTACAGACTATCCTATTTTCATAGATTGCTATTATAGTTTCTTTATTTGCTTATGTTTGAAATGTTGTTGAGCCCCATTGACTTGGGAGCCATAGAATTATGATAGCATACAATGGTAATGTTTGTATATAATTATACAATAGTGTTAGAGCTAGACATGATGGGATTTGATGTTATGTCTACTAACCTCTCTAATAAAAAGTCTAGTTAATTTTTGTGTGGATGAAGTGTCTGGAGATCGAGGAGGTATTGATATGAGAAGAATGAGGAGAGGAAATAGCTTAATCTTGGGGATTCCCAAGGAACCACAAGTAAATATCCAAGGATACTCAAGCTTCTAAGCTTGGTATGCACCGAAAGACATCCCATCTTTCTTCTTCGACAATTATTGGTATGTCTCACTTTTTTTTGTTTTGTTCACATGTTATGCGTAAATTCTTGGAGCGTCTATTGTGTTTATTTTCCCTTTTCTTTTATGCGCCATGCTGGTATGAGATAGTACTTGGTTGATTTATAGAATGCTCTTTGCACTTCACTTATATCTTTTGAGTATGGCTTTATAGAATGCTTCATGTGCTTAACTTATATCATTTGAAGGTTGGATGCTTGTTTCTCTCTATATAGAAAACCGTTATCTGTAGAATTCTCTTTTACTTCACTTATATTTGTTAGAGCATGATGTTTTGTAGAAAGAATTAAACTCTCATGCTTCACTTATATCTATTTAGAGAGTCAACAAGAATTGGTCATTCACATGGTTAGTCATTAAATCCTACATAAAACTTGTAGATCACTGAATATGATATGTTTGACTCCTTGCAATTGTTTTGCGATATTAAGATGATGATATGTGGAAGGTACTAGTGAATGATTGTGTTTTAGTAAGAATATCGGTGTTAAGGTTTGTGATTCCCAAAGCATGCACGTATAGTCTCTAGTTATGCTAAAAAGTTGGAGCATGATTTATTATTGATTGTCTTCCTTACGAGTGACGGTCGGGGATGAGCGATGGTGTTCTCCTACCAATCTACCCCCCTAAGGGCCTGCATAGTACTCCCTCCGTCCCATAATAAGTGTCTAAAATTTGTACTAACTCTAATACAAGGTTGTACTAAGCTTAAGACACTTATTTTGGTACGGATGGAGTAGTACTTTGCTTCGAGGGCTAATTGACTTTCACAATAAGTATGTGAGTTCTTTATGGCTAATGTGACTCCATGGATTATACGCACTCTTACCATTCCCCCATTTTTCTAGCCTCTTCGGTACCGTGCATTGCCCTTTCTCACCTCCAGAGTTGGTGCAAACTTCACTGGTGCATCCAAACCTCGTAATATGATACACTCTATCACACATAAGCCTCCTTATATCTTCCTCAAAACAGCCACCATACTTACCTATTACGACATTTCCATAGCCATTCCAAGAAATATTGCCATGCAACTTCCACCATTTTGTTTTATGACATAGTCCCTCCATTCCAAAATATATTCCGTCACCCTGGTGTTTGCCCTTTTATTTTCCTGGAGTTTATTGCAATTTGGTTTGAATTTGAATTTCTGAATTAGCTCATTTGGACTTCACACTTGGGCATTGTTTTGATTTTCACCCAAGTGACTCCTATCCCTCTCAAAAACATCTCTTGCTCTCTGATCTTTCCAAATTTGTCCATGGGAATATTTTTCATATGAGGAAAATATTCATTTTCTCTTTGAAATGGACTATTTTCACTTTTGCTCCAAAGCAACACCTATTTTTCTTGCTCACAAAAATCTGAGACAATTCCCAAATATTCTTTGAACCTTGGACCAACTTCCCGTGCAAAAATATTTCATGGTTATTTGGAATATTTTTGATAGAAAAAATCTTTTTCATTCTGGTCAGAAATGGTACATTGTGCAGCAAGTACCTTTTTGATAAATCGTCTTGAGCTGAAATTTTTATGGCATGATGACCTTCCTAAGTAACCACTAAACCCCAAGTTTCAGCTCCTAACTCTCTTTGGATCTTTATCAAACAAGCTCACAAGTTCCTATCTAGAAACTTGCCAAGGAGCTCATGTCAATTCTGGTCGACCTGGCAGTGATCTATCAACATGGAGTGACCTAGCACTGCATAGACATCACACCAGGTATGATCTAATCTCTCGGGTGTGCCGCGTAGTGCCAATGGATGTAGTGACCGCATGTGGACACGGTGCCAGGCATGCGTTTGACGCGCTGGAAGCCTTCCTGTTCAGCACGTGCGCCCGCCTCCGCCCAAACCAGTGTGTCCTAGAGCTCCCTCTGCCTCGACTCTTCATCCTTGACCCCTCCCTGGCGCTCCCCAACGCCGGTGACAGCTGAAGCGTTCATGAGCATGGTGGAGTACAGGCTATAGTGAGCCCGTTCCCATATTTTCATCTTCCTTTAGCGCCTTGTGCTTGGCTGCATGCCTCCACAGTGGCCGCGTGAGCCTCCCCTCTCCCTGACCCCGTTCGTCGCCGCTCGCCACTTCTAGAGAGCTCTCCGGCGACCTTGGTCCTCCTGTCAACCGAATCTATAAATATGAGGCCTCCCGAGCTCATTCAGCCACACCAACCACCTCCTCTAACCTCAACCACACTCGGAGAAGGCCGCGGCCAGGCCAAGCGGGCCTCCGGCCGCCGTTCCACACCAAAGATCGCCGCCGACCCCCTCTCAGTGCCCTGCTTCGTCCGGCGATCCTTGACGACCTCCGACCACCCAGGCGTGTTCATGGGACTCTGCTGATCCCTAGAGACGCTGCTGGAGCCGCTGGAGCTGCCTCACCTAACCGGAACCTTCCTCTCCGGCGAACTCCCTCCACTGCCGTCTCTAGAGGGCTCCATGGAGACCTCCTCTGTCCAACTCCGGCCAATCCATGGGTACGTGCATGCTCGCCATACTAAGGCGCGTCCATCCATCCTCCCGCCGGCGGCAGCCATGGTCTCCTCGCCGGAGAAACACCGGCGATAGCACTGCCGTCTCGTGACTCTCTCTCTCTCTCTCTCTCTCTCTCTCTCTCTCCTTTAACCCCGCCAATGGGGCCCGCCTATCAACCTCACTGTGCGCCCGTCGAAGCGGTATAAGTGGAAGCGTATTCCACAAATACGCTTTCGACGTCACCCCCTCTGGTTATTTTCTAAAATCAATTTAATTCAGAAATTTGACTAAACTTTTGACCAGCTCTAGATTCTATTCTATAAGTCAAATGAGATGATTCTTTTTGTACTGGTTTTGTCTTGAACTCCTCTTTCAACATGTAAAAGATGAGATTTTTGCTTGCTGTAAATATTTTTTGGTGCATTTAAATGTGTTATGTGACATTTTGTTTTTGCTATTTTAATTATTTTCAGAAGGAACTTGTTGCGTTGAGGAGAACCAGGAGGAGTGTGGTCCTCCTCTGCACTAAGGTAAGCCATCACAAATATTTGCAAGCGTGTCATTTCAATAACTATGATTTTCACTTGAATAAGGTCATATATAATGCATATAATTAATTAAATAATATCACTTGTGCTAGTTTCATTTCCGTGCTATGCTTTATATGTTATCAGTAGCATTTAAGTGGTTTGGTTAAGGCTATGCAGAAGAGTAAAATGATCATGGGCATGAGAAAGTTCATACCGGTATTATGTTGATATGGAGCATATATAGCTCATTGCATTTTCATGGCATATTATGACTCCAAAATATTTCTTTTCAAGTTGAAACCTGATAATAATCCAACTTGAACATGTTGTTGATCAAGTCATGGTGCCACCGAATTGAGCTTCCCAGTGCAACCACATTTGCCTTTATGGGGAGGCCCTTTCTCGGTCTGTTGTTGTGCCTCTTGCCGGTGCCTCCAACTAGGGAAGGTTATGCGCTTGCCCTGCCCTGGCCCGGTAGGCAGGCATAGGCTTGTGTGCTTGTAGTTGTTTAGGTACCATTGTCCCTGTTTGGGACTGTTTTGTTTTGCCATGATGATAGCCTTTGGGTGTCACGAGGTGACATCGGGACCACCCAGGACTTAGCTCAAAGGGGAGTTGGTCGGAGTGGCCGGGTGAGTGCATGGCAATAGATTGGTTCTGTCGGAACACCGTTGGTCCACCCATATGAGAGTTTGAGGCCATGGGTTTTGTGGTGTGGGTACAAATGTACTAACCTCTACAGAGTGTGTTTAATCTATCGATAGCCGTGTTACATGTTATGCTAGATCATTGCACATCCTGGTGCACTGCTAGAGGAATTCATATAGAGTCATATGTTTCAATTTTATCGAGTTGTAATATAGAGTTGTAAGTAAATAAAAGGGTGATGATCATCATTATTAGAGCATTGTCCTAGTGAGGAAAGGATGATGGAGACTATGATTCCCCCACAAGTTGGGATGAGACTCCGTACGAAAAAAATTTAAAAAAAGAAAAAAGAGAGGCCAAAAAGAGCCATCAAAAAAGAGAAAGCAAAGAAAAGGAGCAAACAAAAAAAAAGAAAATGAGAGAAAAAGAGAGAAGGGCATTGTTACTATCTTTTTCCACACTCGTGCTTCAAACGTAGCACAATGTTTTTCAAATAGGGAGTCTCGTATGTTGTCACTTTCATATACTAGTTGGAATTTTCATTATAGAACTTGGCTTGCACATTCCGATGATGAGCTTCCTCAAATGCCTGACATATTCATGAGAAAGCAAGTTGGATGCACACCCACTTAGTCTTCGTGTTGAGCTCTCATACACTTATAGCTCTTAGTGCAGCTTTTGCATGGCAATCCCTACTCCTCGCATTGACATCAACTGGCGGGCATCTCCATAGCCCGTTGATTAGCCGATGTGAGACTATCTTCCTTTTTTGACTTCCCCTTATTAATCTCTACCACCGCATTCTATTCCACCTATAGTGCTATGTCCATGGCTTACGCTCATGTATTGTGTGGGCGTTGAAAAAGCTGAAGCGCGTTAAAAAGTATAAACTAATTGCTCGACTTGTCATCGGGGTTGTACATGATAAATACTTTGTGTTAAGAAGATGGAGCATGACAAGACTATTATGATTTTGTAGGGATAGCATTCTTTAGAATTTTTATTTTGTAAGGCATGATCGGATTATTGTGAGTACTTGAAAGGTATCTCTTTAGAGCTTGCAATTGAATCTTTTTGTTTCTTTTTTATTTAGTAGTTTGGTTTATAAAAGAAACTACAAAAAATGGAAGTGAAGTTGCATCAAATACTTCATCTTTGGCACAAGCTCTTCGAACTCGCTGCCTGCATCAGTTCGGCTTATTGAGTCTCAACTACATGCTGAAAGACAACAATTAGCTATGCTACGACAAGAAATCTAAGGACTGAGGAAGTCCCTGCAAAATTTAGATGCATACTTTCTGATGCAACAACAAGAGTTGGAGGATTTTAGCACCAAACAACAAAAGCTAATAAGCTTGCTAAACTTCTTGCCAGCATGGCCAGTGCCCAGGATATCGTTTCTTGAGCTCTTCTGAAGTGGTTTCATTTATGGAATTGTTTTGTTGCTGCGTTTATTTACACTAGTGGCCAACTTAGACTCCTAGTGTTTTTAATATGTTGCCTTGTTGTTCCCTATATTTGCACTGGTGGACAACTTTGATGCCCACTGGATATAAAATGTGTAATAGCCGTAATAGGCTAGTGTTTGTTGCTTGCTTATTTATTTCCTTAATGTCTTGTTCATTTATTTGCTGGTAGTCATTGCAGTTCTGTTTCTATGTTTTGCTTATGGACACAATAACCACGAGCCATGATGACCCACAAGTATAGGGGATCTATCATAATCCTTTCGATAAGTAAGAGTGTCGAACCGAACAAGGAGTAGAAGGAAATGACAAGCGGTTTTCAACAAGGTATTCTCTGCAAGCACTAAAATTATCGATAACAGATAGTTTTGTGATAAGATAATTCGTAACGGGTAACAAGTAATAAGTGTAACTAAGGTCCAGCAAGGTGGTCCAATCATTTTTGTAGCAAAGGACAAACCTGTACAAACTCCTATATAAAGTAAAGCGCTCCCGAGGACACATGGGAATGATTGTCGAGCTAGTTTTCATCATGCTCATATGATTCACGTTCGTTACTTTGATAATTTGATATGTGGGTGGACCAGTGCTTGGGTGTTGTCCTTACTTGGACAAGCCTCCAACTAATGATTAACCCCTATCACAAGCATCCGCAACTACGAAAGAAGAATTAAGATAAATCTAACCATATCCTGAAACATGTGGATCCAAATCAGCCCCTTACGAAGCAACGCATAAACTAGGGTTTAAGCTTATGTCACTCTAGCAACCCATCATCTACTTATTACTTCCCAATGCCTTCCCCTAGGACCAAATCATGGGGAAGTGTCATGTAGTCGACATTCACATAACACCACCAGAGGAAAGACAACATACATCTCATCAAAATATCGAACGAATACCAAATTCACATGATTACTTATAACAAGACTTCTCCCATGTCCTCAGGAACAAACATGTTCATAATCAGAGGAGTATTTAATAGCATCATGGATCTGAACATATGATCTTCCACTGAATAAACCAACTAGCATCAACTACGGAGAGTAATCAACACTACTAGCAACCTACAAGTACCAATTTGAGGTTTTGAGACAAAGACCAGATACAAGAGATGAACTAGGGTTTGAGAGGAGTTGGTGCTGGTGAATATGTTGATGGAAATTGACCCCCTCTCGATGAGAGGATCGTTGGTGATGATGATGGCTTCGATTTCCCCCTCCCGGAGGGAAGTTTCCCCGGCAAAACAACTCTGTCGGAGCCCTAGATTGCTTCTGCCCAGGTTCCACCTCGAGGGCGCTTCGTCCCGAAAGCTTCCTTCTGATTTTTCTAGGTCAAAACCCTCCATATAGCGAAAGATAGGCGCCGGAGACCTGCCAGGGGGCCCACAAGCCCTAGGGGCATGCCTAGGGGGGTAGGACACGCCCCCAGGCTTGTGGCCACCTGGTGGGTCCCATATGGTATTTTCTTCGCCCAATATTTTTTATATATTCCAAAATAATTCTCCGTAAATTTTTAGGACTTTTCACAGAATAGGTCTCTCAGATTTGCTCCTTCTTTGGTCCAAAATTCCAGTTGTCGGCATTCTCCCTCTTTGTGTAAACCTTGTAAAATAAGAGAGAAAAGGCATAAGTATTGTACCATAAAGTGAAATAACAGTCCACAATGCAATAAATATTGATATAAAAACATGATGCAAAATGGACGTAACAACTCCCCCAAGCTTAGACCTCGTTTGTCCAAGCGGAAGCCGAAATCGATAATCATGTCCACATGTTTAGAGATAGAGGTGTCGACAAAAATAAAATACGGACATGAAGGCATCTTTATCATCTTTAGAACAACAATATATTATCATATAATTTCTCATGCCAAAGTGACAAATCTTTCGCAAGGTAAAATATGAATTAAAAACTCTATTGAGAACCAACAAACTATAATCTCAATCACTGAAGCAATTGCAATTAATCATAACATCAGAAAGAGTCAATATAAGAGCTTGTATAGAAAATCCACATACTCAACCATCTTTTAGTCTTTCATAATTGCTAACACTCACGCAATATTTATGAGATCAAAGCTTCCATCAGATACATAGAAAGATAGGGGCTTAAAATTTTGCCACCCAACTATTTACCTCAAGGGTAATGTCAACAATAATAACTCATGATCACCTACATCCGAGTGGATATATGGGTCTCGATCTTTCCCCAACACATGACGCTTGCCGAAAGAAGAAGGCAAAATAAAGGAAGTGGTGAAGATCACCATGACTCTTGCATAAACGTAAAAACTAAAAGATAGGCCCTTCGTAGAGGGAAGCAGAGGTTGTCATGCGCTTTTTGGTGGATGCACGAAATCTTAATGCAAAGGAACATCACTTTATATTGCCGCTTGTGATAACTAACTTTATTATGCAGTCCGTCGCTTTTATTTCTTCCATGTCGCAAGTTCGTATAAAACTTATTTCCCTCACACTAAAAGATCATACATATTTAAATAGCAATTTTTATTGCTTGCGTCGATGGCAACTTACTTGAAGGATCTTACTCAATCCATAGGTAGGTATCGTGGACTCTCATGGAAAAATTGGGTTTAGGGTTCTTGGATGCACAAGTAGTATCTCTACTTGGTGCGGAAATTTTGGCTAGTATGAGGTGGAAGCAAGCATCACATGTTAGATGATCCATGACAATATAACTTCTATTCAGAAATAAGAAAACATAACTCATTATGTTGTCTTCCTTGTCCAACATCAACTTCTTAGCATATAATATTTTAATGAGTGCCCACAATCATAAATGATGTCCAAGATAATATATTTATATGTGAACCTCTCTTTATTACTCCCTTTCAATTGCAACAATGACCGACACTATGTTTGTCAACCCACAACAAGTCTCAATCCTCATACTTTTTATATGTGAAGTCAACACCCTCCATAAGATTATTATGTACTCTTTTCACTTCTTTTATTTTTTTCTTTCAAGATCATAGCAAGAAAGGAAGGCCCTCAACTCAAAAATACTCTTTATTATATAACTCACATGTTCGATTACATAAAGGGGACTCAAAGCAAACTCAAAGCTAGATTAAACTAAAAACTTTATTCTACTAAACCAGGATATAACCAAAAGGACCAAACTAAGAAAAACGATAAAAGTAAAGGTGTGATGGTGATACGATACCGGGACACCTCCCCCAAGCTTGGCACAAGCCAAGGGGAGTGCCCATACCCAGGTTTTTATGTCTCTTTCTACGGTGGTGGTGATGATGGAGTTGTTGATGATGAAAGAAGCTTATCCTCTGTCTTCCTCAACTTACGCTTGAGAATAGAATTTTCCTCCCTCAAGCCATGGATCTCCTGCTCAAACCTTAATATCTTTTTGCACAATTCCTGCTTGTTTTCTCGCAGGAGATGAAAAGGGATAATTGGATCTTAGGTTCCTTTACTTTATTAGGGAAACTTGACTTCTCGAATTCCATGTGCATATCGCCATGTTGAGGTAGTAGATCTTCATCTTTGTTAGAACCATTGTTCCTTGTTTTCTCCATGTCGAAGTCTTCCTCCTCCTCCATAGTCCAGCTGTAATGCTCCACCTCCCCATAAACCTTTGGGTTAGCGATGAAATCAGCAACATAGCTCTCTCCCTCTGAATCTTGAGACAACGTATTTTCTGATCTGCCAGGAAAACTGCTTTAAACAGGAATATAGGGTTTTGTCGTGTGACGGTGGTCAAAACCTTCGAGATAATATATAAGAAATTTTTACTGACCAAAAGGTGTGCACTACAAGAAAAAGGAGTCCGGAGGGCACTCGAGGTGGCCACAAGCCTGGGAGGCACGCCTAGGTGGGTAGGGCGCGCCCCCAAGGCTTGTCGCCTCCTCATGCACTTTTCGGACTACTTTTATTTTCCTAATTTTCAAAACGGAGTAAAATTGCTATTGGAAGAGTTTTGGAGTCGGTTTACTCACTATACCACATACCTATTCCTTTTTGGAGTTTGGAACGTTCTGGTAGGTTTCCCTTATGTACTCCTCCAGTGTTATGGTATTAATAATATTTGTTTCAACATTTATGGGAGTACCTGAGATATAATGTTTGATTCTTTACCCATTTACCACCTTCGGCTTATTGCCTTCGGTGTTGTTAATTATGATGGCACCAAAATGATAAACCTCCTCGATAACGTAAGGACCTTCCCATTTAGAGAGAATTTTTCCTGCAAAAAATCTTAAACAAGAGTTGTATAGAAAGACATGGTCACCTACATTAAATTCATTCTTTTGTATCCTTTTATCATGCCATCTTTTAACCTTCTCTTTAAACAGTTTGGCATTCTCATAGGCTTTGGTTCTCCATTTATCAAGTGAGCTAATGTCAAATAACCTATTTTCACTAGCAAGTTTGAAATCATAGTTGAGCTCTTTAATTTCCCAATAAGCTTTATGTTCTAGTTCAAGAGGTAAGTGACATGCTTTCCTAAAAACCATTTTATATGGAGACATACCCATAGGATTTTTATAGGCAGTTCTATAAGCCCATAATGCATCATCAAGTTTCTTAGAACAATTCTTCCTAGATCTATTAACAGTCTTTTGCAAGATCAATTTTATTTCTCGGTTACTCCATTCTACTTGACCACTAGACTTAGGATGATATGGAGATGCAATTCTATGGTTAACATCATACTTAGCAAGCAATTTATGGAAAGCACCATGAATAAAGTGTGAACCACCATCAGTCATCAAATATCTAGGGACTCCAAATCTCGAGAAAATAACTTCTTTAAGCATTTTAATGGAGGTGTTATGATCAGCACTACTAGTTGGAATAGCTTCTACCCACTTAGTAATGTAATCAAGAGCAACCAAAATATGTGTATACCCATTAGAGGAAGGAAAAGGTCCCATATAATCAAATCTCCAAACATCAAATGGTTCAATAACAAGTGAAAAATTCATAGGCATTTCCCGATGTCTACTAATATTACCAATTCTTTGACATTCATCACGAGATAAGACAAACTTACGGGCATCTTTGAAAAGAGTAGGCCAATAAAAACGAGATTGGAGTACCTTATGTGCAGTTTTGTCTCCTGCATGGTGTCCTCCGTACACCTCGGAGTGGCACTTGCGTAGGATTTTTTTCCTGTTCATGCTCAGGTACACAACGTCTAATAACACCATCTACTCCTTCTTTATAAAGGTGTGAGTCATCCCAAAAGTAATGTAGAAAAAACTTTTTATTTTGTTGGTATGTGAAACTAGGTGGTATGAATTTAGCAACAATATAATTAGCATAATTAGCATACCAAGGAGTACTATGAGAAGCATTTATGATAGCTAATTGTTCATCAGGAAAACTATCATCAATAGGTAGTGTCATCAAGAATATTTTCTAACTTAGGCAAGTTGTCTGCTACGGGGTTCTCATCTCCGTTTCTATCAATAATATGTAAATCAAATTCTTGTAGCAAGAGAACCCATCTAATGAGTCTAGGTTTAGCATCTTTCTTTTCCATAAGGTATTTAATAGCAACATGATCAGTGTGAGCAGTTACTTTGGAATCAACATGATAAGAGGTGAACTTATCACAAGCAAACACAACTGCTCAAAATTCTTTTTCATTAGTAGCATAATTTCTTTGAGCACTATCTAGAGTTTTACTAGCATAATGAATAACATTCAATTTCTTATCAACTCTTTGTCCTAGAACAGCACCAACAACATAATCACTAGCATCACACATGATTTCAAAGGGTAGGTTCTAATCAGGCGGTTGAACAATAGGTGCAGAAATTAAGGCATTCTTAAGTATTTCAAATGCTTCTACACAATCATCATAAAAAACAAATGGAACATCTTTTTGCCAGAGATTAGTGAGAGGCCTTGAAATTTTAGAGAAGTCTTTAATAAATCTCCTATAGAAACCAGCATGACCAAGGAATCTTCTTATACATTTGATATCTTTAGGACACGTCATTTTTTCAATAGTATCAACTCTAGCTTTATCAACTTCAATACCTCTTACAGAGATTTTATGCCCCAAGACAATACCTTCATTAACCATAAAGTGGCACTTCTCCCAATTCAAGACAAGATTAGTTTGATCACATCTCTACAAAACTCGATCAAGGTTGCTCAAGCAATCATCAAAAGAAGTTTCATAAACGAAAAAGTCATCCATGAAAACCTCAAAAATCTTTAAAAAAATCAGAGAATATAGCAGTCATACATCTTTGAAAGGTAGCAGGTGCATTGCATAAGCAAAAAGGCATATGTCTATAAGCAAAGGTACCAAAAGGGCATGTAAATGTAGTTCTTTCTTGATCCTCTTATGACACATGTATTTGGGAAAACCCAGAATATCCATCTAAAAAGCAAAAGTGTGCATGTTTGGATAACCTTTCTAGCATTTGATCAACAAAAGGTAGAGGGTAATGATCTTTCCTAGTTGCTTTGTTTAATTTGCGAAAATCAATTACCATTCTATAACATGTAATAATTCTTTGTGGGATCAATTTATTTTTATCATTGGGAACAACCGTAATACCTCCCTTCTTAGGGACACAATGAACATGACTTACCCATCTACTATCAGCAGTAGGATACATTATACCTGCTTCTAGAAGCTTTAATATTTCATTTCTTACCACTTCTTTCATCTTAGGATTTAGCAGTTGTTGGTGATCAACAACTGGTTTAGCATCAGGCTCCATATTAATTTTATGCTGACATAGAGTGGACTAATGCCCTTAAGATCATCAAGAGTATATCCAATAGCGACATGGTGCTTCTTCAGAGTTTTCAATAATTTCTTTTATTCATGCTCTAAAAGGTTAGTACTAATAATAACAGGATATATCTTCTTTTCACCAAGATAAGCATATTTCAGAGTATCAGGCAATTGCTTAAGATAAAACACAGGATCACTCTTGGGTGGTAGAGGATCTCCAAGAGTCTCAACAGGCAAATTGTGTTTCAAAACAGGCATTTTTTTAAAGAAAATCTCGTCTAACTCCTTTCTTTTTATAAATATATCATTTTCATGGTCTAGCAAATATTGTTCTAAAGGATCAGTAGGAGGCACAACAATAGAAGCAAGATCAATAATTTCATCTCTATTAGGCAATTATTTATCATGAGGTTGTCTACGAAATTTGGAGAAATTAAACTCATGAGACACATCACCAAAATTAACACTGACTGTTTCTTTAGTGCAATCAATTCTAGCATTCACCATATTCAAGAAAGGTCTACCAAATATAATGGGACAAAAGTCATCTTGTGGGGAACCAAGGACTAGGGAATCAGTAGGATATTTTGTTTTCCCACACAAGACTTCAACATCTCTAACAATCCCAAGTGGTGTGATAGTATCTCCATTAGCAAGTTTAATAGTAACATCAATATCTTCTATCTCAGCAGGTGCAATATCATTCAAATTTTCTTGATAAAGATTAAATGGAATAGCACTCGCACTAGCACCCAAATCACATAAACCATGATAACAATGATCTCCTATTTTAACTTAAACAACATGCATGCTAACAACAAGTCCATGTTTATCTTTCACATCAGGTTTGGCAATTCTAGCAGCTTCACCAACGAAGTAAATAACATGCCCATTTGAAAGCACAAGTGCTCCCTGGGTGATTTTGGTAATTAATGTCAACATATCTCTTGTTGGACTAATGTTTTTATCTAGTACATTTCAGATGAGTTCAACAGTGGAGTGGTATGGACAAGAGGATGTGGAACCCCTTCAAGATGCTAAGGACAAATATTGGCAAAAGCTCAAGACACTTCATTTCTATTTTAGTGATCCAAGATCACATTGAGTCAATAGGAAAAGCCAATACTATTAAAAGGGGATGAGGTGTTGCTTAATGGTAAACTTGCTCAATGTGCTTAGTGATATGCTCCAAAGCCCTCGACCACTTTCCCATTTCCAAATATGTCCAAAACCTAAAGCCAAACTCGGCCCCACTGATATGTCTCCAACGTATCTATAATTTTTGATTGTTCTATGCTATTATATTATTTGTTTTGGATGTTTAATGGGCTTTAGTACGCTCTTTTATATTATTTTTGGGACTAACCTATTAACCGAGGGCCCAGTGCCAGTTTCTGTTTTTTTGCCTAATTTAGAGTGTCGCAGAAAAGGAATACCAAACGGAGTCCAAACATAATGAAACCTTTGCGATGATCTTTCTTGGACCGAAAGCAAACCAGAAGACTTGGAGATGAAGTCAGAGACGTAACAAGGAGGCTACGAGGCAGGAGGACGCACACAGGGAGGTAGGCGCGCCCCCACCCTCGTGGGCCCCTCATAGCTCCACTGACCTAGTTCTTTTACCTATATATACTCTTATACCCTAAAAACATCAGGGGGAGCCACGAAACCACTTTTCCACCGCCGCAACCTTCTGTACCCGTGAGATCCCATCTTGGGGCCTTTTCCGATGATCTACCGGAGGGGGATCCGATCAAGGAGGGCTTCTACATCAACACCATTACCTCTGCAATGAAGCATGAGTAGTTTACCACAGACCTTCGGGTCCATAGTTATTAGCTAGATGGCTTCTTCTCTCTCTTTGATTCTCAATACAAGGTTCTCCTTGATGTTATTGGAGATCTAATCGATGTAATACTCTTTTGTGGTGTGTTTGCCGAGATATGATGAATTGTGGATTTATGATCAAGATTATCTATGAATACTATTTGGTTCTTCTATGGATTCTTATATGCATGATTTGATATGTTTGCAAGTCTGTTCGAATTATCGATTTAGTTCGGCCTACAAGATTGATCTTTCTTGCAATGGGATAAGTGCTTAGGTTTGGGTTCAATCTTGCGGTGCCCTTTCCCAGTGACAGTAGGGGCAGCAAGGCACGTATTGTATTATTGCCATCAACGATAACAAGATGGGGTTTTCATCATATTGCTTGAGTTAATTCCTCTACATCATGTCAGCTTGCTTAATGTGTTACTCCGTTCTTTAGGAACTTAATACTCTAGATGCATGCTGGATAGCGATCGATGTGTGGAGTAATAGTAGTAGATGTAGGCAGGAGTCAGTCTACTTGAAACGGACGTGATGCCTATGTTCATGATAATTGCCTTAGATGTGATCATAATTATGCGCTTTTCTATCAATTTCTCTGCAGTAATTGGTTCACCCGCCGTAATATATGCTATCTCGAGAGAAGCCACTAGTGAAACCTATGGCCCCCGGGTCTCTTTTCCATATTATTGAATCTCGTTTACATCTTGCTAGTTTCCGATGTAGTATTTTGCAATCATTACTTTCCAATCTTTAAACTAAAAATACCAAAAATATTTACTTTATTATCTCTATTAGATCTCACTTTTGCGAGTGACCGTGAAGGGATTGCCAACCCCTTTATCGCATTGGTTGCAAGTTCTTGATTGTTTGTGCAGGTATTCGGGGACTTGTGCATCTTCTCCTACTAGATTGATACCTTGGTTCTCAAAACTGAGGGAAATACTTACGCTACTTTGCTCCATCACCCTTTCCTCTTCAAGGGAAAACCAACGCAAGCTCAAGAGGTAGAAAGAAGGATTTCTGGCGCCGTTGCCAGGGAGATCTACGCCAAGTCAAGCCTTACCAAGTAGCCATCATAAACTCTTCTCCCTTGCATTACATTATTCGCCATTCGCCTCTCATTTCCCTCTCCCCCACTTCTAAAACAGTTTTCAAAAACCTTTGCCTTTTCTTCGCCCCTCTTCTGTTTGTATGTCTTCGATCGCTTCTTGTGTGCTTGTCTATTGGATTGATTGCTTGTCACGATGGCTCAAGATAATAGTAAATTGTGTGACTTTTCCAACACCAACAACAATGATTTTATTAGCACTCCGATTGCTCCTACTACCAATGCTGAATCTTGTGAAATTAATGCCGCTTTGTTGAATCTTGTTATGAAAGATCAATTTTCTGGCCTTCCTAGTGAAGATGTCGTATCCCATCTAAACAACTTCGTTGATTTGTATGATATGCAAAAGAAGAAAGATGTGGCTAATGATATTGTTAAATTGAAGCTATTTCCATTTTCGCTTAGAGATCGTGCTAAAACTTGGTTCTCATCTTTGCCTAAAAATAGTATTGATTGATGGAATAAGTGCAAAGATGCTTTTATATCTATGTATTTCCTCCCGCTAAGATCATCTCCCTTAGGAACGATATTATGAATTTTAAGCAACTTGACCATGAGCATGTTGCACAACCTTGGGAGAGGATGAAATTAATGATACGTAATTGCCCTACACATGGTTTGAATTTGTGGATGATTGTACAAAAAAATTATGCCGGATTGAATTTTGCTTCTAGAAATCTTTTAGATTCGGCCGTGGGAGGCACTTATATGGAAATCACTTTAGGAGAAGCTACTAAACTCCTAGATAATATTATGTTTAATTATTCTCAATGGCACACCGAAAGATCCACTAGTAAAAAAGTTCTTGCGATTGAAGAGATTAATGTTTTGAGTGGAAAGATGGATGGACTTATGAAATTATTTGCTAATAAAATTGTTTCTTCTGATCCTAATGATATGCCTTTATCCACTTTGATTGAGAATAATAATGAATCTTTGGATGTGAATTTTGTTGGTAGGAACAATTTTGGTAACAAAATGTATAGAGGCAATTTTAATCCTAGGCCATTTCCTAGTAATTCCTCTAATAATTATGGTAATTCCTACAAAAAATCTTATGGAAATTTTAATAAGTTGCCCTCTTATTTTGAGAATATTGTTAAAGAATTTATGATTTCACAAAAGAATTTCAATGCTTTGATTGAAGAAAAATTGCTTAAGATTGATGAATTGGCTAGGAACATGGATAGAATTTCTCTTGATGTTGATTCTTTGAAACTCAGATCTATTCCACCTAAGCATGATATCAATGAGTTTCTCAAATTCATGAGAATTTCCATTGATGAGTGCAAAGAAAGAACCGCTAAGATGTGTGCTAAAAAATATTTGTTTGTAAAAGCATGTTCTTCTAGTTTTCATGATAATAATGATGAAGATCTAAAAGTGATTGATGTGACTCCTATTAAAACTTTGTTTTCCAATATGAATCTTGATAAAGATGGGACTGGCGATGAGTCAACTTTAGTAAAAAAGGCGTCCCAAGAATTCGGAGTTTTTAGATCTAGATGCAAAAATTAATAAAAGTGGGATTGAAGAGGTCAAAACTTTAATTAGCAATGAACCCACTATTTTGGATTTGAAGGAATTTAATTATGATAATCGCTCTTTGATAGATTGTATTTCCTCGTTGCAATCTGTGTCAAATTCTCCTCATGCTTACAATCAAAACAAAGCTTTCACTAAACATATTGTTGATGCTATGATGCAATCTTTTGAAGAAAAGCTTGAACTAGAAGTTTCTATCCCTAGAAAACTTTATGATGAGTGGGAACCTACTATTAAGATTAAGATTAAAGATTATGAATGTTATGCTTTGTATGATTTGGGTGCTAGTGTTTCCACGATTCCAAAAACTTTGTGTGATGTGCTAGGTTTCCGTGAATTTGATGATTATTCTTTAAATTTGCATCTTGCAGAT
This sequence comes from Triticum aestivum, assembly GCF_018294505.1. Classification (NCBI taxonomy): domain Eukaryota; kingdom Viridiplantae; phylum Streptophyta; class Magnoliopsida; order Poales; family Poaceae; genus Triticum; species Triticum aestivum. The sequence goes on from NC_057801.1 coordinate 638,370,797, forward strand.
TCCACCATTAAGAAACCTATGGGAAGGATTAATTATGTTCTTATTGTTGCAGATAGGAATTATGTGCCCGTAGATTTCATTGTTCTTGATATAGATTGCAATCCTACATGTCCTATTATTCTTGGTAGACCTTTCCTTAGAACGATTGGTGCAATTATTGATATGAAAGAATGAAACATTAGATTCCAAATTCCGTTAAGGAAGGGCATGGAACACTTTCCTAGGAATAAAATTAAATTTCCTTATGAATCTATTATGAGACCACTTATGGATTGCATACCAAAGATGGTAATACCTAGATCTATTCTTGTTTTTATGCCTAGCTAGGGGTGTTAAACGTTAGAGCCTGTTGGGAGGCAACCTAGTTTTATTTTTGTTCATTACTTTTTGCTCCTGTTTAGTAATAAATATTTCATCTAGCCTCCGGTTAGATGTGGTTTTATGTGTTAATTTGTGTTTGTTCCAAGTAGAACCTTTGGGAAGACTTGGGTGAAGTCATTGCGATCTTGCTGTAAAACCAGAAACTTTCATGCTCACGAGAATAGCTGTCATTCTTTACAGAAGAGTGCTTTTAGGTTGATTATTTTTGCAGAAGATTAATAGACAAATTCCTCACGTCCACCAGTTTATTTTAGAATTTTTGGAGTTACAGAAGTATTCGAAAGTTACAAATTGCTACAGATTATTCTGTTTTTGACAGATTCTGTTTTTTGTGTGTTGTTTGCTTATTTTGATGAATCTATGAGTAGTACCAGGGGGGTATGAACCGTAGAGAAGTTGGAATACAGTAGGTTTTACACCAATATAAATAAGGAATGAGTTCATTACAGTATCTTAAAGTGGTGATTCGTTTTCTTATAATAACGGAGCTCATGAGAGTTTCTGCTGAAGTTTTGTGTTGTGAAGTTTTCAAGTTTTGGGTAAGGATTTGATGGACTTGGAATAAGGAGTGGCAAGATACTAAGCTTGGGGATGCCCAAGGCACCCCAAGGTAAAATTCAAGGACAACCAAAATCCTAAGCTTGGGGATGCCCTGGAAGGCATCCCCTCTTTCTTCTTCGTCTATCGGTAACTTTACTTGAGGCTATATTTTTATTCACCACATGATATGTGTTTTGCTTGGAGCATCTTGTATGATTTGAGTCTTTGTTTTTTAGTTTAACACAATCATCCTTGATGTACACACCTTTTGGGAGAGACACGCATGAATCGTGATTTATTAGAATACTCTATGTGCCTCACTTATATTATTTTGAGAGTCTTTTAGAACAACATGGTAATTTGCTTTGGTTATAAAATTAGTCCTAATATGATGGGCATCCAAGATGGATATAATAAAAACTTTCATATAAAGTGCATTGAATACTATGATAAGTTTGATTCTTTATTATTGTTTTGAGATATTAAGATGGTGATATTAGAGTCATACTAGTAGAGTAGTTGTGAATTTGAGAGATACTTGTGTTAAAGTTTGCGATTCCCGTAGCATGCACGTATGGTGAACCATTATGTGATGAAGTTGGAGCATGATTTATTTATTGATTGTCTTCCTTATGAGTGGCGGTCGGGGACTAGCGATGGTCTTTTCCTACCTATCTATCCCCCTAGGAGCATGCGTGTAGTACTTCGTTTCGATAACTAATAGATTTTTGCAATAAGTATGTGAATTCTTTATGACTATGTTGAGTCCATGGATTACACGAACTCTCACCCTTCCACAATTGCTAGCCTCTCTTGTGTCGCGCAACTTTCTCTGATACCATACACCCACCATATACCTTCCTCAAAACAACCACCATACCTACCTATTATGGCATTTCCATAGCCATCCCAAGATATATTGTCATGCAACTTTCCACCATTCCGTTTATTATGACATGCTCCATTATTTTCATATTGCCTTGCATGATCATGTAGTTGACATTGTATTTGTGGCAAAGCCATCGTTCATAATTTTTTCATACATGTCACTCTTGATTCATTGCACATCCCGGTACACCGCCGGAGGAATTCACATAGAGTCATATTTTGTTCTAAGTATCGAGTTGTAATTCTTGAGTTGTAAGTAAATAAAAGTGTGATGATCTTTATTATTAGAGAATTGTCCCATGTGAGGAAAGGATGATCGAGACTATGATTCCCCCACAAGTCGGGATGATAATCTGACGAAAAAGAGGCCATAAAAAAGAGAGAAGGCCCAAATAAAGAAATGAGAGAAAAAGAGAGAAGGGACAATGTTACTATCCTTTTTCCACACTTGTGCTTCAAAGTAGCATCGTGATCTTCATGATAGAGAGTCTCCTATGTTGTCACTTTCATATACTAGTGGGAATTTTTCATTATAGAACTTGGCTTGTATATTCCAATGATGGGCTTCCTCAAAGTGCCCTAGGTCTTCATGAGCTAGCAAGTTGGATGCACACCCACTTAGTTTCTTTTTGAGCTTTCATACACTTATAGCTCTAGTGCATCCGTTGCATGGCAATCCCTACTCACTCACATTGATATCTATTGATGGGCATCTCCCTAGCCCGTTGATACGCCTAGTTGATGTGAGACTATCTTCTCCTTTTTGTCTTCTCCACAACCACCCTTCTATTCCACCTATAGTGCTATGTCCATGGCTCACGCTCATGTATTGCGTGAAGATTGAAAAAGTTTGAGAGCATCAAAAGTATGAAACAATTGCTTGGCTTGTCATCGGGGTTGTGCATGATTAAATACTTTGTGTGATGAAGATAGAGCATAGCCAGACTATATGATTTTGCAGGGACAGCTTTATTTGGCCATGTTATTTTGAGAAGACATGATTGCTTTGTTAGTATGCTTGAAGTATTATTGTTTTTTTGTCAACATTAAACTTTTGTCTTGAATCTTTCAGATAAGAAAACTCATGCCACAATAAAGAAAAATTACATGAATAAATATGTTAGGTCGCATTCCACATCAAAAATTTTGTTTTTTACCATTTACCTACTTGAGGACGAGCAGGAATTAAGCTTGGGGATTCTTGATACGTCTCCAACGTATCTGTAATTTTTGATTGTTCCATGCTATTATATTATCTGTTTTGGATGTTTAATGGGCTTTAATACTCTATTTTATATTATTTTTGGGACTAACCTATTAACCAAGGGCCCAATGCATGTTTTTGGTTTTTTCCTATTTTAGAGTTTCGTAGAAAAGGAAGACCAAACAGAGTCCAAACGGAATCAAACCTTCACGATGATCTTTCTTGGACCGAAAGGAAACTAGAAGACTTGGAGATGAAGTCAGAGACATAACGAGGAGGCCACGAAGCAGGAGGGCGCGCCCCCACCCTTGCGGGCCCCTCGTAGCTCCACCGGCCTAGTTCTTTCACCTATATATACTCTTATACCCTAAAAACATCAGGGGGAGCCACGAAACCACTTTTCCACCGCCGCAACCTTCTGTACCCGTGAGATCCCATCTTGGGGCCTTTTTCGGCAATCTGCTGGAGATGGATTTAATCACAGAGGGCTTCTACATCAACACCATTAGCTCTCTGATGAAGTGTGAGTAGTTTACCATAGACCTTTAGGTACATAGTTATTAGCTAGATGGCTTCTTCTCTCTCTTTGATTTTCAATACAAAGTTCTCCTTGATGTTCTTCGAGATCTATTCGATGTAATACTCTTTTGTGGTGTGTTTGCCGAGATCTGATGAATTCTGGATTTCTGATCAAGATTATCTATGAATATTATTTGGTTCTTCTCTGAATTCTTATATGCATGATTTGATATCTTTGCAAGTCTCTTCGAATTATTGGTTTAGTTTGGCCTACTAGATTGATCTTTCTTGCAATGAGAGAAGTGCTTAGCTTTGGGTCCAATCTTGTGGTTTCCTTTCCCAGTGACAATAGGGGCAGCAAGGCATGTATTGTATTGTTGCAATCGGGGATAACAAGATGGGGATTTCATCATATTGCTTGAGTTAATTCCTCTACATCATGTCATCTTGATTAATGCGTTACTCGGTTCTTTATGAACGTAATACTCTAGATGTATGCTGGATAGCAGTCGATGTGTAGAGTAATAGTAGTAGATGCAGGCAGGAGTCGGTCTACTTGACACAGACGTGATGCCTGTGTTCATGATCATTGCCTTAGATGTCATCATAATTATGCGCTTTTCTATCAATTGCTCGGCAGTAATTTGTTCACCCACCGTAATATATGTTATCTCGATAGATGCCACTAGTGAAACCTATGGCCCCCGGGTCTCCTTTCCATATTATTGAATCTCATTTACATCTTGCTAGTTTCTAAACTACTATTTTGCTACCTTTACTTTCCAGTCTATAAACTAAAAATACCAAAAATATTTACTTTATTATCTCTATTAGATCTCACTTTTGTGAGTGACTGTGAAGGGATTGACAACCGCTTTATCACGTTGGTTGCAAGTTCTTGATTGTTTATGCAGGTATTTGGTGACTTGTGCGTCGTCTCATACTGAACTAATACCTTGGTTCTCAAAACTGAGGGAAATACTTACGCTACATTGCTGGATCACCCTTCCCTCTTCAAGGGAAAACCAACGCAAGCTCAAGAGGTAGCACCCACCGATTTGATTTATCCGGCGCCACCGAGTTCATTGACATAGCCACTGCCAGAAACCCTAATCAGTTTGATCTCACCGATAGGATCTCGGTCTCACCGAGATGACCTTGCAAACTCTCTGTTGCCTATTGCAATTATTTCGGTCTCACCTAGATGTGAAATCGGTCCCACCGAGTTTGCTTGACCAAGTTTCTGTTTGCTTATTGTTGAAATTGGTCTCACCGAGTTCATGCAATCGGTCACATCGAGATGAGGTTTTTCATTAACCCTAGCACATCGGTCCCACCGAGTTGACCTTGTCGGTCCCACCAAAGATCCTAACGTTCACATTTTGAACCAAATCGGTCTCACCGAGTTTCACTATTTGGTCTCACTGAGTTTGGTAAATTATGTGTAATGGCTAAATTTTGTGTGGAGGCTATATATACCCCTCCACCCCCTTCTCCATTTGTCAGAGATCCATCAGGACGTGCCTACACTTCCACTACTCATTTTCTGAGAGAGAACCACCTACTCATGTGTTGATACCAAGACATTCCAATCCTACCACAAGAATCTTGATCCCTAGCTTTCCCCAAGTTGCTTTCCACTCAAATCATCTTTCCACCATATCCAAATCTGTGAGAGAGAGTTGAGTGTTGGGGAGACTATCATTTGAAGCACAAGAGCAAGGAGTTCATCATCAACACACCATCTATTACCTTTTGGAGAGTGGTGTCTTCTAGATTGGTTAGGTGTCACTTGGGAGCCTCCTTCAAGATTGTGGAGTTGAACCAAGGAGTTTGTAAGGGCAAGGAGATCACCTACTTCGTGAAGATCTACCCAAGTGAGGCATGTCCTTCGTGGGCGATGGCCATTGTAACGCCCCGGATCCGATGCGTTAGGTGTCTGTCAGTTATTCACCGTTTTTTGCCATGTCATTTGCTTGCGTGTTGCATTTTATCATGTCATCATGTGCATCTCATTTTGCATACGTGTTCATCTCATGCATCCGAGCTTTTTCCCCGTTGTTCGTTTTGCAATCCGGCGCTCCTATGCCCTCCGGCGTTCCCCTTTTGTCTCTCGTTGTGAGCGGGTGTTAAACGTTCTCGGGATGGCCCGAGGTTTGCCAAGCGGCCTTGGTATAGCACCGGTAGACCGCCTGTCAAGTTTCGTGTCATTTGGAGGTCGTCTAGTACTCCAACGGTTAACCGGGTAACCGTAAAAACCCCCTTCTCTTTGCAGCCCAACACCCTTCCAAACTGGCCCAAAACCCATCTAACTCCCCTCCATGCTCTCGATCATTCGATCACGATCGTGTGGGCGAAAACCGCTCCTCATTTGGACTCTCCTAGCTCCTTCTACCTATAAATATGTGTTCCTCCCCGTCCAAATTGCCCGAAACCCTAGATCCACCTCCTCTGCGCCACCGGACACGTCCGGACATCGCCGGACATGTCCGCGCCGCTGCCCGGACCAACCCCGTGCCACCACCTGTCCCGCCGCCGTTCCCCACCGCGCGGCCCGGAGAAGCCCATCGCGGGCCCGCCCGGGCCCAGATCCGCCCGCCGCCATCGCCGGCGCCGCTCGCCGGCCGGCGCTCGCCTCCGCCCAGCCGTGCCCCGCGCCGCGCGGCCCGTCTCCCCGTCGCCCGGATCTCACCGCGGCCTCATCCAGGCGCTGCCTCGTGTTCCTCCGCCCCGGTCCGCTCCTCCAGTGGCCTCGCCGCCGATCGCGCCGACCTCCGTGCCCGTCCCCAGCGCCCTTCGACCACCCCGCTGTCACTGCTCCCTCGCCGGCGCTTGAACTCCGGCGCCGCCGCCGCCGGGCAAGATCGGGAGGAGCCCGATCCCGTCCCGCTGCCGTTGACCGCGCGTGCCCCATGCGTGGGTCGCATCCCCCTCCGACCCAGTGGGTGGCAGCCCAGCCTCCCTGGCCCAGCAACCCCCACCTCCGGCCGGCCTCGTCCTTCGTCGTGTTGGGCCGAGCCCAGGGTGAGCAGCCCGTCTAAACCCCGCCCCGTGCGCGTTTTACTATTCGACGCATGTTCTGTTCTTTTTTGGAAAACTGCTAAGTCCCGAAATTGTCATAATATGTTGCTATGTTCATTGCATCGTGTCTCTGCATCCGTAGCTCAGTTTCGTGCGTGTAATATGTCAAATTGTTCGCCTCAACAAGTACATCATTTCATTCCATTGCATCATATTCATTTGAGGTCATCTTGATGCCTGAATCATCGTTGTAAGAGTGCTTCATGATGTTTTCTACTGTCTGTTAACAGAACGAGCTCTTTTGTCATTTTTGCCATGATTGATGTGTGCATCCTATGAGGTTGATGTCTACATGTGTTTTGATCTATGCTATGTCTTCTTTACAGAGGTGCTTACCATGTATTTTTGTGATCAATGTGGTGACTAGCACAAGCATGCAAACTAGGCATCGTGATGTTGCTGATTTTAGTCCCTGTTCTGCTGTTATTTTGATGCCATGTAAACTTGATGCTACAGAGAGATCCATGCATATTTTGAGATACTTCAGTAAGGGTGTTTTGAACATATGGTTATTTGATATCCATTCATTCCCTTGTTTGCAATTATGGAGTAGTCTAGCATGTCATTTTCGTGCTCTACTTTTGCTTCAAAATGTTTCCTGGCAGATTGTTTACATGTTATTCAATTTAGCCAAGGATGCTATAGTTGATCCTTGCATGCTATGGACTTATTCTTGACTTGGTTTGTTTCACAAACATATCTTCTTGATGATGATATGCTTATCTTGTCATGCAATGACTTGTGGTGAGTGAATCGAGCTTGTTAAGTAGTGTACGCGCTGTTGCTGTTTTGCTAGACTGAATCTGTTATTTCGTGATGCTATATAAACATGTTGCTACTAATCATTCTATGCATAATCTGGAGATGATCATTAAACATGTTTTGTTCTACATGTCATAATCTAACCATACATGCCCTTGGTTGCATTTATAGCTTGATGTAGCTTGTTGTAAACTTGCTCCAAAGTTGCTTCATAATGTTGTTGTCAGCCTGTTTACATTAAGTTTAGTTGTTCCCATGTGTTTTCCTAGTGATCCATGCACCCTATGGACTTGCTATTGCCATGCTTAACTTCACAAATATGTCTTATTACTGTTGGTTGCCTTGCCATGTATTGCTCTATAGTGAGTTGCACAAGCTCATCTACATGCCTTCATAATTATGTTCCTGCCATGTATGAATCTGTATTATAATTTGCCATGTTTACGTGGGTGCCATCATATTTTCTGATCCTTTTTGGCTTATGGTCAGTAAGGAACTCTTGTTCTATGCAATTAGTAGATTCATGCCATGCCTTTGTTTGCCATGATAAGTTCCTGTAACATGTTGTTTGATAGCTCTAAACATTCCATCGTGATGTTATTTTCTGCAAAGTCTGAAATTGTTATAACTTGCAATCTTACCATGTGTGTTTGAGCATGTTCTAGTGATTTCTGGAGATAGCTCAGTGTTCATGTTTTGTTGTGTTTTACCTGTAAATCATGCCCATGCCTTTAGTTATTATGTTGAGATGTTGTAGCATGTTGTTTTGATGCTTGCAATACGCCTAGTTGCTGTTTTGGACAGCTTGTCCTTTAAACTTGTTTCATGTATGTGTGTTGAACCGTTGCTCCGTTTTGATTGTGCTCTATATGAAACTTGCTTAGAATTGCATGTAGTTTCATATTATCATGTTGAATCCTTGTTCTGAGGTGTTTGCTTGATGTTTGTATGCATTTTGCATCAATGCCATGTTTAACTTGTTTTGCTCATATCTTCAAGGCCGTAGCTCCGAACTAAATGAACTTTATATGTAACTTGACTAGAATCTCATGTAGATCATCTTTGTGCATCTTAACTTGCTGTTTAACAACTTGAACATAAGGTTTATTCAGATCTGGACCAATTTCGAAATATGCATATGAGGACTTACCGGAATTGTTATATGTTGTTCCCGGCCTCATTTAAACTTGCCTTGTTGTGTTGCTCTTGTTTGCATCATATCTTGCTATGAGTAGCCTCATCTAGTTTTTTCATGCATCATGCTTGCTGTGCATCATGCCTTGTTCATGTGTGGTGTGTTTACTATGTTATGTGCTTCTTTTCGATAGTTCCTGTTTCGTTGCGGTCGTGAGGATTCGTTCATCTACGGTTGGTTCGGCTTCATCCGTTCGTCTTCTTCATGGATTCGTTCTTCTTCCTTGCGGGACTTCAGGCAAGATGACCGCTACCCTGGATCTCACTACTATCATGGCTATGCTAGTTGCTTCGTTCTATCGCTTTGCCGCGCTACCTATCACCTGTTTATCAAGCCATCCCAAATTGCCATGAACCTCTAACCTTTGACACCTTTCCTACGCAAACCGTTGTTTGGCTATGTTACCGCTTTGCTCAGCCCCTCTTATAGCGTTGTTAGTTGCAGGTGAAGTTTGAAGATCGCTCCATGGTGGACAGGATTTTGGTTGGGATATCACAATATCTCTTATATTATTAATGCATCTATATACTTGGTAAAGGGTGGAAGACTTGGCCTTTTCCTAGTGTTTTGTTCCACTCTTGCCGCCCTAGTTTCCGTCATACCGGTGTTATGTTCCCGGACTTGGCGTTCCTTACGCGGTCGGGTGATTTATGGGACCCCCTTGACAGTTCGCTTTGAATAAAACTCCTCCAGCAAGGCCCAACCTTGGTTTTACCATTTGCCTCACCACCACCTACCCTTCCCCTTGGGTCGGCCAACCCAAGGGTCATCTTTATTTTAGCCCCCCCCCCGGGCCAGTGCTTGTCTAAGTGTTGGTCCGAACTGAGCTGCCCGCGGGGCCACCTCGGGGCAACTTGAGGGTTGGTTTTACTCGTAGCTAGTCTCATCCGGTGTTGCCCTGAGAACGAGATATGTGCAGCTCCTATCGGGATTTGTCGGCGCATCGGGTGGCTTTGCTGGTCTTGTTTTACCATTGTCAAAATGTCTTGTAAACCGGGATTCCATGTCTGATCGGGTCTTCCTGGGAGAAGGTCTATTCCTTCGTTGATCGCGAGAGCTTGTCATGGGCTAAGTTGGGACACCCCTGCGGGGTATAATCTTTTGAAAGCTGTGCCTGCGGTTATAGGCAGATGGGAATTTGTTAATGTCCGGTTGTAGATAACTTGACACCAGATCCGAATTAAAACGCATCAACCGTGTGTGTAGCCGTGATGGTCTCTTCTTGGCGGAGTCCGGGAAGTGAACACGGTTTCTGGGTTATGTTTGACGTAAGTAGGAGTTCAGGATCACTTCTTGATCATTACTAGTTGACGACCGTTCCACTTGCTCTCTTCTCGCTCTTATTTGCGTATGTTAGCCACCATATCATGCTTAGTCGCTGCTGCAGCCTCACCACTTTACCCCTTCCTTTCCCTTTTAAGCTTTTCTAGTCTTGATACCCATGGTAATGGGATTGCTGAGTCCTCGTAGCTCACAGATTACTACAACAACAGTTGCAGGTACAGGTTATGCGATGATCATGACGCGAGAGCGCTGTTTGCTTGTGTTGGAGTTCTTCTTCTGCTTCTTCTTCGATCAGGGGATAGGTTCCAGGTCGGCAGCCTGGGCTAGCAGGGTGGATGTCGTTTGAGTTTCTGTTTGTGTTTCATTCGTAGTCGGATGATGCTCTTATGTATTGTGATGTTGTATTCGTGTGGCATTGTTTGCCTCTTGTATGTATCCCCATCTATTATGTAATGCTGATGTAATGATATCCACCTTGCAAAAGCGTTTCAATATGCGGGTCTATCCATGGTGGGACCTTCGAGTTCCTTTTGGATAGGGTCGCATATTGGGCATGACAAGTTTGTATCAGAGCCTCGACCGACCCTAGGAGCCCCCTTGATTGATCGTGTAGTTTGGCCGTTGTTGAGTCTAGAAGAAAACTCTTTTCGGAGTCTAGTTATATCGGAGAGTAGGAATTCTTTTTACTCCTCAGCCCCTTCGTCGCTCTGGTGAGGAATCTTGACGTAGGTGTTTTGAATTACTTCTCTTCCCCTTTCAAATTTTTCTTTAGGATCACGCAGTTGGTTTTCCGTTCATTGTTCCTCAGCTCTTTTTATCCGGTGCATTTCTCGTCAAGTAGACTCGATCCTCTTCATCTTTGAGTTCAATCCTCAGTTGTTTTATTTTCCCACCCGCCCTCCCTTTTCTTCTTTAATCCGGAGTCCGTAATCGAGTATCCATCCTACTCGTGTGAAGTCTTTGCTTTCTTTCCTCAATCATTTCAACCGGTGAATTCTCGTCTCGATGGACATTCTTCATCTCTTTTCTTCTCCGGTGGAGTCAATTCTAATTTTGGGTGTTAATCGCATTCTTTTTCTTGGATCAAGAGTTTTCCCTGCTCGTTCGCCTCTCGCCAGTTTATCATTCCGGAGCTCAAGACATCTCAGGAGATTCGTCTGTGTTCCAATTAATTCGATGTTTTCACCTCATTCAAATATTTCAATTGTTCCGGTGCTTCATATATCTCTTCAATAATCCTTTTCAACGGTGTTTCTCTTCAGTGGGCCCTAACCCACAGGTCTTTTCCCAGGATCATACCTGACTCTTCTAATTTTCCCGGAGTTATTCTCAAATACTTTTCAAAGTGTGACGTAAGTATGAATTTCATCAGTCAGATGCCTTTCCAAGATCGATTTCAATTCATTTCATTGTTGGATCAACCTTTTCATTTTTCTTTCTCCCGGAGTATCTCAGTAATTTTGGTGATGTTTCTCGTCGTCATATGAAGATCGAAGAAGAGTTCCTCTTAAATCTTGCCCGTTCTTGCGAAGTTCCGTGGTTCTAGCTTCATGCTATCCTCTCGAATTATTCTATTTGTCAGATATTCCTTTTCTTAACCATCCGGAGTTTGTCAGAAGTTGTTCTCCCGTTCTTTTTCATCGGAGACCATCGTTCCAGAAGAATTCTTTGTCCTCAGATTTCAGCTCTTTATCCCGGTGCTTCGTTCAAGTGTTCTTCAATCAGCTCATGATCTCTTTGTTCTTCTGCATATGAATCCCCTCAAGCATATTTGTTCTTCTAATTCTTCCCGGTGATTCAGTCCTTTTCTTCAATCATTTCCGAACTCTTATGGTGGTTCCTTCAGATTCTTTTCCTTGGTTATCATATTAATCCATTTCGTTCTTTCCAATCCTACCAGTGGTTCATGAAGACCTTCTCAAGTTTGTGATATGTCACTTCTCAATCTTTTTCAAGAAGAATAAGTAGTATGCAAAATACTTTGCTAGTCATCAATTTAATTTGATGAGGATAAGCATACAATAAATCTTATTCTTATTTCATCAGAGTGTTTAATCCTTTCCTTCGGAGTTTGTTCTTGATGAATAAATTCTAGTTCCAAGTGTTTTCGTCTTTTCTTTCCGGAGTGCAAATTTCCTCGGCCATTTTGTCAGAACCTCCATCTAAATCATCGCAAGGCTCATCTTATTCTTTCATCCTTCATTCTATCGCATCATCCTTTTATTACCGGAGTTCTTCATGGTGGTTCTTCATGATTTAATTCATTCTTCAAGAGTGCATCAAGATTCTTGTTGGTGGAGTTCAAGTATCATTTCTTCTCGCATCTCGAAGTGCAATTAATTCTCTGTATTCTTTTGAAGTGGAGTTTTGCATTCCTTCGTTCTTCTCAGCTATTCTATCATTTCCGTTTGCGGCTGGTTATCACCTCATAATTTCTGAGATCTTATCCATAAGTTCACGACAAGCTTATTCTTTCGTTGTTGAATTTTCTCAACAACTCCATTCAATCTTTTCTTCTAAGGTTGCTTTCTATTTCATTCGTGGCACAAGTTGTCATTTTCTTCTCCGTTCTTTTCTTTTAACTCTTTTAATTCTTTTCGGAGGTTTTGTGTCATGTCTTCATCAAGTATCATTCCATCCTCTCTAGTTCATGTTCTATTCCTTCCATTCTAGCCAGAGTGCTGCCTAAATCGTTTCAGCCTTATTCGTTTCTTATCTCGTTCTAACCGGAGTGGTTTCATAGTCTATCTGATTCCGTGAGCTTTTGATTCTCGTCATTCTCATCGTTCCTCTCTTATTCTCGAGTGCTCTCGTTTCTTTGCTTCTTCTTTTGAGTTCTTGCTTCACCTCATCCCTTTTTCCCTTCCGTCTCGGTCCTAAGATCTCGGGACGAGATCTCTTGTTAGTGGAGGAGTGTCGTAACGCCCCGGCTCCGATGCGCCAGGTGTCTGTCAGTTATTCGCCGTCTTTTGCCATGTTATTTGCTTGTGTGCTGCATTTTATCATGTCATCATGTGCATCTCATTTTGCATACGTGTTCGTCTCATGCATCCGAGCTTTTTCCCCGTTGTTTGTTTTGGAATCTGGTGCTCCTATGCCCTCCGGCGTTCCCCTTTTGTCTCTCATTGTGAGCGGGTGTTAAACATTCTCGGAATGGCCCGAGGTTTACCAAGCGGCCTTGGTATAGCACCGGTAGACCGCCTGTCAAGTTTCGTGCCATTTGGAGGTCGTTTGGTACTCCAACGGCTAACCGGGTAACCGTAAAACCCCCCTTCTCTTTGCAGCCCAACACCCTTCCAAATTGGCCCAAAACCCATCTAACTCCCCTCCATGCTCTCGGTCGTTCGATCACGATCGTGTGGGCGAAAACCACTCCTCATTTGGACTCTCCTAGCTCCCTCTACCTATATATATATGTGTTCCTCCCCATCCAAATCGCCCGAAACCCTAGATCCACCTCCTCTGCGCCACCGGACATGTCCGTGCCGCTGCCCCGGACCAACCCTGTGCCGCCACCTGTCCCGCCACCGTTCCCCACCACGCGGCCCGAGGAAGCCCATCGCGGGCCCGCCCGGGCCCAGATCCGCCCGCCGCCATCGCCGGCGCCGCTCGCCGGCCGGCGCTCGCCTCCGCCCGGCCGTGCCCCGCGCCCCGCGGCCCGTCTCCCCGTCGCCCGGTGCCTTCGGCGCCGCGCCGCCCCGAGTGCTCGCCGGAGCAGGAGCCCCCGCGCCGCCCGGATCTCACCATCGCCGGCCGCGGCCTCGTCCAGGCGCTGCCCCGTCTGCCTCCGCCCTGGTCCACTCCTCCAGTGGCCTCGCCGCCGACCGCGCCGACCTCCGCGCCCGTCCCCAGCGCCCTTCGACCACCCCGCCATCGCTGCTTCCTCGCCGGCGCTTGAAATCCGGCGCCGCCGCCGCCGGGCAAGATCGGGAGGAGCCCGATCCCGTCCCGCTGCCGTTGACCGCGCGTGCCCCATGCGTGGGCCGCATCCCCCTCCGGCCGAGTGGGTCCCAGCCCAGCCTCCCTGGCCCAGCAACCCCCACCTCTGGCCGGCCTCGTCCTCCGTCGTGTTGGGCCGAGCCCAAGGTGAGCAGCCCGTCTAAACCCCGCCCCGTGCGCGTTTTACTATTCGACGCATGTTCTGTTTTTTTTGGAAAACTGCTGTCCCGAAATTGTCATAATATGTTGCTATGTTCATTGCATCGTATCTCTGCATTCGTAGCTCAAGTTCATGCGTGTAATATATCAAATTGTTCGTCTCAACGAGTACATCACTTCATTCCATTGCATCATATTCATTTGAGGTCATCTTCATGCCTGAATCATCGTTGTAAGAGTGCTTCATGATGTTTTATGATGTCGGTTAACAGAACGAGCTCTTTTGTCATTTTTGCCATGATTGATGTATGCATCCTATGAGGTTGATGTCTACATGTGTTTTGATCTATGCTATGTCTTCTTTACAGAGGTGCTTACCATGTATTTTTGTGATCAATGTGGTGACTAGCACAAGCATGCAAACTAGGCATCGTGATGTTGCTGATTTTAGTCCCTGTTCTGCTGTTATTTTGATGCCATGTAAACTTGATGCTACAGAGAGATCCATGCCTATTTTGAGATACTTCAGTAAGGGTGTTTTGAACATATGGTTATTTTCTATCCATTCATGCCCTTGTTTGCAATTATGGAGTAGTCTAGCATGTCATTTTCGTGCTCTACTGTTGCTTCCAAATGTTTCCTGGCAGATTGTTTACATGTTATTCAATTTAGCCAAGGACGCTATAGTTGATCCTTGCATGCTATGGACTTATTCTTGACTTGGTTGGTTTCACAAACATGTCTTCTTGATGATGCTATGCTTATCTTGTCATGCAATGACTTGTGGTGAGTGAATCGAGCTTGTTAAGTAGTGTACGCGCTGTTGCTGTTTTGCTAGGCTGAATCTGTTATTTCGTGATGCTATATAAACATGTTGCTACTAATCATTATATGCATAATCCGGAGATGATCATTAAACATGTTTTGTTCTACATGTCATACTATAACCATACATGCCCCTGGTTGCATTTATAGCTTGCTGTAGCTTGTTGTAAACTTGCTCCAAAGTTGCTTCATAATGTTGTTGTCAGCCTGTTTACATTAAGTTCAGTTGTTGCCATGTGTTTTCCTAGTGATCCATGCACCCTATGGACTTGCTATTGCCATGCTTAACTTCACAAATATGTCTTCTTACTGTTGGTTACCTTGCCATGCCATGTATTGCTCTGTAGGGAGTTGCACAAGCTCATCTACATGCCTTCATAATTATGTTCCTGCCATGTATGAATCTGTATTATAACTTGCTATGTTTACGTGGGTGCCATCATATTTTCTGATCCTTTTTGGCTTATGGTCAGTAAGGAACTCTTGTTCTATGCAATTAGTAGATTCATGCCATGCCTTTATTTGCCATGATAAGTTCCTGTAACATGTTGTTTGATAGCTCTAAACATTGCATCGTGATGTTATTTTCTGCAAAGTCTGAAATTGTTATAACTTGCAATCTTGCCATGTGTGTTTGAGCATGTTCTAGTGATTTCTGGAGATAGCTCAGTGTTCATGTTTTGTTGTGTTTTACCTGTACATCTTGCCCATGCCTTTAGTTATTATGTTGAGATGCTGTAGCATGTTGTTTTGATGCTTGCAATATGCCTAGTTGCTGTTTTGGACAGCTTGTCCTTTAAACTTGTTTCATGTGTGTGTGTTGAACCGTTGCTCCATTTTGAGTGTGCTCTATATGAAACTTGCTTAGAATTGCATGTAGTTTCATATTATCATGTTGCATCCTTGTTTTGAGGTGTTTGCTTGATGTTTGTATGCATTTTGCATCAATGCCATGTTTAACTTGTTTTACTCATATCTTCTAGGCCGTAGCTCCGAACTAAATGAACTTTATATGTAGCTTGACTAGAATCAAGTGTAGATCATCTCTGTGCATCTTAACTTGCTGTTTAACAACTTGAACATAAGGTTTATTCAGATCTGGACCAATTTCGAAATATGCATATGAGGACTTACCGGAATTGTTATATGTTGTTCCCGGCCTCATTTAAACTTGCCTTGTTGTGTTGCTCTTGTTTGCATCATCTCTTGCTATGAGTAGCCTCGTCTAGTTTTGTCATGCATCATGCTTGTTGTGCATCATGCCTTGTTCATGTGTGGTGTGTTTACTATGTTATGTGCTTCTTTTCGATAGTTCCTGTTTCGTTGCGGTCGTGAGGATTCATTCGTCTACGGTTGGTTCGGCTTCATCCGTTCGTCTTCTTCATGGATTCGTTCTTCTTCCTTGCGGGATTTGAGGCAAGATGACCGCTACCCTGGATCTCACTACTATCATTGCTATGCTAGTTGCTTCGTTCCATCGCTTTGCTGCGCTACCTATCACCTGTTTATCAAGCCATCCCAAATTGCCATGAACCTCTAACCTTTGACACCTTTCCTACGCAAACCGTTGTTTGGCTATGTTATCGCTTTGCTCAGCCCCTCTTATAGCGTTGTTAGTTGCACGTGAAGTTTGAAGATCGGTCCATGGTGGACAGGATTTTGGTTTGGATATCACAATATCTCTTATATTATTAATGCATCTATATACTTGGTCAAGGGTGGAAGACTCGGCCTTTTTCCTAGTGTTTTGTTCCACTCTTGCCGCCCTAGTTTCCGTCATACCGGTGTTATGTTCCCGGATTTTGCGTTCCTTACGCGGTCGGGTGATTTATGGGACCCCCTTGACAGTTCGCTTTGAATAAAACTCCTCCAGCAAGGCCCAACCTTGGTTTTACCATTTGCCTCACCACCACCTACCACTGGTGGAAAAAGGGCCTTTGGTCGCGGTTCGCAACTGCCATTAGTCGCGGTTGCGCAACCGCGACCGAACGGGCGCGACTAAAGGCCCCACCCTTTAGTCGCGGTTGCTTAAGAACCGCGACTAAAGGCCCGTCCACGTGGGCGCCAGGCGGCCGTCGGGGCGGAGGACCTTTAGTCGCGGTTCTTCTGGCCAACCGCGACTAAAGGCCGCCGCAGGTTTAGGGTTTTAGCCCCCCCTAAACCTGTTTTCTGTTTAATTTGTATTGTTTTATTTCTTTTGTGCTTTATTTTAATTTTGAAGGAGTTTCACATATTCTACGGTACTACATACATGCATATGAATGTACAATTTCAAACAAATTTGAAATTAGAACCAAAAAGAATTCAAGAGGAATATACAATATATATTCAATATCATCGGATGACCATATACAATTTTGAACAACTTTCCATACATAATTTAATGCATATAAAGTTCTACGTCCTCGTAATGGTGTTCTCCTTTAGGATGGAGGACTTCCCTCCTGAACCATCCAGCTAGTTCCTCTTGAAGTGGTCGGAAGCGAGCTTCTGGACTAAGCATCATCCGGAGGTTATTCCTCTGAGCATTGGTATCACTCGGAACCCGCTCAGAGGTGTATCTCCGGATCATCTCACAGACATAGTATGCACATAGATTGGTCCCCGCTGGCTGAATATCCTCACCATTCTTAGCCTTTGCCCTTTTGAATTCTAGCTCTTTTTTGAATTCACCGACCTTTGTATCTACGAACCGTCTCCAAACCCTACGAGGCAAAGAAAATTAAATGAACAAGAGAGTTATTAGTTACTTGATATTAGGAAATGAACGAAATAGGCCGATCGATATAGAGCGCAAATGAATGAAAATAATTACTTCTGCAGCATTCTTCTAATGTCGACCCAAAGCTTTGGATCCTTATTCAGAGAGTCGTGGACGAGACATTCTGAGGTGTCAACTTTAATTACTAGCAGAATCCAGTGGAACCTGCGGACACGATACATGCACAGTACGTCATGCATAACTCATCGATTAGCCGGCCACATACCATGCATGGAGTAAACAAAAGAGAATGTGCTCAAGACAGAAACACTCACCCAAAATGGTAAGGAAATAGAATATCACTTTTGAGTTCCTGCTTTGTAAGAAACTGCCACAGGTCTGCCTCCATGTCGGCGGGGTGATGCTCCAACACATATCCATTAACGATGTGTGGGTCAATGAACCCAACATCATGGATGTTCCCTTACTCTGCATTCCTTAATCTTCATTCTGCATGTGTAATAGCGGACACAACAATATAGTTAGGACATATATATAGTGCAGGCAATATGAACGAGATGGGGTAGAAATAAATCACTTACAGAACATAGCAACTAATGATAGATTTGTCGAGCTCGCGCAGATTGAAAAGCTGGAACAATTCACTCAGATGAATTTGTACATAGTAATGTTTGAAGTGATGCTCATATCTAACTTCCGCATAAATATATTCTTTGGCGTTTTTATTTTTTATGTAACCCTTGTACCATTTCAGCAGACCTTTCATTTGTGGAGGTAGATCCTCTTCCTGCGCAGGCTCGACGAGAGGCCCATTCTTCACATATGTAATTACTACCTCCTTCACTGGCGCCTCATCAAGGCCTAACAGTTCACGAAGAGTAATACCTAAGTTGGCCGCTTGTTCTCTGGCACTCGTTACAGTCAATCCATGTGCTGCCGCAGCTGCTATGATATCGGGGTCATCCGGACCGGCGGCTTTCACTATAAGCGGGGCAATCGATTGTTTACTTTGTTCCCCGAGCTGGGCAACTCGTTTCCCGCTTTTTTTACTTTCTAATTCCGTTTTCTCGGCCTCCTCCAAGGCTTTGTTCTCCTGGTTCTCCGCCCGCTCTTTCTTCTCCATCAACATGAGTGCCTGCCTACGAAGTTCACGTGCATAGTCGTCAGGCATTTTCTTCGCGGCTTGGGACGGTGTGCTCAAAAATGACTTAGCCCACTTCTTTTGCTCATCAGAAAATACTGGCTTGGGCTCGGGCTCTCTTTTCTTCTTGCAGTCCGCCTTCCATTTCTCATGATCAGCAGCCGCGGCCGCGGCAGTTTCCTCGGCACTACGTTCCCAAGGCCTTGTGGGGAGAGGCTTCAATGATGGCTCCGGTACCTTTGTGGTCTTAGGTACACAAGGGTCCGGGTTAATAATCCAGGACTGCTTCTGCTTCTTTGCCGGAGGTGGATTGGGGGGCGGCGTCTGATCACCCGCCGGACGAGGACTGGGGGGCGGCGTCTGATCACCCGCCGGACGTTGTGGACTGGGGGGCGTCGGCTAACGTGACGGAGGTGTAGGTGAACCGCCACCACCGTAGGGGGGTGGACTTGTTTTCCTTGGCGCCTCGCCTGGAAACTTGATAAACTTCTTTTGCCATAGTCAGCTACACGGCGGGCGCCTCGCAGACAACCTTCTTTGCTTCGTACGTACTGGAGGGCAACTCGTTATTCTTTGGAAACATATTCTTCAACATTTTCAGCAAGTTTTCAAATGCCGAGTCAGCTACACCTGCCTGTGCCTTCCATTTCAGCAAATCCAGTGTGCAGCCTAGCTTTTTCAGACCATCATCGCATCCAGGGTACAACGACTTTCTGTGATCCTCTAACATGCGATCCAAATTCTCCCTCTCCTTTTCAGTTTCGCAGCGTCTCCGTGCATCAGCAATGGTCCGACCAAGATCATCAACGGTCTCATCACGTGCCTCTTCTTCACCTTCACCTTCACCTTCCCCTTCACCTTCCCCTTCACCTTCCCCTTCACCTTCAGCATCCTCCATGAAAGTATCACCGAAATGAGCAAGATAGCTTTCATCGATGAAATCATCCCCTTCTTCATCTTCTTCCATTATAACCCCTCTTTCTCCATGCTTGGTCCAACAATTATAGCTTGGCATGAAACCGTGCCGAAGCAGGTGCAGGTGAACTTCTCTTGAGGAAGAGTAACCCTTCTGATTCTTACAGTCAACACATGGACAGATAACAAAACCCTTCTGCTTGTTCGCATTAGCCACTACGAGGAAATCTTTCAAACCCGTAGTGAACTCGCGGGAGAGTCGGTTACCGTACACCCATTGCCGATTCATCTGCATTATTATAATATAAAATATATAATTAACCATCATGCATTTGTTAAAGTAACTAGCTATAAACAATAGAAATTAAACAATGAACAACACACATGCATATTTTATCAATGACACACATGCATGAAAGGTTCAAGTTGCTAACCGCGATCGAGGAGGAACCTCAAGTGTGGCTCCAACACTTCATATCATGTTTGTTCACGCTGTTGGGCATTTCATCAAACACCTTGTGTGCATAAGAGGAACCAAAAGCAAACCTACACCCCCTTGTGAAGAGAAGTGGCACCAAATGGCTAAGTGAGTGCGCTGAACTGGTATATATAGGGGAGGAGCTTTAGTCGCGGTTGGCCAAGCCAACCGCGACTAAAGGCCTTTGGGCACCTTTAGTCGCGGTTGGCCTGGCCAACCGCGACTAAAGCCCCTCACGTGCACCAGCTGGCCACCGAGCGCCCTGGCCCAAGCCTTTGGTCGCGGTTCGTCTGCCGAACCGCGACTAAAGACTTCATTAGTCGCGGTTCCTACAGTTTCGCGACTAATGGGGCTGGACAGAAGCCTCTTTTTCTACCAGTGTACCCTTTCCCTTGGGTCGGCCAACCCAAGGGTCATCTTTATTTTAGCCCCCCCCCCGGGCCAGTGCTTGTCTAAGTGTTGGTCCGAACTGAGCTGCCTGCGGGGCCACCTCGGGGCAACTTGAGGGTTGGTTTTACTCGTAGCTAGTCTCATCCGGTGTTGCCCTGAGAACGAGATATGTGCAGCTCCTATCGGGATTTGTCGGCGCATCGGGTGGCTTTGCTGGTCTTGTTTTACCATTGTCGAAATGTCTTGTAAATCGGGATTCCGAGTCTGATCGGGTCTTCCTAGGAGAATGTCTATTCCTTCATTGATCGCGAGAGCTTGTCATGGGCTAAGTTGGGACACCCCTGCAGGGTATAATCTTTCGAAAGCTATGCCTGCGGTTATAGGCAGATGGGAATTTGTTAATGTCCGGTTGTAGATAACTTGACACCAGATCCGAATTAAAACGCATCAACCGTGTGTGTAGCCGTGATGGTCTCTTCTCGGCGGAGTCCAGGAAGTGAAAACGGTTTCTGGGTTATGTTTGACGTAAGTAGGAGTTCAGGATCACTTCTTGATCATTACTAGTTGACGACCGTTCTGCTTGCTCTCTTCTCGCTCTTATTTGCGTATGTTAGCCACCATATCATGCAGCGACTTGCTCTCTTCTCGCTCTTATTTGCGTATGTTAGCCACCATATCATGCTTAGTCGCTGCTGCAGCCTCACCACTTTACCCCTTCCTTCCCCTTTTAAGCTTTGCTAGTCTTGATACCCATGGTAATGGGATTACTGAGTCCTCGTGGCTCACAGATTACTACAACAACAGTTGCAGGTACAGGTTATGCGATGATCGTGACGCGAGAGCACTGTTTGCTTGTGTTGGAGTTCTTCTTCTGCTTCTTCTTTGATCAGGGGATAGGTTCCAGGTCGGCAGCCTAGGCTAGCAGGGTGGATGTCGTTTGAGTTTCTGTTTGTGTTTCATTCGTAGTCGGATGATGCTCTTATGTATTGTGATGTTGTATTCATGTGGCATTGTTTGCCTCTTGTATGTATCCCCATCTATTATGTAATGTTGATGTAATGATATCCACCTTGCAACCATTACCCTTCATGGGTTGAAGTCTCCACCGACGTGGATGTACGATAGCACCACCTATCGGAACCACGCCAAAAATCTCCATCTCTCCAATTGTGATTGCACACTCCAATCCCATCCCTCTACTTTCTTGCAAATTCCGTGATTTACTTGCCGCTTCTCATATACTCTTACCGTGCTTGCTTGAAATGTATTGTGAATGTTTAAAATTGTGCTAATCTCCAACCTCAACCTGAAGAACTTGAAAATTTCTACCTTTACTTGTTGAGGGTCTAATCACCCCCCTCTAGACACCTCTTCTCGATCCTTTCAATTGGTATCAAAGCATTGGTCTCCATTGCTTTGGTTTAATCACCATTGGAGGAAGATGGATGAGTCTACGATTGGGAGTATTATACATAGAGTGCCTATACTTGATGGAGAGTTCTATAATGCTTGGAAAAATGAGATGCTTGATATTTTCAATGAATATCAATTGAACAAGTACATTACTAGCCCTTGTGTGCCCCTTATTGATCCATTGCATCCTGCCCCTGATGAATCTATTGGCATGATTCACAATCTTAGAACAGTCAATCTTATCACTAGAGGATTGCCTAGAAATTTGATTGCATGCTTACCAACTCATGAATGTGCTTACTCCATATGGAGATATCTTGAGGAACGCTTTCCAGATTATTCCTTAAAAAATTTATATGAGATTCTTCACAAGTCCATTGCTTTAAATAAGATGAATCCTAATGATCCTAAGTTTGGTGACTGTCTATTTGAGCTTCGTGACCTTATGCGTGCCAAATGAGATGTTGGAATCATTAGTAACATCATCTATGAAGTCATTAGAATTCATAAAGATGCACATTGTCATGATCATAAATCTAATGAATCACTCTCTCTAGGTGAAAATCAATCACAAGACAATGTTGAACATGGATACTATGATGAGGATGATGGTAGTCACTTTGATCTCGATGAGTCTATGAGACATTTTGGTCTTATGGCTAACCTTCGTGGCTAGATGGCTGGAGGAAAGGAATGGGTCCTTGAGAGTGGATGTACCGATCACAATACCGGAGACAAGGATATGTTTCGTGAGCTTGCTGAAAATGATGACCCTCGAAAGTATGTCACTTTTGGTGATAACTCAAAGGGTAAGGTGGTTGGCCTTGGTAAGGTGGCCATCTCACATGACAGGTCCATACAAAATGTTATGCTCATTGAATCTCTTGGCTATAATTTAATTTTTGTATCTAGACTAGCCGATTTCGGTTTCAATGTCCTATTTACTGAAGTAGATTGCCAAGTGTTTCGAAGAAATAATCATAATATGGTCTTTACCGGTATACATAGAGGTGATCTATACATTGTTGCTTTCACTACAAAGGCTCAACCTAGAACTTGCTTAATTGCTAAATCTTCTAAAGGTTGGTTATGGCATAGACGGTTAGGTGATGTGGGCATGCGAAATCTTGATAACCTTATTAAAGATGATCATATCCTTGGTGTTGAAGATATATTTGATAAGGATAGACTTTGCAGTGCTTGCCAAGCAGGAAAACAAGTTGGAGGAAGTCATCCCGTGAAGAACATCATGACCATGAGAAGACCACTCGAGCTACTTAACATGGATCGTTTTGGTCCCAACGCCTACAAGAGTCTCGGTGGTAACTCATTCGGATTGCTCATTGTTGATGACTTTTCAAGATTTACGTGGGTGTTCTTTCTTGATGATAAATCGCAGGTCCAAAGGATCTTCAAGAACTTCGCTAGGAAGGCCCAAAATCAATTTGAAGTGAAGATCAAGAAGGTTCGCAGCAACAATGGAATGGAGTTCAAGAACGCCAATGTGGACACCTTTCTTGACGAAGAAGGTATTTCACATGAGTTCTCGGCTACGTAAAAGCCTCAACAAAATGGAGTTGTTGAGAGGAAGAACCGGACTCTTATTGAGATGGCAAGAACGATGCTTGATGAGTACAAGACGCTAAAACACTTTTTGATATCTTTTTTTGCCAAGTGAGGTGAGATGACAAATTTTTTCCTCTGTATTGAACTCGGCCTCACTGATTTTTTCCTATCGGCTAGACCAAACTATAATGTTCCATTGCAGTGTGTTCATCAATACAACTGACAAGGATGAACCTGGTCTAACTGATATGCATCATCTCTGACACTGCCAACTCGGTGTCACAGATGTAAAAGAATTGGCATTACCGATTTCACTACTGAGAAAACATTTTGCCATTGCAATTGTCATTTCTTTTCCAGCTCCACTCGATGATTCATATCCTATACTCGCCTCTGAAACTACATGCTGCTTTTTCATGTGACTCAAGGACCAAACCTGTTTCACTCATGCTCCAGAAGATCCCTTCTTGGAAATTGTTGTCAAAGGGGAGAGGGAGCACATCAAAGCTTATCACATAAGAGGAAAAGCATACTCTAAGCTTCTCTAGATGCCTATTATCCATAGAGGAGAGAAGTCACATGTCTTTAAGAGGGGAAAGACATGGTAGTAGATGTTTCTTTGTGTCTTTGCTCTGATTTTCTATTACCCTATATTCTCCCATTAACCAATATCAGATTCAGGGGGAGAAAGAGTTCATAACTAAGGGAAGAAAATATTTGGAATTCATTGCATATCTTTATTCCTTGGGATATGTCTATATCCAAATAGAGTACTAAGTGCTCACTCACTACATGTTATCCCAATCTTGGTACTCTTGTGGTTTCTTGTTCTTGCTCTGATTAGTAGATGTTATTGTGTTATCTAACCCTATTTTCTCAAGTTCATCTCTTCCAAAGTCAGCTCAAGACCACAAGGCAAGTATATGCATGACACTCATGTGCATGATGATCTCTTGCTGATGTACATATTGTTTGCAAGAAGGACCCATGAACATGAAGGTACATTTTCTGTATTTACATCACTTGCTCTGATGCATATAGCCAACATACATGTAACTCATTGCTTGCTCTGACATGCTTATGAAGGAAATATGCCCTAGAGGAAATAATAAAGTTATTATTTATTTCCTTATTTTATGATAAAGGTTTATTATTCATGCTGGAATTGTATTAACCGGAAACTTAGTACATGTGTGAATACATAGACAAAACATATTGTCCTTAGTATGCCTCTACTTGACTAGCTCGTTTATCAAAGATGATTATGTTTCCTAACCATAGACATGTGTTGTGATTTGATGAACAGGATCACATCATTAGGAGAATGATGTGATGGACATGACCCATCCGTTAGCTTAGCATTATGAACGTTTCAGTTTCATTGCTACTGCTCTCTTCATGACTTATACATGTTCCTCAGACTATGAGATTATGCAACTCCCGAATACCAGAGGAACACTTTGTGTGCTACCAAACGTCACAATGTAAAAGTGTGATTATAAAGGTGTTCTACAGGTGTCTCCGAAAGTGTTTGTTGGGTTGGCATAGATCAAGATTAGGATTTGTCACTCCGTGTTTCGGAGAGGTATCTCTGGGCCCTCTCGATAATACTCATCACTATAAGCCTTGCAAGCATTGTAACTAATAATTTAGTTGCGAGATGAAGTATTACGGAACGATTAAAGAGACTTACCGGTAACGAGATTGAACTAGCTATTGAGATACCGGCGATCGAATCTCGGGCAAGTAAACATACCGATGACAAAGGGAACAATGTATGTTGTTATGCGGTTTGACTGATAAAGATCTTCGTAGAATATGTAGGAACCAATATGAGAATCTAGGTTCCGCTATTGGTTATTGACCGGAGATGAGTCTCGGTCATGTCTACATAGTTGTCGAACCCGTAGGGTCCGCACTCTTAACGTTTTGTGACGATTTGTATTATGAATTATGTGATTTGATGACCGAAGTTTGTTCGGAGTTCCGGATGAGATCGGGGACATGACGAGGAGTCTCGAAATGGTCGAGACGTAAAGATCGATATGTTGGAAGGCTATATTCGGACATCAGAAAGGTTCCGAGTGATTCTGGTATTTTTGGAGTACCGGAGAGTTACGGGAATTCGCCGGGAGAAGTATTGGGCCTTATTGGGCCATACGGGAATAGAGGAGGCAGGCCAAAGGGAAGGAGGTGCCCCCCATGGGTCCAAATTGGACTAGGGGAAAGGGGGCGGTGCCGCCCCTTGCCCTTTCCTACTCCCTCTCTCTTTCCCTCTTTCTTCTCTCCTACTTCGGAAAGGAAAAGGGGAATCCTACTAGGACTTGGGAGTCCTAGTAGGACTCCCTACACTTAGCGCCCCCCCCCCCTCTAGGGCCAGCCTCCTCCTCCTGTCTCCTTTATATATGTGGCCAGGGGGCACCCCAATAGCACAATAGACAACACAAGTTGACATTGTTTAGCCGTGTGCGGTGGCTCCCTCCACAATTACACCTCGGTCATATCATCATAGTGCTTAGGCGAAGCCCTGCGACGGTAACTTCATCATCACCGTCACCATGCCGTCGTGCTGATGAAACTCTCCCTCTGCCTCAACTGGATCAATAGTACGAGAGACGTCCCCGATCTGAACATTTGCTGATCGCGAAGGTGCCTTACGTTCGGTGCTAAGATCGGTCGGTCGGATCGTGAAGTCGTATGACTACATCAACCGCATTGTCATAACGCTTCCACCTACGGTCTACGCGGGTACGTGGACAACACTATCCCCTCTCATTGCTATGCATCACCATGATCTTGCGTGTGTGTTGGAATTTTTTTGAAATTACTACGTTCCCCAACAGTGGCATCCGAGCCTGGTTTATGGGTAGATGTTATATGCACGGGTAGAACACAAAGAGTTGTCGGCGATAATAGTCATACTGCTTACCAGCATGTCATACTTTGATTCGCTGGTATTGTTGGATGAAGCGGCTCAGACCGACATTACGCATACTCTTACGCGAGACTGGTTCTACTGACATGCTTCTCACAAAGGTGGCTAGTGAGTGTCAGTTTCTCCAACTTTAGCTGAATCGAGTGTGGCTACGCCCGGTCCTTGTTGAAGGTTAAAACAACACATACTTGACAAAAAATCATTGTGGTTTTGCTGCGTAGGTAAGTACGGTTCTTGCTCAGCCCGTAGCAGCCATGTAAAACTTGCAACAACAAAGTAGAGGATGTCTAACTTGTTTTTGCAGGGCATGTTGTGATGTGATATGGTCAAGACATGATGCTAAATTTTATTGTATGATATGATCATGTTTTGTAACGGAGTTATCTGCAACTGGCAAGAGCCATATGGTTGTCGCTTTATTGTATGAAATGCAATCGCCATATATTGCTTTACTCTATCACTAAGCAGTAGCTATAGTCGTAGAAGCAATAGTTGGCGGGACAACGATGCCATAATGGAGATCAAGGTGTCGCGCCGGTGACGATGGTGATCATGATGGTGCTTTGGAGATGGAGATCAAAGGCACAAGATGATGATGGCCATATCATATCACTTATATTGATTGCATGTGATGTTTATCTTTATTTTGCATCTTATTTTGCTTAGTTTGATGGTAGCATTATGAGATGTTCTCTCACTAAATTTCAAGGTATAAGTGTTCTCCCTGAGTATGCACCGTTGTGAAAGTTCGTCGTGCCGAGACACCACGTGATGATCGGGTGTGATAAGCTCTACGTTCACATACAACGGGTGCAAGCCAGTTTTGCACACGCAGAATACTCGGGTTAAACTTGATGAGCCTAGCGTATGTAGAAATGGCCTCGGAACACTGGAGATCGAAAGGTTGAGCGTGAATCATGTAGTAGATATGATCAACATAGTGATGTTCACCATAACTACTCCACATCACGTGATGAGCGGACATGGTTTAGTTGATTTGGATCACATGATCATTTAGATGACTAGAGAGATGTCTATCTAAGTGAGAGTTCTTAAGTAATATGATTAATTGAACTTTAATTTATCATGAACTTAGTCCTAATAGTATTTAGCAAATTATATTGTAGATCAATAGCTCCGGTAATAGCTTCCCTATGTTTTTTATATGTTCCTAGAGAAAACTAAGTTGAAAGATGACAGTAGCAATGATGCAGACTAGGTCCGTGATCTGAGGTTTATCCTCATTGTTGCACAGAAGAATTATGTCCTTGATGCACCGCTAGGTGATAGACCTATTGCAGGAGCAGATGCAGACGTTATGAATGTTTGGCTAGCTCAATATGATGACTACTAGATAGTTTAGTGTGCCATGCTTAATGGCTTCGAATCGGGACTTCAAAAACGTTTTGAACGTCATGGACCATATGAGATGTTCCAGGAGTTGAAGTTAATATTTCAAGCAAATACCCGAGTTGAGAGATATGAAGTCTCCAACAAGTTCTATAGCTAAAAGATGGAGGAGAATAGCTCAAGTAGTGAGCATGTGCTCAGATTGTCTGGGTACTACAATCGCTTGAATCAAGTGGGAGTTAATCTTCCAGATAAGATAGTGATTGACAGAGTTCTCTAATCACCATCACCAAGTTACTGGAACTTCGTGATGAACTATAATATGCAAGGGATGACAAAAGAAATTCCCGAGATCTTCGTGATGCTGAAAATCAACGAAGGTAGAAATCAAGAAAAAGCATCAATTATTGATGATTAAACAAGATCACTAGTTTTAAGAAAAGGGCAAAGGGAAAGAAAGGGAACTTCAAGAAGAATGGCAAGCAAGTTGTCACTTCCATGAAGAAGCCCAAAGCTGGACCAAAGCCTGAAACTGAGTGCTTCTACTGCAAAGGAAATGGTCACTGGAAGCGGAAATGCCCTGAATATTTGGTGGATAAGAAGGATGGCAAAGTGAACAAAGGTATATTTGATATATAGGTTATTTATGTGTACCTTACTAGTGTTCATAGTAGCCCCTAGGTATTTGATACTTGTTTGGTTGCTAAGATTAGTAACTCGAAACAGGAGTTACAAAATAAACAGAGACTAGTTGAGGGTGAAGTGACGATGTGTGTTGGAAGTGGTTCCAAGATTGATATGATCATCATCGCACACTCCATATACGTTCGAGATTAGTGTTGAACTTAAATAAATGTTATTTGGTGTCTGCGTTGAGCATAAATATGATTAGATCATGTTTATTGTGATACGATTATTCATTTAAGACAGAGACTAATTGTTATTCTGTTTACATGAATAAAACATTTTATGGTCATACACCCAATGTTGATGGTTTATTGAATCTTGATCACAGTTATACACATATTCATAATATTCATGCCAAAAGATGCAAAGTTGATAATGATAGTGCAACATATTTGTGGAATTGTCGTTTGGGTCATATCGGTGTAAAGCGCATGAAGAAACTCCATAAAGATGGACTTTTGGAATCACTTGATTATGAATCATTTGATGCTTGCGAACCGTGCCTTATGGGCAAGATGACTAAAACTCTGTTCTCCGGAACAATGGAACGAGCTAGTGACTTATTGGAAATAATACATACCGATGTATGTGGTCCAATGAGTGTTGATGCTCGTGGCGGGCATTGTTATTTTCTAACCTTCACAGATGATTTGAGTAGATATGGGTATATCTACTTAATGAAACTCAAGTCTGAAACATTTGAAAAGTTCAAAGAATTTCAGAGTGAAGTGGAGAATCATCGTAACAAGAAAATAAAGTTTCTATGATCTGATCGTGTAGGAGATTATTTGAGTTACGAGTTTGGCCTTCATTTAAAACAATGTGGCATAGTTTCACAGCTCACGCCACATGGAACACCACAGCATAATGGTGTGTCCGAACATCGTAACTGCACTTTATTGGATATGGTGCGATCTATGATGTGTCTTACCGGGTTACCACTATCGTTTTGGGGTTATGCATTAGAAACAACTGCATTCACTTTAAATAGGGCACCATCAAAATCCGTTGAGACAACGCCTTATGAACCGTGGTTTGGCAAGCAACCAAAGTTCTCGTTTCTTAAAGTTTGGGGTTGCAATGCTCATGTGAAAAAGCTTCAGCCTGATAAGCTCGAACCCAAATTGGAGAAATACGTCTTCATAAGATACCCAAAGGAAACTATTGGGTACACCTTCTATCACAGATCCGAAGGCAAGATCGTTGCTAAGAATGGATCCTTTCTAGAGAAGGAGTTTCTCTCGAAAGAAGTGAGTGGGAGGAAAGTAGAGCTTGATGAGGTAATTGTACCTTCTCCCGAATTGGAAATTAGTTCATCACAGAAATCAATTCCAGTGATTCCTACACCAATTAGTGAGGAAGCTAATGATGATCATCATGAAACTTCAGATCAAGTTACTACAGAACCTCGTAGGTCTTCCAAAGTACAGTCTGCACCAAAGTGGTACAATAATCCTATTTTTGTTGCTAAGAATAGAACCTTTCTAGAGAAGGAATTTCTCTCGAAAGAAGTGAGTGAGAGGAAAGTAGAACTTGATGTGGTAATTGCACCTGCTCTCAATTTCGAAAGTAGCCATCCAAGAAATTTGTTCCCGTGATGCCTACACAAACTGGAGAGGAAGCTAATGATAAAGATCATGAAACTACTGAACAAGTTGTTACGGAACCTCGTAGGTCAAGCAGAGCACGATCCGCACCAGAGTGGTACGGTAATCCTATTCTGGAGGTCATGTTACTTGACCATGACGAACCTACAAACTATGAAGAAGCGATGATGAGCCCATATTCCACGAAATGGCGTGAGGCAATGAAATATGAGATGGGATCCATGTACGATAACAAAGTGTGGATTTTGGTGGATTTGCCCGATGATCGGCAGACCATAGAAAATAAATGGATCTTCAAGAGGAAGATGGATGATGATAGTAGTGTTACTATCTACAAAGCTCGACTTGTTGCGAAAGGTTTTCGACAAGTTCAAGGAGTTGACTACGATGAGACTTTCTCAGCTGTAGCGATGCTTAAATCCGTCCAAATCATGTTTGCAGTTGCCATATTTTATGAAACCTGGCAAATGGATGTCAAAACTGCATTCCTTAAATGGATATTTCTTAAAGAAGAGTTGTATACGATGCAACCAGAAGGTTTTATCAATCCTAAAGGTACTAACAAGGTGTGCAAGCTCCAGCGATCCATCTATGGACTGGTGCAAGCATCTCGGAGTTGGAATATACGCTTTGAAGAGTTTATCAAAGCATATTGTTTTATACGGACTTGCGGTGAAGCCTGTATTTACAAGAAAGTGAGTGGGAGCAGTACAACCTTTCTGATAAGTATATGTGAATGACATATTGTTGATTGGAAATTATGTAGAATTTTCTGGAAAGCATAAAGGAGAGTTTGAAAGGAGTTTTTCAAAGAAAGACCTCGGTGAAGTTGCTTATATATTGGGCATCAAGATCTATAGAGATAGATCAAGACACCTGATAAGATTTTTCAATGAATACATACCTTGACAATTTTTTTGAAGGAGTTCAAAATGGATCAGTCAAAGAAGAAGTTCTTGCCTGTATTACAAGGTGTAAAGTTGAGTAAGACTCAAAGCCCGACCACGGCAGAAGATAGAAAGAGAATGAAAGTCATTCCCTATGCCACAGTCATAGGTTCTATAAAGTATGTTGTGCTATGTACCAGACCTATTGTAATACTTGCCATGAGTTTGGCAAGGGGGTACAATAGTGATCTAAGAGTAGATCACTGGACAGCGGTCAAAATTATCCTCAGTGAAGACTAAGGAAATGTTTCTCGGTTATGGAGGTGATAAAGAGTTCGTCGTAAGGAGTTACGTTGATGCAAGCTTTTAGACCGATCCAAATGACTCTAAGTCTCAATTTGGATACATATTGAAAGTGGGAGCAATTAGCTGGAGTAGCTCCATGCAGAGCATTGTAGACATAGAATATTTGCAAAATACATACGGCTCTGAATGTGACAGACATGTTGACTAAACTTCTCTCATGAGAAAAACATGATCACACCTTAGTACTCTTTGGGTGTTAATCACATTGCAATGTGAACTAGATTATTGACTCTAGTAAACCCTTTGGGTTTTGGTCACATGGCGATGTGAACTATGGGTGTTAATCACATACATATGTGAACTATTAGTGTTAAACCACATGGCGATGTGAACTAGATTATTGACTCTAGTGCAAGTGGGAGATTGAAGGAAATATGCCCTAGAGGAAATAATAAAGTTATTATTTATTTCCTTATTTCATGATAAATGTTTATTATTCATGCTATAGTTGTATTAACCGGAAACTTAGTACGTGTGTGAATACATAGACAAAACATATTGTCCCTAGTATGTCTCTACTTGACTAGCTCGTTTTTCAAAGATGTTTATGTTTCCTAACCATAGACATGTGTTGTCATTTGATGAACGGGATCACATCATTAGGAGAATGATGTGATGGACATGACCCATCCGTTATCTTAGCATTATGATCGTTTCATTTTCATTGCTACTGCTCTCTTCATGACTTATACATGTTCCTCAGACTATGAGATTATGCAACTCCCGAATATCGGAGGAACATTTTGTTTGCTACCAAACATCACAACATAAATGGGTGATTATAAAGGTGCTCTACAGGTGTCTCCGAAAGTGTTTGTTGGGTTGGCATAGATCAAGATTAGGATTTGTCATTCCGTGTTTCGGAGAGGTATCTCTGGGCCCTCTCGGTAATACTCATCACTATAAGCCTTGCAAGCATTGTAACTAATGAGTTAGTTGCGAGATGAAGTATACGGAACAAGTAAAGAGACTTGCCGGTAACGAGATTGAACTAGGTATTGAGATACCGGCGATCAAATCTCGGGCAAGTAAACATACCGATGACAAAGGGAACAATGTATGTTGTTATGCGGTTTGACCGATAAAGATCTTCGTAGAATATGTAGGAACCAATATGAGAATCTAGGTTCCTCTATTGGTTATTGAGCGGAGATGAGTCTCGGTCATGTCTACATAGTTCTCGAACCCGTAGGGTCCGCACTCTTAACGTTCTGTGACGATTTATATTATGAGTTATGTGATTTGATGACCTAAGTTTGTTCGGACTCCCGGATGAGATCGGGAACATGATGAGGAGTCTAGAAATGGTCGAGACATAAAGATCGATATGTTGGAAGGCTATATTCGGACATCTGAAAGGTTCCGAGTGATTCTGGTATTTTGGGAGTACCGGAGAGTTACGGGAATTCGTCGGGAGAAGTATTGGGCCTTATTGGGCCATACGGGAATAGAGGAGGCAGGCCAAAGGGAAGGAGGCGCCCCCCATGGGTCCGAATTGGACTAGGGGAAAGGGGGCGGCGCCCCCCCCCCCTTGCCCTTTCCTACTCCCTCTCTATTTCCCTCTTTCTTCTCTCCTACTCT
Source organism: Triticum aestivum (assembly GCF_018294505.1). NCBI lineage: Eukaryota > Viridiplantae > Streptophyta > Magnoliopsida > Poales > Poaceae > Triticum > Triticum aestivum. The sequence goes on from NC_057801.1 coordinate 638,403,612, forward strand.
GGAAAGGAAAAGGGGAATCCTACTAGGACTTGGGAGTCCTAGTAGGACTCCCCACACTTGGCGCGCCCCCTCTAGGGACAGCCTCCTCCTCCTCCCTCCTTTATATACGTGGCCAGGGGGCACCCCAATAGCACAACAGACAACACAAGTTGACATTGTTTAGCTGTGTGCGGTGCCCCCCTCCACAGTTACACACCTCGGTCATATCGTCGTAGTGCTTAGGCGAAGCCCTACGACGGTAACTTCATCATCACCGTCACCACGCCATCGTGCTTACAAAACTCTCCCTCGGACTCAACTGGATCAAGAGTACAAGGGACGTCCCCAAGCTGAACGTGTGCTGCTTGCAGAGGTACCGTACGTTCGGTGCTAAGATCGGTCGGATCGTGAAGACATATGACTACATCAACCGCGTTGTCATAACCCTTCCGCTTACAGTCTACGAGGGTACGTGGACAACACTCTCCCCTCTCGTTGCTATGCATCACCATGATCTTGCGTGTGCGTAGGATTTTTTTTAAATTACTACGTTCCACAACAGCTTATGCATTCACATGCTTTCACATTCTATCTTCACATGATTGCATACATGTCGGGGGAGCCAATGCATGTTACATGTCTTTCCAATGCTTTACTTGTTACTCTTCATAGTTTATCTAAAGCTTTGATGTATGTTGTCATCAATTACCAAAAGGGATTTTTATTTTTGTGCCCCTGGTTCCTTAGTTCTACTCATTCATCCCCACGCTCTTAACTTTTGCTCACTTTCCCCACTTGCTTGCCCGAAACCCACAGAACTAGTCACAGCGGACATTGTCGTTGGGTCAATGGCTTGACCGTTAACTCTGACGAGTGGGGCCGCGTAGAACCGAGTCCACATTTTGACCTTTACGTGCTAACAAGTGGGGCCGCAAAACTGACACTCACTATAACCTGAATAATATCGAGTCACTTCCGCGCCACCCCCTCTGCCGCCGTCGTGCCGCATCTGCCGCCATCGTGCCACCTCCACCGCGTCTACCCTCTCTCCCCATCTAGGATTAGGAAGCGATGTCGGGGGAGCACTCCGTACGGCCCATCGACCATGGAGATGATTGGGTCAAATCAGAGGCAGATAATTCATGGATTCCACGTGGGTACGCATCATTTTCCTCTCAAATTGATTAGTAGATCCGTAAATTAGGTTGTATTTGACCACCGTTGGCATGAATCAGTGCAATTTTTCTGAAAATATTCGGCCTAACTGCCCCCTTTCAATCGAATAGGGTTGATCCTACACTCGCTTTTTGGCTGGCGGTTAGAATGGAAACTAGCGAGATGCATGGAACTAAACCATGTCAGATTTCTGGATTTTTCTATTCGAAAGTGGTAGAAACCAGCGTTTCGTGCACAGATTTCCACGAGGCACTCTGTTGTGAGTATCCATGGAGCCCTGCCGATGCTATTGAACTGAGATATTTCGACAGTAGTGAGCAGAGATTTGTCCCATTAACTTGTGATGAGCATCTGGGATTGCAATTTAGTTTGAATGCTGACAACCATTTTGGTAAAATCCATAGCAGTGTGCTTCAGGCACACAAACAATGTATCTGAAAGGGGAAGGGTGTTCAGACATCATCTGTCTCTGCTAATAGTGAGCATCCTCACACTCCTTGTAGGTCGAGACCAAGTAAACCTAGTGGTTCTAAAAGCCACAACATGTCGGCTGCCGCTAATTCTGCCACTTCTCCTCTCCCTTCTGCACCTGATGTAGAAGTAGATGCAGAGCCTGATGAGGAAGTTCCTCGAAATGATGATGAGGATGAGATTCTATTCCTGAACTGGTAGACAGAGTCAGTCAACAGGAAGTGGAAGATAAATATCCAGAGGAGCCTAGCAGCCATGCTAGATTTGATGACACTGACGATGAAGAGAGGGAGGAGAACATCGACTCCTTAGTTTTAGCAAAATATGATGGTGATTACATGCCAACAATTGAGTGGAACAGGGAGAATCCTCAGCTTACTCCAGGAACTGTATTTGAATTGATGGTGGACAGTCGTAATGCAGTGACTACATATTGCATTTATTGGAGATATGCCCTAGAGGCAATCATGTATGATGATATTTCCTATGTGTTTATGAATAAAGATATTCCTTGGACATTATCAATGATGTGTATCAGCAAGTACGTGACTTGTTTGTGTGCTATGCATTGTATGATGACTGTCCTAAAAGGTCCCTAGTTGAAAGGGCTGTGTGGACGCGCAACCGACTAGACTAGCATATGACACGGTCGATGGCTTGGTATCACTAGCCATGGAGCATTGGATGCTGACCAGATAATATAGACTCGGAAGGATCTGGTCTGATTCGACGTAGTCAAATCCGAGTCGATATAAGGTCCGAGTCGGACATACCCAACTATGAGATGCAGTGATATGTCATCTGTGAGTCTCTAGTACAACATATGTTCTATGTCCTAAGACCTGAGCTGGCGCATGTACTCGGGATGGTGACAGACCTGCTTTGGGCCAAGCAAATGCTACTCCGTGATTGGTAGTTACAAAGGTAGGTTTCAGGCTTGTCCAGACCCATGCTTCGAGACATGGTCGAGCAAGATGGGATTTGCCCCTCCGATCAGGAGAGATATACTCTGGGGCCCTCGTGTGATCCGACCAGGATAAACATGGCCATGTGACAAGGATTATGAGATAATACGGTTTATGGTCGAGATCACTAGAACGAGAAAGAGGTCGGTCTAGCACAAGGATGACAGACTCGCCTTGAGCCTGACAACATATATTGTGAGGCAAAAGGAATGGAAGTGTGATGTACATGTTCGCCAACCGGCTTCATTGTCTGCTTGGTGGCCGACACGCCTTGCTAGAGGCCGCTACCAGCCAAGCAGGTTGGAAGTGATCCGACCTACGGCCAAGCCGACTTGAACCTAAGGGGTCGCGCACTTAAGGGAAGGAACCTGTGAGGCCGAATCGGACTCCACGAGTCAGATATCATCCTACTCGGACTCGAAACCCGGCCGAACATATTTTGGGCTTTATGGTCCGTGTGAGGCCCAAGTGTTGAGCCCGTGACGGACGCCTATATAAAGTGGAGGTGCGCCACACTCGGTTTGTTGATCTCTTCTGCGCTGTCACTAGGTTTTGCATGTGTTGTGAATAGCCACCTCCACTTGTTGCTGACTGTGTGATCGGACCTAGCAGTCAGCCGCACGGTGTTCCTCTTGCACGCATGGATACTGTTAGAGGCGGTGCACTTGCGCCGCTCCGACAAACCTGTACGTGGTGGATCCGGCGACCGGTTGTTTGAGGGAGATCGGACAAGGAGGAGACGATCCAAGGGGACGTGCTGCCCCAATTCTTCTTCCGCTGCACGGTACTGCGCGTCTAGTGGTAATGATCTGCGATCTATTCTCGTAGCATATTCCTGGTTGTTTTGCGCATAGGAAAATTTTAATTTGCAGTCAACGCACCCTAGCGTAGATCCCAATAGTGGTATCAGAGCTTTTGCTATAGGATTTGGATTTAGATCGTATGCATATTTGATATGCAGAGGTGGTAGATGAGATCTCTTGTCGTTGATAAGATCGGTAGTGTGCACGGTTGATGAGATCAACTGCACATGGGGATCGATGAGGCTATGTTTTCTGATGATCAGAGTTGATGAGGTCATGACACAACCTACCCCTACCGGTCGGTATCCTCCATCGGGGTTAACAGTGAATCGTAAATCCGATTCAGACTCATGATGATCGATAAGATCAATCAGATAAGAATATTCGGCGTGATCGTAATTCAGATGGTGATCTGTGATTTCTGAGTCGGACCGCCGTGTGCGTAGCGCCTTGTATTTCGTACATGATCACTCAAACCGGTAGAATGTGATTCTATGCATAACTTTATTTTGCAGGGTTTTATGTGAATAGTATGTCTCATGTGTTGTGATGCATGTGTGTAATTTATACATGGCCTGCTCGTCATGTTTGTCAGCCGACAGGAGCCAAAGTGATGTCATTATAATGTATAACGACTTGCGTGTCGACTTGTGACTATATGTAAAATTCATTACTAGTTGTAGTAGTTGGAATATATAGATCAGGTTGGTGGCTTGGCGTCCCGGCGTGACAAACAAGATGGAGTTCCTAGATGGTCATCGGAGTCAGAGCTGACTTGGAAGAACGTCCATGAAGGAGTCATACTATTTCACAATATGTGTTTATTTGTGATTGTTATGCTTCTTTGTTTCTATGCATGTTAGAATGGTAGAAAGATCCCTCATGAATATCAAGCGAATTTCCATCCTTGATGTTGCACCTTCGCACGTCAAGTACGTCTAGTAGTGGGCTCATAAAATTGGGGTACTGGTAGGTGTCCTCGAATAGAAGGGTTCGTGTCGGACACAAACATGCACTGCATCAGGTTTACTTGACAAAGCTATCAAAACGGTTTTGGCCCTTGTGGCAAAGAAGGTTGGGAGCCAGGGTATGAGATACCTTCCCTACCGACATGAGTCGTATAGAGATGCGATTAGCAAGGAGTTGCTTATCAGATACGTATGTTGGCTAGCAGTGATGCTAAAGCTCACTAGTCGCATGCGCTAGTCGGATCCTGAATCACTGAGAGTTTGGGGAGGGATGCTGACTTCAGTGGGAGTATTTCTATTTAAGGCTATAATTACTCAACATAAACACATTGCTTAGTGATTGCATATTTTATGTTGTAGATCAATTGCACCACCTTCTCAACCCAACTTTGCATTGAAATCAATTTTGGAAAAGGATAAACTGAATGGAACAAACTTTACCACCTGGTATAGAAATTTGAGAATTGTTCTCAAGCATGATAAAAAGGAACATGTTCTAGAGCATCCACTTCCAGAGGAACCTGCCGATAATGCTAATGCCACAACAAAGAATGCCTACCAAAAACTCATTGATGAATCAAACAAGATCAGCTGCCTCATGCTGGCTTGTATGGAGCCCGATTTGCAACAACATTTCAAAGACGTTGGGGCTTTCGATATGATCGAGAGTCTCAAGAGCATGTTTTAGGTACATGCTAGGACCGAGAGGTTCAACGTCTGGTGATCCTTGATGGATTGCAAGCTGAAGGAAGGTGATCCACTGAGCCCGCATGTGATCAAGATGATCGGATACGTGCAAGCTTTGGATCAGTTGGGCTTCCCGCTATTGGATGAGCTGGCTAATGATGCAGTTCTGGGTTCTCTTCCACCCAGTTATAGGACGTTCATCTCGAACCATCGTATGCATGGCATGGATAAGAAGCTCACTGAATTGCATGGGATGCTCAAAGTGGCAGAGCAAGATATTAAGAAAGGCACGCATCAAGTGTTGATGGTGCAGAAATCGGCTAAGTTCAAGAAGAGTTGGTCCAAGAAAAAGGCTAAGACAAAGGGCACGGAGACGATAACCTCCGCCTCCGCGCCTAATTCTGGACCGGACTCGAAGACCGTTAGCTATCACTACAAGGAGACCTGTCACTGGTAGAGAAACTGTAGCAAGTGGCTTGCAAAGCATGGCAAGAAGGCCGGGAATGCTGCTTCAGGCAAAGGTACACTTGTTGCATATGTTATAGACATTTACCTTGCTGACATACCTAGTAGCTTTTGGGTATTTGATACCAGATCGGTTGTTCACATTTGCAACTTGATGCAGGGGCTGGTAAGAACTAGGCGTGTGGCACAAGGGGAGATTGACATCAGGGTTGGCAACAAAGCAAGAGTTGCTGCGTTAGAGGCCGGCACGACGCAGCTCCATCTTCTTTCTGGATTTATTTTGGAATTGAATAATTGTTATTACATTCCTGCACTTAGTCGGAACATTATTTCTGCCTCGTGTTTGATGAGTCAGGGTTATGAATTCAATTTAAAGGACAATGGTTATTCGTTTTATTTGAATAGTATGTTCCACGGCCATGCACCCATTGTTGATGGGCTATTTATATTGAATCTAGAACAGGAACCGGCCTATAACATGAATGTCAAGAGGCATAAGCCTAATGAGATAAATCCGACATACTTCTGGCATTGTTGGCTAGGACACATTAGTCTGAAATGCATGAAGAAGCTCCATGATGATGGGCTCCTAACTTTGTCCGACTTTGAGTCGTTCGAGACATGCGAATCATGCTTGCTCGGCAAGATGGCTAAGTCTCCTTTCGCAAAGAATTGCGAGAGGGCGTCCGAGCCGTTGGAACTTATACATAGTGATGTGTGTGGTCCAATGGGAATAACTGCAGAGGTGGCTATCAGTACTTCGTGAATTTTACAAACGACTTGAGTAGATATGGATATATCTATTTGACGAGGCACAAGTCGGAAACTTTTGAAAAGTTCAAAGAGTTTCAGAACAAGGTTGAGAATCAGCTCGGCAAGACTATAAAACTTCTACGATCAGATCGTGGAGGTGAGTACATGAGCCAGGAGTTTGATGATCATCTGAAAAGCCGAGGTATAGTACCTCAGCTCACACGTCTGGGTACGCCATAGAGAAATGGCGTATCAGAACGGAGGAATAGGACCTTGTTGTACATGGTCCGGTCTATGATGAGCAAATCGGATTTACCCTTGTCATTATTGGGATACGCTCTAGAAACTATAGCTTTCACACTTAATAGGGTACCATCAAAATTCGTAGACAAGACACCACATGAGATGTGGATCGGGAAGAGTCCCAGTTTGTCTTTTCTAAAGGTCTGGGGTTGTGAAGCATTTGTCAAGCGACTTATGTCAGACAAGCTTACACCCAAGTCGGATAAATGCATATTCGTGGGATATCTAAGGGAAACCTTGGGATATAGCTTCTACAACCGTGAAGAGAACAAAGTGTTTATTGCTCGGAAGGGGGTTTTCCTTGAGAAAGAGTTTCTCAGTTAGGAGGCCAGTGGGAGGACAGTACGACTCAAAGAAATTCAAGGACCACTCGGGGACGGCTCGGCTGGTGATGAGATCATACCGGAGTCAGTCAGTGAACCTGTAGTGGAAGCGGCACCAGAACCACGGAGGCCGGAAAGATTGCGCAAAGTGCGTGATGTATTGTTGCTAGAAAGCGACAACCAGCCACGTATGCGGAAGCGATGGTGAGCCCAGATTCTGGGGCATGGCTGGAGGCCATGAGATCCAAGTTAAAGTCCATGGATGAGAATCAAGTCTGGGACTTGGTTGATTCGCCGCCTGGCGTAATTGCCATTGGTTGCAAATGAGTCTTTAAGAAGAAAACCGATGTGGATGGAAATGATCAGATCCACAAAACTCGGCTTGTCGCTAAGGGTTATGGACACGTTCAAGGAGTTGACTACGACAAGACTTACTCACCGGTAGCAATGCTAAAGTCGGTGAGGATCGTACTAGCTATATCTTCATATTTTGATTACGAGATATGGCAAATGGATGTCAAAATGGCTTTCCTTCATGGAAATTTAACCGAGGACGTGTATATGATACAGCCCGATGGTTTTGTTGATCCGACTAGCGCTAGTAAGGTATGAAAGCTCAAGAGATACATTTATGGGTTGAGGCAAGCATCTCAGAGCTAGAATATTTGTTTTGATGAGGTTGTCACTGGTCTCGGTTTCATCAAAAGCGAAGAGGACGCTTGTTTATACAAGAAGTTAAGTGGGAGCTCGATAGTGTTTTTGATCTTACATGTGAATGACATATTGTTGATCGGGAATGATGTTTCGATGCTAAACTCGGTCAAGGAATCATTGAATGGCAAGTTTTTGATGAAAGACCTTGGTGAGACAGTCTATATTTTAGGCATTAAGATCTATAGAGATAGATCGAGGAGGTTGCTCGGCTTAAGCTAGAGCACGCACATAGATAAAGTGTTGAAGTGGTTCAACATGAGTGAGGCGAAGAAAGGGTTCTTGCCACTCTCACATGGTATAAGGCTAAGCGATACTCAGAGTCCTTCGACATCTGATGAGCGAAGTAGGATGAGTAGGATTCCGTATGCCTCGGCAATCGGATCCGTGATGTATGCCATGATATGTACAAGGCCTGATGTTGCTTTTGCAATAAGCCTAACAAGTAGATACCAGGCCAACCCAGGTGAGAGTCACTGGGCAGCGGTAAAGACTATTTTGAAGTACCTGAAAAGGACTAAAGAGATGTTCCTAGTTTATGGAGGTGAGGAAGAGCTCGTCGTAAGGGGTTACGGCGATGCTAGTTTCCAAACCGACAGAGATGATTGTCGATCACAGACCGGATTTGTGTACGTCACGAATGGAGGAGCAGTGAGCTGGATGAGTTCCAAGCTAGATATGGTGGCCGATTCTACCACAGAAGCTGAATACATTGCGGCTTGTGAAGCAGCAAAGGAAGGTGTTTGGATCCGAAACTTTCTGGATGATCTTGATATTTTCCCAGCCTCGGTAAAACTGTTGGAACTTTATTGTGATAATTATGGTGCCATCGCACAAGCCAAGGAGCCGAGCAGTCACCATAAGGTCAGACGCATAGATCGGAAATATCACCTGATACGAAAGATCGTAAAGAATGGTGATGTAGAGTTATGCAAATATCACATGAATGCAAATCTTGCAAATACATTAACTAAGCCGCTTCCACAACCCAAGCATGAGGGGCACGTTAGAGCTATGGGCATTCGATGTCTATTTGATTGACTCTAGTGCAAGTGGGAGACTGTTGGAGATATGCCCTAGAGGCAATCATGTATAATGATACTTCCTATGTGTTTATGAATAAAGATAGTCCTTGGACATTATCAATGATGTGTATCAGCAAGTATGTGACTTGTTTATGGGACTATGCATTGTATGATGACTGTCCTAAAAGGTCCCTAATCGAAAGGGCTGTGTGGACGCGCAGCCGACTAGACTAGCATATGACACAGTCAATGGCTTGGTCTCACTAGCCATGCAGCATTGGATGCTAACCGAATAATGTGGATTCAGAAGGATTTGGTGGATTCGACATAGTCGAATCCGAGTCGAGATAAGGTCCGAGTCGGACAGACCCAACTATGAGATGCAACGATATGTAATCTGTGAGTCTCTAGTATAATATACGTTCTATCTCCTAAGACCTGAGACAACGCATGTACTCGGGATGGTGACAGACCTGCTTCGGGCCGACCAAACGCTACTCCGTGACTGGGTAGTTACAAAGGTAGGTTTCAGGCTTGTCCAGACCCATGTTGCGAGACATGGCCGAGCAAGATGGGATTTGCCCCTCCAATCAGGAGAGATATACTCTGGGCCCCTCGTGTGATCCGACCAGGATAAGCATGACCATGTGACAAGGATTATGAGATAATCTGGTTTATGGTCGAGATCACTAGAACGAGAAAGAGGTCGAGCTAGCACAACGATGACAGACTCGCCTTGAGCCTGACAATATATATCGTGAGGCAAAATAAATGGAAGTGTGATGTACAGGTTCACCAACCAGCTTCATTGTCGGCTTGGTGGCCGGCACGCCTTGCTAGAGGCTGCTACCAGCCGAGCAGGTCGGAAGTGGTCCGACCTATGACCAAGCCGACTTAAACCTAAGGGGTCGCACGCTTAAAGGAAGGAACCTGTGAGGACGGATAGGACTCCACGAGTCAGATATCATCCTACTCAGACCCGGATCCCGGCTGAACAGATTTTGGGCTTTAGGGTTCGTGTGAGGCCCAAGTGTTGAGCCTGTGACGGACGCCTATATAAAGTGGAGGTGCGCCACACTCGGTTTGTTGATCGCTTCTGCGATGTCACTAGGGTTTGCATGTGTTGCGAATAGCCACCTCCACTTGTCGCCGACTGTGTGATCGGACCTAGCAGTCCACCGCATGGTGTTCCTCCTGCATGCACGGATACCACTAGAGGCGGTGCACTTCCGCCGCTCCGGCGATCCTGTTCAAGGGAGATCGGACGAGGAGAAGACGATCCACGCAGACGCGCTGCCCCGGCTCTTCTTCTGCTGCACGACACTGCGCAGCTAGTGGTAACGATTTGTGATCCATTCCCGTAGCATGTTCCTGGTTGTTCTGCGCGTAGGAAAATTTTAATTTGCAGTTGACACACCCTACCGTAGATCGCAATAGCATTCTCACTGAAAACTCCTATGAGGTTGATAGGAGTGAGCCAGGAAGATTCACTGTTCATTGCCCTTATGATAGGTGTAGGTGGAGGTTGCATGCTTCCACTATGCTAAAGAGCACATTGATTCAGGTATTACAACTGAATCTTTTTTCAGATTATTTATCCATTCTATATTCAGATCATGTGTATTATTTCTTAATTGTATTTGACATCATTTTTCATTTTGTTTCAGATGAAAAACAACCCACGCAGGCAGACTTGCCCACCTGGAGGGGGAGGGGGAAGGACAAATCAAAGCTTGCAAAGACTAGGTGGGTGGCAGATGCAATTTTGGATTGGGTGAGGGAAACACCAACAATTGGTCCAATAGCACTCCATGGGAAGCTATTTGAGAAGTACAAGATTAATATACCTTACATGAGGATTTCCTATGCTAAGGAAAGGGCTATTGATAGGGTTAATGGTCCATGGAATGAGAGTTTTCAGTTTCTTTACAACTTTAAAGCTGAAGTGGAGACAGCTAGTCCAGAGAGTGTTGTAGAGATTGACAAGCATACAGTTAAGTACAAACTAAAAGGGAAGGCACTGGAGAAGGAGTGCTTCAGGAGGGATTTTGTTTGTTTCAAGGCTTGTTGGCAGGGGTTTCTGAATGGTTGTAGGCCCTATTTGGCTGTCGATGCAACTGCTTTGAATGGAAGATGGAGAGGCTAGCTAGCAGCAGCTTCTGCAGTTGATGGACACAACTGGCTATTCCCAGTTGCATTTGGTGTGTTGGAGGTAGAGTCCGAGGAGAGTTGGGTCTAGTTTCTGCAGCAGTTGCACAACATTATAGGTACACCCTCAAGTTTAGTTATACACACAAATGCTTGGAAGAGTTTAGAGACTGCAGTAGAAATTGTATGAGACACCTAGTGCAGACTTTTAAAAAGAAATTCAAAGGCAAAGTTTATGATGAGAACCTATGGCCAGAATCATACATATGCAGCTTGAGGAAGCATGAGCACCATTTTAGAGTGTTGTATGCTCGCCATACTTTGGTGAAGGAGTACATGGATGAACATCATGGAAAGGTGTGGTCAAGAAGCAAATTTAATGAAATTTGCAAAGTAGACTATGTGACCAATAACCTCGCTGAGTGTTTCAATGCAAACTTCAAGTCAGTGAAAGGGCTTTTGTTGTGGCAAGCATTTGATAAGATCAAGAAGATGATCATGATAAAGACGGCTCTTCGTAAAAGAATTGCAGAAACACAATATGTTGGCCATCTTATGCTCCCATCTCTGATTAAGGCATTGCATGCCAAGGCAAGAGGACTAAGTATGAAATGCATTCGAACGTCGACTTACGAGGCTGAGGTGACCTACACTGACAGTAAAACTAGGGAATGGAGATATCCAGTGAATCTTGCAACTAACGAATGCAGTTGTAGGCAATGGCAGATCCGCGGGAAGCCGTACATACATGCCCTACATATCATGACTGTTATTGGAGGTGAAGATGGTGAAGTTGATCAGTATTGCACTAAATATTTTTTTGTTGCCAAATATAGGGCTGCTTATGCTGAAAATGTGCCTGCACTCTTGGGAAAAGACCAATGGAACATAGTAGACCCAGGGTTCAAACTCTATTCTCCTGTACTGACTAGACCACCGGGAAGACCAAGGAAAAACAGGATAAGAGCTAGTGAAGAGGGTCGTGTAAAAGAACAGTGTAAGTGCAAAAGATGTGGTATTCTAGGGCATATTGCTAGGCTTTGTACCAATCCAGTTGATGCATCATTTGGAGAAGAGGAACAATGGGCAACAACAAATGCAGAGGAGAATGCAACAAGTTTAGAGGAGAATTAAGCAACTAAAGTAGTAGCTTGGTATGTGTGCAACCTTTCCCTTTTTTGCATTTGTTCTCTTTGTTATCGATGGCTAAGCTTATTTCTGTTTGACCCAGCACTAGGATAATTAGAGGCATAGGACAGAAAAGAACTAGAGAGGAAGAAACTTTGGTTGAACCATCATCTGATGCAGAATTTGAAACGATGGCGTATGAAGGTTTTGAAGCTATAAGAGAGGGGCAAATTATTTTGTCTGAAATTCCTTTAAGCATTAGTGAACCCACAGATGACCGTCAACTGGTCATCACTTGCTTGGTCAGTCAAAGCTCAACTAAACCACCACGAAGTAAAGATCAGAAGCAACAAGACAAAGCTTTCAAAAGCACAAAATATCCCAGCTAGGGGAACCAGGAGCAAGATGGTTAATCCATCACGGAACACAAGGAGGAGCAAGGCAAAGATTTGAATTTGAACTTGAATGCAAGTCATAAACTTTGAACTTTAAGGATTTATAATAAGGATTCTGTCGTCAATTTGAACTATTGTGAAAACTTGTAAGGTGTAATAATTCAATTTGTAATTTGATGTGAAATTTGAGGTAGAATACAAAACTGAGGCAAAATTTGAATTTGAACCAACACTTAAAGTCCATTGCCCTGTGGTGTGAGTTGCAAAGTTTGCTGAACTATTATGAACGTTAGGTGATCAATCTGATCACTTTCGCATGCTAAAACTTGTAGTCATGAGAAATGTGCTCCAAATGAGCTCCCAAGCTAGGGTAAACAACCCCAGCTGTAATCAAGTTTTTTTGGACCTGCAATAAATGAGCCAAATATTTTTTAATAACACCTATTCAATCTATATAGTGTAGATGCGAAGTCTCACTATTTATTGAATTAATCTTCATTTCTTTACATTTTTTTGAAAATAAAATACTTCAATAGAAAACCATTAAAAACACGTTTAAAATATGAAAATGGAAAACTAAGTTCTGATCCTACTTATTCACTTTGAAATTAAGCTTTGGTGATTTTTTTTGATTTCTTTAAAAAAATTCAAAAACCGAAGGGAACCCTACCTCCTCTCCTTGGACTCTATGAAATGTTGTATGTGATAGCTCATATGTGTGAAGGTTTTTTCATAAAAATGTCCATAGACAAAGTTTATGATTTTTGGTTGGTAACATGTCACACAAGACAACATTGCGTTCGTGCAGGTTTTATATTTTTTTGATTTTTTTTAAATTAATGGTGCTCGTTTGACCTCAATCGTGCTAGCTAGGTTTTTTTTGTAAATTTCCATATACCAAGTTTAATATTTTTCCTTGTTAGTGTGTCTTATAAAACATCGAACAGCGAAGGTTTTATATTTTTTGAATTTTTTTAAATTAGTTATGCTTAGTCAAAGCCTTGGAAACCCCATTGACGAGCTCAAAACCCCTATAAAACCCATGGGGTTTTGCCTAACCCTAGCTCAGAACGTCAGCCATCCGATCATACCCTAGCGCCAAGCGACAACCCTTACATGTGGTCTTCTAGAAGGAATTCTGAGGGTAGGCTGCGTGCAGGCTCCGCTGTTGGATTTTGGGTTCCGCAAACCCTTGAGAGGTTCAAACTCCGGGGTGCGTTTGGAGATCTTAACATCCCAGTCTGCCTGCTTGCAAATCTCACAGCCTAGCACGACGAACTCGAAGGAAAGGGACACAGCAGTTTACCCAGGTTCGGGCCACCTTGCGGTGTAAAACCCTAGTCATGCTTTGTGGTGGATTTGCCTCGTGGGGCTGAGGATTAACTAGTACAGTGGAGAACAACCTCAGGAGGTGTGTTCTTGAGCTGAAGTGAGCAGTTGAGGGTGGAATGGGTTCGGTCGACTTGGTCCCTCCCTCTCTCCATGGTGGTGGCTAGGTCCTATTTATATCGGCCTTGGTCCTCTTCCCAAATGAAGGAGGGAAGGGATCCCACAACGGCCAAATTTGAAGGGAGACAACTAGTACATCTTATCCTGACTAAAGTGGTCTTCGCCTGCAAAAGCCTCTTGTCGTGACGCCGTGGTGGGCTCGGCAATGACCTCCGGATGGTCGTCCTGGCGGTTTTGGTCTCGTTGCATGGGAATGGAAACCTTTGGCTGCTTCCTCGAGACTCCGCGCCTGCTGCTTGCCTCTGTTGCACCAAAGGGGAAACTGGTACACTGCGCCCACTGGCACCTGCCTGGCCTTGGTCGTCATGGCTCATGTCACCTGAACCTCTCGAGGTGAGCCTTGCATAATAATCTCCGCTCCTCGGGAGCCGGCCTGAGGAGGCTGCTCCCCTTGAGGTCTTGGTGTTGTCCGCCTCGCGAGGCTTGGCCCCTCGCGAGGGTCTTGAGTTGTTGATGTCGAAGCTGGGCCATACTATGTTGTCGATGGAGCCACACCGTGGGCCGCAGGCAGGCAAGTTTGGGTACCCCCATTCCCAGAACGTTGATAGTAGCCCCCGGGCCCAAGGCACGCTCGGACTTGGCTTCGAGGCGAAGCTAAAGGGCAAGTGTGGAGCACTGCGGGCCCTTACCGCCTGCGGCCTTGGGTTATGCGTGGAGACTGATGGGACATGGGCGTCTCTGCTTTCCCATGCTGCCTCGGCAACCGTTCAACTTGACGAGTCGCTGCTACATGCAGAGAAAACTATCATTGCGCGAGATCGTGGAGGCCGACAGTTGGCCTTCCTCCGGCTATAATTGAGGGGGAGGGTCAGAGCCCCCTTGCTCATCTCCATATTCTTGTTGCATGTTCCTTCTTCCTCTCCGTCTTGCCGTATCTTCCATGGCGCTGATCAGAAGATTCTCCATGGTGGAAAAGGGAAAAGCCCCTCGGGAGGAGCCTGAACCGTTTCCGCCGAAGAAGAGGTTCAGCCGTCCTCGCGACGCTGACGCAAGGCAGGGAGGGACTCGGCCTTGGTACGAGCGACCTCCACTTGGCTTCCCGCTTCCCCTGTACGCCCGTGCACAGGACGACAATGCCCACCGCCGTGCGGTTGGGGGTAGCAATGGGTAGGCCGTAGTCGAGCGGCCAGTTGGCCCGCGAACTCACGCCGAGGGTAGCTCGCGTGAGTTTTTGGTTTGGGCGGCAACGCCGCCGCGCTCGTGGATCCGACTCCCGATATTCTTCGTCGAGGAGGTGGCGCCGAGAGGGCCGCTTGAGTTGTGGCTGCAACATGTCGGGTGATGCAGCCTGGCCACTCCGGCGGAGGTCGAGGTCGTCCCTCCGGGCGACATCTTCATGACCCGCGGATGGGGCGAGGTCACCCGCGCCTCTCGCGCGGATGGGGCCCTCGCCATCTACTTCGAGTATGATGGCGCCTCCACATGGCTCTTCAAGGTCTTCGACTGGGAGGGCCGGCGGCGGGAGTGCTGCCCCGGGGGAAGCAGCCCGCGGGGTGCGGTTGCTAGCGCCGAGCCCGCCTTCGACTTCGCTGGCACCTCCAGCAGCGCCAATGATTCCTGGGCCCAGCGATTCTCCGGTGTCCAGGGACAACAACTACATGTCGTCAATCTCTCGCCGTGCCCGGAGCACGCCAGCGGCGTCCGCTCGGCATCGCTGGTGATGCCCATCGGCCAGGTCCTTTGAGGTTTCTTCTTCTTTTGTTTCCCTACGAGAAATTGTGATAGGCCCCGTGGGGGTATGTAAAAACTGTAACGCTTTTGCTTCAATGTTATCCTTCCTAGTACTGTGTTGAAATTGCGCATCCCGTTCCGGCACGGTCTCCCCTTTCCGTTCTCGAGGTAGCTTAGCGCTGTACACCGACAGGACCTAGTCCCCAAGCAAGCTTCAGCCATCGCTAGTATGGCAGGTCGCGATGCCGTGGTCAAGGCCAGGAAATGAGCGGCCCAAGGTCCGGTGAGAGCTCCTGAGGCGCGATACTCAAGAGGTCCTCTTTGGCATGCAAGCAGCTCCCTAAAGGCCGGAAAGAACTGCCCGAGCAGGCTGCGACGATCGTGGGATTGAGTTGTGGGGTTCACGCTGGTATGTATGGGTGACTTATCTTAGTGAGCCTGCGGCGATTCCCTTGCGCGGTGCCCAATCGTGTCTTAATGGTGACGCCTCTAGGTAGGGCTCACGCTGGCCATCCCCTTTTCTCGCTCGTCTAGGTGCTCTACGTCCTCGGGTCCCAGCCCTCGAGCGAGGCTCAGCCGCCGCTGGTATGCCAGGTCGCGATGCCGTGGTCAAGGCCAGGGGGTGAGGGCTGGAGAGCTAGTAGGAGCTCCTGAGGCGCAATGCTCAGGAGGCCCCCTTTAACATGCAAGCAACTTGCGTGAGAAGGGAGCGACCGTCGGGCCTGCCCGTGGTTAAGGTTCAGAGGTCCTTGCGGGTTAGCCTGTAGAGGAGAATATGACCCCGAATAGCGCTTGCTGCCTGTCCATTGATCCTTCCGCAAGAAGATGAAGGCACTGAGGACCTGGTGAGATGACGTGCGCGGGGCGGGCCGCGAGCCAGAGCTCGATCTCTCAGATTTGTTAGCATTGCAGGGACGGACCCGAGCACAAGCGTCGTGCTATCACGTGTAGCCCCCGTGGCGGGATGAGCAAAAGGCGGGCCAGCAACATAGAGAGGCCGCGAGAAGTAATAGACCTCCAAGCACACGGATAATAACCATAAAGCAACTCATGGAAGAACGTAAAGCCTGTTCTGATGGATGCAAGAAGGATACACGCTGCAGGGACGGACCCGCACGGCTTGGGGATAGTGCAGCCCGAGGGGTGCCCCCAACTAAACTAACTAAAAGATGTCACCAGGTACCATTGCTGAAGAGATGTTGGAGTAGTAGAAGACGTGTTGTGCAGAAGTCGCTCCTCATGAGCCACCCCGGCCCTGAACCTCGGGAGGCTCTGGAGGTCCGGGGGGCTCAGGAGGATCCATCACCATCTCCGCCTGGATCGCCTGGCGCCTGGCCTCCTGAGCTTACAGGATGCCCCGCATGTGGCGCTAGGATGCGGCAGCTGCGTTCAGCAAACCGAAGGGCATGCGAACGCAGCTATGAGGGGGACCCTTGCATCGACCAACACGAGACGGCCAGAAGAGCTCCTGAGACGCAGCCCTGTCAAACCCAGGGATGTCGATGCAGACGCGCAGCTCCCCGTCCTCGCCTGGGCAGGGAGCCGCGCTAGGTGGTGGGACGGCGATCGCCCCACATAGCTCTTGCCTCCTGGATCTGCTTGGTTGCCTTGGTGATGAACTCCTGAGTGCTTGATGCCTCAGGCCCTGCGCATTCTTTGCAGAAGCGCACCCTAAAGCATGCCTCCACATGGTGCCCGAGTGCCTCCCTCGTGACGTTGGCCAGGTCATAGGCCCTCCAAAGAAGAGCCCCTGAGCCCAGCCTGAGAGGGGCGCTGGGTGCGCCTTTCTATGCGAGAGGGGAAGGTGCCCCGTTCGCGGATGCAAGGCCTTAGGCGGCACTGCCGGATGCCCGACCCTCGTAAGATCCTTTGTGGAGTAGTTGCTTCTTCTTCTTGGGAACGACCTCTAGGGGTAGGGAGCTGATACGTCTCCAACGTATCTATAATTTTTGATTGTTCCATGCTATTATATTACCTGTTTTGGATGTCTATGGGCTTTATTTTACACATTTATATCATTTTTGGGACTAACCTACTAACCGAAGGCCCAGCCCGTATTGCTGTTTTTTTTGCCTATTCCAGTATTAAAGGAATATCAAACGGAGTCCAAACAGAATGAAACCTTCGGGAGCGTGAATTTTGGAACAAACGTGATCCTGAGGAATTGGAGTGCAAGCCAAGAAGCAGCCGAGGCGGCCATGAGATAGGAGGGCGCGCCCACCCGTCCTGGGCGCGCCCCCCTGTCTCATGGACCCCTCAGGTGGCCACCGACGTACATCTTCCTCCTATATAAGACTACAGACCCCAAAAACATCCAGGGAGCCACCGAAGAAATATTTCCGGCACCGTAACCTGTGGTATCCGCAAGATCCCATCTTGGAGCCATCACCGGCATTCTGCCAGAGGGGTAATCCACCATGGAGGGCTTCTACATCAACACCATAGCCCTTCCGATGAGTTGTGAGTAGTTTACCACAGACCTTCGGGTCCATAGTTATTAGCTAGATGGCTTCTTCTCTCTTTTTGGATCTCAATAAAATGTTCTCCCCCTCTCTTGTGGAGATCTATTCGATGTAATCTCTTTTCGCGGTGTATTTGTCGAGATCTGATGAATTATGGGTTTATGATCAAGTTTATCTATGAATAATAATTGAATCTTCTCTGAATTATTTTATGTATGATTGAGTTATCTTTGCAAGTCTCTTCGAATATCGATTTGGTTTGGCCTACTAGATTGATCTTTCTTGCCATGGGAGAAGTGCTTAGCTTTGGGTTCAATCTTGCGGTGTCCTTACCCAGTGACTGAAAGGGTTGCAAGGCACATATTGTATTGCTGCCATCGAGGATAAAAAGATGGGGTTTATATCATATTGCTTGAGTTTATCCCTCTACATCATGTCATCTTTCTTAATGTGTTACTCTATTCTTATGAACTTAATACTCTAGATGCATGCTGGATAGCGGTCGATGTGTGGAGTAATAGTAGTAGATGCAGGCAGGAGTCGGTCTACTTGTCACGGACGTGATTCCTATATACATGATCATGCCTAGATAATCTCATAATTATTCACTTTTCTATCAATTGCTCGAAAGTAATTTGTTCACCCACCGTAATAGTTATCCTATCTTGAGAGAAGCCTCTAGTGAAACCTATGGCCCTCGGGTCTATCCTTTATCATATAAGCTTTTAATCTACTTTTATTTGCATCTTATTTTCTGCATCTATATTATAAAATACCAAAAATATATTTATCATATTATCTCTATCAGATCTCACTTTCGCAAGTGGCCGTGAAGGGATTGACAACCCCTTTATCGCGTTGGTTGTGAATTCTTTGTTTGTTTGTGTAGGTTCGTGGGACTTGTGAGGAGCCTCCTACTGGATTGATACCTTGGTTCTCAAAAACTGAGGGAAATACTTATGCTACTGTGCTGCATCACACTTTCCTCTTCAAGGAAAACCAACGCAAGCTCAAGACGTAGCAGGAGCGCCCTCATCGGCTGGGGTCTCGACCGCTGCATCCTGGTAGGCGTGCTCGAGAGAGCACACCACATCCTTTTCTTCGCAGGCCTGATGATGCCGCAGTTTCCTGGCATCTTGAGGACGTTGTAGTCATGGTGTGTTGCCACCATGAACTTGAAGAGAGGTGGGTACCCGAGGATTACATTGTACGGCAGGCGAATGTTAGCAACGTCAAAGTTGATGAGCTCGGTGTGGTAGTTGTCACGCTTGCCGAAGGTGACGGGGAGGCGGACCTACCCGATCGGGTGCATGGAGCCATCGGTCACCCCTGAGAAGGGCTTGGTAGACTTAAGCTGGTGATACGACACTTGAAGCCTATTGAACGTCTGGACTGAGAGAACGTTCGGTGAGTGTTTTGGTGACGAGTACATTGCTGATGATGGGCGAGCAGAGCATTGTGAGCACGCCGGCTGTGGCCACGCACTTGATCTGGTCGGAGGAGTCGAAGGTGATGGCATATTTGGACCACCTGAGTGGGCGCGTTGCCTCAAGCTTAGGGAGGGCTGCGTTCACCTCACGCGTGAACTACTTGAAGATGTAATGAGAGGCTGGGGCCTGGGAGCCGCCCAGGATGCAGACGATGGCACGAGGCTCCTGGAAGCCCCCAACCCCCTCATCCTAGTGGTGATCTTCATTCTTTCTTGGTGGTGGAGGCTGCGGAGGAAGGCCAGCGTTGCCCTGAGGTCGGTCCTCGCGAGGCTGATCCCTCCAGGCACCCTCATGAGGCTGGCCCTGCCAGCGGTCGTGCCACTCCTGATGATGGTCACAGCCGTCCCAACGTCCTCCACCTCGACCTCCTCCGTGACCGTAGCCTCGATCATTGCACTCGGGGTGACGACTGAGGTACCCGTCGTGGATGGCCCTGAGCTCCCGGCATTCGTTGGTGTTGTGGCTGTGCACGTTGTGGAAGATGCAGAATGGGCGACTGCCCTTGGATGACTCTAGGTGATCGCAGCCGCACTTCATCTCTGGCTCGGCTACGAGTATGGTCGGTCCCTTGCGCTTCACGTCCTTGACCTTGCCATTCTAGTCTTCTGGTCTGTGTCAGGGAGCTCGAGGAGGGAGAGGCGTCCCTCCTCAGCTCTCGCACACTTGGTTTCCATGTTGAACATCTCCAGGGCCGTGCACAGGTCTTCGTGTATGGCGAGCTCCTCCTTCATCTTGACATCGCGGACGCAATCAGTGAACGCAGAGATGATGGCTTCTCCCGACACCTTGTGGATATTAAGGAAAACGTTGTTGAAGCACTTGATCTACTTCTGCAGTGTCTCTCCTAGTTGCTGCTTGATGTGTCACAGGTCACCTGCGGCCGGCGGGCGGTCGCGACTGCCCTGGAAGTTGGCGATGAAGCGCTCTCGCATCTCATCCCAGGAGGAGATCAATCCTGTGGGGAGGTTCAGGAGCCAGGAGAGCGTGTCGTCCTTGAGGGTCGTGGGGAACCAGTTCGCCATGACCTTCTCGTTGCTGCTGGCCGCCTCGATGGTCAGCTCGTAGAGCTGCAAAAACTCAGCGGGGTCGGCAGTGTTGTCGTAATGCGGAGGCAGGTCGGGCTTGAGCTTCCCCGGCCAGACGATGCTACACAATTACAGAGTGAATGCGCAGCACCCTATTGTGGTCATGGGAGCCCGCCATGGAGGTGGAGCCTGGTCTTGGTGCTCGCGCACCCCCATCACAGGTGGCACATGGTCTTGACGGGGCAGCGCCGGGAGCGCACGCACATCTTCTTGTGGCCGTTGCACCACCTGGCAGCTTACTTCATCGCGCGCAGGCGCCTGACGCTGTGGATCATGCCGAGGCGCCGCCCGCGTTGGCTCTATTATGGCGTCCTTCTTGGCAGGTGGAGGAAGCGCCCCGTGAGCCACGTCTCCTGCAGTAGGCGGTGGCTGAGGTAGCAAGTAGGACAGTGCAGCAGAATCTCCAGCAACACTAACGAGCTCGGCGATGCGGTCGAGCCAGTCCTCGTAGAGGGCGTCGACCGAGCGGTAGCACAGGAGCTCGCGTGCCATGAGCAGCGCAGCCTGCACGTTCGTCGGGCCACGACGAGCATGGGAGGACGAAGCAGCCGGAGTCAGCGATGGAGTGGCGGTGCGCCCGTCGCGGCGCATGGAAGGATGCAGCGAACAGGCCTATTGCTTGTGGCCGGTAGGGCCCGTGGCGGCGTTCGCCACCAACGACGGGGGCAGCCATTGTTCGTCGGTGCTGTCTGAGTGATGCGGGTGGCGAGAGCGGCTCGGCGCTCACCGTGAGCTTGGTGTGCATCAGCCATGGAGGTGGTGGGGCGGTGGCGAATCGGCCGACGGAAGAGAGGCTCCGACGCACCCCTACCTGGCGCGCCAAATGTCATATTTTGGGTTCCGCAAACCCTTGAGAGGTTCGAACTCTAGGATGCGTGCGGAGATCTCAATGTCCCTAGTCTACCTGCTCGCAAATCTCACAGCCTAGCACGACGAACTCGAAGGAAAGGGAACACAGCAGTTTACCCAGGTTCGGGCCAACTTGCGGTGTAAAAGCCTACTCCTGCTTTGTGGTGGATTTGCCTCGTGGGGCTAAGGATGAACTAGTACAGTGGAGAACAACCTCAGGAGGTGTGTTCTTGAGCTCAAGTGAGCAGGTGAGGGTGGAATGGGTTCGCTCGACTTGGTCCCTCCCTCTCTCCATGGTGGTGGCTAGGTCCTATTTATAGTGGCCTTGGTCCTCTTCCCAAATGAAGGCGGGAAGGGATCCCACAACGACCAATTTTAAAGGGAGACAACTAGTACATCTTATCCTGACAAAAGTGGTCTTCACCTGCAAAAGCCTCTAGTCGTGACACCACGATGGGCTCGATGATGACGCCATCTTGCTTTCCTGGCGGTTTTGGTCTCGTTGCACGGGAATGGAAACCTTTGGCTGCTTCCTCGGACTCCACGCCTGCTGCTTGCCTCCGTTGCACCAAAGGGGAAACTGGTACACTGCACCCACTAGCGCCCGCCTAGCCTTGGTGGTCATGGCTTACGTCACCCAAACCTCTCAAAGTGAGCCTTGCATAGAAATCTCCGCTCCTCAGGAGCCGGCCTGAGGAGGCTGCTCCCCTTGGAGGTCTTGGTGTCGTCCGCCTCACGAGGTTTGGCCCCTCGTGACGGTCTTGAGTTGTCGATGTCGAAGCTGGGCCGTACTAGGTCGTCGTTGCAGCCACACCGTGGGCCGCAGGCAGGCAAGTCTAGGTACCCCCGTTCCTAGAACGCCAACATCCGCGTCGTTGGATCACATGGACGGCTCCGCATCGTTGGATCGTGGGGAAATCCGCGAGAGTTGTTGATTGTGCTTGCTCACCCTTGCCTCCCCTTTCTTCGACTGCTTATTCTGCGGCGACAAGAGGAGCCATTCATCTACTTCTTCTTCTCCGGCGACAAGAGGAGCCACTCCTCTGCTTCTTCTTCTCTGGTGAGTTTGGGCGATATGTGCCTCCAGCCCCACATGGACCCAGTATGGTCGACTTCCCATGGAGCGATGTCTTAACTGCCCACGAAACGCGCCACTGATACGGTTGACTTCGAAGGAGGTCAAGAATGGCAACTATGGGCGCAAGTTCATGCAATGCAAGGGCAAGCCAGAGGGGCAGGTTAGATCTCATGATTTTTCTGATTTCTTTTTCTATTTGCTTTCTATTCTTTTTCCTTGGACCTGGGATTTAGGGTTCATGTTTTCATTTCAGATCATGAAGAAATGCACATATTTTGAATGGCTGGATGACTATGATAAGAGGATTCAATTCAATGGGGCCCCAACCCGGGAGCTCAATCTGCCGTTAGCACCAATGAATTTGGTCTCTGAAAGTGCTGCTCTGACAGTTGGGTATGCAAATCTGAAGGGGGAATTAAAGAAGATGAACAAGAACTTGAAGCAGATGATGGAATTGAACAAGCGGGCGAATCTGATAGATTTAGGATGTTATCCCTTTCTTTTTTGTATAGTTGCTCTAGGATTTGCTATCTTGCTAGTCATCACTCGTTAGAGATGTTATTAGTGTGGTGTCATGTGCTCTAGGATTTGGTTAAATTTGTGTATCATATGCTCTAGGATTTACCTAAATTTGTGGATCATGTGCTCTAGGATTTGCATAAATTTGTGGATCATGTGATCTATGCTCTGTGTTGGTTAATTTGTAGATTGTGTCAGTTTTGTTAGTTTTGTACACTTCCAGTTTCTACAGTTTCATCAGACAACACCAACAGCAGAAAAAAATATTTCTAGGGCCCAAGTTGAAACTAAGCTCTGGTTGGGCGTCGCATTGCATTGAGTGCCGAAGGCCCACAAAGGTAAAAGAGGCCTAGAAAATAGTGCATGCATTGGCTATGTTTTATTGGCTTGATTATTGCCATGGTAAATCCATTTATTTCCATGTCGAACAAAAAACGTGCATGATGGTAAATCAATTTATTGCTGGACTTGCCCATGTCAAATTTATTTGTACATATCGCGGCAATTTCCTTCTGTATAGAGCCTATGGCATAGCACTTTGATTTTTTGACATGCGGGTATTATAAACATGTTTTTGTTGCAAGAAAAATATTGTATACACAATTTTTTGTTTTTGCTTTTCTTATTAAGAGCATGTCATATTTAATTATGTAAATCATGATATCCATCTGAAACCACGTCTAAAATAAAGTCCGGTGGCACCATTAGCCACCATATCCATCTAGAGAGCATGTCTAGGGCTCGGCTATGACACCATATCTATCTAGAGAGCATGACTAGGGCTCGGCTACAGCACCATATCCATCTACCGATATCTCACATAGCAAGCATACATCCATAACATCGAAAGTAGCAACCATAGCATAGTTCTTACTGTCCATGTTCAAGAATTCATCCGATTAACTAGTTAACTTGCCGATTAATCCCTACTCGTAGGGTCACCGAGTAGCCTATAAACCAATAAATCATCCGATTAATTGATTACATGGCCGATTAACTTGCCGATTAGCCGATTAATCCCCTACTCTCCAGCCAACCGAGCAGCTACCAGTTAACGATTTCCTCAACAATGCTTACCGTAAGTGCATCTAGTGCCCTTTAGTGATTTTGGTGTATTGAAGACTTATAGGTTAAGGGACTAATGTGTTTGTGAGTGTACACAGGTTCTGTAAGTCGATGAGGAGTTTGATATATACAGTGAAAGTCGACCCCTAAAAATGAATGTCTTCGGCTGAAGACTTTGGTTCTCCTTAAGACCTTGAAAGTGAAGAAATTGGTGTGACCTTGAAGACTTGGATATTCATGCGAGGATTATGAAGTGTGAAACTTTTGTTTTCATTGTTTAATTTTCTCTTTATCGAGTCATAGGAAACACCATACTGTTAAAGGGGGTCGAGGTAATACTAAGGAAACTAATTTCCAAGTGATGCTCATCTCAAAATCCTACAACTACCCAATCCTTCGAGTGAAGCCATTGGAAATTTAATATCAGTTCAGTCAATTTCTTCAGTGACAGAGACGAAGATCTTCTAGTTTCTGAGGAATTTGTTCTAACTGAGGAGTTAGGAATTCGCCTGTGTGGATTGCCTACATAGTGAGGAATATGATAGCCCTGAGGAATTCAAACCTCAAATCTGACCATTGATGTGCCACACGCCAGCTGTCCAAAATATCCTACCACCTAATGGCCATATCATTGAAGGGAATTTATGTCTTATCATGTCGGGCTGCTCCCTGGGCTATAAATAGTCACCCCCCTACAACCACTAGCTGGTTGGCTGCTCTGAGAGAAACTGACACTTGTCATTTGAGAGCATCCCATCCTCCGAAGACTTTGAGCAAAATTCATCAAGTGAGGAAAAAGCCAAATCCCAAACCCAAACACCTACAAACCCAAAGTGATTGAGCATCACTGAAGAGATTGTTCATGTGTGGAACCAATGCTTGTTACCTTTGAGGACTGTGTATCCTCCAGACGGTTAGGCGTCATGGTCTGAGTGTAACGCCCTGGATTCGATGCGCCAGGTGTCTGCTAGTTATTTGCCATAGTTGCCATGTCATTTTCTTGCGTGTTGCATTTTCCATGTCATCATCTGCATTTCATCCGCATGTTTTTCAAAACTTGCATCCGTTCGGGTTCTCCCTGTTCTCTCTATTGTCCGTTCGGAGTCCAGACCTCTCACGCGTGCCCCGTCACCCCTCTCAGACCTTTTTCGTGTGCGGGTGTTAAACTTTCTCGAAATGGCCCAAGGTTTGCCAAGCGGCCTTGGTATAGCACCGGTAGACCGCCTATCAAGTTTCGTGCCATTTGGAGTCCGTTTGATACTCCAACGGTTAACCGAGGGACGGAAAAGGCCTCGTGAGTGCTGCAGCCCAACACCCCTCCAAAATGGCCCAATAACCCATCCAAACCCCTTCCATACTCTCGGTCGTTAGATCACGATCGTGTCGATGAAAACCGTGCCCCATTTGGACTCTCCTAGCTCCCAGAACCTATAAATATGCCTTCCCCTTCCAAATTCGCGGTGAACCCTAGCCATCATCATCCTCGCGCCGCCGGACACGTCCGCCCGTGACGGACATGTCTGCCGGACACCTCACCCGAACCAATCACGACGTGCCACGTCGCCCGCCGCCGTCGCCAGCCACTCCCACACCGCCACCTCACCTGCGCCCTCACCCTCTCTCTCCTGCCACCATCGTGCGGCCCGTAGGACACGGATCGGGCCCGCGCGAGCCCGCGCGGCCGCCGCCGTACGCCCGCCTGGCCCGTCCGCTCGCCCTGCGCCTCGTCCGCCGCCGCCTTCGTCCGGCGCCGCCGTGCGTCCGCGCCGGCTCTGTCTCCGGTGGCCGCCAGTAAGGAGCCCGCCGGCGCTGCCCTTCGCCGCCCCGCCTCCCGGCCACCCATGCCGCCGTCGTGCGCCCGGCCGCCGCCCCTCTGCAGCCGCTGGCGCTCGGCGCCCCGTGCCCCGCCGCCTTGCCTCGCCCCCCTCGCCGGCCCCCCTCTCCGGCCTCCTTCCTCGTCGCCGGCACCGCCCAGCTCCGGCGAGAGCCCGGCCCACCTCAAAGTACGTGCCCGCTCCCCGATCCAGATCTAGAAAAACGTGGTTGACTTCGTTTTTTTGTCTAAGTCCCTAAAATATTTACATTGTCATGCAATGTTCATCGCATCATATCTCCATGTATACTGCTCCGTTTCACGCATGTAATATGTCAAAATGTTCGTTGTGAGATGCTCTACATTTCTTTCCATTGCGTCATGTTCATTTGAGATAATATTGATGCATGAATCATCGTTGCAAGAGTGCTATATGATGTTAATCTGCTGAAACTGTTATAACTTGGGGTTTTGTCATTTTGTTGAATTTGATGTGTGCATCGTATGAGCATGAGTTGTACATGTGTTTTGAACTACATCATGCCATCTTTACAGGGGTGCCATCCATGTATTTTTGTGCATCTTGTACTGAGTGCGTCAAGCTTGTTAGTAGGGTACTTGCTGTTGTTGTTTTGCTAGGCTGATTCTGTTATATTTTGTTGCCATGTAAACCTGCTGCTACAAGTCATTCCATGCATAATCTGGAGATGTTCACTAAGGTTGTTTTGTCATACATGTCATTCCCTATCCATCCATTCCGCTGGTTGCATTTATAGCCTGCTGTAGCTTGTTGTAATCTTGCTCTGAAAATGCTAAATAATGTTGATGTCGGCCTGTTAACATTAAGTTCAGTTTTGCCATGTGTTTTTCTAGTGATCCATGCACCCTATGAACTTGCTCTTGTCATTCTTAGCTTCATAAACAAGTATTATTACTGTTGGTTGCCTTTTCATGCCATTTATTGCTCTTTGGTGAGTGGTACAAGCTCATCAATATGCCTACTTATTGTTGTTCCTGCCATGTATGAATCTGTTAACGAACGTTGTTGTGTTTACATGGGTGCCATCATATCTTCTGATCCTTTTTGTCTCATGGTCAGTAAAGGACTTTTGTTCTATGAATTTAGTAGTATCATGTCATGCCTTTGTTTGCCATGATAAGTTCCTGTAACATGTTGTTTGATAGCTCTAAACATTGCAACCTGATGTTATTTCTGCAAAGTCTGAAACTGTTATTATTTGCAATCTTGCCATGTCTTTTTGAGCATGTTCTATTGTTTTCCGGAGATAGCTCAGTGTTCATGTTTTGCCATGCTTTACCTGTACATCATGTCTATGCCTTGTGTTCTTATGTTGAGATGTTGTAGCATATTGTTTTGATGCTTGCTAGATGCATAGTTGCTGTTTTGGACAGATTGTTATTATATCTTGTTTCATGTGTGTGTGTTGAACCGTTGCTCCGTTTTGAGTGTGCTCTATATGAAACTTGCTTGATTTTGCATGTAGTTTCATATTATCATGTTGCATCCTTGTTTTGACGTGTTTGCTTGATGTTTGTATGCATTTTGCATCAATGCCATGTTTAACTTGTTTTGCTCATATCTTCTAGGCCATAGCTCCGACTTAAATGAACTTTATATGTAAATTGACTAGAATCTCGTGTAGATCATCTTGGTGCATCTTAACTTGCTGTTTAACAACTTGAACATAAGGTTTATTCAGATCTGGACCTATTTTGAAATTTGCATATGAGGACTTACCGGAATTGTTATATGTTGTTCCCGGCCTCACTTAAACTTGCCTTGATGTGTTGCTCTTGTTTGCATCATCTCTTGCCATGAGTATATTCATGTAGCCTTGTCATGCATCATGCTTGGTTGTGCATCATGCCTTGTTCATGTGTGGTGTGTTTACCATGTTGTGTGCTTCTTCTCAATAGTTCCCGTTTCGTTGCGATCATGAGGATTCGTTCGTCTACGCTTGGTTCAGCTTCATCCATTCGTCTTCTTCATGGACTCGTTCTTCTTCCTTGCGGGATTTCAGGCAAGATGACCGCTACCCTGGATCTCACTTATATCATTGCTATGCTAGTTGCTTCGTTCTATCGCTATGCTGCGCTACCTATCAACTGTTTATCAAGCCTCCCAATTTGCCATGTCAGCCTCTAACCTTTTCACCCTTCCTAGCAAACCATTGCTTGGCTATGTTACCGCTTTCCTCAGCCCCTCTTATAGCGTTGTTAGTTGAAGGTGAAGTTGAAGATTGCTCCATGGTGGACAGGATTATGTTGGGATATCACAATATCTCTTATTTAATTAATGCATCTATATACTTGGTAAAGGGTGGAAGACTCGGCCTTATGCCTGGTGTTTTGTTCCACTCTTGCCGCCCTAGTTTCCGTCATACCGGTGTTATGTTCCCGGATTTTGCGTTCCTTACGCGGTTGGGTGATTTATGGGACCCCCTTGACAGTTCGCTTTGAAACAAACTCCTCCAGCAAGGCCCAACCTTGGTTTTACCATTTTCCTCACCTAGCCCTTTTTCCCTTGGGTTTCCGGAGCCCGAGGGTCATCTTTATTTTATCCCCCCCCCCTCCCGGGGCCAATGCTTGTCTAAGTGTTGGTCCAAACCGAGCGATGTCCGGCGCCCCCTGGGCAACCAGGGTCTATGCCAACCCGTCGTCTTGCTCATCCGATGAGCCCTGAGAACGAGATATGTGCAGCTCCTATCAGGATTTGTCGGCACATTTGGGCGGCTTCGCTGGTCTTGTTTTACCATCATCGAAATGTCTTGTAACCGGGATTCCGAGTCCGACCGGGTCTTCCTGGGAGAAGGAATATCCTTCGTTGATCACGACAGCTTATCATGGGCTAAGTTGGGACACCCCTGCAGGGTATAAACTTTCGAAAGCCGTGCTCGCGGTTATGTGGCAGATGGGAATTTGTTAATGTCCGGTTGTAGATAACTTGACACCTGATTCGAATTAAAACGCATCAACCATGTGTTTAGCCGTGATGGTCTCTTTTTGGCGGAGTCCGAGAAGTGAACACGGTTTTTGGGTTATGTTTGACGTAAGTAGGAGTTCAGGATCACTTCTTGATCATTGCTAGCTTCACGACCGTTCCATTTGCTCTCTTCTCACTCTTACTTGCGTATGTTAGCGACCATATATGCTTAGTCGTTGCCGCAACCTCACCACTTTACCCCCTTCCTTTCCCATTAAGCTTTGCTAGTCTTGATACCCATGGTAATGGGATTGCTGAGTCCTCGTGGCTCACAGATTACTACAACAACAGTTGCAGGTACAGGTTATGCGATGATCATGACGCGAGCGCGATGTTTGCTTGTTTTGGAGTTCTTCTTCTGCTTCTTCTTTGATCAGGGGATAGGTTCCAGGTCGGAAGCCTGGGCTAGCAGGATGGATGTCGTTTGAGTTTCTGTTTGTGTTTCATCCGTAGTCGGATGATGCTCTTATGTATTGTGATGTTGTATTCGTGTGGCATTGTATGCCTCTTGTATGTATCCCCATCTATTATGTAATGTTGATGTAATGATATCCACCTTGCAAGAGCATTTCAATATGCGGTTCTATCCTTGGTGGGACCTTCGAGTCTCTTTAGGATAGTATCGCATATTGGGCATCACAAGTTGGTATCAGAGCCTCGACCGACCATAGGAGCCCCCTTGATTGATCGTGTAGTTTGGCCGTTGTTGAGTCTAGAAGAAAACTGTTTTCGGAGTCTAGTTATATCGGAGAGTAGGAATTCTTTTTACTCCTCAGCCTCTTTGTCGCTCTGGTGAGGAATCTTTACGTAGGTGTTTTGAATTACTCCTCTTCCCCTTCAAATTTTTCTTTAGGTTCACGCAGCTGGTTTCCGATCGTTGGTTCTCAGCTCTTTTCATCCGATGCATTTCTCGTCAAGTTGACTCGAGTCTCTTCATCTTTGCAAAGTTCAATCCTCAGTTGTTTTCTTTTCCCATCCACCCACCCCTTTTTCTTCTTGGAGCCGGAGTCCGTAATCGAGTATCCATCCTACTCGTGTGAAGCCTTTGCCTTCTTTCAACCGGTGTTTTCTCTTTAAGATATTCGTTGGTTCTCCCTTCCACGTGCCTTTGTTTTCCAGCCCTCCCACCCCTTTTCTTCCCGAAGTCTGAGCATCTATTCGAGAAGCTATTTCATTCGTACGGAGGTTCTTCAGTCTTCCATCAATCATTTCAACCGGTGAATTCTCGTCTCCGTGGACATTCTTCAGCTCTTTTTCTATCCGGTGGATTCAATTCAAGTTTTTTGGGTTGATCACATTCTTTTCCTTGGACCAAGTGTTCTCCTTGCTCGTTTGCCTCTCGCCATTCAATCATTCCGGAGTTCAAGACATCTCAGGAGATTCGTCTTTGTTCCAATTAATTTGAGGTTATCACCTCATTCAAATATTTCAATTATTTCGGTGCATCATCTACCTGTTCAACAATCCTTTTCAATGGTGTTTTTCTATTTTAGTGGGCCCTAACCCACAGGTCTTTTCCCAGGATCTTGCCTGACTCTTCTAATTCTCCCGGAGTTATTCTCAATTCTTTCAAGTGTGACGTAAGAATGGATCCCATCACTCACATGCCTTCTCCAAGTTCGCTTTCTAATTCTTTTCATTATTGGCTCAACCTTTTCGGTTTTCATTCTACCGGAGTACCTCAGATATTTTGGTGGTGTTTCTCGTCGTCATTTGAAGAGCGAAGAAGAGTTTTCCTCTAAATCTTGTCCGTCCTCTCGAAGATTCGTGGTTCCAGCTTCATATCATCCTCTCGAATTATTTCAGTTTGTCAGATATTCTTTCTTACCCATCCGGAGTATTTTAGGAGTTGATTTCTTTTTCGTTTCACCGGAGGCCATCATTCCATTTATTGTTCTCTATTTATCTCGGTGCTTCGTTCAAGTGTTCTTTAATTAGCTCATGATCTCTTTGTTCTTTTGCATCTAAATCCCCTCTACCATTTTGGTTCTTCTAATTCTTCCTGGTGATTCATTCTCTTTCATCAGGCATTTTCGAATTCTTACGGTGGTTCATTCAGATTCTTTTTCCTTTGTTATCATATCAATCCATTCGTTCTTTCCAATCCTATCGGTGGTTCATGAAGACCTTCTCAAGTTTGCGATATGTCATTTCTCAATCCTTTTCAAGAGGAATAAGTTGCTTGCCAAATCCACTCGTCACCCATTAAATTGGTTGAGGATAAGCATACAATAAATCTTATTTTTATTTCCTCAAAGTGATTAATCCCTTCTTTCGGAGTTTGTTCTTGATGAATAAATTCTAGTTCCAAGTGATTCCATCTTTTCTTTCCCGGAGTTCAAATTTCCTCGACCATTTCATCGAATCCCCATCTAAATCATCGCAAGGCTCATCTTATTCTTTTCATTATTCAATTCTATCTCATCATCCTTTTGTCACCGAAGTTCTTCATGGTGGTTCTTCATAATTTAATCCATTCTTCAAGAGTTCATCAAGACTTTGTTGGAGGAATTCAAGTATCTTTTCTTCTTGCGTCTCGAAGTGCAATTAATTCTCCATTTTCTTTTGAAGTGGAGTTTTGCATTTCTTCGTTCTTCTCATCTCTTCATACTTTTGGTTGTGGTATAATTTCACCTCAAGTTTTGAGTTGTTTTGATAAGTCCACAACAAGCTTATTCTCTCGTTGTTGATTTTCTCAACAACTCCATTCAACCCTTCCTTCTAAATTCTTTTCATTCCATTCTTTCAATTCTTCCGGAG
Source organism: Triticum aestivum (assembly GCF_018294505.1). NCBI lineage: Eukaryota > Viridiplantae > Streptophyta > Magnoliopsida > Poales > Poaceae > Triticum > Triticum aestivum. The sequence continues at coordinate 638,435,217 of NC_057801.1, forward strand.
GCATTGCATTGTTCATCTCGTCAAGTGTCATCCCATCTTGTGAAGCTCGTGTTCTATTCCTCCATGTTTCAGCCGGAGTGCTTCCTAAATCCTTTCAGTCTTATTCGTTTCTTATCTCATTCTAACCGGAGTGGTTTCATAGTGTATCTGATTCCGTGAGCTTTCGATTCCCGTCATTCTCGTCATTCCTCTCTTCTTCTGAGTGCTCTCGATTCTTTGCTTCTTCTCTTGAGTTCTTGCTTCACCTCTTCCTCTTTCTCTTCCGTCTCGTTCCTAAGATGTCGAGATGAGATCTCTTGTTAGTGGAGGAGTGTTGTAACGCCCTGGATTCGATGCGCCAGGTGTGTGCCAGTTATTCGCCGTAGTTGCCATGTCATTTGCTTGCGTGTTGCATTTTGCCATGTTATCATCTGCATTTCATCCGCATGTTTTTCAAAACTTGCATCCGTTCGGGTTCTCTCGGTTCTCTCTGTTGTCCGTTCGGAGTCCAGACCTCTCGCGCGTGCCCCGTCGCCCCTCTCAGACCTTTTTCGTGTGCGGGTGTTAAACTTTCTCGGAATGGCCCGAGGTTTGCCAAGCGGCCTTAGTATAGCACCGGTAGACCGTCTGTCAAGTTTCGTGCCATTTGGAGTCCATTTGATACTCCAATGGTTAACCGAGGGACCGGAAAGGCCTCGTGAGTGTTGCAGCCCAACACCCCTCCAAAATGGCCCAATAACCCATCCAAACCCCTTCCATGCTCTCGGTCGTTCGATCACGATCGTGTGGGCGAAAACTGTGCCCCATTTGGACTCTCCTAGCTCCCAGAACCTATAAATATGCCTTCCCCTTCCAAATTTGTGGTGAACCCTAGCCATCTTCATCCTCGCGCCGCCGTACACGTCCGCCCGTGCCGGACATGTCCGCCGGACACCTCACTCGAACAAATCATGACGTGCCACGTCGCCCGCTGCCGCCGCCAGCCACTCCCACGTCGCCACCTGACCCGCGCCCTCACCCTCTCTCTCCTCCCCCCACCGCGCGGCCTGCGGGGCTTGGATCGGGCCCGCGCGAGCCCGCGCCGCCGCCACCGTCCGCCCGCCTGGCCCGTCCGCTAACCCTGCGCCTCGTCCGCCGCCGCCTTCGTCCGGCGTCGCCGTGCGTCCGAGCCGACTCCGTCTCCGGTGGCCGCCGGCAAGGAGCCCGCCGGCGCCGCCCTTCGCCGCCCCGCATCCCGGCCACCCACGCCGCCGTCGTGCGCCCGATCGCCGCCCCTCTGCCGCCGCTGGCGCTCGGCGCCCCGTGCCCCGCCGCCTCGCCTCGCCCCCCTCACCGGCCCCCCTCTCCGGCCTCCTTCCTCGTCGCCGGCGCCGCCCAGCTCCGGTGAGATCCTGGCCCGCCTTGAAGTCCATGCCTACTCCTCGATCCAGATCTGGAAAAACGAGGTTGACTTCGTTTTTTTGCCAGTCCCTAAAATATTTACATTATCATGCCATGTTCATCGCATCATATCTCCATGTATACTGCTCCGTTTCATACGTGTAATATGTCAAAATGTTCGTTGTGAGATGCTCTACATTTCTTTCCATTGCATCATGTTCATTTGAGATAATCTTGATGCATGAATCATCGTTGCAAGAGTGCTATATGATGTTAATCTGCTGAAACTGTTATAACTTGGGGTTTTGTCATTTTTGTTGCATTTGATGTGTGCATCCTATGAGCATGAGCTCTACATGTGTTTTGAACTACATCGTGCCATCTTTACAGGGGCGCCGTCCATGTAGTTTTGTGAGTCTTGTACTGAGTGCATCAAGCTTGTTAAGTAGGGTACTTGTTGTTGCTGTTTTGCTAGGCTGATTCTGTTATATTTTGTTGCCATGTAAACCTGCTGCTACAAGTCATTCCATGCATAATCTGGAGATGTTCACGAAGGATGTTTTGTCATACATGTCATGACCTATCCATCCATGCCCCTTGTTGCATTTATAGCCTTCTGTAGCTTGTTGTAATCTTGCCCTCAAATTGCTAAATAATGTTGTTGTCAGCCTGTTAACATTAAGTTCAGTTTTGCCATGTGTTTTTCTAGTGATCCATGCACCCTATGAACTTGCTCTTGCCATGCTTAGCTTCATAATCAGGTCTTCTTAATGTTGGTTGCCTTTTCATGCCATGCATTTCTCTGTGATGAGTGGTACAAGCTCATCAACATGCCTACTTAACATTGTTCCTGCGATGTATGAATCTGTTAACGGAACTTGCTATGTTTACATGGGTGCCATCATATCTTCTGATCCTTTTTGGCTCATGGTCAGTAAAGGACTTTTGTTCTATGCATTTAGTAGTATCATGCCTTTTTTTGCCATGATAAGTTCCTGTAACATGTTGTTTGATGGCTCTAAACATTGCAACCTGATGTTATTTCTGCAATGTCTGAAACTGTTATTATTGCTACAAATTCTTCAACTGTCTCCATGGTCACAAATTCCTCATCTGAGGATACCACAAGTATCACTTACGATAATGCAGGTTTGAAGGAATTGTATGTGATAGGCATTTACAAAAGCCTCAAAGGGCATCAGACTCTATGTGATGTGCTCTATGTGATGTGCTTAAAAAGCAGATCTTGAATAGGAACCCTAGGAAAGAGGGTATTGCCTTTGAGAGGAAACTCAATGCTGATGGGACCTACTGAAAACCTGAGCAGTATCCCGAAACCTCATGGGTTGCTGCGAAAGGACCTCATGTAGATCCATGCACTTTACCTGGCTTTACTTGTGATTCTTCATATTCCTCTGATGAGTCATTTGACTCCAACTACAAATTGTTTAAGAATCAGAATGGTGAAGTATTTGCTCAATATGTTGGAACTAACTACAGGAACGGTCCCCCTATGAAGAAAATATGGGTTCCTAAAAGGTGCCTTGAAAATCTTCAAGTGAATGTCATCATGACACCACCCATGAAGAATAGGAATCCCAGATCAAATTCTTCATATGGATCGAAATCTTCATATGGATCCAAGTCCTCATATGGACCAAATTCATCATATGGATCAAATTCCTCATGTGGATCAAAATCTTCATATGAACATCATCATGCTAACACTTCTGTTTCGCAGGGAAAGTCTAAAGGCTATGAATATGAGCATTATTCTTCAAACCATTATGTTCATAGGTCCTCGAAGAGTTTCTCTTCTTATTCATATGCTTACCCTAACCACTCTTCTGTGAAACAAAGTGCACTGGCTTCAATGCCGTCTTTTTCATATGGAGCTCGCAGAATGATGAATTCTTTGCCACCCCTTCAGATGTGAGTGGTGAAGAAAAAGAATAATCTCTTATGCATGGTCAGGTCTCTAGACGAACTAAATCGTCTGAAGAATTTGATGGAGACTTGAATGTGCTTGAACGGATGCAAGCTAATCATGAAGAAATGAATTACTCATTTCTCACGTCCTCATAATACTATTGATGTTGATGAAATTGATATCATATTCTTCACTGATGAAGTATATGAGTTTGTACGTTGCACTAATTCATCTGCAGGACGAACAACCCAATGCTACTGAGTGGTTCCTCGATAGTGGATGCACAAACCACATGACTGGTGACAGGAACTTGTTAATGGACACTGATTTGGCACCTTCTCATCTGAGGCATATCACCTATGCTGACAAAGGTAAAAGCAAGGTATTGGGTCTAGGTAAGGTAGTGATCTCAAAGGATCGACACATGGACAAAGTCATGCTTGTCGAGTCCTTAGGATTCAACCTCATCTCTGTCTCAATGCTTTGTGATCTTGATATGGTTGTCATCTTTGGAAAATATCATTGCATTGTGCTAATGGAATCTGACAACTCCAAAGTCTTCGAAGGCTTTAGGAAAGGAGACTTGTACATTGTTGATTTCTCTGCAGGACCACAGCCTGCCACATGTCTACTTGCAAAAGCTTCAGAATGCTGGCTTTGGCATTGATGACTTGGTCATGCTAGGATGAGGAACTTGCATACACTCGCGAAGAAGAAGCATGTCATTTTCATCGAGGGTGTCAAATTCCTCAAAGATCATCTTTGCGGGGCTTGTGAGCCTGGAAAAATCACCAGAGCCAAGCATCCCTCTAAGACTATCATGACCACTTCTTGTCCCTTTGAATTACTTCATATGGATCTCTTTGGCCCTACTCATTATGCCACGTTCTCTAGTTCTGCATCGTTATATGGCTTTTTCATAGTTGATGACTATTCTCGTTACATATGGGTGCATATCATCACGTACAAAAATGAAGTGCAGGAAGTCTTCAGACGATTTTCCTCAAGGGCTTCCACTAACTTCGGTGTGAAGATCAAACATATCAGGAGTGATAACGGAACTGAGTTCAAGAACATTGGACTCGATGAATATCTTGATATACTTGGTATTACTCACGAGTTATCTGCTCCTTATACTCCTCAGCAGAATGGCATCGTGGAGCGCAAGAACCGAACTCTTGTTGAGATGGCTCGCACTATGCTTGATGAATACAAGACACCTCAGCGTTTCTAGCCTGAAGCCATCAATACTGCATGCCACATCATCAAAAGGGTATATCTTCACAAATTCTTCAAAAAGACCTCATACGAACTCCTCACTGACAAGAAACCCAATGTAAGTTATTTCAAAGTCTTCGGTGCTAAATGCTAGATTAGAGATCCTCACCATCACTCTAAGTTTGCACCAAAAGCACATGAGGGTTTTATGCTTGGTTACAAAACGGACTCGCACACCTACAGAGTCTTCAATCTAAATCATCACAAGATTGTTGAAATTGTAGATGTGCGGTTCGATGAAACTAATGGCTCGCAAAGAGAGCACCTACCTCCTGTGCTAGATGAAATGTCACCTGAGGAATCCATAAGTTCAAAGCTACTGAGGATATCATCCCTACCAAAGAATCTACTGAAGAATTCATTCTGGATCATGACGAAAATCACACTAGTGCTGCTGAAGAATCTGGTTCTGAAGAAATTGCTCAACCAAAGCAAAGTCGTCAACCTGCACATCCTTGTGTTGCAAACGAAGTACAAATCGAGAAGATCATTGATGACATCAATGCACCAGGTCCTCTCACGAGCTCAAAAGCTTCACATTTATCTAACGTTTGTGGGCATTTTGCGTTTGTCTCTATCACACAACCCACTAAAGTTGATGAAGCATTCATGGAATCTGAGTGGATTCAAGCCATGCAAGTTGAATTGCATCAATTCGAGCTCAATAATGAGTGGGAGCTTGTCAAGCAACCAGACCCATGCAAGCACAATATCATCGGTACCAAATGGATCTACCGCAACAAACAAGATGCAAATGGCCTTGTGGTGAGGAATAAGGCTCGTCTTGTAGCTCAAGGCTACACATAGGTTGAAGGAATTGATTTCGATGAAACTTTCGCACATGTTGCTTGACTTGAGGCTATTTGCATATTGCTTGCTTATGCTAACCATCATAATATCATCTTACATCAAATGGATGTGAAAAGTGCATTCCTCAATGGTAAGCTTGAGGAAGAAGTATATGTTGCTCAACCACCAGGTTTTGAGGATCCAAAATTTCCAGATCATGTCTACAGACTCAACAAGGCCCTCTATGGCCTCAAGCAAGCACCTCGGGCGTGGTATGACACACTGAAGCAATTCCTCATGAAGAAAGGCTTCAAACCCTGTTCACTTGACCCAACTCTTTTCACAAAAGCATATGATGATGAATTATTCGTGTGCCAAATATATGTTGATGATATTATCTTTGGCTGTACTAACCAATGTTACAGTGATGAATTTGCCTATATGGTGAGTGAAGAATATCAAATGTCTATGATGGGAGAATTGAAATTCTTTTTAGGTCTTCAAATTCGTGAACAATACAATGGCATATTCATATCTCAGGAGAAATACCTCAAGGATGTGTTGTCGAAATTCGGCATGCAAGACTTCAAAGGCGTTAAAATACCTATGCCCACAAATGGCCATCTGTGCACTGATGAAAATGGTAAAGACTTTGATCAAAAGGTATACCGCTCCATGATTGGCTCTTTATTGTACCTATGTGCATCTAGGCCAGATATTATGCTTAGTATTTGCATGTGTGCCTGATTTCAAGCTACACCGAAGGAATCACAGCATAAGGCTGTGAAGCATATTCTTTGATATATAGCTCACACACCAACACTTGTATTATTGTATCCCAAGGGCTCTTCCTTTGATCTCATAGGATATTCAGACTCTGACTATGCTGGTGATCGTGTGGACCGCAAGTCAACGTCAGGCACATGTCATTTCCTCGGACATTCCTTGGTATGTTGGTCCTCGAAGAAATAGAACTGCGTATCACTCTCTACTTCTGAAGCTGAATACATTACTGCTGGATCCTGCTGTGCTCAACTGCTATGGATGAAGCAAACTCTCAAGGACTATGGCATCAATGTGAAGAATATGTCGCTCTACTGCGACAATGAGAGTGCTATCAAGATTGCTCACAACCCAGTTCAGCACTCAAAGACAAAGCACATCCAGATTCGTCATCATTTTCTTCATGACCATGTCTTGAAGGGCGACATCTCCATCGACCATGCAAGTACTGAAGACCAGCTGGCCGATATCTTCACAAAGCCCTTGAATGAGAAGATATTTAGCAAGTTGCGGTGTGAGCTAAATATCCTAGAATCTTCGAATGTTCTTTGAAAAGGACACACATCCTAACACTTATGTTGACTTGATGACTTAGATGTGCAACACACGAAGTAACGTTTTTCTTCAATCAATGAAGAATAACCCTCTAAGTGTGAAGAAATTAATGAAGAAATTGATTCTTAGAACCCTATGACAATTGTACGCGGTGTCTGAAATCAGCTTTCTTATACGGTGGGTTACGCCACCAACCAAAGTTGAAAATCTTCAAGTTGAGTTTTTTCTTCATTTTTGAAATTCCTCAGTTTTTTTCAAATTCTTCAACTTTGCATTGTCTTCACTCCTTCCATCGTCGTTCTTCATTGACTATATATATACTTGAGTTTTTATGTCCTCTACAGCATGCACTTATTGTTATTTCTTCAAGTTGACTTTTCTGCTAAGTGAATGTGATCGGACCCGCTTCCCATCTATGCTAAACTCAACCAAGTCTGTTCACAAATTCTTCATGTGCGTTCTATTTGAAACTCGTTCTAAATCTTCACTATATCCTTGTTAGCTGAAGAAATTGCGAACGAAACATTAAAAAATTCTTATCTGAATTTTCGGCCGTTGCCGCTCAAACCGTTACACATTCCACGATAAATCTTATATATTAACCCACGATCTTACACGATCACCACTACACTGTACGTGGGTGACACATGTCACGCGAATGAGAAGGGTCAGGGGCACGTTCGTCCAATTTCTTCGGACGAGCGGTTTTTCACCTCAGCTATAAATACCCCCTCCCCTCCTCACTTTGCTTTTACTCCGCTCGACCTCACTCCCTCGCTCAAGCTCTCAAAACCTAGCGCCGCCGCTACCCTCATCATCGCCGGTGAGGAAGAGCTTCACTGCCTCGAACTCGCCGCCGTCGTACTCACGCCTGACGTGGATTTCTTCACTCCGCAGCCGCCGTAGCCGTCTTCCTCTGCCAAGTTAGGGCGTGGAAGATCTGAGCAGACGAACTTCTAAATCTACACCTCCTGTTCGTCGTGTTCTTCATCAAGGGTAATTAAAAGTTACTTTTACTGCCCTTATTGCTACTGATGATTTTCATCAAATCTTGAAAAGGTGTTTATTCTGCAACTTCCACACTCTAAACACCTAGCACAATCATCCATTCTTGATCTGTTTCTCTAAGTGACGTTTTTCCTCAAGATTCCTCAATTGTGTGATTTCACAATCCGCACAACTCTGGAACCTAAGTTAAAGAACGCTTAGTGAAATTCTTCAAGACACAGCTAGTCAAGTTCCTCAAACTTGTTCTGTTTTGCAAAAACTTCTGAGAACGCATATGACCTCTCCAAATTCTTCACACCTATACTCTGTTCACAGGTACACATGTCTTCTGCTGAATCACTAGGTTCTCATCAACTTAACTCATTTGCAGCATTCCTCGAAAAAAAGCTGCATACTTCCTCATAGAACTCTATTGTTCAAATTCCTCAGTTGAAGAAAATGGTAGATGGTAAAAGGCCTCGAAAAGGAGGAAAGAAGCTAGAAGTTAACACAGTGTTTGAGATCCCTGATGGCATTTATGCAGGGTACTGCACGCCTGATGAGGCAACTCATGACAAAGAAATCAAGAATGAGCACAAAGTGCGCATACAGAGGATTGAACAAAGATGGGCACGAGAATGGAGGGAGTACATATATGTCACTCCCAAATATATGAAGAAATTCACTCTCAACCCTCCTTGCTCAAGACCTCCATTGGCACCTGGCCAAAGAGCTGATCCAACAAGCCTTAAACGTGATGAGAATTATGCTGACGAATGGGCCAGGCGGCAAGCTAAGTTGGCCAAGCTGGCCCAAGAAGCAGTGAAGAAATTCAACGAAGATTCTGCTGCTGCCGCTTCTGAGGCCACCATGAGCAAGAAGGCTATGCCCAAGAAGTCTGCTTGAAAACCAATTTCCTCAGCAATGCCCTCACAGCCAAATTCTTCAGCAATGCCCTCACGGCCAAATTCCTCAGCAATGCCCTCACGGCCAAGCTCCTATGTGCCATCAAGGCAAAATCCTCAAGCTTCCCCAGTTCCTCAAGCTACACTAGATCCTTAGGTTTGAAAACCCTCAGCTCCTCTGACAAACTCCGCTGCACCTCTGCATCTCTCCACGTGCCAAAGGACCACATGCTTCTCTATCGCCTCAGGAGCTTCTGCAAGTTCTTCAGTTCCTCATCCATCTTCAAAGAGCCCAACTTTGCTGAAGACCAGGGCCACTGCAGGACGAGGCACTAGACCAAGTCCTCAAAAGAAACAAGTTGCTTTTCAAGTGCCTTCTGATGATGATGAGGCTGATGATGATGAGGCTGATGATGATGAATTAGCTAATATCATCAAAGATAAATAGCAAAGGGCCGCTAGAGCCAAAGGAAGTGTTGTGCCTCTACTATTGGATCCGAAGAAAATCCTGGATTTCATTGACCTCTGGCACAAAGATCCTAACACTCCATTGCCTGAGCTAGACCTGACTCCTGGACAAAGTCACATGGTGACGGCGTTCATTGCTGAAGAAAAGTGGAAATATGATCAAGCTAGAGTTGATAATAAAGCCCAGTAGAAGAAGCAACGCTGTCTGAAGGATAACGTTTTGAGGTTATCGCCTGAGCAGCTCATTGCACTGCAATCTGAGATCAAGAAGCTCAGTGATGAATTTGATGCCTACAAGGCAAGGCGGAATGGCTGGGAGCCGAAATCGGATTCGTCAAAATGGCAAAGAAATTCACCTCCAATGTTGCTGATACATCGCACATTGAGATTCCCTCAGCTGCAGCCTCTGCCCAGCCGACTGAAGGACATGCCAACACCGCTGATGAAAATGAGGCTGCTGATGAAACTGCAAGAACCGGGACTGAAGAAATAACCGTCGCTGAAGAAACTGCCAGGGCAACCACTAGTGTTGCGCCTGAAGAACAAGTCAGGACAGCTGAAGAAGCTGAAGATGTGCCTGAAGAAATTGCTCAAGAAAGGCCAACTACATCAGTTGTGCCTGAAGAAATTGAACCAATTCCCTCTGCTCCTCCTGCACCAACGCCAACTCCATCTCCAATTCTTCCTTCTGCTCTGGAAGTGAGGAAAACGAAGGCTATGGAGTGAGCTGCTCTGAAGAAAAGGAAAACATCTATTTGCTCAGAATCTTCTGCTCCCAAGAAGGGGAAGTTTTGACAAGCTCACTTGAGAACCCCATTGATGTTGTTCCTCTCTCAAGCATGCCATCGAAGGAACTTGTTCCTTTTGCTGAAGAATATCAGATTCCTGAAGAATCTGCCGAAGAGAATCCCTCTGCTGCTTCCTCAGAGCAGATGGATGAAGAAATTGAAGTTGATGTTATCACTTCAACTCCCCAAGTATCATCGACAACGCCTCAATTAACAGATGAAGAGGCCAGCATTGAACAAATGGAAGAGGATGAGGATGTGGACATTGGGAGCACCACACGTGTCATGAATGATGACTTTTGGGAAAGTCAGCACCCCAACTCTCCCATGTTCACACCACTGCAGCAAATTCCTCAGTCCCCAGTACCTACTAAAATTCATATGGGCTCTGATGAAATTCATCCTACTCCTTCCATTCATGAAGAGATTCTAGCCACTTGTGCTAATGAAAATGCTGATGAAGAAATGGAGGCCCAGACTGCTACTGAAGCAGAAGCTAATATTCCTCAGCCTGCGGCTCCGGAGATTGAGATTCCTGAGGTTATTCTCCAACTACCTGATACTCCTCAGCCAAATCCGAAGAATCTATTCTCCAAGACTCCGAAATTCAAGGCTGGCACTTTCTTCAATGAGCATGTATTCTTCACCAGCTACAATCCCTATGACTCTATTCGTCTGAGGAGGAAGTGCTTCTAGACTGCCAGCCAAGCCAATTTCTATTCTTCTATGCTTTTCAACAAGGACAAAGTCTTCGACCATGAGCATATTCCTCATCTGGATATGGAATCACTACCTTGCTTCACACCAGTCCTTGCTGCTATTCATGATGCTGGACTGCTCAACTTCTGCACTGACATTTGTGATTGGAATGAAGAACTCATTCTTCAGTTCTATGCGATGTTGCACATTATTGGCAATGCTGAAGATGTGAACTCATGGGTGTTGGACTAGATGATAGAAAATACTCACTATAAGGCACCAGCAACTGAATTGCTTTGTGCCATGCCTGTCAGTCCTCCCCCAGAAGGTGCGTGTCTTATCTACTCTGAAACTGAGATGTCTGATCACTTCATGCAAGTGTAGATGAAGCCATTGAAGCTTGGTCAAGCCTCAAGGACAAAGTTCCTTGTGAAGGAATTGCAATATGTGCCAAGAACTGTATACCGCATTCTGACCAAGACTCTGAGTCCTATCAAAGGCCACGACTCCAATGATGAAGAAGTTGTTGGCATCATGAAGAATCTGCTTTTCAATATCATGCATGGTATTCCAGTGAACTACCATGACTTCTTCATGAGGACTTTGGCAAATGTTGCAACGTCTCCTTTTGAGTTGAAGCCTTACGCGCCCTGGATTATGAGATTCCTCAGATCAAGGTCTTCACTCAACTACAAAGCTGACATTCTCAACCATGGCAGTTACTTGCCCCCAACAGAAGTCCTCAAATGGACATTTTCCTTAGCCGATGAGAAGGGCAAGGCCACTGCAATTGTTGACGAGGGCATTCATCCATTGGATGGTTAGTTCCACAAATCTGCATCTTATTCCACCAATGATGACTCTGCCACTCATGATTCTGCCGCCAATGCCACAAAGCAAAGTCCTCAAGCTACAACTCCAAGGGTGATGACTGATCATGAGCTTCTCCTCAGTCTTCATCAGAAGGTCGATCGCAATCACAAACGGGTGAGGCGTCAGTTTGGCGCTGTTCTTCACAACATGACTGCAACATATAATTCAGTGAAGAAGAACAATTATTACCTCAATGAAGTTTTCGATCGCACCTAGGCTGTTCTGACTCATCTCTACTGTCGTGGAATTGTCACGTCAGATGTCCTCATGAAAGGACTTAGTTGTGGAGCCATCGCAACTAGGAAGCTTGAAGGGGTTAATCGGGACAAAGGACACGAGAGGTTTTATACTAGTTCGGCCCCTTACAGTGAAGGTAAGGCCTATGTCTAGTTGGGTTGGTATTGATGTTTCGATGACCAGGGAGCGAGATACGCTATGCCTGGCTCTCGATGAGTTGTTTCTTGCCCTAAGCTGCCAGCGGGTCGTCCCCTTATATACGTGGGTGGACGCCCTGCGGTTTACAGAGTCTCGGCCGGCTTATAAACAATGTCCGGCTCGGTGACTAGTTAAGTCTACCTTATGATACAAGTAATGTTATAACTGCGGTTTACTACAACGGGCCTTAAGTCGCCTATGGGCCCTAAGCTTCCTATGAACCGTCATCTTCATGCCTTGTCTTGGGCTTCTCTCTAGTGAGTCCTCTTTGCGTAACCCGGCCCCTCCTGGGCGGCTTACGCAAATAGTTATATCCCCAACATTAGGCCCCAGATTGATTTGAACCGGTTCATGTCAATCTTAAAATACCTTATGAACTGCCCTGCAGTCCTTTATCTTGCGCGAAGGATTTTAACCCATCGTGACGTCATCATCTAACACCAGGTTAAATCTCTGTGACGTCATCTTCATTAAAGCTTTATTTTTTTATAACATCACATCTTCAATGGATCTTTGTCTTTATTGACCATCCCGAGAATCGAGGCGCCAGAGCCGCTGGATAATGAATGTTATCTCCTCATTTTTCGCGCCCGCTCGGTCAGTCTTCCCTTATAAATAGAGCGACCTAGGTCTTCCCCAGTCGTCTTCTTACTCTTGCCTCCTCCCGTGCTCTGCCGCTGCCACCGTCGAGCTCCTCGTCTTCACCGACTCAGGTCGCTGCATCGACCTGATTCCGACCAGAGATCGACGGCGAACTTCCACGGTGCATCCGCATCTGTGAGCTCTTCTCATTCCCTTTCTCAGATCTGTGTGAGGTTCTTGCCGAGTTCGTCGGTGTTCATCACTGCCCGACGCAAACCTTCTCTAGTTCTTTCCTCCAACGCCCTGTTTAGATCATAAGAACTATATAGAACTGTTGCGGTGCTTACTTGTACTGATTTTGCACAGGAATAGATCCCATTTCCCTTGTGTAGAACCCCTCATTAAGTATATGAGCATCTCTGCTCTATTTTTAGGTCTAGGAAATTTTCCTTCCAGGGCAATATTTTGATCCAGAGTAATAACTGTCCTCTGTGAAACTTGTTTTCACCACCCGGAAAACCTCCTCTGGTAAATGCCCTGAAACACAATTGTTGAGATGTCCGGTTTAAATAAATGATACAGAACTTTGACTGCTCCTCATGACCCAGAAATTTTTTGAATTGCACTTGATACTTGTAGCGGCTTAAATATTATTGCATAGTCATCCTTATATCATTAGGCCCCTCATTAAGCCGGCACCTTAAATAATCAAGATTTTCCTCCCGGGTTAAAATTGAACCGGATCTTCTTGTTTTTCCATAGGCCAATTGCTGTGATGGCTCCTAAGGCTACCAAGGCCCCTGTAACTTGCAATTGGGTTCCATCCATAGTGACCAATAGCAAACTAGCTGAGTTTGTAAAGTCTGGGCATCTACCAAAAAAGGACGTCATGTCGTACCGCGCCCCTGGCCCGTCTGAAGAAAAGCCTCACCCCAAAGCAGGGGAAGTAATAATTTTTACGGATCATATGAGCCGTGGATTTGCTCCTCCCGGCTCAAAATTCTTCAGAGAGGTTTTAAATTTCTTTGACCTTAGACCTCAAGACATCGGACCCAATTCCGTGTCAAATATTTGCAATTTTCAAGTCTTCTGCGAGGTGTACCTGGGAGAGGAGCCAAGTCTGCTTTTGTTCAGGGAACTTTTTTACATGAACCGGCAAAATGAACGTGCCAACGGGCCCAGTCTTGAGCTTGGCAGCATCTCAATCCAGCGACGGAGAGACTGTCTTTTCCCTTATGCGGAGTTGCCGAGTCACCCCAAATCTTGGAACTAGACGTGGTTCTACTATCAGGACACTTCTCCGGCTGATGAAAAACCTCTGCCCGGCTTTCGCGCCCTGCGCCTTGAGTCTAACCATCCGCTACCAGACAAGTTGACAACCCTTGAACGCGTGCCTCTCAATTCCACCATTAAGAAAATAAAAGCTCTCTTGGGAAATGGCTTAAACGGCATCGACCTGGTCCGAGTCTAGGTCACTTGGCGTATACTTCCATTAAGCCGCCGCCCCGGCTTAATGTGTACTTATACTGGAGAAAAAACTGATCCGCAACGCCATAGCCCTGAGGACTTACTAGATGACGTGGTGGATGCTACAACACAGTCACTGCTGAAGGAGGGTACTGTGACCAGCAATGCCTTTGGCTTACTTCCATTTTGCAAGAATAACCCGGCCCCTGCGGTAAGTTATCAATCGTAACCAATGTTTACGGATATATTATACCTTGCCAGGACGACCAAGAAAGCTGAAAGGAAAGACGCCAAGGTAGGAACCTCAAAGAAGAAAAAACCCAGCACCTCCGACTTACTCAGATTAGAGGATAGCTCTTCGGATGAGGAAGAGGTAATATTTTAAATATTCTTAATTTCCTTGTTATCACCTGTCTAACATTTTATCCCTTTAGGAGGATACGGGGAACAGTCGAGCAGCCACTGAAGAGGTAACTATAATCTCCTCTGACTCAGAGCCTTTGCCCAAGCGAAAGACCCGAAGGGTGACCCGGAAAGTAAGATTTTCACATGCACTTGCTTATCAAGCTCCTCAATTTATTTTGAAGCAACAACAGCTTGAGAGCCGGAGGCAGACCCGGAACAACAAGGATGCAGAACTCTCCTCCGGCTTACCTGATGTAACCAGAAAGCGTCGGAATGAGGTTATCTCCGATTTATGTTCTGTCTTACCTTTAGCAGGCTTAATTCGTCAACCTCTCAATTCATCTGACTCCAACTATCAGGATACCTCTCCTTCTTCCGGCGAATCCATGCAGTCAAATATGCCGACTTTCAAAACTGCTCCCGGGTAACATAAACTTATGCACTTTTTGCTTTACCTGTGCTTGCATATTCATCCTTCTGCTTTTGTTAACAGCCTGCAGGTGAAGCCCAGCAAGAGGGCAAAGAAGAACAAACCGTCCCAAGACCTGGTGGTCACTGAACTGGCGATTGACTCATCCGTTCTTGACAGCTCCACTCATCAGCCACCGCTTGAACTGGCTTTCGGTATTCCGGTGTCAACCTCTGACCCGTCTACAGAAGACGCTGTCCATGATTCTGATAACCCGGAAATTCCTAGCCCGGTGAAGAGAAATGACCCAGAAGTTGAAATTGTGAAGTCCCAGTTTGTTGAACCAGGGCAGCCCACAGTCCTTGCCAAATGTTCCACCAAAGAAGAGTTTGCCCAATGCCGAAAAGCGAAGCAGGACATTACGGATTATACTCACCTAAGCATTGCCGATATAGTCTCAGGCTATCTGAATCAAGTGCATAATAGCCGTGACCTAGAAGTTGACATGGTGAAACAAATACAGCATAAATCTGAGGTATAACTTATACTTTTATCTGAGCCTTATATATACTTTACCAGCCCCCAAGTCTACTGCTTATGAACAAATACGATGTAGACTTAGAAATCTGCTTTTACTTGTTAACTTATCCGGCTTAAAAAGAATTTATTTAACCCGGTATAACATAAGGCTTTTAAATTTGCAATACACATTAGTCCCCAAGTGTCAAGTATCCTTACTTGTAAGGTGCTTGAGACTTAATATGTTTAACCCGACAGGATAAACTTAAAAATTCTTCAGCATACATTAGCCCCCAAGTGCCAAGTATCTTTACTTGTAAAGTGCTTGGGACTTGAATGTTTACCTTACTAGAATCCTTACCATAATCCGGTGTCAATGCAGGCTGCCATAAGTCAATTTGAATCAGAGCTTGTTGCCTTGAAGAGTCGTCTGGAAACTCAAGAGCTTGAGACGCAAAAAGCTAACTCCAAATTTGAATTTAGTGTCTCTGAAAATGAGAAACTAAAGAAGAATTTTGAATCTGAAAAGAAAATTTGGGCTGAAGAAAAGGCTTCCCTGGTGACTCGGGCCGAAACAACCGAAGCATCTTTTGCAGAAACAACAACCGAGCTGTCCAACTTAAAACAGCAAATATCCCAAATGGTCTCAGCCATCTTTGGTAAGTTATTGTGACACAACTTTATCATGGCAACCTTACAATGATTATTGTAATAATTATTTCTGGCTTACCATTATGCTTGTGCACATACAGGCTCTAGGAGTGTCAATCTGAAGCAGAACACGCTGATCAAGCTTAAAGCGGTTTACACGTTAGTGGAACAGCTATACTCCGGGACACAACGTGCCCTGGCTGTTGTAGCTTTATCAACTCCACACACCGCCTTTTGCAAGATGTTTTGAAGAGCCTTGCCTTTCTACCTCAGCGGATCCAAGACTTAAGGCGTTCATCTTCAAGAGTCGGGGCCGTAGCCGCGTTGAGCCGGGCAAAAGCATGGCTCCCAGAACTAGACCCGGCAGACCTTGCTCTTGGATATCCAAGTCTAAAGGAAGACGGCAATGCCTTTGATGAACATGACTTCCACGTCTGTGTTAAAGCCATTCGTCCAGTGGCCACCCTTATTGGAAATGATACTGACCTCAGCAAGTATGCGTCGGCTTATGACAGTAACAACCCAAAAATCCCAAACGCTCCATATGATCAAATCAGCCTGATCCCTCCAATTTGTAAGCATACTTTTGCCCTTGAAGTGGACCCGGCCGGTTTAATAGATGATGAAGCTGAATTTGAAGCTTTGAGCAGCATTGATTGGGCTTCATCAAATTTCCAGGAAACAACAGCCGACGGAGAAATGGAGAAGGATAACCCGGAGGCTTCAAGCCTGCCGAAGGAGTGAATCACCAAGTGTTAGGCCCAAAATACAATGCTTCATCTATTCAGACTCGGGGAGTCTTGTAATAGGGTAGAAACAACTTCCTAATGCTCATCATGCCTTCGTGCATGCTCTTATCACTTAACGCTTTTCGTAAGCCGCCATGGTTGTATATTTCTAGCATTTACTTCCTTGGCGTGTTAAATTTTGCTTGCCTTACTCTGCAATCTTTGAATGATCTTCCCGGCTTATATAATGTTCACCTGGTACTTAATAACCTAGGGTGACGAATATTAAACCGGCAAGACAAAAAACACCTTAAAATGCTTTCCTCAAGGTATGAGAATAATCAAAATACTGTTACAGGCTTCTGATTCGGATACGATCAGTAAACCATTCCAAAGGGGTTAAGCTAAGATTCGGATACGATCATATAGCCCCCAGTGGCATGGCGATGCCAATCAAGTGGGTATCAACAACTATGTTCTCTTTGGTTCGAATACGACCTATGTTTGATCAGGAAGCCCCCAAATGACCATAGGATTTGTTTAATGACGCTGATTCATATACGATCCACGTCAGACCTAAAGGGGTTGAGCTATGATTCAAATATGATCAAGAAGCCCCCAAGTAGGTTTGGCAAGTATGCCGATCAAGCGGGTATCGACAGCTATGTTCTCTTTGGTTCGGATACGACCTATGTTTGAACAGGAAGCCCCCAAATGACCATTGGATTTGTTTAATGACGTTGATTCATATACGATCCACGTTAGACCTAAAGGGGTTAAGCTATGATTCAAATATGATCAAGAAGCCCCCAAGTAGGTTTGGCAAGTATGCCGATCAAGCGGGTATCGACAGCTATGTTCTCTTTGGTTCGGATACGACCAATGTTTGAACAGGAAGCCCCCAAGTGACCATGGCTAGATTCATATATGATCATAAGCCGGACCAAAGGTAAAGCCGGATTCAGATATGATCTGGTCCATGTTGGTTGTTTCCACCACCTGCCAAAAAGACATATACACTTTTTTGAGGGTGAAAAAAGGACAGAGGTCCTGCTTTATTACTTTATATAATGTATACATTGTCCAAAAAATATATACATCTAAAGAGCCGGTGGCTTAAGTATAGTAAGGCCGAAGATGGGCTATATTCCATGGCCGGCGGGTCTCTTCCTCCGATTTACCTGAGTCTTTGTGCTCTCGAATATCAATGAGGTAGTATGACCCATTGTGCAAGTTCTTGTTGACCACAAAGGGTCCTTCCCAAGGAGGGGATAGCTTGTGCATATCAAACTGATCCTGGATGAGCCGGAGCACGAGATCACCTTCCTGAAAGGTTCTGCTTCTGACCCGGCGGCTGCGATAACGATGAAGGTCTTGCTGGTAAATCGCTGAGCGGGCTATTGCCAAGTCTCGCTCTTCATCCAACAAGTCAAGTGCCTCCTGTCGAGCTTTTTCATTGTCAGTCTCAACGTAAGCCGCCACACGGGGTGAGTCGTGCCGGATATCGCTCGGCAGAACTGCCTCTGCTCCATAAACCATGAAAAAGGCGTATAACCTGTGGATCTATTAGGCGTAGTATTGATGCTCCACAGCACAGAGGGCAGCTTTTCGACCCAACAACCTGGAGTCCACTGAAAGGGGGCCAAGAGCCATGGTTTGATACCCCTTAAAATCTCCTGGTTAGCTCGTTCTGCTTGACCATTGGACTGAGGATGAGCAACACCCGAAACATCTAGCCGGATATGTTCCCGTTGACAGAACTCCTCCATGGCACCCTTGGAGAGATTAGTGCCATTATCAGTTATGATGCTATGTGGAAAACCAAAACGAAAGATCACATTTTTGATGAACTGAACTGTTGTGGCCGCATCACACTGACTGACCGGCTCTGCCTCAATCCACTTTGTAAATTTATCCACTACCACCAGGAGGTGTGTCTTTTTATCCTTAGACCTTTTAAAAGGTCCCACCATGTCAAGCCCCCATACTGCAAACGGCCAAGTAATCAGAATCATCCTCAATTCCTGAGCCGGCACATGAGCTTGTCTTGAGAACTTTTGACACCCGTCACATTTGCTAACGAGGTCTTCTGCATCAGCATGAGCCGTCAGCCAATAAAACCCATGACGGAAAGCCTTGGCCACCAGAGATTTTGAGCCGGCATGATGAACACAATCCCCTTCATGGATCTCTCGAAGTATTGCTTGACCTTCAGCAGGTGAGACACAACGCTGGAACGCCCCTGTGACACTGAGGTGATGTAATTCGCCATTAACAATTGTCATGGATTTGGACCGCCTAACAATTTGTCTCGCCAAGGTCTCATCCTCCGGCAGCTCTCCCCGGGTTATATAAGCCAAATATGGCAATGTCCAGTCCAGGATGATGTGAAGTGCCGCCACCAACTGTGCCTCCGGGTCTGGCACCGCAAGCTCTTCCTCTGTAGGTACCTTGACAGAAGGATTATGTAGAATGTCCAGAAAGGTGTTAGGCGGCACCGGCTTACGCTGGGAGCCCAACCGGCTTAAAGCATTCGCCGCCTCATTCTTCCTTCTGTCAATGTGCTCCACCTGATACCCTTTGAAGTACCCAGCTACAGCATCAACATCACGACGATAAGCCGCCATAAGGGGATCCTTAGGATCCCATGTGCCTGAGACCTGTTGAGCCACGAGATCTAATTCGCCCAAGCACCTTACCCGGCTTAAATTCATCTCCTTAGCCATCCGGAGACCATGGAGCAAGGCTTCATATTCAGCTGCATTGTTAGTGCAAGGAAACATGAGCCGGAGCACATAACAAAATTTATCACCTCGAGGGGAAGTTAAGACAACTCCAGCCCCTGATCCATCCAACTGTCTGGACCCATCAAAGTGAATAGTCCAATACGTGTTGTCCGGCTTCTCCTCAGGTGCCTGCAACTCTGTCCAATCATTGATAAAATCCACCAAGGCCTGAGATTTAATGGCAGTACGGGGCATATACTTTAAACCATAAGGCCCAAGCTCAATGGCCCACTTGGCGATTCGTCCTGTAGCTTCCCTATTCTGAATGATATCTCCCAAAGGAGCTGAGCTCACCACCGTTATAGGGTGACATTGGAAGTACTGCTTCAGCTTCCGGTTTGCCATGAACACACCATAAACAAGCTTCTGCCAATGTGGATACCTTTGTTTAGACTCAATGAGCACCTCGCTGATGTACTAAACCGGTCGTTGAACCGGATGCTCCTTGCCTGCCTCCTTACGCTCCACTACTATGGCCACACTAACAGCCCGTGAGTTAGCAGTCACATATAACAATAACGGCTCTTTATCAATGGGAGCTGCAAGAACCGGCGGCTCAGACAACTATCTCTTTAAATCTTCAAAGGAAGTGTTAGCAGCATTGCTCCAGACAAAAGTGTCTGTCTTCTTCATCATCTGATATAACGGTAAGGCTTTCTCTCCTAACCGGCTTATGAACCGGCTTAAAGCAGCAACCCGTCCCGCCAGACGCTGAACATCATTGATACATGCCGGTTTAGCCAGAGAGGTAATCGCCGTGATCTTCTCCGGATTAGCTTCAATGCCTCTGTTTGACACCAGAAAGCCCAAGAGCTTGCCCGCAGGCACACCAAACACGCACTTGGCCAGGTTAAGCATCATCTTATAAACCCGGAGGTTGTCAAAGGTCTCTCTCAAGTCGGATATCAAAGTTTCCTTTTCTCTGGACTTCACCACGATGTCATCCACATAAGCACGAACATTGCGCCCAATTTGATCGTGCAAACAGTTCTGCACACATTGCTGATAAGTTGCCTGGGCACTCTTGAGCCCAAACGGCATAGATACATAACAGAAGGCCCCAAACGGAGTGATGAAAGCTGTCTTCTCCTGGTCCTTAACTGCCATCTTGATCTGATGATATCCAGAGTAAGCATCCAAAAAACTCAAACATTCACAACCCGCCATAGCATCAATGATTTGATCAATACGGGGGAGAGCAAAGGGATCAGTCGGACAAGCCTTATTTAAGTCCGTGTAATCCACACACATCCGCCAAGTGCTGTTCTTCTTGAGCACCAGCACCGGGTTAGCCAACCACTCCAGATGAAAAACTTCAACAATAAACCCGGCCGCTAAGAGCCGGGCCACTTCTTCCCCAATAGCTGTCCGTCCCTCTTCATTGAATCGTCGGAGAAACTGCCTGACCGGCTTATACTTCGGATCAATATTGAGAGTGTGCTCAGCGAGTTCCCTCGGTACACCCGACATGTCAGAAGGTTTCCATGCAAAGATGTCCCGGTTCTCACGGATGAACTCGATGAGCGCGCTTTCCTATTTAGGATCCAAATTGGCACTGATACTGAACTTCTTAGAGGCGTCTCCCGGGGTGAAGTCGACAAGCTTTGTCTCAGTGGCTGATTCAAACTTCAATGCTAGGTCATGCTCTATAGTTGGTTTCTTGAGGGAGGTCATATCTGTCGGGTCAACATTGTCCTGATAAAATTTGAGCTCCTCCGCGGCACAAGCTGTCTCAGCATAAGCCACGTCACCTTCTTCACATTCCAAGGCCACCTTTCGACTCCCATGCACAGTGATGGTGCCCTTGTAACCCGGCATCTTGAGCTATAAGTAAACGTAACATGGCCGTGCCATGAACTTAGCATAAGCCGATCGCCCAAACAGAGCATGATATGGACTCCTGATCTTAACCACTTCAAACGTCAACTTCTCAGCCCTGGAATCATACTCGTCTCCAAAGGTCACCTCTAATTCAATCTTACCAACCGGGTAAGCCGACTTGCCTGTAACCACCCCATGGAAAACAGTGTTGGATGTTCGCAGGTTCTTCTCAGTCAAACCCATACGCTGGAAGGTCTCATAATAGAGTATGTTGATGCTACTACCTCCGTCCATGAGTACCTTAGTGCATTTATACCCACCAACCTGGGGCGCTACCACCAAGGCTAACTGATCCGGATTATCGACGCATGGGGGGTGATCCTCTCTGCTCCAAATGATGGGTTGCTCTGACCATCTTAAATAACGAGGGACTGCCGGCTCAACCGAATTTACATCCCTTTAATGAACCTTTTGGTCACGTTTGCATAAGCTGGTGGTAAATACATGGTACTGTCCACCGCTCAACTGTTTTGGTTGGCTCTGGTAACCCGACTGTTGTTGCTGCTGCTGTCCTCCCTGACCAGATTGCTGCTGATTATTTCCACCGGGCTGTCCCTGAAAACCGGAATTTGAGCCGCCGCCCGGGCCATGAAAGCCGCAGGCCCCTGAACCACCACCAGATCCATGACCACCATCAAAGATATTGGAGTTTTTAAACGCCTTCATGATCGCGCAATCTTTCCACAGGTGCGTAGCGGGGTGATCCCGGGTGCCGTGTTTCGGGCAGGGCTCATTGAGTAGCTGCTCAAGAGATGGGCCTGACCCGCCGTTTCGAGGCCACTTACCCTTGCGTCTCTGATTGTTACCCTATGTACTAGCGTTAGCCACAAGCTTCGGGTTGCCATCCACTTTATGCTTATTGCTTCTTGGATTCCCCGGATTGTGTTGTTGACCCTTTCCATTACCGTTTGTTTTACCCTTCCCTGCCTTCTCATCGTCAAATGTGGGGTCCTTGGTATTATCAGAATCGGCATATTTGACTAAAGCCGCCATCAGCGTTCCCATATTGGTGCAATCACGCTTAAGTCGGCCCAATTTCTGCCTTAGTGGCTCAAAGTTGCAATTCTTCTCCAACATGAGGACTACAGAGCCAGCATCCATCTTATCAGATGACTGAATGATCTCCTTGACCCGGCGTACCCAATGGGTGGTGGACTCACCCTCCCCCTGCTTACAACTTGTCAAGTCCATGATTGACATGGACTGCTTACAGGTGTCTTTGAAGTTCTAGATGAACCGGGCCTTTAACTCCTCCCACGAACCAATGGAACTGGGTGGTAAACCTTTTAGCCAGGACCGGGCCGTTCCATCTAACATCATGGTGAAGTATTTAGCCATTGCCGCGTCACTAACCTCCAACAGCTCCATGGCCATCTCATAGCTCTCAATCCATGCTCCGGGTTGTAAATCGGCCGTGTAATTCGGCACCTTTCGAGGTCCCTTGAAGTCCTTAGGCAGGCGCACATTGCGCAAAGCCGGTATCAAATAGGGAACTCCACCGGTTCTGGTGGCTACTCCCATCTCAAAAGAAGTCGTTGGATACTCTGGGATATCCTGGTGAGTCGCCCGCTGAGCCGCCTGCTGAGCCGCCCGCTCATTCTCCTAACGTACCTGGTTCGGCGCCGGGTTATAGCCACAATGCTGGCGTTGGGCATTGATTGATAAAGCTTCGGACTCCATGTGCCGGTTGTAACTCGGGCTCCAGTTCTGACGAGGCGGCGCTAACCAAGGTGGAGGGGTTGAATGAATTCTATCCCGACAGTAAGAATAGGTCTCTTGCTGAGCCAGAGCCGTCTGGACAAGTTCCCTGATCCTCCGGGTCTCCACCGCTGTTGGATCATCACCATCCACTGGAAGAGTCGCCAAACGTGTTGATGCTGCGATTAAATTCTCCATGGGGTTGGAAAAGTGACCCTCCGGTATTGGCACATAACGCGGTGGTGCCATGCTCATGTGAGGAGGTGGCATCTCCTGACGCTGAGCCAGTCCTCCCGCTTCGGGTGTCATAAACTGATTAGCATTGGACGGGTTACTTGGCCCAGCTCTGGGTGTGGCAAAGAGAACCCTAGGATCGTAATTCGGAGGTAACCGGGATTGGGTCTTCTGGTGTCTCCTCCTCATTACTTCATTGGACGCATTTAAACTCATTGTGAGCTGATAAGCCTCTGACTGCAACCGCTGTGCCCGGGCGTCGAGAGCCACCCGCTCCGTAGCTAGTCTAGTATCCTCAGCTGCTAAGGCTTCCTTGGCCTGAGCTATCTCCTCACGTACCTATGCTACCTCCGCGTCATGCTCATCTTTGTTTGCAGGGATAACTGTGGCGGTTAACAGGGTCGTAAGCTTGTCCATGAGGTCTATCAGTATTTGAGCCAGCGGGCGCACAGGGCCTCCTGCCCCGGCTGCTCCTAACCCGGAAGTGATTGCGGCCGCGGCTGTAGAGTTTTGTCCGGGTTGAGTCCCAGCCATAAAGACTCCTGCCCAATTTGGCGACTCGCAGAGGTCCGGAATACTAAGGCCATCGGAACAGCCCCCGAGCGCACCATCTTGAACTTGATACAAAGAATCTGTTGAACCGGTGGACAAATCACCGTCAGAGGGGACGGCCGTCTCACCACCATCTTCAGGACCTTCAGAAAGCTCTTCTCCGTGGACGCAGCCCACAAAGACACGCTTCATGCCGGGTTGAACTCGGGCGGGTTTCGCACGCTGAGACGTCTCGACGAGGTCGGTGTAGTTGTCCGGCTCAGGCCTCGGCTCACCAATCCGGCCGATAAAGACATGGATCCCTCCAAAGGGGACCCGGTACCCGTACTCAATTGAGCTGGCGTCAGGGCCCCAGCCTTCATCGTTGATGTAGATCTTGTCGCGATGACTTTTGGTCATCCGGCCCACTACGTATCCCTTGAGACCTTCGAAGTTGCCCTTCAAGAACTCAAATCCACCGTGCGCTGGCCCCACGGTGGGCGCCAACTGTCATGGAATTGTCATGTCAGATGTCCTCGTGAAAGGACTTAGTTGTGGAGCCATCGCAACTAGGAAGCTTGAAGGGGTTAATCGGGACAAAGGACACGAGAGGTTTTATACTAGTTCGACCCCTTACAGTGAAGGTAAGGTCTACGTCTAGTTGGGTTGGTATTGATGTTTCGATGACCAGGGAGCGAGATATGCTATGCCTGGCTCTCGATGAATTGTTTCTTGCCCTAAGCCGCCAGCGGGTCGTCCCCTTATATACACGGGTGGACGCCCTGCGGTTTACAGAGTTCCGGCTGGCTTATAAACAATGTCCGGCTCGGTGACTAGTTAAGTCTACCTTATGATACAAGTAATATTATAACTGCAGTTTACTACAACGGGCCTTAAGTCGCCTGTGGGCCTTAAGCTTCCTATGAACCATCATCTTCATGCCTTGTCTTGGGCTTCTCTCTGGTGAGTCCTCTTTGCGTAATCCGGCCCCTCCTGGGCGGCTTACACAAATAGTTATATCCCCAACATCTATGGTGATGAAGATCTCAAGAAAATGGGTTTCAAGCAGGACTTCAGCTGGTATAAGCCTCCAGCGAAGAAATTCAAGAAGGTTGAAGTTCATCCCTTGGTGCCCAACTCATATTCTTCATCACGCGGGACTAATGAAAATGAAGACTTAGACAACACTATGGCAGGCCCTACTCCAACAATGGACCGCAACAACACTGACGCTCCTCCATCAACCTCATGATGAAATTCTTCAGGGGCGTTAGTCCTCACTTTTCGTCCCTTTTGGTCATTTGATGACAAAGGGGGAGAAATTTGAGATAGTCTTCAAGTGGGTCTATCTATATGGGCGTTTTTTTGTTAAGTTGCAACTCTCGTTCTTCTGAAGTGTTTGTTGATTGAGTTGTAAACTTAAGTCCGATGGTGACCTGATACTTTTGCCTTGTTTTCTGCATGCTATTTCCTCATATATGCTATGCACGCATGCTGAATTACATCAGTCACCATATTTCATCATGCATTTCAAAATTTTCATTCGACATGTTAAATGCGTGTATGAATTACAAGATATAGGGGGAGATCTCCATGATTCTACTCTTCAAGTGTGCATTGCTTCAAAAGCAAATTCCTCACTATGCACATCTTCAGGGGGAGTTCTTCTATATCTTGCAATCAAATTCCTCAATATTGAGCACTTTCAATTCATATGTTTATCCCCGTTGAAAACTTAACCTATATTGTCATCAATCACCAAAAAGGGGGAGATTGTAAGTGCATCTAGTGCCCCTTAGTGATTTTGGTGTATTGAAGACTTATAGGTTAAGGGACTAGTGTGTTTGTGAGTGTACACATGTTCTATAAGTCCATGAGGAGTTTGATATATACAGTGAAAGTTGACCCCTAAAAATGAATGCCTTCGGCTGAAGACTTCAGTTCTCCTGAACACTTTGAAAGTGAAGAAATTGGTGTGACCTTGAAGACTTGGATATTCATGCGAGGATTATGAAGCATGAAGACTTTTGTTTTTCTTGTTTCATTTTCTCTTTCTTGAGTCATAGGAAACATCGTACTGTTAAAGGGGGTCGAGGTAATACTAAGGAAACCGATTTCCAAGTGATGCTCATCTCAAAATCCTACACCTACCCAATCCTTCGAGTGAAGCCATTGGAAATCTCATATCAGCTCAGTCAATTTCTTCAGTGAAAGAGACAAAGATCTTATGGTCTTTGGGGAATTTGTTCTGACTGAGGAATTAGGAATTCGCCAGTGCAGATTGCCTACACAGTGAGGAACATGATAGCCCTAAGGAATTCGAACCTCAAATCCGACCGTTGTTGTGCCACACGCTAGCTATCCAAAATATCCTACCACCTAATGGTCATATCATTGAACGGAATTTATGTCTTATCATGTCGGGCTGCTCCCTAGGCTCTAAATAGCCGCCCCCTACAACCACTAGCTGGTTGGCTACTCCGAGAGAAACTGACACTTGTCATTTGAGAGCATCCCATCCTCTGAAGACTTTGAGCGAAAATCATCAAGTGAGGAAAAACCCAAATCCCAAATCCAAACACCTACAAACCCAAAGTGATTGAGCATCACTAAAGAGATTGTTCCTGTGTGGAACCGATGCTTGTTACCTTTGAGGATTGTGTATCCTCCAGACGGTTAGGCATCATGGTCTGAGCATCCAAGAGGAATTGTGGATTGCCGAGTGACCGAGTCTGTGAAGGTTTGGAAGTCATCTGTGAAGACTTACCACTATTGTTGGGTGAGATTTGCGTGATCTTAGCTCAAGGAGAATACGGTGAGGACTGTGTGTCCGGGAATTATTTCCTTCACCATGCCTACTGGTTTTATTTCCTCAACCCTTTCATTTCCTCAGTTATGTGTTGATGAACCTGATCATTATTGTTTGAAGACTTTGAATGAAGACTTTCTCTAATTCCTCAATCCTATTTCTTCAGTCAGTTTGTCTTCATCCTACTTATCCTGTGTTTATGCTTTGTGTACTATGTATTTTGTCTTTCATTTCATCATGAAGACTATGTTGTTGCTTTGGTATGCTTATACCTGAGTATTTATTCCACTGCAAGTAGTTTTTCGCTTAGGAATTTCCTCACCCTAAAATTCCTCAGTGAAGAATTCATAAAAATTGACTATTCACCCCCCCCCTCTAGTCGACGTAACGCACTTTCACTTACATAAAACATAGGGTGCCCTAAAACAATTTTTGCGGGTGAAATAATGTATTACTCATCATGAAAGGTTCAAACAATCAATGACAGCTAGCTCTGTCGCTACAAAAGGTCCCGACCCTATCCAAGTCATAGTTCTGCCTTCTAAATGAGGGAGTCCATCTGGATCATAACGGGAAGAGATAATGACAAACCCTCCATACACACACATAGTTCAGCTTCGAGGGTAGCCAACGACATAACATAAATATATAACACGTTGTACATAAATGATTTCAGGGTACAACCAATGACATAACATAAAAATATGGGATAAAATATATAAAACCCCTAATGGGCAAGACATGCTTCACGAGACTGGATGGGCCTTCACCACCATCTTCACTGCGCCTTCTCTTCATTCCTCCTCCTCCATGCCGTCCTCGCCGAGGTACTAGGGGAGGCTGTGCATACCATTGCGGGTGGGGAAGATGCTATCGACGTCCGTGAAAATGATGTAGGTGGTGAATGCGATGAACTCACACCCACACCAAAACACCTTGCCGAGGAGGTAGTTCGCATCGAATATGTTGGTGAAGTTGGCGATGAGCCCTATCGCCGGAGTGGTGGAGTTTGGACACACTTCCTTCGGTCGGAACATCACCGGCGAGCCCGTCGGGAGGTGGGCATAGCCCGCACCAAGGAACCACTGGGAAAACTCCTTTCCACCCCTCCAGCGTGAGAACGCCCACTACAAAAAAAAGACACATCCGTGACATTTTCGGCCGAACGAATTTTTTCTGTCATACTTATGACACTTCTATGACGATAATTGTGACAAAATGCGGTATCATCATAGATGTGGCGGCTCCTACTTCTATGACAAAAAATCATGACAAAAAATGGGCTTTTTGTCATGGGTGGGCCAGAGACGCAGCTGCATGACATTCTTTGGGCCGTCCATGATGGAAAAAACCGTGCTAGAAGCGAGGGCGAGGAAAATTTCGGGGAGTTCCCGGTTACGATGGATGGTCGGGGGCCAAGCGATGCGCGTTTCTCTTGTACACGTACGCGCGTGGGTGCGAGGCATTGGGCTCTAACTGAACCCGAGCTAGGCATCACCTAACTGAACCCGAGCGATTGCACTGCAGGCTACGCGTTACTGAACCCGAGCGATCGAGCGATTCCTTTGCTACTGCTGCTACTTGAAGCCGATTGATGCTGCCTCTGGATGAAAAGTGAGTGTTGCTGGGGGGGTGGATGAACAGTGAGCATTGCTGGGGGGTTTGGATGAACAGTTCCCAGTGGGGGTGGATGAACAAGACCCCGTGGTGTTGCCTCTGGATGAACAGGACCCCGATCGATCGAGCCGATTGGGGTTGGATGAACAGGACCCCGTGAAGGGCTGGATGAACAGGACGACCCCATGGAGGGCTAGTTGAACAGCAGCCGGTGGAGGGTTGGATGAACAGTACCCCGTGGAGGGGTGGTTGAATAGGACCCCATGGAGAGGGCTGGTTGAACAGTAGCCGGTGGAGTAGCGCACAGTGGAGGCTAGATGAACTAGAGTCCGTGGATGAACAGTCGCAGGTGGAGGCTGGAGGAGGTCGACGGTGGATTAACAGTAGCCCATGGAGGCTGGAGGAGGTCGACGGTGGAGATGAACAGTATCCCATGGAGTCCTGTTTTGCGGTACGCCACACCCCTCCCGATGAACATGACCCCCGTTTTGACCATAGCGCTCAAACAAAAGTCCATTTCCTCTGTTTTGTGGTACACCACACCACTCTTGATCAACAGGACCCTGTTTCGACCATACATGGTCCAACAGAAGTCTATTTCATCTGTTTTGCGGTACGCCAGACCCCTCCCGATGAACAAGATCCCGTTTCGACCATGGCCAGTCAAACACAAGGCCGTTTCCTCCGTTGTGCGGTACGCCAGGCCCTGTTTCCATTGGCTGTTCCATCCAAGCCCTCCCGATGAACACGACGACGCATTCTGTTCCGACCCCGCCGGTTGCCTCCCCATGAACATGATGACGATGCAATTTCACCGTTCCGACCTAGCCATGTACACAAGCCCTGGCCGTACGTATGCGTGAGTAGGCATTCGAGACCCCGCCCGTATGTACGTATGTGGCCGTATTTTCTTTCTTGCACCCTGGCCGATGTACGTACGTGTACATGCTACAGGCGCGCCTATACTATGACACGTGTGCGCCTCTACATCGACCAGTATGTACGTACACATTCGCGACCAGAATCACAACACTATGTACGCTTCGACCAGGTGGGTCCCAACTGTCAGGCACTTCCTTGCATGCGAAGATGTAGCTGGTGGGTCCCAGCAGTCAGGGGGCGAATCATTTTTTTGCTTGTAATATTGACACACTTCCTTGCATGCGAAGATGTAGCTGGTAGGTCCCAGCAGTAAGGGGGAAATGTTTTGTTCGTGAAATATGGTGGCCCGTCCGATGGGTCCCTGCTATCAGGTGGATGAATCATTATTTTCCGCATAATAAGGAGGCACTTCCTTGCTGCAGCTGTGGACCCAGCTGTCACCCTCTCCACGTACAGTGCTCTTCTGATGGAAGTCGTTCCTTGACCATGTTGACCACACCCGCCGAGAGCACCAGGGCGGTGGACGACTACGAGGCCTAAGAAGGGGACGACGTGGAGCCGGGGAAGACGCGGCAGTGGATGCCCACGCGGAGAGGAGTATGAGGGTTCACTGGTTTGGCTTCGGTGTGAGGCTGCCGTTGCGCAGAATAACAGGGGGTGTGGGTGAGTGGAGGGATGGCCTGGCCAGCGGTGGGAGTAGTAGGGGGCGGTGAGACCTCCGCGGCAGGACATCCGGCCACGGGAGGCAGGAGCAGGGGGCACGACCGGCGCTGCTTTGGGCGGCTAGAGCAAGAAGACCAGAGGTTGAAGAAGCACTACGGCCATTGGATGGACATCGTACGGTCACTGGATCTAGAATCATTCATATTGACTAAGTTTAAAAAGCCCTCCGTCCCTGTCAACTTAGTAGGCCCACAAGTCAGCATCCCACTATGCTGGGTCCCAGCTAGCAAGGGAGTATTCATTTTTTTTGTGTAATAAGGAGGCACTTCCTTGCGTGCGAAGATATAGCTGGTGGGTCTGACCTGTCAGCGGGGGGAACGTTTTTTTGCAAAATATGGAGGCCCTTCCGGTGGGTCCCAGATGTCAACTGGAGGAATCATTATTTTGCGTGTAATAAGGAGGCATTTCCTTGTGTGCGGCCGTGGACACAGCTGTCAGCCTCTCGATGTACAGTCCACGTCCGATGGAAGTCGTTCCTTGACCACATTGACCACGCCATGCCGAGAGCACCAGGGCGGTCGACGACGGTGAGGCCTTGGAATGGGACGATGCGGAGCCGGGGAAGACGCGGCAGTGGATGCCCATGCGGAGAGGAGTACAAGGGTTCACTGGTTCGGCTGTGGTGTGAGGCTACCATCACCACAGGGCCTGGCTAGCGGTGGGAGTAGTAGGGGCAGTGAGGCCTCAATGGCAGCACAGCCGGCCACTGGAGGCAGGAGAAGGCGGTCTCACCGGCGCTGGTTTGGGCGGCTGGTGCAAGAAGAGCAGCGATTGAAGAAGCAGCAGGACCGTTTGATTCAAATCCAACGCTTACTGCTGCTAGAATCGTTTGTTGACTAAGTTGACAAGCCCTGCATACGCGTCAACTTAGTAGGCCCACAGGTCAACCTCCCAACCGGTGCGCCCAGATGTCAGTGGGAGGAATCATTTCCTTTCGCGTAATAAGGAGGCAGTTGATTGCGTGCGGCCAGGCCAGTGGAGGGAGTAGGGTGGGCCGGTGAAGCCTGCGCGACATCATAGCGGGCCACAAGAGGAGGGTGCAGGCAGTCCCGCCGGCACTAGTTTAGGCGGCTGGAGTAGGAAGACCAGAGATTGAAGAAGCACGTTGGCCGTTGGATGGACATCCAACAGTCACTGCTGCTAGAATTGTGTGTTGACTGACAAAGCCTTGCGTAAACAAGTTAGCCTTGAAATATGTGGCATGTACAACCCATTTGCTATTATTTTTACTCATTTTCTAATTCATATGGAATTTATTGCAGCCCATTTTCCATTTTTAGAATTGCTACCCATTTTATGGTCACTACCAGGGTTAAAAAATTTAACTAATATGTGCAAAAATTTTAAAATTCGCAAATTTTTGCTGGGGAACAAAATATTCTTAATCCAAAAATTAGTAGCCATACTAAAACAAATTTAAAAATAAATTAGTACCATGTCATGTTAAATCCAATGAAATACTCCCTCCGTCCCAAAATTCTTGTCTTAGATTTGTCTAAATACGGATGTATCAAGTCACGTTTTGGTATTAGATACATCTGTATCTAGACTAATCTAAGACAAGAATTTTGGTATGGAGGGAGTATAAAAAATCAGTGAAGAACAAAAACCAAAAAAACAAACTAATATCCCATTTGATATAGTTTTTTTTGGAATTTTCAACCCCTTTGATATTACTTTTAACAAACACTGACCATACTCTTTGGCCAGGCTGGAATACATCCCTCCTCGTCTTGAAAGATTTGCAGCCTAGTAAGTCAGAGAAAACAAATAGGCTTAGGTTTGGTATTCTTCAAAAAGAAAATACTGGGCTGCCTATTTTCCCAAAGAAAAAATTGCTGGGCTGGTCATGTTGTTAGACAGGCCACAGAGACCGCACAACCTAGTTTATAGCCTGCTCCTCCGAATTACTACTCAAAAAAAGTAGTGCAATTCTGTCGTTAATTGTCTATATGTTGAAAATGATGTGGGTCCCAAATATCAGCAGGGTGGATTAGAGTAAAAAAATGAGGGGTGCATCTGAGTAGTAAAAGAGGCGCTTGCTTGTGTTCGGGAGTGGACCTGGTGGGTCCGTACTGTCATACTCACAACTACAGTCCTCTCCCGATTCACTATGTTGACAGGGACCGTTTCAAAAAAAAGTATGTTGACAGGGCCGGATGGCGACACCGCGGCGAGTGCACCAAGGCGGAGGATAAAGTGTTGTCACCAATGTGCTGGGCTGGGTTGGACATTCTTATTGAAAAATAAAAATGGACCGGAACTATTTATGACGTTGACTACGATTTGCATGGGTCCATTGGTTGTAGGAAGAAAATGCTGGGAGAAAGAAGACTAGTCGCTATCTTTGCCTAAGAATAATATCGACTGAATGTAACGACACTATCATAGGAAATAATATCCTCCTGTTAAATCATGAATTTAAAGAACTGGTGCATGACTATTTAGCTTTATTTATTTATTTACTTATTTATGTTTAGGGGACCATGAGCATGTACCTGGGCCGGATTCATGTGAGAGCCTCCCTTCCAGTTAATTATGGGCTTCTCTATTGGGCCTTCATCAGTGGGCTGCATGTTATCAACAAGTGGAAAATATGTTCCATACAAAAAATAGTATGTGCTACGTACGGTACGGGGCACTAAAGGATCAGACCGTGCAACGACTTCCAAAACATTGTGTTTGTCGTTCTAACAACACATTTGTTCAACCAAAAGACGAAATATACTACTGATTGTACATTGAAAACAGCAGCAGCAGCAGCAACCAGGGTTGTGGGTGCAACAGAAGCAGTAAGCAAGCTAGAAGAGTAAAGACGCGGCTCTCTCTTCCAAACCAAACATCAGCTATCATTACAAAAGGGCTACCAAAAAAGAACAAGTGTATGCATCAAACTAAATAAAGATCCTACTACACCAAGTGTACGCATCTAACTAATTGGCTCAGTTAGACATTACTATTTATTAAGCTGTGAAGATTGGCTAACAGCTTGAACCAGATGGGTGCCTGACTGGGGAAACTCCAGCCAGCAGGTCGAAGTCTGATACTTGCGACCCTCTCTCCTACTTTGGGCTGCAGAGCGTGGCGGCACATATCAGGGTATGGTGCATGCACAGACGCATGGTACACTATGTAAACACAATTTTTCCTGATGAACGAAACCGCGCTGCCATTATGATCCTAGCCGTTGGTTATCTCCTGTTTAATTGGATAATTCAGTCCAACAAACAAAGAATATGTACCAAGGCTACATACCAGCCTCCAGTCAAAAATTCCTGAAGGCCCAGAGAAGCTGGGATCCTGCTCAAACACCTTGTTGTGACTGTGATTGTATTCCGCGAAAGAACACGTCCGGTACGTGCGAATGATCATCAATCATTCTCCATCGTCTAATCGAGCCAGGAACCACCTGCAAATGTCATGCCGCTTTTCTTTGAAAGGTTCTGGGATTAGGAAGGGTAGGGACACCAGGCGGCCTACAACATCATATCAAGTTGGAGTCAAATAAAAAAGGGCTCTTAATGTAGTCAATCTTAAGAACAACATGTTATGAGCATGAATATTTTTTAGTAAATGTTGACAGTAATATAAGCAAGCCATCATGATATCATATGAAAGTAACATACTGCTGTAACAGCCGTTTGTAGCGATGACTAGAGTAGGCTAGCAATACGTCTAGCCATAGAAGGAGTCGATAGCGTAAATGAAGCCCCTGTGTTCAATGGCATCAGAGAACCATGGAGGATGTATGATCCTGTGATCGACGTGCAGATTTATCCACTTACCGCAGTGACCTATCAGATAGGCAAGACCGCGGTTGAAGAACGCAATTAGCCTCAGGTCTTTATAATTCGCAGATCTTGTGGGCACTTGGTAGATTACAATCTTCAGCAAATCAGACTTGGTATCATGTTGGCTACTGTAAGATTTCGAGTATTCTGGGCCACAGTGCCAAAGGAGTGCAGTGTTAATCGAAGGAAGGGGGATCAATCATCGGGTGTAGACCTCCACGAGCATCCAGCTGCCACGACCATCGACGAGCACCATCCAAGACGTGTTCATGCCGACCCAGTACACACCATTAATGTAGTTGAGGGTAACGAGGATCGGATCATAGTCAAGGGGGTTGATGCTTGCCACCCTACGATCATTATGCTGCATGACATGCCGTTTCTGAAGATTAGGCGGCATCAGCAAGCAAGGAGCTGGCTTAAAAAGCTCCGGCCTGAGGGCTTTGAGTAAATGGTACAGCCCTGACGAGCATGCGGCGAGCGGCATGGTACTGAGATTGTCCACATGCTAAACAATGAGCTTGATTACCTCTGTGGGGAGCGAATTCGAGCCACTCTTTTGGCGGAAGCTGCTCGGTTCTGCCATTGTTAGGGCTCGAGTTTCGGACGAGGGGGAAGGCGCCTTAGTGGGGATGGAAGATTGGACGAGATTATGTGCGGACAAAGATGGAGAAGCGAATATGTGCTGTGGGAAGTGGACACGTGATGATGACTACAACATGCCGCTTGACTTATGAGACACGTACCAGCAGCGTAGGGTCATATCAAAGTCAGACAACTTGCTTGAGTGATCACAGTACTGGTACTCCCTACAGTACCTACTACTATGCCCTAACTTGCTTGAGTAGAGTAGTAGTGGAGTAGGACTCTGCTCTACTACTAGCACCGGAGGAGTAGTATATTCTAATCTAAAATAGTTACAAACTTCAATGCCCGAGCGTGGAACGACTACGAACCGCCATCGGTGCTAACTCCAATCCCCAGCAAACGTTCGCTGGGAGACATGGCAGTTGCAAACGCCCGCGACGCAGTTACAGTACGTGTGTAAGGGTGGCGGTTTTGTCAAATACTATGGCTTAAAAACAGGCCACCGTCGGATGGAAATCTGACGGTTACATGGGATTCGCCAGGATTGAGCTTGTGCCGAACAATCGCCAGATATCATTACTAAAAAAAGGTTAAAACACCCAGGGCTATAACTTGCATGGACTGACCACTAACAATGATACTAACATAGTTGTAAAATGGTCAAAGACCGTGTCTACGTGGTGTTTGGAATTATATGCAAAAAAATTAGCAAGATGCCCGTGCATTGCACGACACACCATCATCACCAACTCGGTTTTTTATCTACTCCTACTCCTATAAAAGACTCAGTTGGTGATGATGGAGGCGAGGATGCATGTTCAGCCGGGTGTGCAGCGGACGGCGCAGTACTATTTGATTTGTTATAAAACAAAGAAGAGTAGTAGAGATAGAGATAAGAGTAGAGATAGAGACTTAGGGAGGAGCACCATCTACTACTTCTTGTGCTGCTCCAGCGCTCCATTCGGTCGCCGCAACGTCCCCTACAACCACTCCCTCCTGCGCTCCATTCGGCGGGCACTGTTGAAATTTGGGGAGCACACTCTCGCGACTGCTGGCAGCCACGACTTCACCGACGACGACTTCTTCCCCGACCTCGGCAACCTCTTCCTCATTGACATGGGAGACAACCTCAACGCCAACGGTGCTGCTCCCATTGCACCGTATGTGTTTCTGTCCTTCCTGTTCGAAATCATGGTAGAATACATGTTTATACTCTGTATCCTACATTCTATTTGTTCATCTACTATGCTAGTCCACATGATTAGTTTAATCTCTGTTATAGCCGTCATGATTTATTTTGTGCTTATTCGGATTAAATCTCGTAGTAACTTGCTCATATATTCAACTCATGCAACGTCCCATACAGCCACTCCCGTTTCATGGACGGCTTGGTCGATGCCTCCAAGGAGCCCTTCGTCTACTGCTATGAGTGTCCGATGCCGTTTTGGGGCTCGGCGGTGGACATCGTGCATCACCTCATGGATGCGTGCAGTAGTCATTATTGGCCCTTGGCAGAGAACATCAAGTACGAGACGTGCTACCCGTTCACCATGCCGGAGTCGCTGGAGGATCACCGCTGCTTGCTAGTCTCGGAGCAGGACGACAGCGTCTTCCTCTGGATGGTCAAGCAGAACGAGCTAATCACCGCCGCTGCCCCGTCTCTGTAGTGTGTGTAAGGGGCGACGCCGCTGACACTGACACTGACACGAGGCCGATGTACGGGTGCATGCTCACTCTTACTACCCCTCCGAGTTACGTGGGCGGTGACACCGGCTACATCAAACTGACTAGGACTCTGCAGAGCTGGGACCTTCCCGCCAATGTGGACATGGAAGACGCATGGTATTATTTACACCCCAACGCAGCGCACGGGGACTCCAAGGAGGTTCACCTGTACATATGCATTATCAAGTTAAATGTTGATCATTAGTCTTCGCTCAATGTAATCCGCTATTTAAGCATGTGGAGACTTCCATGCATGATCTTGCTCTATTGGAGTATCGCGCATGAATAAAAGTGTATCCGTTTATGGTTTAGTCTAGAATCTTCCATGTATGAATTTTTACTACAATACTGGTGAAAGACTTACTGTGAACCATTTCTTACATCTCCTCTGCCCCTTCCAAGTCATCCTAATTTAATCCCTCCGTCTAGGTGTATAAGGGCATGGTTAATACTTAATAGTATAGCCAACTGTTGACTATAAGAAATTGCCATGTCATCTGTAGCCAACATGTATAACAATCGATACTCAAAAACTAATTCTTAAAGATCATTTCTTGCAAAGCACAATAAGTGTTATTTCTTCACAAGTTTTGGATGCAGGTTGAACAGTTGAATGCTTTTCTTTGCAAAAGATGTCTTTTTATCTATTTCACCCAAATGTTTGTGACTCTAGAGATGAAATAATATCCCAAGAAACCTATTGATACCCGTTACACATGAGATGACCCCCACATCCTTTGTCAAAATAAATAACTCCCTGATCAATGCATTTCACTCTTCCGTGCAACGCACGGGCACCTTATTATATATTAGTACGACCAAAAATTGAACTAACATTATATATAGTACGATAAATGCTGATGCATGTCACCTAAAATTATATCATTGAAAACTATGTTCAAATACGAATCCAACCATATAGTTTTTGTTGACATGCACTAACATTTTGTGAGTTAAATCTTCAGTCAAGTTCAATGGGGGGCAAACAAACGACGACCAATGTAGTACAAGTGTAGAGGGCGGCGCTACATGGGAGTCTCACCCCGCTCGTGGCGCGGCAGTAAAGCCTTCATATCACAAAACCCAACCACTGCTAGTAATAAGTGGCCTGGTAAAATAAACGGACAAGCAACCATCACATCCCTCCATCTTTTTTGCATTTCATCTCTCTGCATTTACTTTCTCTGGTTCATCTCGCACACTCGATCCCTCACTACTACTCCTTGTATCCCTAGCTACTACTCCTAGGGCTAGTTCTTTTGGTGGCTTAAAAAATAAGTCGTCTCTTCCCCAGCTTTTCCCATAAGACTACTCACAGTGGAGAGTAACATTAAGGAGCCTCACTCATTTATTTGGGCTTCTAAACTACTACTAGTACCTCCGTCCTAGTTTATTCATCACCATTGTAATTTGTGGTAAATTTTGACCAAAGATTTAACTGATAAAATGTTAGTGCATGTGACATGCACAAACATTTCATTAGTTAAATTTATGATCAAAATTTGACACAGATTACAATGGGGACCAATAAACCAGGACGGAGCTAGTAGTAATGGGATTACTACTAATCTAGAAGCCTAAACAAACTGGCCCCTGGTACTCCTACTAGTAGTAGTACTCAAGTTGGAATTCCAATTGCATGGCACAACTTGTTAGGCAAAAAATTCGATACAGGGTGTAGGAAGCGGTTTGGGAATTTCCATGCCTTTCCGACCAGTGAGATACTCCGTACAAAGTACGACAGAGAAATAACCACAGAGAAGGAAGCTAAAAGTAAACAATCAAACGAGCAATTTTGCATTTGTTTTGCATTGAATCGTTTCACAAGCTTGACTAGTGTTGTTTTTCTACTTTTACAAAAACCGCATCATAATGTTAAAATGTGCATTTGCACGTACATAAGTAATAGTAGTACTCCCTTCATCTAGGTGTATAAAGTCTTCCCTCCTTCTTGGTCACGGTGCACAACCAAAGATGACTTATTCACCTGGACGGAGGGAGTAGCACAGTCTGCAAGCATATATAGAGAGAGATGTGTAGTGCAATAGTATATAGTAAAGTTTGTGCTATATGCACGTACTTACAAAATGTGTACGGATACACAAGATTTCCAAACTTTCCCTCTTACATAATTAAGGACACTAATGAACGATCGGGATTTATCATTTGTGTCCCAAAACTAATGAGATCACCTTACGAAACTAAATTATACTCCTACTAAAATCCACAACACTCGCAGGAGCGCTTGCGACGCGCCACGAGTGCCCTTGTGTGCGGCCGTTTCCCAATGCACCGACACAATGCCTCTTCCTCAGCCTTGCAACTCGCAAGGTACTGATTGGCGGCTTGCCGGCGGGCGAGCGCGATCTCACTAGTGTGGTCATCCGGCGCCAACATGTACTCCTCCTAGCTGGAAGCGTGCACCCGGTCCACGTACCGCCAAGCATAGATGAGGCGCTTGGGCGAGACTGCACTCAGGGCTTTGGCACGCGCGTCCTCCGCCACCCTCACGGCCCTTGCACGAGCCTTCTGCCAAACAGCCAATTGCCTGACTCTCTCGGACGCGACATAGACCTGCCAGGCAGCTTTCCCCGCGGCGCGCTTCTCTTCCTCGGCCTTCTTCTCCGCCTCTATTTTGGCGTGCTCTACCGGCGGCAAAGCCTCCCACATGGTGACATCCATTTCTTTCCAAAGCTCCTCAATGCTGGGGGGCTCGGTGGGCGGCACGGCATTCTTGTAGCAGGGAGCCGATGCATCCTCCGACGCGCGTGCTGGCGAGATTGGGAATGCCGACACGTCCACCTCGACGCGTCGCGGTGAGGAGTGGAACGCCGACATGTCCTCCTTGACTAGTGGCGTCGAGGAACAGAACGGCGATGCGTGACCATCCGCGCGGTGCAGCAAGGGGTGCCTAGGGCTTGGGAGGGGCGATGCCATGGTGGTCGACGTGAGAGGGAGGGGGAGGAGATAGCGATGAACGTGAGCGTTCTTCCGAATGCCATGGGAGGCGCAGTATTTATAGCGAGCAATGGCACACCTACGTAAGATATGGATAGAGCTGCACTGACTTAACTGCAGGTCCAGTTGCGTCACTGACATGTGGGCTAGACCCTTGTTGGGCCCATATGTTAGTGACCCAATGCACCTACAGTTTAGTAACTCAAGCAGCATCCCGTAAGATATGTTGTGTGATTAACATAATAGCTACGTGGGCATATTTGTTGGAGTAAATTACGGGGGAGGGAAGGGGTGGAAATATTGCTGGTCACAATGGATTGGACGAGTGTGGGGGGAGGAGAGTCATGCATGCAGATTTTTTCCACACGGGGTGGACTGGTGAGACCGCCGGAGAGAGAAGGAGAGTCTGGCAGGCATATTGTTTCCACACATGGAGAGGAAAAGATTTGGAGACGAATGGGCTTCCTGTAGGTATGGGGAACGGTGCATAATTAGTCATCTTGCATGCCGGTCTAGGTATAGTCTCAAGTCATTAAAAACATACACGCCCCACACATGTTCATATTTCAAGGTGCACTAAATTATTGCATGCGATGATTAAGGCTGGCCATAATGGTGGTACCTTAGCTGGTATCATGCACACGGGAATAGCAAACATGCTGATATGGCAAAGAATTAAAGAAGAGAGGGGGGTTAGAGTAACTAGTGTCCATGCATGCATTGGTAAACACATTTTTTTGAAGAACGACAGCATTAGTTGAGTAATTTTGCAGACTACAAAAACTATTCCATCGCCTCTATCTTGCTAAGAGTAGGTGAAATTTTTGAATCGAGCCCTTTAAACTAGAAGGGAGGTAGTAGTACTCTAATAGCTAACCTTGTTGTGATGACAAGATAAGACATGGCACGCACCTGGACGAAGGAACTAGTCTGCATTGTGCATTTAAGTTTTGTCTGAAGTCAATGTACCTCTACTTTGACCAAACTTATAGAAAAATGTATCAACATTCACAATGTTAAATCAATATTCTTATATTCATTATAAAACGTAGTTCTTATATCATTATAATTAGTATTGTAGATATTGATATTTTTAGTATAAATTTGGTCAAACACTTTGAAAACAGTTGACAAAAGTAAAAAGGACCAGAGGGAGTATCATGCATGCAGAGTAGGCAAAAACATTGCTCATTTATAGCCGGTTAAAGTCTCAAAGGGCGCGACCGCGCGAGGGAGGCGAAGGTCGAGGGAGGCGCGATGGTTGACGGAATTAAGTGAAGTTACATCCACGCGCCGGCATGGCGTTTGAACAGGCAAAAGCTGTACCGTCAGGCCTACGATATGGGTCTAGTAGACATGACATCTAGTGGGTCCCACATAGTTCTCGAGAACTCTTTGGGGGCTTGCAGCTGTTTATCCACCGGGCGAGCTAGCAACCCCACGCCGTTCGCACACCCTACTCGTCCCCGTCTTCTTCTAGTACAGTACCTCACAACAGTTCGCTCCGAGTCATCCCATCCTTTCACATTACACCAGTTCAACTTCTCCTAAACCTCCTCCAAAATCCATGGCCTCCCAAATCTCCATGGTCACTGCTGAGTACCAGGTTAGAGCCATCACCATCGATGAGTTCATCGTCATCTACACACGTGGATCCGTGACGGTGAAAGCATGCCTTGCTCGCTTCTTACGCATGTTCAACAAATCAACAGATGAGTGGGTCGCTGGGCTAGATGTTGAGTACACCACAATCCTGGAAATAGAGAAGATTCTAAAGGAGGCAGAGAAGAAGAAGCCCGCCGTGGTCTAGGTTTGCATACATAACATGTGCTTGGTCTACCACATATGCCATGCCGACATTGAGTGCCAAGATTTTACGAACTTCCTCAAGGACGAAAGAGTGAACTTCGTTACTTTAGACTTTAGGAATGACAGGGATGTCCTGGGTCGGATAGGCCTTGTTGTAGGCCAGCCCTTCGATCTCCAGAAGGCAAGCCTGGTGTCCTCCTCTCAGCCTTCAATGCTGACCCTGGCAGCAGCCATGATTGATCCTTCGTACGCTAAACTGAAGAAACCTCACCACGAGTTTCATAATGCATGGGAGTCGAAGACATTAGATGAAGATCACATCCTGTACGCAGCAATGGATGCCTACCTTTGTTTAAATATCTACAAGGGTTGGATGAAGAAGCGGAGCCCAGTGTCCGGTTCAAGCAAAGAAGCGTCGGCGAATAGGAAGAGGAAGAGGTACGAGGACGAAGTTGAGGACGTGGACTCAGACTCCGAGTAAGGTGGCAGTGCTGTTGCTCATGCTGGTTCGACTGCAGTGTCAAGCGGACTAGTTGCTTAGTTGATTTTCAGGGGTGTGTTGTGCTGAGCCCCCAGCAGAACTATGTTTATGTTCTTTCTCATTATTTGAACTTTATGTTCTTTCTCGTTATTTGAACTCTTTAGTACATACAGTAGTACTAGTACTATGTCTTACTACTGTTCTTCTTGCAGTTGGTACTACTGCTTGTATCTTCGTGTTCCTAGTGTGCTTAATACGTTCGTACTAGTAGTATAATTTGGGTCAGTCAATTTGTGAAGAAGTTCGACGGAGTGAAGGAAGAAGACGGTAGAGAAGCTACCCCAGTATCTATATTAGGGTGGCAGGGTGCCCATGATCTATCTTATGAGTGTTGGGTGTGGAATGCAGTTCGCCGAAAAAAATGGATCATGCCCGGGGTTAAACGGATGGCGAGGGTGGGGGGAGCATGGCGGTGGCAGGCGGTTTAGGGGAGGGCGGGGCGGCGGCGGCAGG
Organism: Triticum aestivum; assembly: GCF_018294505.1. Lineage (NCBI taxonomy): Eukaryota > Viridiplantae > Streptophyta > Magnoliopsida > Poales > Poaceae > Triticum > Triticum aestivum. The sequence continues at coordinate 638,476,853 of NC_057801.1, forward strand.
CGGTTAGGCGTGTGGCGGGCTGAGAAGATGAATCGTGCATCAATTTTGGAGGTTGAAGAAGCCCTTCTAGCCATCCATGTTGCATCCAATGGCTCACAAGAGTCGACTGACCCAAATTGCTCCTTCAGATTGCAGGATTCAAGTGGCATTCAAGGTCTCAAACGTAGATTCCACATCCGCAGCCGGTTTGCGGGCTCGGCGCGGGCGCGACCGGCTTCCGCCGCGACAGCCACCATGCACGCTGCCTCCGCGTGGGCGAAGACGACAATGACACGCTAGTTCCTCCTCGCTAGCATGCTGGAGCACGCGCTCGTCCTCCTCTTTGTATGATGCGTGCATAGACGCGGCTCCACCAGCTGCTCGCGTGCTTGGCAGTGCGGCGGCATCGCAAGGAGGGACTGGAGACGACATGAGCGGGCGAGCCTTCGGCTTCATGGCACAGGGATGGCGGCGACACGACGGTGATGGGCGAGAAATTGTTGGCCGGAGCAGGCGGGCACCAGCATGCGCAATGGCGGCGGCGGCATATTGATGAGTGCGTGTATGGGAGCTTAGTTTCATTTTATATAGGTTGGTCAAACTTAAAAGAAAATCGCACTAGTACACGTAAACATTAGACTGAGGCATCACTTATATTAGTTACCACAACCACGATACGGAATCCTGTGCAAGTGTGTGAACCGCGGCCACGTGGTCGATCGAACGATGCTTCACCATGTCGCACTCGAAGGACATCCACCGAACCTTTTTGTGTCTGTGAAAACAATCCCCGAATATTACTCAACTTTTTTTTCCTGGAAAAGTTCTTGATGCTACAATATTTCCATATATTTGAATTTAGCTCCAGTTCGTGTTTATTTGGATTTGGACGATTTAGGTGCACCCTAGTTTTTTTAATACTGATTTTGTGTGTGTGACTGAGAGAGAACGTGTGTATGTGTCCATATGTGTGTTGTGGCGGAAGGGCAATGTGGAGACGGTGTGTGTGTGATAGAGACATAGAGAGGTGTGAATGTGCAAATGCTCATGCATGAGTGAGATATAAACACATGCCGATATGTTGTGTATACATGAGAGAACGGTCTTCTATTTTACTTGTGTGTGTGTGAGAGAGAGAGAGAGAGAGAAAGAGAGAGGAGCATCCGTAACACAACAACCATCTCTCTCTATTCGTGCATCCCTCGCACGATCGCATGTAACACATGCATCAACGCGCACATTTTGACACCCTCACCCGACCCCTACCCGGCACATCACTCTCTATCTCGCACGCACAATCTCTTCGTGAATATCCTGTTTAGCATGTAGCTTTTCGTCACATACACACACATTTCTCTCCTTAGGTTTGTTTTCTCTCAATATCTGACACACACACACCCTCCCCTGAGCGCATAATTCATCGCCATCCAAGGTTATATGGCGACCACTCTCGCTTTTGCTTCTCTGCACCCTAGCATGCACAATACCTCAATCTTCAAAGAGGGCATCGAGGAGATCGAAGACGGCGACCACACTGCGCTAGAGAATGCGGGGCCATTTGGAAGCAGGATGATGTGATGACAGCTGACTGACTCCTCCCCCCACCCTCTCTCTCCCACACAAAATTACCAATCCCTCTCTCCCCCGCACAAAATTATCAATCCCTCAACCCACGAGATCCTTCCCCTCTCGTCCATGTTTTTCTAGCTCTCTCATCAAACTTGTTGTCTCTTCTCCTTCCATGTGTGTCATGGAATTATCATGTCAGATGTCCTAACGTAAGGACTTAGTCATGGAGCCATCGCAGCGAGATTAGCTTAAAGGGGTTAAACCAGACAAATGACACAGGGAGTTTATACTGGTTCAGCCCCTTATGATGAAGGTAAAATCCTACGATCCAGTTGTGGTGGAATTGATGGGGTTTCGATGACCAGGGAGAGAATCCGCTTTGCCTGGCTCTCGAGTTGTTGTGTGTTATCCCTAAACCGCCGCCGGGTCGTCCCTTTATATACACAGGTTGACGCTCATCGGTCTATAGAGTCCCGAGGCCGGTTCATAAACATGTCTGGCTCGGTATCTACTCTTCCCTATCTTACATTACAAGTTACACGCCTATGGCGGTTTATGTCTATGGGCCCTAACCCGCCTCTGGGCTTTGGGCTCCATTGTCAGGTATCCTCCATAAGTCGTCATCTTCTATAACTTCATGGGCTTCAATATTGATAGTCTCTCTATGGATAAACCGGCCCCTCCTGGGCGGTTTATACCCACCAGTTATATCCCCAACATTAGGCCCCAGATTGATTTGAACCTGTTCATGTCAATCTTCAACACTTGTGAAAAAAATCCTTCTTCAACACTTGGCATACGCCTTGTAATCCGCCATGATGTCATCTTCTGATATCACAATAAACCGCCATGACGTCACCTGTTTATTAAAAAAACCATACATACCTCCTCTTTATTTAATGAACATCCGAAAATCGAGGTGACAACTGTGTCCCATATCCATTTTTGGGCTGCTCGATCCCCGCGTCTGCCACTTATCCATTCGCTTTATAAATAGGGTCGGAGGGTTCCTTTTCTCTTTTTCCCCTCCTACCTCTTCGTCTCATCGTCGACCTCGCGACGCCTAAACTCTGAAGCTCTGCCGCCGACGTCAACCTTCAATCGTTGCACCATCCTTGGCCGGTGCATCGACCTGAGCGCACCAGAGTATGTATGTGCTGCTCCGCTGCCCCACAGCTCCGGTGAGTCTCCCCTTTATCTTACACTAGATCTGCATTAGGGCCTTTGTATCCGTCGGTGTTCATCAATGTTCGTCATTCCTCTTTGATTCCCCTGTTTTGTAGCTTGTTGATGCAAAGCCTAATGATTGCCGCACACAGTACTGATCCTAGCACTCATTTTAATATCTGAACGCCTCCCCTTTTGTAAGAGATCGCATCTGAATCCATGAACTGCTCCGCTGTCACCACTTAGGGTTTCCGTTTTTTTCCCTTTTTGAACTGCGGTAGATCCAAAATTATGACATCAATCTGCAAAACCTGTTTCCGCAACTCTTAGTAACTTTTCAGATCTTGTACTTTCCATGCCACTGTAGGCGGTTTAACTTTAAGAAAATTATAACCCGCCGGGTAGCATTAGCCCTCTATTAAACTGTCACACCCAATATGCGACCCTATCCTAAAGGAACTCGAAGGTCCCACCAAGGATAGAAGCACATATTGGAGACGCTTTTGCAAGGTGGATATCGTTACATCGTACCATTACATAATAGTTGGGGATACATACAAGAGGCAAACGATGCCACATGAATACATTAATACAACAACCATAAGATCAACATCCGACTACGGATGAAACACAAACAGAAGCTCAAACGACATCCACCCTGCTAGCACAGGCTGCCGACCTGGAACCTATCCCCTGATCGAAGAAGAAGTAGAAGAAGAACTCCAAAACAAGTAAACACCGCTCTCATGTCAAGATCATCGCATAACCTGCACCTGCAACTATTGTTGTAGTAATCTGTGAGCCACGAGGACTCAGCAATCCCATTACCATGGGTAACAAGACTAGTAAAGCTTAAAGGGTAAAGGAAATGATAAGTGGTGAGGTTGCAGCAGCGACTAAGCATATATGGTGGCTAACATACGCAAATAAGAGCGAGAAGAGAAGCAAACGGAACGGTCGTGAAGCTAGCAATGATCAAGAAGTGATCCTGAACTCCTACTTACGTCAAACATAACGCAAAACCGTGTTCACTTCCCGGACTCCGCCGAAAAGAGACCAACACGGCTACACATGCGATTGATGTGTTTTAATTCGAATCTGGTGTCAAGTTCTCTACAACCCGACGTTAACAAATTCCCATCTGCCACATAACCACAGGCACGATTTTTGAAAGTTTAAACCCTGCAGGGGTGTCCCAACTTAGCCCATCACAAGCTTTCACGGTTAACAAAGGATATTCCTTCTCCCAGGAACACCCGATCAGTCTCGGAATCCCGGTTACAAGACATTTCGATAATGGTAAAACAAGAGCAAAGCCGCCTGAATGTGTCGACAAATCCTGATAAGAGCTGCACATATCTCATTCTCAGGGCACAATGGATGAGCAATCCGTACAACTAAAACCAGACCTCAAGTTTCCTTGAGGTGGTGTTACAAAGGGCTCTAGTTTGGACCAACACTCAGAGGAGCACTGGCCCGGGGGGTAAATAAAGATGACCCTCGGGCTCCGGAAACACAAGGGAAAAAGGCTTAGGTAGGCAAATGGTAAAACCAAGGTTGGGCCTTGATGGAGGAGTTTTATTCAAAGCAAACTGTCAAGGGGGTCCCATAAATCACCCAACCGTGTAAGGAACGCAAAATCAAGTAACATAACACCGGTATGACGGAAACAAGGGCGGCAAGAGTGGAACAGAACACCAGGCATAAGGCCGAGCCTTCCACCCTTTACCAAGTATATAGATGCATTAATTAAATAAGACATATTGTGATATCCCAACATAATCCTGTCCATCATGGAGCAATCTTCAACTTCACCTGCAACTAACAACGCTATAAGAGGGGCTGAGCAAAAGCGGTAACATAGCCAAGCAACGGTTTGCTAGGAAGGGTGAAAAAGGTTAGAGGCTGACATGGCAATTTGGGAGGCTTGAAGAGTAAATGATAGGTAACGCAGCATAGCGATAGAACGAAGCAACTAGCATAGCAATGATAGTAGTGAGATCCAGGGTAGCGGCCATCTTGCTTGAAATCCCGCTAGGACGAAGAATGAGTCCATGAAGAAGATGAAGCCACGAAGACGAACCAAGTGTAGATGAACGAATCCTCAGGATCGCAACGAAACAGGAACTAACGAGAAGAAGCACAACCGGAAAGAAGCAAACAAAAAGGTAAACACACAACACATAGACATGGCATGATGCTCAACCAAGTACGATGCATGACAAAGCTAGATGAGGCTACTCATGGCAAGAGATGATGCAAAACAAGAACAACACATCGAAGCAAGCTTAAAAGAGGCCGGAAACAACATATAACACTTCTGGTAAGTCCTCATATGCAGATTTCGAAATTGGTCCAGATCTGAATAAACCTTATGTTTAACTTGTTAAACAACAAGTTAAGATGCACCAAAATGATCTACACGAAATTCTAGTCAAGTTACATATAAAGTTCATTTAGTTCGGAGCTACGGCCTAAAAGATATGATCAAAACAAATTAAACATGGCATTGATGCAAAATGCATACAATCATCAAGCAAACACATTAAAAACAAGGATGCAACATGATAATATGAAACTACATGCAATTCTAAGCAAGTTTCATATAGAGCACACTCAAAACGGAGCAACGGTGTAACACATACACTCCAAACAAGATATAACAACAATCTATCCAAAACAACAACTAGGCATCTAGCGAGCATCAAACCAATATGCTACAGCACCTCGACAAGAAAAAATAAGGTATGGACATGATGTACAAATGAAGCATAACAAAACATGAACACTGAGCTATCTCCAGAAATCACTAGAACATGCTCTAAAGTACATGGCAAGATTGCATATAATAAAAGTTTACAGACTTAGCAGAAATAACATCAGGTTGCAATGTTTAGAGCTATCAAATAACATGCTACAGGAACTTATCATGGCAAACAAAGGCATGGTATGCTAATACTAAAAGCACTTAACAATACTTCTTTACTAAACTTATTCCAAAGATCAACAGAAAACATGGTAGGATCCATGCAAACATGGCAAATGATATGACAGACTCAGAAAAACAGTATATGGCAGGAACAACGATAATTAGGCATGTTGGTGATCTTGTACAACTCACCACAGAGCATTACATGGCATGACAAGGTGACCAACAGTAAGATGACATATTTATGAAGCTAAGCATGGCAATAGCATGGTCATAGGGTGCATGGATCACTAGCAAAACTCATGGCAAAACTGAACTTAATGTTAACAGGCTGACAGCAACATTATTTAGCAATTTTAGAGCAATATTACAACATGCTACAGCACGCTATAAATGCAACCAGGGGCATGTATAGATAGAACATAACATGTAGCACAAAACTTCCTTAGTGAACATCTCCATATTATGCATAGAATGATTTGTAGCAGCAGGTTTACATAGCATCATGATATAACAGATTCAGCCTAGCAAAACAGTAACAACAAGTACCCTACTTCACGAGCTCGATGCACTTACTACAAAACTCATAAAAATACATGGATTTCACCACTATAAATATGGCATGATGTAGATCAAAACTCATGTAGACATCAAGCTCATAGGATGCACACACAAAATGCAATGAAAAAGACAACATCAAGTTCTGTTAACAGATAGCAGTAAACATCATATAGCACTCTTGCAATGATAATTAGGGCATAAATATGGATTCAAACAAGCATGGCACAATGTGATGGAATGAAGAGCATCTCACAATGAACATTTCGATATATCATATGGACAAATCGGAGGTACATGCAGAAAGTTATGACAAGTCAAACCGAGCAACATAATGCAATTTTTCAGGTACTTAGAAGAAATCGTCCTCGAGGGGGGGGGAGTCAACGCGGAGGATCTCGCCGGAATCTCGCCGGAGATGATGGGGACGGCAGCCAGAGTCGAGGGAGAGGTCGGGGAGGTCCGGGGCCGGACGAATCCGGGACGGATCTCGCCGGATCCGGCCGGATCCCGGCGAGGGAGGGCGCGGGGGCGCGGAGGCGAGCTCGCCGGAGCTCGCGGCTGGCGAGGTGGTGGCGACGGCCGACGGGGCCGGAGTGAAGGGAAGGCGCGGGCGCACGGGCTGGCCACGGCCTAGAGAGGCGCGGGGCGCGGCCGGGCGGCGGTGGTCGGCGCCGGCAAGGTCCTGGGGGCAGCGGCGGAGCTTGCCGGTGACGGGCCGACGGACGGCACACTCCGGCGGTGAAGGCGGGCGGTGCACGGGCACAGGAACCAAGGCGCGTGGGCCAGCGGCGGCGGCGGACGGGCCCCGCGGGCCAGCTGCGGGCCGCGCGGGCCGGCGGCGAAGGGAGGAGAGAGAGGGCCGGCGGGACGACGTGGCGGCTCGGGATTCGCGGAGGGGCGGCGGCTGGACATGTCCGGCCGTCGGCGGACATGTCCGGCGGCGCGGAGGGAGGTTTTTAGGGTTTGGTCTGCGAATTTGGACGAGGAGGGCTAATATATAGGTAGAGGGAGCTCGGAGACTCCAAATGAGGAGCGGTTTTCGTCCACACGATCACGATCGAACGACCGAGAGCATGGAGGGGGTTTGGATGGGCTCATGGGTTGTGGTGAAGAGGGGCTGAGATGCAAACAGAGAGAGGTTTCGGGCTACGCGGTTAACCGTTGGGGCATCAAACGACCTCCAAATGGAACGAAATTTGACGGGTGGTCTACCGGTGATATACCAAGGCCACTCGGTAAATCTCGGTCCATTCCGATAAGGTTTTTCTCTCGCTCATGAAACAAGGTCTGAAAGGGGGTGACGGGTGCATGCGAGTGTGACTGGGATCAATACAGAAAACAGAGAGAACCGGGGGAACCCGAATAGATGCAAGTTTTGAAAAACATGCAGATGAAATGCAGATGATGACATGGAAAAATGCAACATGCAAGCAAATAACATGGCAACAACGACGAATAACTGGAAGACACCTGGCGCATCGAATCTGGGGCGTTACAACTCTCCTCCACTAACAAGAGATCTCGTTCCGAGATCTTAGGAACAAGACGGAAGAGAAAGAGGAAGAGGTGAAGCAAGTGTGCAAGAGAGTATATGAACAAGGTCGAGAGCACTCGGGTAGAAAGAGGAACAATGAATATGAAGAAAATGAAAAGCTCAAGAAAAAGATAGATTCTGAAACCACTCCGGTTAGAACAAGATAGAAAAGGAATGAATAAAAGAATTTGGGCAGCACTCCGACTGAAAATGGAAGAAATAGAACATGAACTTCACAAGATGGGATGACACTTGACGAGAAGAACAACTCAATGCCTCCAAAAGATTTGAAAGAATGGAATGAAAAGAACTTTGAAGGAAGGATTGAACGGAGTTGTTGAGAAAATCAACAACGAAAGAATCAGCTTGTTGTGGACTTATCAAAAACAACTCAAAACATGAGGTGAAATTATACCACAACCAAAAGTCTGAATAGCTGAGAAGAAAGAAGAAATGCAAAACTCCACTTCAGGAGAAAAGGAAGAATTAATTGCACTTCGAGACGCGAGAAGAAAAGATACTTGAACTCCTCCAACAAGAATCTTGATGAACTTTTGAAGAATGAATTAAATCATGAAGAACCACCATGAAGAACTCCGGTGACAAAAGGATGACGAGATAGAATGAAGGAAGAAATAATAAGATTAAGCCTTGCAGTGATTTAGATGGAGGTTCCGACGAAATGACCGAGGAAATTTGAACTCCGGAAAAGAAAAGATGAAAATACTTGGAACTAGAATTTATTCCTCAAGAACAAACTCTGAAGGAAGTGATTACTTGACGACGATGAAGTAAGAATAAGAATTATGTTATACTTATCCTCATCCAATTTAACTGATGACAACCGGATTTTTGCATACTACTTATTCTTGTTGAAAAGGATTAAGGGGGATATAGCACAAAACTTGAGAAAGTCTTCATGAACCACCGGTAGGATTGGAAAAAATGAATTAATTAATATGATAATCAAAGAAAGAAAAATCTTGAACGAACCATCGTAAGAATTCAGAAATGACTGATGAAAGAGAATGAATCACCGGGAAGAATTAGAAGGCAAAATGCTCGAGGGGATTTAGATGCAAAAGAACGAAGAGATAACGAAGCGTCAGGATAATTAGATAACGGTAGCTGAAATGTGAGGACGAAGAATTCTTCTCGAATGACGGCCTCCGGTGAAGCAAAACAGAATCAACTCCTGTAATACTCCGGATAGGTGAGAAAAAGGAATATCTGACAAATGGAATAATTCGAGATGATAAAATGAAGCTTGAATCACGAATCTTCAGGAGAACGGGCAAGATTGAGAGGAAAACTCTTCTTCGGTCTTCAAAGTTGAGAATGGCGACGAGGAACGCCACCAAAAATTACTGAGATACTTCGGGAGAATGAAAAGCGACAAGGTTGAGCCAACAATGAAATGATTTGAAATCGATCTTGGAAAGGCATCTGACTGATGAAATTCATTCTTACGTCATACTCTGAAAAGAATTAGGAATGGCTCCGGAATAATTATAAGAGTCAGGTAAGATCCTAGGAAAAGACCTATGGGTTATGGGCCCACTAAAAGAAAACATCATTGAAAAGGATTGAAGAGGAGATGATGCACTGGAACGATTAAAATATTTGAATGAGGTGACAACCTCGAATTAATTAGAACCCAGACGAATCTCCTGAGATGTCTTCCGAACTCCGGAATGATTGCATGGCGAGAGGCAAACGAGCAAGGAGAACACTTGATCCAAGGAAAAGAATATAATCACTACCGAAAATTGGAATTGAATCCACCGGAAAAGAGATGAAGAATGTCAAACAAAAGAGAATTCACCGGTTGAAACAAATTGTTGAAAGACTGAAGAGGCTCCATACAAATGAAATTGATGCTCGAAAGACACTCAAACTCCGGGAAGAAAAGGGGTAGGAGGGCAGGAAAAACAAAGGCAACTTGGAAGGGGGAACCGACAAATAACTTGAAGAGAAAGCACCGGTTGAAATAATTAAGGAAAGAAAGCAAAGACTTCGCATGAGTACGATGGATACTCGATTACGGACTCCGACTCCGAGGAGAAAAGGGGGAGGGCGGGTGGGAAAAGAAAACAACTGAGGATTGAACTTGGCAAAGAAGAAGAGGCTCGAGTCAACTTGACGAGAAATGCACCGGATAAAAAGAGCTAAGAACCAACGATCGGAAATCCGACTGCGTGATCCTAAGGAAAGTTTGAAGGGGAAGAGGAGTAAGTCAAAACACCTACGTCAAGATTCCTCACCAGAGCGACGAAGGGGCTGAGGAGTAAAAAGAATTCCTACTCTCCGATATAACTAGACTCTGAAAACAGTTTTCTTCTAGACTCGACAACGGCCAACAATCAAGGGGGCTCCTATGGTCGGTCGAGGCTTTGATACCAACTTGTCACGCCCAATATGCGACCCTATCCTAAAGGAACTCGAAGGTCCCACCAAGATAGAAGCGCATATTGGAGACGCTTTTGCAAGGTGGATATCATTACATCTTACCATTACATAATAGTTGGGGATACATACAAGAGGCAAACAATGCCACATGAATACATCAATACAACAACCATAAGATCAACATCCGACTACGGATGAAACACAAACAGAAGCTCAAACGACATCCACCCTGCTAGCCCAGGCTATCGACCTGGAACCTATCCCCTGATCGAAGAAGAAGCAGAAGAAGAACTCCAAAACAAGTAAACACCGCTCTTGCGTCAAGATCATCGCATAACCTGCACCTACAACTGTTGTTGTAGTAATCTGTGAGCCACGAGGACTCAGCAATCCCATTACCATGGGTAACAAGACTAGCAAAGCTTAAAGGGTAAAGGAAAGGATAAGTGGTGAGGTTGCAGCAGCGACTAAGCATATATGGTGGCTAACATACGCAAATAAGATCGAGAAGAGAAGCAAACGGAAAGATCGTGAAGCTAGCAATGATCAAGAAGTGATCCTGAACTCCTACTTACGTCAAACATAACACAAAACCGCGTTTACTTCTCAGACTCCGCCGAAAAGAGACCAATATGGCTACACATGCGATTGATGCGTTTTAATTCGAATCTGGTGTCAAGTTCTTTACAACCGGGCGTTAACAAATTCCCATCTGCCACATAACCGCGGGCACAGCTTTTGAAAGTTTAAACCCTGCAGGGGTGTCCCAACTTAGCCCATCACAAGCTCTCACGGTCAACAAAGGATATTCCTTCTCCCAGGAAGACCCTATCAGTCTCGGAATCCCGGTTACAAGACATTTCGACAATGGTAAAACAAGACCAGCAAAGCCGCCCAAATGTGCCGAAAAATCCTGATAGGAGCTGCACATATCTCGTTCTCAGGGCACAACGGATGAGCAATCTGTACAACTAAAACCAGACCTCAAGTTTCTTTGAGGTGGCACTGCAAAGGGCTCTAGTTTGGACCAACACTCAGAGGAGCACTGGCCCGGGGGGTAAATAAAGATGACCCTCGGGCTCCGAAAACCCAAGGGAAAAAGCCTTAGGTAGGCAAATGGTAAAACCAAGGTTGGGCCTTGCTGGAGGAGTTTTATTCAAAGCAAACTGTCAAGGGGGTCCCATAAATCACCCAACCGCGTAAGGAATGCAAAATCAAGGAACATAACACCGGTATGACGGAAACTAGGGTGGCAAGAGTGGAACAAAACACCAGGCATAAGGCCGAGCCTTCTATCCTTTACCAAGTATATAGATGCATTAATTAAATAAGAGATATTGTGATATCTCAACATAATCCTGTCCATCATGGAGCAATCTTCAACTTCACCTGCAACTAACAACGCTATAAGAGGGGCTGAGCAAAAGCGGTAACATAACCAAGGACCGGTTTGCTAGGAAGGGTGAAAAGGGTTATAGGCTGACATGGCAATTTGGGAGGCTTGAAGAGTAAATGATAGTTAGCGCAGCATAGCGATAGAACAAAGTAACTAGCATAGCAATGATAGTAGTGAGATCCAGGGTAGCGGTCATCTTGCTTGAAATCCCGCTAGGACGAAGAACGAGTCCATGAAGAAGATGAATCCACAAATACGAACCAAGCGTAGACGAATGAATCCTCACGATCACAACGAAACAGGAACTAACGAGAAGAAGCACAACCGGAAAGAAACTAACAACAAGGTAAACACACAACACATAGACATGGCATGATGCTCAACCAAATATGATGCATGACAAAGCTAGATGAGGCTACTCATGGCAAGAGATGATGCAAAACAAGAACAACACATCAAAGCAAGCTTAAATGAGGTCGGAAACAACATATAACACTTTCGATAAGTCCTCATATGCAGATTTCGAAATTGGTCCAGATCTGAATAAACCTTATGTTCAAGTTGTTAAACAACAAGTTAAGATGCACCGAGATGATCTACACGAAATTCTAGTCAAGTTACATATAAAGTTCATTTAGTTCCGAGCTACGGCCTAAAAGATATGATCAAAACAAATTAAACATGGCATTGATGCAAAATGCATACAATCATCAAGCAAACACATTAAAAACAAGGATGCAACATGATAATATGAAACTACATGCAATTCTAAGCAAGTTTCATATAGAGCACACTCAAAACGGAGCAACGGTGTAACGCATACACTCCAAACAAGATATAACAACAATCTATCCAAAACAACAACTAGGCATCTAGCGAGCATCAAACCAATATGCTATAGCACCTCGACAAGAAAAAATAAGGTATGGACATGATGTACAAATGAAGCATAACAAAACATGAACACTGAGCTATCTCCAGAAATCACTAGAACATGCTCTAAAGTACATGGCAAGATTGCATATAATAAAAGTTTACAAACTTAGCAGAAATAACATCAGGTTGCAATGTTTAGAGCCATCAAATAACATGCTACATGAACTTATCATGGCAAACAAAGGCATGGTATGCTAATACTAAAAGCACTTAACAATACTTCTTTACTAAACTTATTCCAAAGATCAATAGAAAACATGGTAGGATCCATGCAAACATGGCAAATGATATGACAGATTCAAAAAATAAGTATATGGCAGGAACAATGATAAGTAGTCATGTTGGTGAGCTTTTACAACTCACCACAGAGCATTACATGACATGACAAGGTGACAACAGTAACATGACATATTTATTAAGCTAAGAATGGCAATAGCATGGTCATAGGGTGCATGGATCACTAGCAAAACTCATAGCAAAACTAAACTTAATGTTAACAGGCTGACAGCAACATTATTTAGCAATTTTAGAGAAAGATTACTACAAGCTACAGCGGGATATAAATGCAAACAAGGGCATGGATGGATAGAGCATAACATGTAGAACAAAACTTCCTTACTGAACATCTCCATATTATGCATAGAATGACTTGTAGCTGCAGGTTTACATAGCATCATGATATAACAGATTCAGCCTAGCAAAACAGTAACAGCAAGTACCCTACTTCACGAGCTCGATGCACTCACTACAAGACCCTCAAAAATACATGGATTGTACCAATGTAAAGATGTTATGATGTAGCTCAAAACTCATGTAGACATCAATCTCATAGGATGCATACACAAAATGCAATGAAAAAGACAAAACAGCAGGTTCTATTAGCAGACAGCAGTTAACATCATATAGCACGCTTGCAACGATGATTAGGGAATCAAGATGGATTCAAACAAGCATGGCACAATGGAAAGAAACGAGGAGCATCTCACAATGAACATTTGATATATCATATGCACAAATCGGAGCTACAGACAGAAAGTTATGACATGTCAAACCGAGCAACATAATGCAATTTTTCAGGTACTCGGAAGAAATCAACCTCGAGGGGGGAGAGTCAACGCGGCGGATCTCGCCGGAATCGAGGGAGAGGTTGGGGAGGTCCGGGGCCGGATCTCGCCGGATCCGGCCGGATCCCGGCGAGGGAGGGCGCGGGGGCGCAGAGGCAAGCTTGTTGGAGCTCGCGGCCGGTGAGGTGGTGGCGACGGCCCGCGGGGCCGGAGCGAAGGGGAGGCGCGGGCGCGCAGGCTGGCCACGTCCTGGAGAGGCACGGGGCGCGGCTGGGCGGCGGTGATCGGCGTCGGCGAGGTCCTGGGGGTGGCGGTGGAGCTTGCCGGCGACGGGCCGACAGACGGCGCACTGCGGCGGCGAAGGCGGGCGGCGCACGGGCGCGGGAACCGAGGCACACGGGCCAGCGGCGGCGGCGGATGGGCCCCGCAGGCCGGCGGCGGAGGAAGGAGAGAGAGGGCCAGCGGGGCAATGTGGCGGCACGGGATTCGCGGAGGGGCAGTGGCTGGACGTGTCCGGCCGTCGGCGGACATGTCCGGCGGCGCGGAGGGAGGTTTTTATGGTTTGGTCTGCGAATTTGGATGAGGAGGACTAATATATAGGTAGAGGGAGCTAGGAGACTCCAAATGAGGAGCGGTTTTCGCCCACACGATCACGATCGAACGACCGAGAGCATGGAGGGGGTTTGGATGGGCTCAATGGCTGTGGTGAAGAGGTGCTGAGCTGCAAAGAGAGAGGAGTTTCAGGCTACGCGGTTAACCGTTGGGGCATCAAACGACCTCCAAATGGAACCAAATTTGACGGGCGGTCTACCGGTGATATACCAAGGCCACTCGACAAATCTCAGTCCATTCCGAGGAGGTTTTTCTCCCGCTCATGAAACAAGGTCTGAGAGGGGGCGACGGGTGCATGCGAGTGTGACTGGGCTCAAAACGGACAACGGAGAGAACCGGGGGAACCCGAACGGATGCAAGTTTTGAAAAACATGCAGATGAAATGCAGATGATGACATGGAAAAATGCAACACGCAAGCAAATGACATGGCAACAACGACGAATAACTGGAAGACACCTGGCGCATTGAATCCGGGGCGTTACATAAAACGCTGATTTGTCATCTCAACAACCCTTCTAATATCATAATCCGGTTTGATATGTATATGTACCTCAACATCTTCTCCATATAATTTTGCAATGCTTTATACTTTCTAGTCAAAAACCTTAAACCGGCATTAAACTTTTTTTCCAGCTTTTCATTGAAATGGCCAAACAATTTTATGCTTGCAATTGGGTTCCTTCCCGGGTTACGGAAGAACAGCTGACCGGATATGTTGTAACTGCCGCCTTAGCAAGTAAAGAAAACATCCACTAGAGGGTCCCTGGTCCAGAAAATCCTCCCGGGCCCCAAGATGGAGAAGAGATTGTATTTACTGATCATCTGAATCGAGGGTTTAGCCCTATCGGATCAAAGTTCTTTCGTGACGTGCTTGCTAGCTTCCAGATCCGCCCTCAAGATATCGGACCGAACTCCATGTCCAATATTTGCAATTTTAAAGTGTTTTGCGAGGCTTATCTGCAAGAAGCGCCCACAATTGAATTTTTTAGAGACTTGTTTAACTTAAACCGCCATACGGAGTTCACGGACGGGCCCAACACTGAACTTGGCGGAGTGTCAATTCAGAAAAGAAAAGATGTCAATTTTCCTCACGCCAAGCATCATAGCCACCCCAAAGACTGGAATCAGACTTGGTTTTACTGCCGAAACCCGGCTCTTGATGACAAAAATCCTCTACCCGGTTATCGTGCTCACCGGCTTACGAGCGAACATCCATCTCCACAATGACTTACTGCAAAGGAACGAGCCAAATACGCACCACAACTTTTAAAGCTCCGAGCCTTTATGGCGAACAGTTTAACTGGCATCGGCCTTGTCTGTTGTTGGGTTTCTTGGAGTATCTTGCCCTTAAGCCGTCGCCCCGGTTTAATGTGTGAGTACACAGGGGATGTCAAAGATCCTCAGCGGCACATTGATATTCAGCTAACTGATGACGAGATTACTGAAGCTGTCAAAAAGATGTTGGATGAACCGATATCTGAGTGCAGCAAGACAGGGCTTAGCCCCTTTTGCGTCTCCAATAAACCGCCAGTGATACGTCCATTTTGCATCATGCTTTTATATCAATATTTATTGCATTATGGGCTGTTATTACACGTTATATATCAATACTTATGGCTATTCTCGCTTATTTTGTAAGGTTTACCATGAAGAGGGGGAATGCCGGCAGCTGGAATTCTGGCTGAAAAGGGAGTAAACATTGGAAACTTATTCTGCACTGCTCCAAAATACCTGACACTCCATGAAACTTATTTATGGAATTAATAAGAATTATTGAGCTGAAGAAATACACCAGGGGGCCCACACCCTGTCCAGGAGGGTGGGGGCGCGCCCACCCCTACTGGGCACGCGCCCCTGTCTCCTGGGCCCCCTGGTGGCATCTCGTTGTCCTTCTTCTACTATATGAAGGGTTTTATCCTGGAAAAAATCGGGGGCAAGCTTACGAGACGAAACTCCGCCGCCACGAGGCGGAACCTTGGTAGAACCAATCTAGAGCTCCAGTAGAGCTGTTCTGCCGGGGAAACTTCCCTCCGGGAGGGGAAAATCATCACCATCGTCATCACCAACGATCCTCTCATCAGGAGGGGGTCAATCTCCATCAAAATCTTCATCAGCACCATCTCCTCTCAAACCCTAGTTCATCTCTTGTATCCAATCTTGTATCCAAAACCACATATTGGTACATGTGGGTTGCTAGTAGTGTTGATTACTCCTTGTAGTTGATACTTATTGGTTTACTTGGTGGAAGATCATATGTTCAGATCCTTAATGCATATTATTACACCTCTGATCATGAACACGAATATGCTTTGTGAGTAGTTACGTTTGCTCCTAAGGACATGGGTGAAGTCTTGCTATTAGTAGTCATGTGAATTTGGTATTCGTTTGATATTTTGATAAGATGTATGTTGTCTTCCCTCTAGTGGTGTCATGTGAACGTCAACTACATGACACTTCACCATTATTAGGGCCTAGAGGAAGGCATTGGGAAGTAATAAGTAGATGATGGGTTGCTAGAGTGACAGAAGCTTAAACCCTAGTTTATGCGTTGCTTCGGTAGGGGCTGATTTGGATCCATATGTTTCCTGATATGGTTAGGTTTACCTTAATACTCTTGTTGTAGTTGCGGATGCTTGCAATAGGGGTTAATCATAAGTGGGATGCTTGTCCAAGTAAGGACAGTACCCAAGCACCGATCACCCACATATCAAATTATCAAAGTCACGAACGTGAATCATATGAGCGTGATGAAACTAGCTTGACGATAATTCCCATGTGTCCTCGGGAGCACTTTTCTCATTATAAGACATTGCCCAGGCTTGTCCTTTTCTACAAAAATGATTGGGCCACCTTGCTGCACCTTATTTACTTTTATTGCTTGTTACTCTTTACAATTTATCCTATCATAAAACTATCTATTACCTACAATTTCAGTGCTTGCAGAGAAAACCTTACTGAAAACCGCTTATCATTTCCTTCTGCTCCTCGTTGGGTTCGACACTCTTACTTATCGAAAGGACTACGATAGATCCCCTACACTTGTGGGTCATCAAGACTCTTTTCTAGCGCCGTTGCCGGGGAGTGTAGTGCTTTTGGTGAGTGGAACTTGGTAAGGAAACATTTATTTAGTGTGCTGAAATTTTCTGTTACTTGTCGCTATGGAAACTAATCCTTTGACGGGCTTGTTCGGGGTATCTTCACCCCGACCAGAAGAGGAAAGAGTTGCTCCTCAACCTACTGAACTTTATGAAAATATTTATTTTGAGATTCCTTCGGGTATGATAGAGAAACTGCTAGCTAATCCAATTACAGGAGACGGAACATTGCATCCCGATTTACACCTTATCTTTGTCGATGAAGTTTGTGCATTATTTAAGCTTGCAGGTATTCCCGATGATGTTGTCCAAAGGAAGGTCCTCCCTTTATCTTTGAAGGGAGATGCATTGACATGGTATAGGCTATGTGATGATACGAGATCTTGGGATTATAAACGATTGAAGTTGGAATTTCACCAGAAGTTCTATCCTATGCATCTTGTTCGTCGTGATCATAATTACATATGTAATTTCTGGCCTCACGAAGGAGAAAACATCGCTCAAGCTTGGGGGAGTCTTAATTCAATGTTATATTCATGCCCAATCATGAGCTTTCCAGAGAAATGATTATTCAAAAAAATTATGCTCGGCTTTCTCTCAATAATCACACCATGCTCGATACTTCTTGTGTTGGTTCTTATTTGCTGAAGACTATTGAATTCAAATGAGACTTATTGGAAAGAATTAAATGCAACTCTGAAGATTGGGGTTCCGATGATGGTAAGGAGTCAGGTATGACACCATAGTTTGATTGTGTTAAATCTTTTATGGATACCGATGTTTTTCGTGGATTTAGCGCTAAATATGGACTTGACTCTGAGATAGTAGCTACTTTTTGTGAATCTTTCGCTACTCACGTTGATCTCCCTAAGGAGAAGTGGTTTAAATATAATCCTCCCATTGAAGTAAAAGTAGTTGCACCTATTAAAGTTGAAGAAAAGACTATCACTTATAGTGATCCTATTGTTCCTACTAATTATGTTGAGAAACCACCTTTTCCTGTTAGGATAAAGGATCATGCTAAAACTTCGACCATTGTTCGTAAGAGTAATACTAGAACTTATACACCTCCTGAGCAAATTAAAGTTGAACCTAGTATTGCTATGGTTAAAGTTCTCTTGGATGATAATTTAGATGGGCATGTTATTTACTTTTGTGGTGAAACTGCTAATATTGTTAAACCAGATGCTAAGACACATAGACCCGTTGTAGGCATGCCTGTTATTTCTGTTAAAATAGGAGATCATTGTTATCATGGCTTATGTGATATGGGTTCTAGTGCTAGTGCAATACCTATTTCCTTATACTAAGAGATTATGCCTGATATTGCACCTGTTGAGTTAGAAGATATTGATGTTACAATTAAGCTTGCCAATAGAGATACTATTAAGCCTTTTGGGTTTGTCAGAGATGTTGAAGTCTTGTGTGGGAAGGTCAAATACCCTGCTGATTTTCTTGTTCTTGGTTTTCCACAAGATGCCTTCTGTCCCGTTATATTTGGTAGACCCTTCTTAAACACTGTTAATGCTAAGATTGATTGTGAAAAGGATGTTGTTATGATTGGCTTAGATGATATGACTCATGAATTTAATTTTGCTAAATTTCATAGACAAACCCGTGATAAAGAATTATCTAGTAAAGATGAAATAATTGGTCTTGCTTCTATTGTCGTGCCTCCTACTGATCCGTTAGAACAATATTCCTAGACCATGAAAATGATTTGTTCATGAAAGAAAGAAGGGAAATAGATGAGTGTTCCTTAAACAGAAACCTATTCTGAAACATAACCTACCTATTGAAATCTTAGGGGAAACTCCTCGACCCAAGGGTGATCCCGTGTTTGAGCTAAAACCATTACCTGATAATCTTAAATATGCTTATCTAGATGAAAAGAAAATATATCCTGTTATTATTAGTTCTAACCTTTCAGAGCAAGAAGAAGAAAGATTGTTGAAAATTATGAAGAAGCACCGAGTTGCTATTGGATATACTCTGGATGATCTTAAGGGCGTTAGTCCCACGTTATGCCAACACAAAATTAAGTTGGAGGACAATGCCAAACCAGTTAGAGATCCTCAAAGACGACTAAACCCCAAGATGAAAGAAGTGGTAAGAAAGGAGATACTAAAGCTCCTTGAGGCAGGTATAATTTATCCTGTTGTTGATAGTGAATGGGTAAGCCATGTCCATTGTGTTCCTAAAAAGGGAGGTATTACTGTTGTTCCTAATGATAAAGATGAATTGATTCCGCAAAGAATTATTACAGGTTATAGGATGGTAATTGATTTTTGTAAACTAAATAAAGCTACTAAGAAAAATCATTATCCTTTACCTTTTATTGATCAAATGCTAGAAAGATTATCTAAACATACACATTTCTGCTTTCTAGATGGTTATTTTGGTTTCTCTCAAATACCTGTATCAGCGGAGGATCAATCAAAAACTACTTTTACTTGCCCTTTCGGTACTTTTGCTTATAGACGTATGCCTTTTGGTTTATGTAATGCACCTGCTACCTTTCAAAGGTGTATGATGGCTATATTCTCTGACTTTTGTGAAAAGATTTGTGAAGTATTCATGGATGATTTCTCCGTTTATGGATATTCTTTTGATGATTGCTTGAGTAACCTAGATCGAGTTTTGCAGAGATGCGAAGACACTAGTCTTGTTTTGAATTGGGAAAAGTGACACTTTATGGTTAATGAAGGCATTGTCTTGGGGCACAAGATCTCCGAGAGAGGTATTGAAGTTGTTAAAGCTAAAGTTGATGCTATTGAAAAGATGCCATGTCCCAAGGACATAAAAGGTATAAGAAGTTTCCTTGGTCATGCCGGTTTTTACAGGAGGTTCATTAAGGGCTTTTCTAAAATCTCTAGGCCTCTGACTAATTTATTGCAAAAAGATATTCCTTTTCTCTTTGATGACGATTGTGTAGAAGCATTTGAAATACTTAAGAAAGCTTTGATCACTGCACCTATTGTTCAGCCACCTGATTGGAATTTACCTTTTGAAATTATGTGTGATGCTAGTGATTATGCTGTAGGTGCTGTTCTAGGGCAAAGAGTTGATAAGAAATTAAATTGTATCCAGTATGCTAGTAAAACTCTTGATACTGCCCAATGAAATTATGCTACTACTGAAAAAGAATTCTTAGCAGTTGCGTTTGCATGTGATAAGTTTAGACCTTATATTGTTGATTCCAAAGTTACTATTCACACTGATCATGCTGCTATTAAATATCTTATGGAAAAGAAAGATGCTAAGCCTAGACTCATTAGATGGGTTCTCTTGCTTCAAGAATTTGATTTGCATATTATTGATAGAAAGGGAGCTGAGAACCCCGTTGCAGACAACTTGTCTAGGTTAGATAATGTTCTTGATGACCCAATACCTATTGATGATAGCTTTCCTGATGAACAATTAGCGGTCGTTAATGCTTCTTGTACTGCTCCTTGGTATGCTGTTTATGCTAATTACATTGTTGCTAAATTTATACCACCGAGTTTCACATACCAGCAAAAGAAAAAGTTCTTTTATGATTTAAGACATTACTTTCGGGATGACCCACACCTTTATAAATAAGGAGTAGATGGTGTTATTAGACGTTGTGTACCAGAGCATGAACAGGAACAGATCCTACGTAAGTGTCACTCTGAATCATATGGAGGACACCACGCTGGAGACAGAACTGCACATAAGGTATTGCAATCCGGTTTTTATTGCCCTGCTCTCTTCAAAGATGCTCGTAAGTTTGTCTTGTTTTGTGATGAATGTCAAAGAATTGGTAATATTAGTAGACGTCAAGAAATTCCTATGAATTATTCTCTAGTTATTGAACCGTTCGATGTTTGGGGCTTTGATTATATGGGACCTTTTCCTGCCTCTAATGGTTACACACATATTTTAGTTGTTG
Source organism: Triticum aestivum (assembly GCF_018294505.1). Lineage (NCBI taxonomy): Eukaryota > Viridiplantae > Streptophyta > Magnoliopsida > Poales > Poaceae > Triticum > Triticum aestivum. Next base: position 638,498,018 of record NC_057801.1, read on the forward strand.
TTGATTACGTTACTAAGTGGGTAGAAGCTATTCCAACTAGTAGTGCTGATCATAACACTTCTATTAAAATGCTTAAAGAAGTTATTTTTCCGAGGTTTGGAGTCCCTAGATATCTTATGACTGATGGTGGTTCACATTTTATTCATGGTGCTTTCCGTAAGATGCTTGCTAAGTATGATGTTAATCATAGAATCGCATCTCCTTATCATCCGCAGTCTAATGGTCAAGTAGAGTTGAGTAATAGAGAACTCAAATTAATTTTGCAAAAGACTGTTAGTAGATCTAGAAAGAATTGGTCCAAAAAACTTGATGATGCATTATGGGCTTATAGAACTGCATATAAAAATCCTATGGGTATGTCTCCATATAAGATGGTTTATGGAAAAGCTTATCATTTACCTCTAGAACTTGAACATAAAGCATATTGGGCTATTAAAGAGCTCAACTATGACTTCAAACTTGCCGGTGAGAAGAGGTTGTTTGATATTAGCTCACTGGATGAATGGAGAACCCAAGCCTATGAGAATGCCAAGTTATTCAAAGAAAAAGTCAAACGTTGGCATGACAAAAGAATACAAAAGCATGAGTTTAACGTAGGCGATTATGTGTTATTATTCAACTCTCGTTTAAGATTTTTTGCAGGTAAACTTCTCTCTAAATGGGAAGGTCCTTATGTTATCGAGGAGGTCTATCGTTCCAGGTGCCATAAAAATCAACAACTTCGAAGGCACAAGTCCAAGGGTGGTAAACGGTCAAAGAATTAAACATTATATTTTAGGTAATCCTATTAATGTTGAAACTAATATTATTGAAACCGTAACCCCAGAGGAATACATAAAGGACACTTTCCAGAACGTCTCAGACTCCGAAAAGGAATAGGTATGTGGTACGGTAAGTAAACCGACTCCAAAATGACTCCAATGGCATTTTTTATCAGTTTTGGATTATTTACGAATTTTAGGAAGAAAGAAGTAGTCTGAAAGGGACACGAGGCCCCCACGAGACTGGAGGGCGCGCCCACCCTTACTAGGAGCGCCCCTATCTCGTGGGCACCTCGTGTGCCTCCCGGACTCCATTTTCTTGCACGTTACGTACTTTAGTCGGTAAAAATTCATTATATATACTCCCGAAGGTTTTGACCACCGTATCACGCAAATATCCTCTGTTTTTGTTTCGAGTTGTCTCCTGTTACAGATCAAGAGCAAGATGTCTTCTCAAGAGTCAATCGGGGAGAGTCGGGTGGTACCAGGAGCAAATAGCGATGCTTACCACCTTGGACCATCAACGGAGGATGAGATGGAGGCTGATTTGAAAAGGGTAGATGTCATGGAGGAAGATCAAGAAGTTACCTCTCGTCTCCAAGCAGAATTCATGACGGGGGAACTACCTAGCTTGGCTATCCTGACTTCGGTCATCCCTTCCAACTTTAGATTTCTCTCTTATGAAAATATGAAAAAGAGCTTCACTTGTTCTCCAGAGGCTATACAGCATCCATGGGTAAAGGGAGCTTTGGCCGTTACAGGAAAGCTCCGTAAAGAAATTATGGGCCTCAAACAACAAGTCAATAAGCTCGAGGAGGAGAACTGTATCCTGAAGGGCATCACCGCCAAGAAGATCATAACACCAACAGTGAAGAAGGAGACATAATCACATGGGTATGGGCACTCCCCTTGGCAACTGCCAAGCTTCGGGGGGTGCCCCGGTATCGTATCACCATCACACTCCTATCTTTAGCGTTTTATTTAGTGCGATCCTTATAGTAGTATCCTTACTTAGTAGATTAAAGTTTTGATATCAAGTAGTTTTGAGTTTTGCTTTGTGATCTCTTTATGTAATCGACTCCGTGAGCTATCTATAATAAAGATTAGTGGTTAGTCAAGGGCTTTGCTATCTTGCTATGATCTTGAGAAAAGTAGAAAGAATAAAAGAATAAAAGAGTTCCTATTGATCTTATGGATAGTGACAACTTCACACATAGAAAGTATGAGGCTTAAAAGTTGTTGAGAGTTGGCAAACATAGTTTTGGCCATTGTTGCAATTAATAGGAAGTAATAAGGAAAGAGAAGTTTCACATATAAATACACTATCTTGGACATCTTCTATAGTTGTGAGCACTCATTAAGTATGACATGCTAAAAGAGTTGACGTTGGACAAGGAAGACAACGTAATGGTTTATGTTTTCTCACATCTCAGTTAAAGTATATTGTCATTGACCTTCCGAACATATTGAGCTTGCCTTTCCCCCTCGTGCTAGCCAAATTCCTAGCACCAAGTAGAGATACTACTTGTGCTTCCAACTATCCTTAAACCCAGTTTTGCCATGAGAGTCCACCATATCTACCTACGGATTGAGTAAGATCCTTCAAGTAAGTTGTCATCGGTGCAAGCAATAAAAATTGCTCTCTAAATATGCACGACTTATTAGTGCGGAGAAAATAAGCTTTATACGATCTTGTTATGGAAGCAATAAAAGCGACGGACTGCATAATAAAGGTCCATACGCAAGTGGCAATATAAAGTGATGTTCTTTCGTACTAAGATTTTGTGTATTCAACCCTAAAAGCGCATGACAACCTCTGCTTCCCTCTGCGAAGGGCCTATCTTTTACTTTATGTTTCTACTTTACGCTTTTCACTTTATGCTTGAGTCAAGGTGACCTTCACCTTTCCCTTTTTCATTTTATCCTTTGACAAGCTCCTCGTGTTTCAAAGATCACGATGTATATACCCAATTGGGTGTTCGTTAGCATGGACTATTATTGTTGACATCACCTAAAGGTGAATACGTTGGGAGGCAACCCAATAAGCCCCTATCTTTCTCAGTGTCCGGCTGAAACTCTATAACCACAAGTATTGCGTGAGTGTTAACCATTGTAGAAGATTATATGATAGTTGAGTATGTTAACTTGCTGAAAAGCTCTATTCTTGACTCTTTGTGATGTTACGATAAATTGCAATTGCTTCAATGACTGAGATTATAGTTTGTTAGGTCCAATGAATTTTCTGAACCATGCTTGACATTGTGAATTGATTGTTACTTGAGTATAAGAATTCATATGTCAAAATCAATATATGTTGCTGTTATAAGAATGATCATGATGCCCTCATGTCCATATTTTATTTTTATCGACACCTCTATCTCTAAACATGTGGACATATTTTTCGATTTCGGCTTCCGCTTGAGGACAAGCGAGGTCTAAGCTTGGGGGAGTTGATACGTCCATTTTGCATCATGCTTTTATATCAATATTTATTGCATTATGGGCTGTTATTACACGTTATATATCAATACTTATGGCTATTCTCTCTTATTTTGTAAGGTTTACCATGAAGAGGGGGAATGCCGGCAGCTGGAATTCTCGTTGAAAAGGGAGTAAACATTGGAAACCTATTCTGCACTGCTCCAAAAGACCTGACACTCCATGAAACTTATTTTTGGAATTAATAAGAATTATTGAGCGGAAGAAATACACCAGGGGGCCCACACCCTGTCCAGGAGGGTGGGGGCGCGCCCACCACTACTGGGCGCGCCCCCCAGTCTCCCCGGTGTCCTTCTTCTGCTATATGAAGGGTTTTATCCTGGAAAAAATCGGGGGCAAGCTTACGAGACGAAACTCCGCCGCCACGAGGCGGAACCAATCTAGAGCTCCGGTAGAGCTGTTCTGTCGGGGAAACTTCCCTCAGGGAGGGGGAAATCATCACCATCATCATCACCAATGATCCTCTCGTCGGGAGGGGGTCAATCTCCATCAACATCTTCATGGAAGATCATATGTTCAGATCCTTAATGCATATTATTACACCTCTGATCATGAACATGAATATTCTTTGTGAGTAGTTACGTTTGTTCCTGAGGACATGGGTGAAATCTTGCTATTAGTAGTCATGTGAATTTGGTATTCGTTTGATATTTTGATAAGATGTATGTTGTCTTTCCTCTAGTGGTGTCATGTGAACGTCGACTACATGACACTTCACCATTATTATGGCCTAGAGGAAGGCATTGGGAAGTAATAAGTAGATGATGGGTTGCTAGAGTGACAGAAGCTTAAACCCTAGTTTATGCATTGCTTCGTTAGGGGCTGATTTGGATCAATATGTATCATGATATGGTTAGGTTTACCTTAATACTCTTGTTGTAGTTGCGGATGCTTGCAATAGGGGTTAATCATAAGTTGGATGCTTGTCCAAGTAAGGACAGTACCCAAGCACCGGTCCATCCACATATCAAATTAACAAAGTAACGAACGCGAATCATATGAGTGTGATGAAACTAGCTTGACGATAATTCCCATGTGTCCTCGGGAGCGCTTTTCTCATTATAAGACATTGTCCAGGCTTGTCCTTTGCTACAAAAAGGATTGGGCCACCTTGCTGCACCTTATTTACTTTTATTGCTTGTTACTCTTTACAATTTGTCCTATCATAAAACTATCTATTACCTACAATTTCAGTGCCTCCAGAGAAGACCTTACGGAAAACCACTTATCATTTCCTTTTGCTCCTCGTTGGGTTCGACACTCTTACTTATCGAAAGGACTATGATAGATCCCCTACACTTGTGGGTCATCAGCCAGCTATTGCATCATTCTTGTCTTAATTCGACCTCCTGTAAATATTTCGTTATAACTTGTTATCCATCTTTGTAGGGTGATGATCCGTTCTGGAAGAGGAGTCGAAGCCACAGGATAAACCGGCAAAAACGTCTCGCCCTAAGACTAAAGTTACAAAGAAACCCGCGAAGAAGAAGGCTGCCGAATCCCCTGATCCGACCAATAATGAAGACCTTGATGATTCGGAGTCAGAGGTAGAACTTGATTCTCTTGGTTCCTTTTTCATACATCTTATTGACAATGATCATTACCAGGATGATGCGGACGCTAGCCGTGCTGATGATGTAGAGGTAATTATCCTTTCTTCCAATTCAAATCCTCTGCCAACACCAAAAATCTGTCGAGCAGTCCAGAAACTAAAATTTTCACACCCTCTAGCTTATTCGGATCCGCACTTTCTTTTGAGGACACAGCATCATGAAGCTCGCCGCACAACCCGACATAGCGGCCAAGTGGTCACTTCCTCCGGTTTACCGAACACTTTGGTTCGTAAACAACCTCAAGAGGTCTCTTGTACTTCTGATATACCTTGTCCCAAGGCGTGTTATTTCCGATATCCTCTTAATCCGTCTGACTCGAATTACTAGGGAACCTCCCATTCATCTTCTGGCGAATCGACAGGGACAAAGCTTCCAACCCTCAAAACAGTTCCTGGGTGAGAAGATTCTGCTAATCCATCATACCTTTGTATTTTTGATCCTTGCACTGTTCTGATACATACTAATTGTTTTCCAGGGCAATAGCCAGAGCCAGAAAGAGGGCCAAAGTGAACAAACCGGCTGAAGACCCCATTCGGGGTGAACCGGAAAAAACTCCTGAACCGTCACACCCAGATGTGGACAATATTCCAGATGACCTGTCGATGCCGGATCAAGCAACTAAAGTTGAACACATGGATGCTGATCCAATGACTCATGCTAATGATCCGCGAAACCCGGCCAAAGGTGTTGATGATCCGCCAAGCCCGGCCAAGGGTGCTGATGATGATATTGTCATTACTGGCACTGGTCACACCTCCCCTGGCAATCCTATCTCTTTGTCAAAGCATAGTGCCAAAGAAGAAATTCCTGCTCTGGACAAGGGCAAGTGGAAAACAGATTTATCAAGCTATGCCCACCTCAACACCCAAGAGTTGCATTCTGGATACTTAAACCGCCTGTACACAAGCCGCGACTATGAAGCCGGTTTAGTAGGCCTGATGAAGGAGCGCTATGAGGTAATTTTTGTTCAAACTTTTCATAAATATTCCTTATTTCTGATTTATTGATAATATCAATTCTAGTAGCCCCCAAGGGCCGGTTTATCTCTTCAAGATGAACCGGGACTTTTATAGAATAAGAAATAAATTTCACCTGTGTAGCCCCTAAGGGCCGGTTTATCTCTTCAAGATGAACCGAGACTTCATCTTGTAAGGCTTACCCTTATTATTGAATACCTTTAGAGTCCGGTTTACCATCTGAAGAAAAATTTCATAATTGTGTTGTTTGAGCAATTAGGCATTAGCCCCCAAGTGCCAAGATTAATACTTGTATTGAGCCTTGGGACCTTACCATTTTGTTGAGAAGAAGCGATAGGCATTAGCCCCCAAGTGCCAAGTGTATAACTTGTTATGTGCTTGGGACTTAAAACATGCACTACCAACTCATTAACTGTCTCTTCTAGGATGATCTGAGCAAGAAAGAATCTCAACTCGCCAACCTTCAAGAAAATATCAAGTCCTAGCAAGTACAAACTTCCAAGGCAAAAGACGAGCTGACCAGCACTTTAACCGCCATGGAGCAATTGAAGAAAAACTTCAGAAATGAACGTGCAAGATGGGATGCTGAAAAAGAAACTCTGGTAAAACGGGCGGAGGATGCTGAACCAGCCCTTAATCCGCTGGCAGAAGAACTAACCGGTTTGAAGCAGCAAATCAATGCTATGACCACTGCTGTCTTCGGTAAATATCCTCTTCATAAGATTTTAATTAAACAACCTCCATGATGTTGACGGTTTACTAATATCTTGACCATTGCAAGTAGCCGCATTACACATCTTGGCTCAGATATGCGCAAGAAACTAAAGGCTGCCTATACACTTATAGAACAATTATATGTCGGCGCTCAAAGGGTCATCTACACAACTTCTCATAATAAACCGCCTCCAACATTAATCAAGGAAACATTGGAAAAGTTATCTATGATGCCTGCCCGCATTGAGGAATTGAAAAGATCAGCTGCTCGGGCCGGTGCTCTTACTACATTGACTCGGGCCAAGGCATGGATATCTGACCTTGATCCGGAAGATATTGGAAACGGCTATCCAGGCCAAAAGGAGGATGGGTCAGATTTTGATAATTACGACCTCCGGGCTTTAATGAGGGAAATGCATCCCTTGGCGAGCAAACTGGCTGAAGAGACGGATTTGTCTTTTTACCAGTCAATTTATGATGCCAACAACAACCGGCTTAGCGTGCTAACTTATGATGTGCAAGATCTTATCACGCCAATCTGTAAGCATACCTACGCCCCTGATGTTGAATCGTCCACCCTTATCAATGATGAAGCTGTGTTCACAGCCTTAAGTGGGATCGATTGGTCAACTATTGACTTCCAGCCACTAGGTGGAGAGGAGCAGGATGAACCGACGTAGAATGACCCACAACCTTCAAGTCGGGCTGGTGAAGAATCATGATCCGGAAGTCGGTTTAGCTTCTGCATATTGCATCCCATGTAAAAAACAATTATCCTTTTGGGCATCAAAGCGCCTTGTAATAGGCTAGTTTAAACACGTGATCTGATGCGCCATCGTGCACTTTGCATAACATTGTTAATCCGTCATGATTATGCTATGTCTGCTTTATGATCCTTAGCAGCTTTACTCAATCCTGTTCCTGCAGACAACAGTTTGAAAGTGTCCTAGCGGTTTACCACCGGAGGGTCATAATGCCCAATATGAAACCATGGTTTATAACCAAGGCTGCACCTTTACGAATAATATGAAATATATCATACCTGTGACATTGAATCACATCATTGGTTTACCAACTTATTGTAGTAAGGGTGATAACCCAAATCTTTGAGTATGATAACTCCCCTCATATTTTCTCGGTTTATGATAAAACCATGCTGGGTTGTAATAAACATCGGATTATAACTGATCTTGTATTGATAGTTGAAAGCCAAGCTGGGTCATTGACACCAGTCATCTTTGTAATTTTGTACTTGGCAAATAAAAAATCAGACCTGGTCATAAGACACCGGTTTAAACATAAATCTCATAAAAAGAATAGATTCGTCAAATAAAGTCGATGTAAGATACAAGGCTTTTCATGGGCGGCCAGGCCCAAAATCGAGGCTTTTCATGGGCTACCAGGCCACTGAGTTAAACCATTTTATAAAGCCTTTTAAGATGGACCTCACATTAACCAATCATCATTTTAACTTTGACAAGTTCAGGGTCTATATAAGATTGACTTGTCAAACGTTCGACGGGTCATAACAGGATTACCTGGACGGAGTGGCTTACTTAAAGAGGCAGGATAACCCGGGGTTTTAGGTGAATACACCTGGCTTCCAAGCCTGGCTTGATAGCCTGTTACAAGGTTTAAGATGCTTCGTTGTTGTGCAAGCAAAGAGCCCCCAGGTAACATTTTGAGTTGTGCTCAGTGGGTGCCTATGTTTGAGTTGTGCTTTGCAACAAACTCTCTTTGTCCCCATGGGTATGAAACCCCCACGCTTTATTGTGGCTTGATAGCCGGTTTAATGGATAATCGGAACTCCGCTCTGTAAACAGAAGCCCCCATGTAACCAAAAAATCTTTAAGGAAGAACGGTAGAGGCCCCGCTTTAACAAGGATGCCGGTTTATTATATTGATCATAATATATACATTGTCAAAAATATGTACATAATAGGAGCCTATGGCTCAGGTGTAGTAAGGACGAAGATGAGCAATATTCCATGGCCGGCGGGTCTCCTCCTCCGATTTGCATGAGTCTTTGTGCTCTTGAACATCGATAAGGTAGTATGACCCGTTGTTCAGATTCTGGATGACCACAAAGGGTCCTTCCCAAGGTGGGGATAACTTGTGCATATTGGTCTGATCCTGGATAAGCCGGAGCACTAAGTCGCCTTCTTGAAAAGTTCTGGTCTTAACCCGGCGGCTGTGATAACACCGCACGTCTTGCTGATAAATCGCCGAGTGAGCCACCGCTATGTCCCATTTTTCATCTAACAGGTCCAATGCTTCTTGGCGTGCTTGTTCATTGTCCGCTTCAACATAAGTTGCCACCCGAGGCGAGTCATGGCGAATATCACTGGGAAGAACTGCCTCTGCCCCATAAACCATGAAGAAAGGCGTATAACCCGTAGATCGATTGGGGGTGGTGTTAATGCTCCACAATACAGAAGGCAACTCTTCCACCCAACAACCCGGTGTCCTCTTCAAAGGAACCATAAGTCGGGGCTTGATGCCCTTCAAGATTTCCTGATTAGCTCTCTTAGCTTGACCATTGTACTGGGGGTGAGCCACTGATGACACATCAAGCCGGATGTGCTCTCGTTGACAAAAGTCCTCCATAGCACCCTTGGAGAGGTTTGTGCCATTATCTGTTATGATGATGTGTGGAAAACCGAAGCGGAAGATCACCTTCTTCATGAATTGAACCGCCGTGGCTACATCACAGTTGCTAACTGGCTCCGCCTCAACCTACTTAGTGAACTTATCAACAGCCACCAAAAGGTGGGTCGTCTTATCTTTGGACCGCTTAAAAGGCCCTACCATATCAAGCCCCCAAGTTGCAAACGGCCAAGTGATCGGAATCATCCTTAGTTCTTGAACCGGAACATGAGCTCGGCGTGAAAACTTCTGACAACCATCGCACCTTTTCACCAAGTCCTCAGCATCAGCATGAGCCGTCAGCCAATAGAAGCCATGACAAAAAGCTTTAGCCACCAAGGATTTTGAACCAGTGTGGTGACCACAGTCGCCTTCATGGATCTCACGCAAAATCTCACGTCCTTCTTCAGGAGAAACGCAGCGCTGAAACGCCCCCGAGATGCTGCAGTGATGTAACTCACCATTATGAATAGTCATGGACTTGGACTGCCGGATTATCTGCCTGGCCAAAACTTCATCCTCCGGTAACTCGCCCCGGTTCATATACGCCAAATATAGAACAGTCCAATCTAGGATAATATGAAGAGCCGCCACCAACTGAGCCTCCGGATCAGGAATAGCCAGGTCCTCCTCTGTAGGTAGCTTGATCGACGGATTATGCAAAACATCCAGAAAGGTATTGGGCGGCACCGGTTTACTCTAAGACCCCGACCGTCTTAAAGCATCTGCCGCTTCATTTTTGCACCGATCAATGTGCTCGACCTAGTAACCCTTGAAGTGACCAGCAACGATATCCACCTCACGTCGATAAGCCGCCATGAGTGGATCCTTAGATTCCCAAGTACCAGAGACTTACTGAGCCACCAAATCAAAGTCCCCAAAGCATCCTACTCGACTTAAGTTCATTTCATTAGCCACCCAAAGGTCATGGAGCAAGGCCTCGTACTCAGCTATATTGTTAGTACAAGGAAACATTAAGCGGAGAACATAACGAATTTTGTCACCTCGAGGGGAAGTAAGGACAACTCCAGCCCCCGAGCCTTCCAATTGTCTGGACCCATCAAAGTGGATAGTCCAGTACGTGTTATCCGGTTTATCTTCTGGTGCCTGCAACTCTGTCCAATCATTAATGAACTCCACGAGCACCTGGGATTTGATCGCCGTTCGAGGCATATATTTCACACCATGAGGTCCGAGCTCAATAGCCCACTTAGCATCTCGGCTAGTTGCCTCCCTGTTTTGGATGATATCTCCTAAAGGAGCGGAACTGACCACAGTGATGGGATCGCCCTAAAAGTATTGCTTAAGCTTCCGACCCGCCATAAAAAACCCATACACAAGCTTCTGCCAATGTGGATATCTTTGCTTCGACTCAATGAGCACATCACTGATATAATAAACCGGCCGCTGAACCGGATACTCTTTACCTGCCTCCTTGCGCTCCACCACAATAGCAACGCTGATAGCCCGGGCATTGGCAGCTACATATAACAACAGTGGCTCTTTATCGACCGGGGTAGTGAGAACAGGTGGCTCGGCTAACTGCTTCTTCAAATCCTCAAACGCTGCATTAGCAGCATCACTCCAGACAAAGTTGTCTGTCTTTTTCATCATCTAATATAGAGGAATCGCCTTCTCTCCCAACTGGCTGATAAACCAGCTCAGGGCTGCAATACGACCCGCCAGACGTTGAACATCGTTGATACACGCCGGTTTAGCCAGAGACGAATAGCCTTGATCTTTTCCGGATTAGCTTCAATGCCCCCGTTCGACACCAGAAAACCCAAAAGTTTACCTGCCGGAACACCGAAGATGCACTTGGCCGGGTTAAGCATCATCTTATAAACCCGAAGGTTATCAAAGGTTTTCTTCAAGTCATCTATCAGTGTCTCCTTCTTCCTGGACTTCACCATAATATCGTCCACATAAGCATGAACATTGCACCCAATTTGATCATGAAGACAATTCTTCACACATCGTTGATAAGTTGCCTGGGCACTCTTGAGCCCAAAAGGCATAGACACATAGCAAAAGGCTCCAAAGGGAGTTATAAAAGCTATTTTCTCCTGGTCCTTAACTGCCATCTTGATCTGATGATAACCAAAATAAGCATCCAAGAAACTCAAACGCTCACAACCCGTCGTAGCATCAATGATCTGATCAATACGAGGGAGAGCAAAAGGATCAGCTGGACAAGCCTTGTTCAAGTCCGTGTAATCCACACACATGCGCCAAGTGCCATTCTTCTTAAGCACCAGCACCGGATTAGCCAGCCACTCCGGATGAAAAACCTCAATGATAAACCCAGCCGCCAAAAGCCGGGCTACCTCCTCACCAATAGCCTTGCACCTTTCTTCATTGAAGCGGCGAAGAAACTGCTTGACCGGTTTAAACTTGGGATCAATATTGAGAGTGTGCTCAGCGAGTTCCCTTGGTACACATGGCATGTTAGAAGGTTTCCATGCAAAGATGTCCCGGTTCTCACGGATGAACTCGATGAGCGCGCTTTCCTATTTCGAATCCGGGTTAGTGCTGATAATAAACTGCTTGGATGAATCGCCAGGAACAAAATCAACCAGCTTAGTCTCATCAGCCGATTTAAACTTCAGGGCAGGGTCATGCTCTGTGGTGGGCTTGTTCAGAGAAGTCATATCCGCCGAATCAACATTGTCCTTGTAGAACTTCAACTCCTTTGTCGCACAGACCGACTCAGCATAAGCCGCATCACCCTCTTCGCAATCCAAAGCAATCTTATGACTCCCATGTACCATAATGGTCCCCTTATGACCCGGCATTTTGAGTTGTAGATAGACATAACAGGGCCTTGCCATGAACCTAGCATAAGCCGGCCGTCCAAACAGGGCATGATATGGGCTCTGGATTTTCACCACCTCAAAGGTTAAGGTTTCTGATCTGGAATCATGATCATCTCCAAACACAACCTCCAGAGCTATCTTACCAATCGGGTACGCCGATTTACCTGGTACCACACCATGTAAAACAATGTTTGATGGTTTAAGATTCTTATCTGTCAGTCCCATGCGATGGAAGGTTTCATAATACAGGATGTTGATACTGCTTCCTCCATCCATGAGCACCTTGGTGAAATTATAACCTCCAACCTGAGGCGCCACCACCAAAGCCAGATGACCCGGATTATCAACCCGGGGTGGATGATCCTCTCGACTCCATACAATGGGTTGTTCAGACCAGCGCAAGTAACGGGGCACCGCCGGTTCAATGGAGTTCACTGCCCTTTTGTGAAGCTTCTGATCACGCTTGCAGAGGCTAGTGGTGAAGACATGATACTGCCCACTGTTTAACTGCTTCGGGTGGCTCTGATAACCTGACTGTTGCTGATTCCCCTGATTATTCTGTTGGTTGAAACCACCCTGGTTGCCCTGATTGCCTTGATTAACATGTTCGTTTTGATTACCCTGAAATCATGAGCTAGAACTGCCTCCACCATAACCCATCCCATGAGATCCGTGTCCTGAACCGCTGGATGGTCCTTGATCATATCGGAAAAGATCCGAATTTTTGAACTCCCACATAATAAAGCAATCCTTCCCGAGGTGCGTGGCTGGCTTTTCTCGCGTCCCGTGCTTTGGGCAAGGCTGGTTGAACATGCACTCAAGATTGATACCTGATCCTCCACTCCGCGGGGGCGGTTTACCCTTACGCCGCTGTCCATTATCCTGCGCATTGGTGTTAGCCATGAAATCTAAGCTATTCTCTGCTTTACGCTTACCATTGCCCGCCGAGTTATGCTGCTGCCCTTTGGTGTTGCCGCCCTTCTTTCCCTTCCCCAGCTTTTCCTCGTCAAACTCAAGATCCTTGGTACTATCGGAGTCAGCATACTTAACCAAAGCTACCATAAGTGTTCCCATCTCATTGCAGTGACGCTTGAGCCATCCCAACTTCAACTTCAGAGGCTTGAACCGGCAAATTACCCTCCAACGTTAAGACTGCTGTATCAGCATTGATGTGATCTGATGAATGCAAGATTTCCGAAACCCGGTGCACCCAATGGGTTGTCGATTCACCTTCTTCTTGGACACAGGAGGCTAAGTCCACAATCGACATAGGCTACTTGCACGTGTCCATGAAATTCATGATAAACCGGCCCTTCAACTCATCCCATGACCTAATGGAGTTAGCTGGTAAACTTTTCAGCCAAGTGCGAGCGGTTCCTTCCAACATCATGGTGAAGTACTTAGCACATGCCGCACCATCCACATCCAGCATCTCCATCTCCATCTCATAGCTTTCGACCCATGACTCGGGGTGTAGGTCAGCAGTGTAATTGGGCACCTTACGAGGACCCTTGAAATCCTTGGGCAGTCGCGCATTGCGTAAAGCCGGGGTGAGACACGGCACCCCCAAAGAACTGAAAACAACCCCTGGTTCCATTGAAGTTGTTGCATGAACCGGGGTAAGCTGACGTGCCGCATCCTGCGCAGCTAACTCGGCTTCTCGACGCGCTCTGCCCTAGTTTACCACATCATGTGCATCTGCTCTCCCTCCTACCGGGTTAGTCCTGCAGGGCAGATTATGGTTCCGTCCACTGCTTGACACAGCCGGTTCCTCAACATGCCTACTATAACTCCGGCTCGGGTGTGGGGTAGAATGAATCATGTCCTGACTATATAAATAAGCCTGCTGCTGAACCATTGTTGTTTGAAGGAGATCTCTGGCCCGTCGTGTCTCAATTGCTGCCGGTGAGTCGCCTTCAATCGGAATAGCTGCCAATCTTGACGCTGCAATAATCATGTTATCCAAAGGGGTAGGAAAATGACCCAGTGCTGCTGGCACGTACTGAGGCGGGTCATGATTCTGTCAAGGAGGGTCCATCGTCCGTGGCCGATCCGGCGCTCCTGTCCCAGGTGCCTCAACCCGGTTTACCGCTGCCGGGTTACTGGTTCCCGCTCCTGGCATGTTAAAGAGGTTCATTGCTTCACAAACCGGCGGTAGACGAGACTGGTGCCTCCTCCTCATCACGTGGTTCAAAGCATTCTGGTCCAGCATGAGCCAGTAAGATTCTGCATTAATTCGCTACGCCTGAGCATCCAAAGCGGCCCGCTCCGTAGCCATCCTGGTTTCCTCAGCGGCCATGTCCTCCTTAGCCTGAGCTATCTGGTCTCGTAATTTCCTGACCTCCGTGTTATGTTGATCTGCATTATCCGGGTTAACTTCTGTGGTCAACAATGTTGCCAAAGCGTCTAGTAAACCGGACAGGACTTGAGCCGGCGGGCGCGCAAGGCCTCCTGTCCCGGCTGCTGATCCAGAAATCATTGCCGCCGTAGCTGAGGAGTGCGGCGCGGGCTGCGTACCGGCCATGAAGATCGCAACCCGGTTTGGCGGCTCAAGGGGATCCGGAATACCGCCGCCATCGAAATAGCCCCCAAACCGGCCATCTGGCATTTGGTACAATGACTCGGTCTCCCCGGTGGATGACTTGCCATCTGAATAGACCGCTGTCTCACTGTCGGATACCGGTTCAGATTCTGCACCATGGATGAATCCTACGAATGCATGCTTCATGGCAGGCTGAACCCGGGCAGGGCTTGCATGCTGAGCCGTCTCGATGAGGTCGGCGCAGATGTCCGGCTCAAGGCCCGGTTCGCCGATCTTGCCGATGAAGATGTGAATTCCTCTGAAGGGGACCCGGTACCCGTACTCGATTGAGCCGGCGTCGGGGCCCCAGCCTGCATCGTGATGTAGAGCTTGCCGCAACGACTCTTGGTCATCCGGCTCACTGCATATCCCTTGAGTCCTTCGAACTTGCCCTCTAAGAACTTGAAACCATCGTGCGATAGCCCCATGGTGGGCGCCAACTGTCATGGAATTATCTCGTCAGATGTCCTAACGTAAGGACTTAGTCGTGGAGCCATCGCAACGAGATTAGCTTAAAGGGGTTAAACCGGACAAAGGACACAGGGGTTAAGCCTACGATCCAGTTGTGGTGGAATTGATGGGGTTTCGATGACCAGGGAGAGAATCCGCTTTGCCTGGCTCTCGAGTTGTTGTGTGTTGTCCCTAAACCGCCGTCGGGTTGTCCCTTTATATACACAGGTTGACGCCCGTCGGTCTACAGAATCCCGAGGCCGGTTCATAAACATGTCCGGCTCGGTATCTACTCTTTCCTGTCTTACATTACAAGTTACACGCCTATGGCGGTTTATGTCTATGGGCCCTAACCCACCTCTGGGCTTTGGGCTCCTTTGTCAGGTATCCTCCATAAGTCGACATCTTCTATAACTTCATGGGCTTCAATATTGGTAGTCTCTCTGTGGATAAACCGGCCCCTCCTGGGCGGTTTATACCCACCAGTTATATCCCCAACTATGTGTACAGAATCCGGATGCACACGCATCTCAAGTATATTACATGTCTCCATCTTTCTCACAGACCTAACTTCTTCCTCTCTCTCTTTCTCTCTCTCTATCTCTCTCTCTCTGTCTCGTTAGGTTTGTCTCCTACTCTCTCATCCACATACATACAATCTTTCCCGCCCTATCTGCTCCATCTTCGCAAGCTCTCTCTACACGTTTCATTCACACATTGGGATATGTTCAAAGTGTTTCTTTTATAATGGATGATGTAGATTTATGGTTGGTTTTGTTGCATCGTACAAAGTAATAACTATGAAATGCATTTAGATTCTCATTTGACCGGGATTATGTGAGTTTGAGCATGTTGTGAAGTATTATAGACCTCGTATACATCTTGGAATTCGACAATGATTGTAACTATTGAATTGTATAGACCATTACATTCGAAGTCAGTAGCCTAATATATTTATTTCACAATTTCAACAAATGATTAATTCACTACAAACTAAGAAAACAAATGCTCAGAAAATTTATAACAAAAAATATTAACATATACTATAACAAATATCTACCATTAGATTCATTATTGAACGTACTTTAACATCATACATATTTGTTATGGTAAATGTTTATATTTTTCTATAAATTTGGTCAAACTTTAGGAAGTTTGACTACGGTCAAACCTAATATGCAGAGTTAATAAAAATGGAGGGGGTACTAGTAGTTACTAGTACTACTCGCTAGTTGCTTAGCCGAATAACCCAGCATGCCACACGGGGAATTCAGTGTCACAAAATTTTGAGGTCAGCGGGAAAATCTCCCATGACCCTAATTCGAGCAATGGGAAGTTACCATCATAGCCTTCGGAACAGGCCTACGGATGACGCTTGGTAGGGGGTGATTTTCGTAACTTCGGGTTCACCCTACCCAGCCAACCCCACCCCGGCACCTAGAGTAGTACACCTGAATACTCCCCATTTTCTATCCCCATCGCAAAATAGACTTCTCCACGACATTGCAGCCTTCATGCTCCTCCCCTTCTACATCGGTGCACAAGTCCACTGCAGCATATCTGCCTCATCGACGACCTCGTACGCCGCACTGGAGCCGGTCCATCGTCGTCGTCATACACGGAGCCTCTTCCCCGGCACCGTCTTCCACGGTCTCGGATCTGCTTCCTGGAAGCCGATGCCAAGCGCAGAAGCACCACCGTCGTGGACAATGAACTGACTCCCGTTGCCGATCATGATGCACAGATGCCGTCGCGACCATCATTCTCCTCCTGGATCGGTAATGCGTGTATTGAATCACTTAGCAGTACATGTGCAGTTCCAATTTTCTTCATACCTACCCTTTAAATTTCCTGGTTGCTATTGTTCCTATAAAAGTAATTGGTTATAGCCTCCATTGTCCAAGAGAATATCAGCTTGTAATTGTGTGTCGCTCCTGTATCGCGCTATGCTTGGGTAGGTTCTTCATCTACAACTAGTAGTGTGGAAAATGATGGAAAGTTTTTTAGAACTAGCAAGATGCCCATGTGTTGCACGCATCAAGATGCATTTGTATGAGTAGTTTATCTTGTGGGAGAAAAGGATGAATGAGGGAAGGCCTTATTTGCAAATCTGGAGAGGGGTGTGGGTATCTTTTTGCAAAATTGCCATTGTTTCTTCCTATCTGTCAGATATGAATCGGACGGCCTATAATGCAAGATGGCAGGCACACCATCATCACCAACTCCGTTTTTTATAAGAGTAGAGAAAAAAGTAGAGAGTAGAGATAAATATTAAATATAAAATAAATATAACAGTAGAGAAGAGAGTGGAGATAGTAGGGACATCGGGAAAGGATCACACGCGTGTGGGAAAAAGCGGCCGGGCGTGCGCTAGTTTTGGCATGCAGCATCCCGCACGCTTTATAAAATCCAACGCCCTCCCACCGCTTTGTGCCTTGACACCGCTCTCTCCCTGCTCTGTGCCTCGCCACCGCTCTCTCCCCGCTCTTTCTCGCCTCACCGCTGTCGTGCCACCATGCCGCCGCGTCACCGGGAAACTTGGGGATACCGTGGCGTCCGTGTGCGCCCCTCCGGCGGCTTCTCCACCGATATCCAGTTCTGCGGGATGCGCCTCGGCCTTGGAAATTTCGACACCGCCAATGAGGTCGCCGGCACGTACGACGCAGCGGCGTGGCGCCTCCGGTGGCCTCATAGAACATTGAACTTCCCTAACGTGCCGACGCGAGGGCGTGCGCAGGAGCTCGCGCATCTGCTGCGGCTTATCACCGACGAGGATCGTCGCGACAACCGGAGGCGAGAGCACCGTCTCGGCATCGCTGAGATGGACGAGGAAGCCATGGCGCTGTGGCGCCAACCTTCCTGCAGGACATCATCAACGAGCGTGAGTTCTATGCGCAAAGGAGGGCAGAGAGGGAGAAGAGGAGGGCGGAGCGAGCTGCCTATCGCGAGGACAAGCGTAGGTGAAAAGCAGACGCTCAATTCAACATGAGGCTAGGAGCAGCGTCGCTCTGGGAATCCGACAACGATCGGTATCTTCACACCTACAGTCAGATGTCGGAGGAGGACATCACCGAGGAGGAGTCGGACGACGAGGAGTAGTTGAATTATCTTTTTTTATCTATCTATGCTGAGAACTATCCTCTACTTCTAGTCTCCACTCTCTATCTCTACTTCTCGATCTCAGCACTGTAAACGCTTTTTTAAAGCGCCGCGTGTTGCGATTCTGTTGGAGATGCTCTAACATGGCAGACAAGTGCTTTAATGTTTCCCACAAGATGCGCGAGTATTACTAGTAGTATATTTTTCTTGCCATGTTGAGATTTTAAAACCACGAGTGTGAACATGCAGAGGAGCAATGAATACCAAACACGGGATATTGGGGACATCTTCAAGGAGCATGGCAAGTTAAAGAGGAGCTGCATCAAACCTGTAAAACGAGCTTTGGTAAGTAGCACCCTTTCAATTACTTTCGTTTAGCCTCGTGTTCTTCGATGTATATATGTTGTAGTTTCTGTTTCTCTTAGCCTCGTGTTCTTCGATGTGTAATAAGAAGAGTCTTAATCGTCCTAATGCTTTCATTTTTAGCTTGATGTAGGAAGTGGGTGTTCTCACCTTGTAGTATGTTTTTATTTTTTTTCCTTTTGAATTCACTTCTCCGAGTCCTGTTTATCTGGCTTCTACTAAATGGATCTGGGTTGCTCTCAGTATTGATCTAAAAAAGAAGTAACCTCAAGATCATGTTTCCAAAATGATGCTAGATTACACACAAGGTGCCAGTTCCCTAATGATTTTGGATTAGACACAAGGTGCAAATTCCCAGATGATGCTGGATTACACACAAGCCAGTTGGAGTCGTCAGATGTTCGTGTCCTCGTGGATCTAGTAAAGGCTGAAAGAAAGCGTGCAGCAGCCATTGAGAATGTAGTTGAGTTCCTGAAGAAGCGAAAAGAGCAATCAGATGTTCTCTTCACCCAAGCCAAAGAAGAGATGGAAGAAACCAGAAATAAGCTAGCAGAGGCAGAGAAGGCTAGGCATCTCCTTCTATCTCAAATTGTTGTCAATACAAAATTTCCTTCATAATAGCTAGGTTCCAATATTTATCCAGTCAGCATGCCTGTTGTGATGTCCGTGCATCTACTGATGTGGCACAAAATATATATTTTTCGGGTCATGTAACTTTCCAAACAATAACAGACGAATCCATGGACATGGTATAGTTCACGCGCAAGCCCAACATTCCAAGTTCAACTTCCACATCAAACTCATGTTCACAGATATCTGCATATTCATAGATAATGTCCGCAACCATGATTCACTTCTAAGCCAAAAAAATGTGAGGAGAGTTATAAATAAAGAAAAACCTCTAGTTCCTGCTACTAGTGCAAGCACAACAAGTCATGACCATGCGTAATTAATTATATTTTGGTCATTTTTTGTGTTCTAAAATGCCGGCCAGCTCACGGAAGGACATGTTGCCGGCACACACACGGATCCAATGAAGGCAGGCGGGGCAGACTGAAGCCGGATGCATACGGCAAGGAGGCATGTTCAGCCGGGCCTGCAGCGAGTGGGGCCCTCTTGGTCGGCGTGTCGGTTCAATGCCTGCGCTATGAGAGGTCGCGTCTATGTCAGAGTAATCACTCCCTTTAGTCCTTTTTAGTTTGGGTATAACAAAATCTCGTTTTCCATTCACATTTTACAAGAAAAATTGGTGGACAAACTTTGACCCAAAATACGAGGGGGGCTAGTAAACTAGAATGGAGGTGGTAGTTTTTTTTATCAAAGAAGGGTTTCCCCCTTCCGATTTTCATTACTGAAAACCAACATCTAAACCATAGTATTTGCCCTAGAACTACCAGGTTCAACATCTTGCAACATAAACCCATACAACCATACACCAAGGAGGTACATAGTAGTAGTTATGAATTCCATTTTCGCTCCATACCAATCGTTCTAAAAACTACTTAGTACTTATAATGCACCATTGAAAATCGAAACTCTTAACCCCGCTAAAAAAATGATATTTTAAACGTGGCTACTCGATCTGTGGCAACTGGCGAGCCACCGCCTCCAAGTCATTCACCTGTGGTCCCGACCATCAACTCCTACGGATCAAATTATCACGCGAGCTGACTATTCCTACAAAGGTGCACTCCACCACGTACCTGGTACCCGCGCATGCAGCAATCGTGCACCTAGGGTTTTAGGGTTTATTTGTTAACGGTGCCTCTACGTAACTCTCATGTGTGCGAAACAGCGAGAGACCGACTGCGTGCGTGCGCCTCTTCTCTTCGTATATGTACTCCACCGTTTGTCTACTGTCCAAAAAATTATAATAACTACTAGCAATGTGCCAATGTGTTGCCGCACGATCAAAGTAGATTAATACATATTCACCGATTTGATAGAAAAAAGAGTCTAGTTTTGAAATATGTATATCACTAAAAATATGTTATGTTTCACTCAAAATATATTCCTTTGGCGGTTTTGATGAGATAAGGGAGGAATGTTGTTGGTTTCAAGATTCGAGAAGTGGTATATGTCTAATTTATACTCTTACTAGCAAGATGCCCGTGCGTTGCACGGAACATCAAGATCTTGTGGGAGAAAAGGATGAACGAGGGAAGGCCTTATCTGCAAATGTGGAGAGGAGTGCGGGTAAATTGCCATAGTTTCCTTCCTATGCGTCAGATATAAATCGGACGGCCTATATTGCAGGATGGCAGGCCCACCATCATCACCTACTCTATTTTTTATCCCTACTCTTATAAAAAGAATAGTTGGTCATGATTGTGTGCCTGCCATCCTGCAGTATAGGCCGTCTGATCTATATCTGACGGATAGGAAGGAAACTATGGCAATTTTGCAAAAAGATACCAACACCCCTCTCCACAATTGCAAATAAGGACTTCCCTCATTCATCCTTTTCTCCCACAAGATAAACTACTCATACAAATGCATCTTGATGTTCCGTGCAACGCATGGGCATCTTGCTAGTTGTTGCAAAAAGCCCATGTGTGTGTGAGAGAGAGAGAGGGGGAGAGGAGGAGGACAGAGTGCATGTGTGACAAAGACACAAAGAGTGTCTGTGCGAGAGGTATCAGCTTAAAATGAGGCGATAGTGTGTGTGTGCACAATCGAGAGGGCATGTCTCAAGAATGGAAGAAAAATCTACATAGATACAAGGAGCGGGAGAGAGACATGTATGTGATAGTGGAAGCACGAGTGTGCGGGTGTATAAACCTATCTAGAGGCTAGTCGATAATGTTTGTGAGAGAAATACGAGTCGGGGTGCGAAAGCGAGAGTTTTGTGTGTGAGAGAGAGAGACGGTAGTCGGGAAGGGGAGTGGAAGCAGGAGTTGTGTGTGTGAGAGAGAGGGGGGAGTTTGTCTGATCGGTAAACAAATGAATAATGTCAGCCTGGGATGGAGACGAAAAGGAGATCGCAACAAATGTTGTGTCTACAAGAGAGAGAGAGAGAGGGTAATTTTAGTGGTATGAGTCATATCTACAGACATATAGGGTGTGTGAGAGAATCCCATAGAGAGAAAGACAAAGTGAAAGACGAGTAGAGACTGTGTGTGTGGCGTTGAAAAATAAATCTTAGGTACCTAGTGATACCAGAGAACGGTAGAGACGTGAGAGATAATGAAAATTGTGTAATGTATAATGATAGGGAGAGTGTGACACTTCTCAAGGGAGACGTCGAGAGACCATGTTTGAGAGGATAGGAGAAACATGAAGTGAGCGTGCGAGTGAGCTGGAGAAAAGAGAGTGATAGCTACATGAAGGAGCATGCATGCGAGAGGGATGGGCGTGAAAGGAGTGAACATAAAAGGGATTCAAATATTTGAATTCGAGATGATGATACATGTAATTCATACTCGAACCAAAATTGATCTATCAAACATGCATACTCATATGAATTCACGCGCATCTATGTTATTGAATATGTAGATATTACTGATCCATACATTTTAGTAGAACATATTTTGGTTTAAATTTTTTGAATTCAACCTTATGATTTTGAGATCATTGTATTTGTAAATCATATTATACATATAAAGGAGCAGAATTCTTTGTTGTGCTTTTGAAAGTATATATAAAAAATGATGTATATAGCATTTTATTCCAATCGAAAATGGATCCTGCCCGAAAAAAATAGAATACAAACGGGATTCGAATTAAGTTGGCACGGTAAACGTGCACTTTGCAAAATTTAAACGAAGCGGGGAAAGTCACAGTAACCGCCCGAAACCAAAATCTGCGAGATCGAAATTACTACTGCCTATCCCTGCCACGCAAAGCCTATCTGCTCGATTTCTACGGGTTTTGATAGGGGTAGGTTTGTAATTTCACTCAAACATGACATAACCGCCTCTCACCTGGATTCATACACGGTGGGCGCGAAAACACAGTGTCTCATCGGCCGAAATTGAATCCCTCCCCATTCATACACGGTGGGCGCCAAAAACAAACTCTCGTCGGCAAATATTCGGTGTATGCGAGATTACCGTCCTATCCCCAACCGACTAATATTGCTGTGATGTAGGAAATTTGAAACGGGGGCTAAGTTTGTAAATTTACTCGCATTTGAGACAAGCGCACCTTGAAGACATGGTTACCCCCTTCCTCTCTACCTCCATTTCCCCATTCGTACTCCATGGGCGCCAAAACACCCTTTCCTCTCCACCCCAGCCTCCTCCGTCTGCCACCCCATCCACCGCCGTCCTCCTCCACCATGCCGGAGCTGATACCCCGAAGCCTCCGTCCATTACAAGAGATCGACCTCTCTCATCCACGGCTTCGGACCGTGATCCTTGCATCCCATCCTCTCGCTTCATCCCCGCCGTCGTCCACCTTGCTGGTGCCGCTCCTACGACCGTCTCATCCACCACGCCATGCCGCCACCGTCTACCCTCCTAGATCTGCTTCCACGCTGCCGATAGCCATCCCTACCGCAGCATCGTCAAATTCTCAACAGATGCATACACGGCGCCGCACCAGAGGCGGTACTCTTTCGTATCTGCTCAACTTGTTTATCGCAGCAAGAAAATAGATCGCCACTGCTTTACTCTGATTTCTTGTCCATCACTTACTTGCTAGTTAAAAGCAAACATTGGTTGCGAAGTTGCCTTTGTCCGGTTTGCACCTTCAGATCTGCCATGGCACGCTCAACACTATACTCCCAATGCTTATGGTTTTCCCCTTTTATATTCCACACTAGTTAAATCATAGTAGACTAAATTTCAAAACTGGGTTAGTCGATTTTTCAGAGCTCGTTGGAGTTCACCGGTGTGAAGGAAGGGGCTCAGGTGGGGACGATGGTTGTGGGGGCGGTGGTGGGGCCTCGCCGAACAAAGAAAACTCGACGCGGGTGGGGGCGGGGGTGGGGGTGGCGGAGGAACACAGGTGGGGGCCGATGGTCCGGCCAGCGGCTCGTGCAGTGTTCTGTATGGGAAGAATCAAAGACGAGGAAGAAGAAGGGTTAGGAGACGTAGGATCTTCATCCAACCGCCTGAAATGGTCAATTGGCCCAAACGACAAAAGTCACGCGACTTGCATGTAGACATGCCTTTATATTTAGTGCCATCATCATACCTGCTCAGCACTGCTCCTGAATCCATCAAGCTAAACAACATGCCACTCATAATTCCAAACTTGTTGCTCAAATACGAATCTGATATGATGCTGATATTACTAAAATAGATAATGTTTAATTGGTCAGCTAATGTTCCTACTTTACTTTCGAAAAGCACGTGCACCACATATAGAGAGATAGCAGGGAGTTGCATTCTTAATGCGCTCTAGTTCATCATGTGTGGACACTGCGCAACGAACATTTTATTATCCAAAATCTGCTTGCTCTTCTTTAGCATGTTCCTCTTCTGTTCTTCTTTAATAAGTACTCTCTCCATTCCTAAATATAAGTCTTTGTATAGATTCCACCATGGAGCAAAATGAGTGAATCTACACTCTAAAATGTATCTGGATACATCTGTATGTGATCCATAGTGGAAGTCTCTACAAAGACTTATATTTTGGAATGGAGGGAGTATGATAGCAGTACAATATGTTCCTTGTAGTGAAGATGAGCAGGGACATTTGCAGTGTAGAGGTCTATACGGTTGGTTGTGATGGACACTTTGAACTCTTCAGGTCTCTTTGATTCGTAGGATTTTGTAAACATGGGAATAGGATTTGTAGTGGTCTGCCCACTTGAATCCTATAAGAATAGCAAGGAAATGTGGGGAGTTGTGTTGCCTTTGAGTGTTACACTGATATTAACAGTACCGCACCTTCAGTTGAAGAGAGCTGGTATCCAAAGCCTTTCTAGCCGTACTGGCAATACTAGCACATATATTCCAGCAAGTTCCACTTTGCTGATGTTACTCTGATGCTTACGGTTTTCCCGTTATATCTACACTATGATCTGTGTGGCTGCTTTGTGTAGCACTAGCAGCAGTCCACTCTTGAAGCTAAACACGGCAATGACTTACAAAATTGGCACCAAGGCATTGAGTGCCATTCTGGATGCAATGAAACTCATACGCTCCCCACCTGTTGATTCTTGTTCAGAATATGATCCCAATGACTATTCTAACCTCGGGGAGCCAAAAGCAGATGGCATGTCCTGTTCACCCATCAAGGTGCATGTTCTAATTTGGCAAGGTTTTATTGATTGAGCATATATTGCATATGTTGTATTGCATTTCTTCTACTTTGTTGCACCGCCATCTGCTTAGTTTACTCATCATATTATGTCTAGATGCCATGCCCATCCATTATCAATACATATTCCATCTGTCATCATACCATTTTTTCCACTCAAATGTTGTTCTTGCGCATCAGACATCAAAAAGGAAGAGGGTGATTGCTGAACCTGAAGGATCACCAGCAAAGTCCTTGAAAAATGTGGTGGTGTCGGAGAAATCAGACAGCACCCCACTTATATTGGTTGTACAACCAGTGACACAAAACATAGGGCCGACTCTAGCAGACTATACCCATACTTCACTGGCCACACCACTAGCCCCACCACATAGGACCTGCACTCCAGCAAAAGGTATACTGATTTCAGTTGCCATAGCACCAGCCGTACTATAGAAAAATCCCACTCCAGCAAAAAGTACAGCAAGTTCACCGGCCGAAGACCTATCCCAACTGCAGAGACGGCCAATTCCTACAGATTGGAACCCCATTCCAGTTATTCCTAGATTAAAACACAATGCTTTCAATGTTGTTAGGGACTACGTGCATATATTCCCATCATGGGAAGATTATAGTGAAGACAAACACCATTTTCACATCTTCATGTCCAACTTACATGTAAGTGCTATTATTCATGATTATTATTTTCCTGTTTTCTGCTGATTGAACACATCAATGATTTACATTACATTGTTGTAAGTAGGCGAGGGTCAATCTGGATAGTCATGACGAGCAAAGCTTGCTTGTGCTTTTCAAGGAAGCATTGCAGCAGTATCGGTGTTATCTGAGGAAATCACACTTTGATGGCAAGTCTATAAACGAACTTCTGGTGAAGTCTCCTGTGCTAAATTTAGAAGACATTGAATGGAAAAACCTTGTTATGCACTGGTCTTGTTCCCAGGATGAGGTACTGTCTATGAAATCACATGACAATGTGAACTTCTACTTTTCCGCATGCCAATGAAATCTGCAGGAAATCTGCTTGAAGAAGAATTCCGGTTTGAAAAGAATGACCGGACATCGCAAATATGCTGCCCGCTGCTTTGCTCTTGTTAGTACCTATTGTCCTGTATCACTGTACTTGCATACATACCTGGTTCATTATGTGACAGCAGTATGCATGATAGCTTGCTTATCAATTGTTTGCTCCAAATTATCTGATCTGTATGAATGGTTACATTAGTGTAGAATATATCCAATGCCAATGAATTTTTTTAGCTCTGCATTGTTCTTGTATGTACTTGCTCTCCTTTATCAGTGTACTTATATTGACAGGTAGTTGTTCATGTACCATCACTCTGCAGCATATTTTCCTTTGCCCTCCATTTTCTACACATCAGATCTATATTTACTCTTACCATAAGGTTGGATAACACTGATCGTACTGAAGAAGTTTAGCCCTGCATTGCTCTTAGCTGTACCTTTTGCCTGTATCGATGTACTTACATTTATAGCTACTTGGTTATGTAGCATCACTCTTCATCTTATCTTAAATATTCTCCATTTTTTCTTATATTATCACATCTATATTTACTCTTAACAAAATGTAGAATAAAGGCAATGCTTATGAAGAATATTCTGTGGTAAACTTCTTGAATTGCCCCCCTCCCCCATCAGCATGGACAAGGGCTTTATAGAGCCTCTCTTCACCAATAATGTAAGTTTGTCCTTCTAAAGCCTTCAAACTTTGTTGTGTATATTTGGTTATGCATGACTACAACAACTATTTATTTTTGGTGTTTGCATCAAATTGCATATTTAAAGTTTATTATGTAGTTCATAAACAAAAGTTTGTCCTTCTCAATTGAAGTTTTCAGTTGTACAACCAAATTCCTTCTTCATACCATGTAAATTAAACTATATAGAGCAAGTGGTCTTCTTTTGCACTGCATGTATGCTTCTGTTCTTGATCAGTAATCCAGTGGTGTGGTAAACCTACCCACTACAGCACAATGTCTTAATTATTAACAATGTCTTATCATTCTACTATTACTTAAACCGTCTCTTTATTTTCCAATCTAAAATGGGATACATTGACAGCACACTAACAATTGATAATCTGACAATCACGAAAATATCATTTTTCTTAGTTTCAAGCTTGTTTTTCTGGCAGATCTAGATCACCATGACGTCACCCTCCTCCAACAATGAAGATAAGGATGCTTGGCTATTGAAGATAGAGCTGGAGAGAGAAGAACCTGAGGATATCGACAAGGATGAAGAGATCAAGAAGGCCATGGAGGATCAAACTCATGCGGCAGAAGAAGAAAGCATCCCTCAACCTCTTCCTAACCTCTTTACCCCAACTGAGATTCAAGCTTTCAAGATGATTGAGTTAGCTCGCATACAAAACAAGTATCTCACACAGGAAAATATTTTGTTAAAGGATCATATCGTCGCACTCAAGGGCATTATCCGCAAGTTGGAAGAGCTTCTATGCTCGATGTGCGACTATCCATCACCACCTTCTTCACCAGCAAAGGAGACATAATCACATGGGCATGGGTACTCCCCTTGGCAACTGCCAAGCTTGGGGGAGTTGCCCCGGTATCGTATCACCATCACACTCCTATCTTTACAGTTTTTCTTAGTTCGATCCTTTTGGTAATATCTTGATCTAGTAGAATAAAGTTTTGGTATGAACTAATTTGAGTTTTGCTTTGTGATCCCTCTATGTAATCGAGTCTGTGAGCTATCTATAATAAAGATTAGTGTTGAGTCAAGGGCTTTGTTATCTTGCTATGATCTTGAGAAAAATAGAAAGAGTAAAAAGAAACAAAAGAAACCATGTTGATCCTATGGATAGTAATGACTTCACACATAAATAGTATGAGGCATAAAAGTTGTTGAGAGTTGGCAAACATAGTTTTGGTCATCGTTGTAATTAATAGGAAGAAATAAAGGAAGAGAGGTTCTCACATGCAAATATACTATCTTGGATATCTTTTATGATTGTGAGCACTCATTAAAATATGACATGCTAAAAGAGTTGGTGTTGGACAAGGAAGACAACGTAATGGGTTATGATTTCTAACATCTTAGTTAAAGTATATTGTCATGGATCGTCCAATATGTTGAGCTTTCCTTTCCCCCTCATGCTAGCCAAATTCCTTGCACTAAGTGAAAATTACTTGTGCTTCCGAAATACCCTTAAACCGGTTTTGCCATGAGAGTCCACCATATCTACCTATGGATTGAGTAAGATACTTCAAGTAAGTTGTCATGTTGCATGCAATAAAAATTGCTCTCTAAATATGTATGACTTATTAGTGTGGAGAAAATAAGCTTTATACGATCGTGTGATATGGAAGTAATAAAAGCGACGGACTGCATAATAAAGGTTCATATCACAAGTGGCAATATAAAGTAACATTCTTTCGCATTAAGATTTTGTGCATCCAACCATAAGAGCGCATGACAACCTCTGCTTCCCTCTTTGAAGGGCCTATCTTTTACTTTATGCAAGAGTCAAGGTGATATTCGCCTTTCCTTTTTATTTTATCCTTTGGCAAGCACCTCGTGTTGGAAAGATCCTGATACATATATCCAATCGGATATTCGTTAGCATGAACTATTATTGTTGACATTACCCTTGAGGTAAAACGTTGGGAGGCAACACTATAAGCCCCTATCTTTCTCTGTGTCCGATTAAAACTCCATAACCACAAGTATTGCGCGAGTGTCAGCAATTATGAAAGACTAAATAATAGTTGAGTATGTGGACTTGCTAAAAACCTCTTATGTTGACTCTTTCCTATGTTATGATAAATTGCAATTGCTTCAATGACTGAGATTATAGTTTGTTAGTTCTCAATGAAGTTTTTGAACCATACTTGACATTGTGAATAGATTGGTACTTGAGCATAAGAAACCATATGACAAAATATATATATGTTGTTGTTATAAGAATGATCATGATGTCTGCATGTCCATATTTTATTTTTATCGACACCTCTATCTCTAAACAAGTGGACATATTTTTCGATATCGGCTTCCGCTTGAGGACAAGCGAGTTCTAAGCTTGGGGGAGTTGATACGCCCATTTTGCATCATGCTTTTATATCAATATTTACTGCATTGTGGACTGTTATTACACGTTATCTCACAATACTTATGGCTATTCTCTCTTATTTTACAAGGTTTACATAAAGAGGGAGAATGCCGGCAGCTGGAATTCTGGGCTGGAAAAGGAGCAAATATTAGAGACCTATTCTGCACAGCTCCAAAAGTCCTGAAACTCCCCAAAAGTCATTTTTGGATTTAATAAAAAATACCAGTGAAGGAATTAGCGTCAGAGGACCCACACCCTGGTCACGAGGGTGGGGGGCGCCCACCCCCCTAGGGCACGCCCCCTGCCTCATGGGCCCCCTGACAAGCCTCCGGTGCCCATCTTCTGATATATAAGGTCTTTTACCCTGGAAAAAATCATAAGCAAGCTTACGGGACGAAACTCTGCCGCCACGAGGCGGAACCTTGGTGGAACCAATCTAGGGCCGGAGTTGTTCTGCCGGGGAAACTTCCCTCCGGGAGGGGGAAATCATCACCATCGTCATCACCAACGATCCTCTCATCGGGAGGGGCTCAATCTTCACCAACATCTTCACCAGCACCATCTCCTATCAAACCCTAGTTCATCTCTTGTATCCAATCTTTGTACCAAAACCTCATATTTGTACCTGTGGGTTGCTAGTAGTGTTGATTACTCCTTGTAGTTGATGCTATTTGGTTTATTTGGTGGAAGATCATATGTTCAGATCCTTAATGCATATCAATATCCCTCTGATTATGAACATGAATATGATTTGTGAGTAGTACGTTTGTTCTTGAGGACATGGGATAAGTCTTGCTATAAGTAGTCATGTGAATTTGGTATTCGTTCGATATTTTTATAAGATGTATGTTGTCTATCCTCTAGTGGTGTTATGTGAACGTCAACTACATGATACTTCACCATTGTTTGGGCCTAGAGGAAGGCATTGGGAAGTAATAAGTAGATGATGGGTTGCTAGAGTGACAGAAGCTTAAACCCTAGTTTATGCGTTGCTTCGTAAGGGGCTGATTTGGATCCACATGTTTCATGCTATAGTTAGGTTTACCTTAATACTTCTTTTGTAGTTGCGGATGCTTGCAATAGGGGTTAATCATAAGTGGGATGCTTGTCAAAGAAAGGGCAGTACCCATGCACCGGTCCACCCACATATCAAATTATCAAAGTAACGAACGCGAATCGTATGAACGTGATGAAAACTAGCTTGACGATAATTCCCATGTGTCCTCGGGAGCGCTTTTCTCATATAAGAATTTGTCTAGGCTTGTCCTTTGATACAAAAAGGATTGGGCCATCTTGCTGCACCTTATTTACTTTCATTGCTTATTACCCGTTACAAATTATCTTATCACAAAACTATCGGTTACCTACAATTTTAGTGCTTGCAGAGAATACCTTACTGAAAACCGCTTGTCATTTCCTTCTGCTCCTCGTTGGGTTCGACACTCTTACTTATCGAAAGGACTACGATAGATCCCCTACACTTGTGGGTCATCACCGGCCCTCTTTTCGGAAGAAAACTCAATGGGCTTTTAGGAGGCTGAAAAGTAGGTCGGGCTTGAAACATGCCAAACAGCTCATGGGCCGGCAGCAGCCCAAAATGGACCCTGGCCCATGATTGTGCCAATCAAATCACGGGCTTTAAACAGGCCAAAATTCTCTCGGTCCTTGTTTGGCCCCATCAGATTATCGGCTGCGAGCAGGCCGGATGCAAACCGGGCCGTAGTTAGGCCCAACTATATGACGGGATTTTAACAGGTCGAAATAAATATAGGGCCAAAATGTTAAACGGGCCTTTAACAGGCTGAAACTAATATCAGGCCGAATTACTAAATGGGCCTTTAGCAAGTGGGTCCAAAAGCATAACGTCCAGTAGACGGGCCGAATCTGATATGGGCCATAATTTAGCCCAAAGCCTCTTAAAGGGCCGGACCTAATCTGGGCCGTAATTTGGCCTAGAACATGGTAGGCTTTTAATGGGTCAGATCTCATATGGGCAATTATTAGGCCTAGAACATGGCAGGCTATTAATGGACCGAATCAAATATGGGCCGACATTTGGCCCAAAACATGGCAGCCAGTTAATGGGCCGGCCTACTAGTGTCCTCAAAATCTTGTGGGCTTTCAGCTGGGCCGGCCCATTATGCTCGGCGAAATCTCGTGGGCCTTTAGCTGGGCCGGCCCATTATGGTCCGCAAAATCTTGTGGGCCTTTACCTGGGTCGGTTTGCGGGCCTTAGCTAGGCCGACCCATTATGGCCCCTAAAATCTTGTGGGCCTTTAGCTGGGCCGGCCCATTAAGGTCCGCAAAATCTCGTGGGCCTTTAGCTGGGCCGGCCCATTATGGTCCGCAAAATCTTGTGGGACTTTAGTTGGACAAGCCCATTTAAACTTTATGGGCCACTTTTGGGCCTGTCCACGTGTCAACATATCATAGGCGCATCTCGCCCATTGGATGAGTGACACATGTGCCAACACGGAGCTGACACATGTTTCCTCCAGCCAAAGATGATTTTACATGTGGAAAATCCCCATTGGTTCGGGCTGTTAATGGGTTATCGGATGCAAAACCGGAACCGATAGCTTAACGGTGTTCCGTTACAGTAGATGCCACGTGTCGGTCACCCTTGACGAAAGCACTTCTGTGACGCGTGATTTATCATCATGGAAGTGGACACTTCCGTGATGATAATTTTGGTAATGTCATGGAACACTTCTACGACAGCACAGGTATGAATATCTTGATTCTGTCATAAAATCCTCATTGATGTACATGCATGACAGAAAATGTGACCTACTGTGACAAACATGTATCATCACGGAAGTGTATTTTTTTGTAGTGGCCCACACGTGGAGTGTCGTATCCACGATGACACCAGCAGGATACCGCCTCTCCGGCACGGTCGGTGGGAGCTGGAAGGTGGGTCCGTTGTACTGCATCCTCACTTGGCTTTGAGAGTGCTCTAGGTTTGGGTGAAGAAGATAAGGGGGCAGCGCAAATGGATGTGTGGAGAATAGGTGGAGGCGTGGGTGGTTTAAATAGAGAAAGGGGAAGGGAAGGGGAGTGGCACCGGATGCGCTTTGGATTTGCTACGTTCAAACAAGCGGTGTCGATAGATATGCCACTTTAATTGCCATGTTGAATAGATGCAAGTGGATCGAGGAGACAAGCGTGCGACATGAGACGAACCAGAAGCAGCGACCGTCCCTGCGTTTGTGGTGGCTCGCATGCAGAAAGATGTTGGTCAGCGTCCGTGGCGGCTCGCGTGAGAAAGAGGGGAGGTCAGTGCATCGTCGCGGTGGGCATCAGCGCATGCAGGCAGGCTATCTACGTGCATGCATAGCAGGCTCATGTCGTTGCGGCACGCACATGGCCCAACAATCTAACCACGGCTCAATGGGCGAACAACGACACCGTCTAATGCGGCCCCAATTGTCAGGTCCAATGAGTGACACAGTCCAACGCGGGCCCACTCGTCAGAGTTAACGGTCAAAGCACTGACCCAACGGCATCCACCGTTTGTGACCATGTATGAGGGTTTCATACAAGGGAGTGCGGAAAAGTGAGCAAAAGTTAAGAGCGTGGGGATGAATGAGTAGATCTAAGGAACTAGGGGCACAAATGTAAAAAACCTTACCAAAAAGGGGGAGATTGAAAGCACAAGTGTTCCCTAGGTGATTTGGTAATTAATGTCAACATATCTCTTGTTGGACTATGTGGGGACCCCGACTCATATGTCGTGATCACCGAATGCACGTGTACAGTGATCCCAGAGATCAATGCTCACTGAACACACAGAAGCTGAATAACAAGAGGCTTACATCCATACGTACCGTATTACACAAGTAGGACCATTATGGTCAAGTCTTGAGTATAACATTGCAGCGGAAATCTTCGTCGATAACTTGGACCCATGCCATCTGCCTTAACCCTACAGGCATTCTGACTGGGAAGCGTCCTAGCTCGCATGTTCGTCATCGAAGTATTCTTCATCATATCCTGTTCTTTCATGCCTGGTCAATAAAATAACCAGTGGCAAGCTAATGAGTACTTTGAATGTACTCGCAAGCAACCCATGTTTTGGTTCAAGATACAACAATGCATGATATAGGTAAATTTTTGCAGAAAGCTAGTTTTGAGTGCAATGACATGTTCAACAACTTGTAAGATATGCATCAGGAGAATTCAAGTAACCATGAGGACAAGTTACAGATAACAACATAAATAGAGTGGGCACCAACCCAACTCAATCATGTCAAGTCCTTTGACTTGACCCAAGTAATTTTATCAACTCACACACACGGTTGTAAAACTCTGGACATAGTTTAAGCAGCACCGCCTAACTGTCCTTGACCGTGGACACGGCTATTCGAATAGTTTTACACTCTACAGAGGTTGCACACTTTACCCACAAGATCCGGGGAACTTCCGTGTCATCCACGACCCGCGATACCTCAAGTACCCGGGGTAAGCACCCGATCACTATCTTTCCCTAGACGACACTAACATGGAGTCCACTCGATTGGTAGTAACCCCCGTGCCCAACATTTCACATCTTAAAATTGTGGAGCATCGCTCCCATATTCATCACATACTGGCACGGGGTACCAACGGTGTGTCCGGTGCCCCATAAAAATGTTCTTGGCCGCCCTACCTGGCACGACCCCATCCCGAGAGAGCGCACCAACAACTCTCCCGTCACTAGTAATGCGGGCTCCAAGCTAGTATCAGTCTAGGTAATCAATAATGCCCTTTCCCATATAAGGGTAGAGTGGTCGCGCATGTAAGGTTGGGACAGTCGACAAATCTTAAACCTAATCCGTTTTCAAAAACAACACACACACACACACTTGCCTCGGTACACCACTTCGTCATCAAGTGGTTACCCATCTCATCATCTCCCTCAGGCATAAGTGGCACCCGACGGGGTTTTCGAAAAGTCTTTTGAAAAAAACTTTGTCTCCATTACCATGCATATTCCCATCCCTTTTTGCGTAGCACTACTCCAGCATCCTATCTACCCCCACCATCATAACCCTCATAAGAAGGTAGGGTTATGCACAATGAAGTTATCAACGAGGAAGTACGGTGGCAAACCATCAAAGTGGGTACCATCTCATCATGATTCCGTTGCAACAACAATATGGTGCTATATGACATGCATAAAAAGGGTTTCATAGACATGGTCAAAGGGTTGCTTGCCTGTTTTAACAAAGTCTTCGAGGTCTTCAAATATCTCTGGTCCAACTCCGAGCATTTCGTCTACTTCGTCAACTATCATCGAAAGTAACCATAATAAGCAACACAACAAGGCAGGAAATAAAAGTGCTCTAAAAATATGAGTTGGACTTTTCTAGGATACCTCTGGTCATATGAGGGGTGACCAAAGTGGTTTCATTAGGATTTGATCAATGGACATCTCTGAACATTTCAATACGATGGAATCAAGGGATTAATGGGTTTGCAAGAAGTGTACAGAAACATTATTTTCAAAAATGAGCATAGGCACCCATTTAACAAATGATGATTTTAGAAGCATCTAGGAATTGGTTTCCCTAGATTTGGAGTTCAAATGATTTCTCTATGAATATGCAAAGTTGACAAATATGAAGAAATGGCTAATTATATTTTGGGGTACAGAAAGTATTAAGAAAAATGTTCATAAACTAAGTTATGAACTTAGAAGCATCTAGAAATTTGAATCATGGCATTTGGATCAAATTTGAGCTCTCTGTGATTTTCTAAAGTTCATTACAGAAATGAAAAATGGGATTTTATTTAATTTGGGTGAAGGAAAGTTTTCTAGAAAAACGTGCATGTTGCACCAACAGGTAGAGCATGATTTATGGAGTCACTAGAAATTTGAATCATCAAATTTGGAGGTAATATGAATATTTGGGAGATTTTACAAGTTTCTGGAAAAAAGAAAAAGAAAAGGGAAAGGGTTTTACCCTTATCCTGCGCACAAGGCGGGAGATAGGCATTGGGCCGGCCCAGCGGCTCAGCTGCGCGGGTGGCAGGGCGACGTCGAAGGCGCCCTGAATGGAGTACGCCTTCGCTGCGCGGAAAGCGGGTTTACTCCCGGTCCGTCTCCACTTAAACGGGCGGGGCCCGCCCACCAGGTCGCTGATGAGCGGGGCCCACTGCCCAGGTCGTCTCCTACCTCCCGCTCGAACAGAGCAGAGGCAGGGGAGGCGAGGCCGAGCGGGCGCCAGCACTCTCCCGGGCGGCACAGGCCACCTCCGGCGGCGCCCGGCACACCGGCGGACTCAGCGCACCGCGGCGTACCCGTCCATGTGCTGCACGCCCACGGGGGAGCCCGGGAAGAGGAGGGCTTCGGGTGCTGCGGACCGGTGCTGATGGCGGGGTTCGGCAAGGCGAGGAAGGCACGAGGAGGAGGGGATGGAGCACAGGGGGGGGAGTTGGCGGTGGTGATGAGAGGGTGAGGGTGTGTTCATGGGGATGAGAGAGGGGTCGAGGCCCATGAATTTAAGCGGCGGCCGACGGCACTGCTCCGGCCATGGACGAGGTTGGAGGGCGCGAGGAGGAGAGTGGGTTGGTCCAGGGGGTGCACGGGAAGGAGAGAGAACCAAATGAGTAGAGAAAGGGCTCGGGGTGGCCTTATGTAGCCGACCCGTGGCTCACCGTGGACGTGGCGCACGGGTGGCCGCGATAACGGCTCGGGCGGCCAGGAGGGAGGGAGTGGGGTTGTCTACGGCATTCGTGGGGGTGGAGTAGGGCGCCAGGAAGAGAGAGAGGGAGCGGGGCGAGCTCCGAGTGGAGCCACGAGCTCGCACGCGCATTGGTGGGCTCAGGCGGCTCTAGGCACACACGGCATGGGCAAGACGAAGGGGGAAAGGAGGGGGCCAGCGCGGTGGCGTGTTGCGGACGTCGAGGCACATCGACTGGCGCGATGGGGAGGCTCGAGGTGGTCGGGGGACGCGGCGTCAACGGTCGGGAGCACGCTGACGTGCTCCAGAGCGCACAAATGGCCGGCACCCGCGGCTTTTCCGCGCGCACTCGCGTGTCCACTAGTGTCTGGTGGCTGCAGGAAGAATAAACAAGGGGGGTGGAGGCTTTGGATGCTCTGGAACTTGCCAGGAGTGAGAGAGATATGAGAAAGGGAGGAAAAAGTAGCTGTCTAGAGAAGAAAAATGGATCCCTGCCCCCCTTCATCATTGCCTCTCGGGCAGGGAAGCACACCAGAGGTAGAGGGGGACTAGGAGGGGCTGTGGTAAAAAGGAGAACTCTTGGAGATTAGTGGAAGGGGTTAAAACATTAATTTTGAGATTCTGCCAGAAGGTGTTTGATGTTGGTTTGGGAAAGAAGATGACTTCCATTTGTCATGAGGCTCCACAGGGTGAAATGGCACATACAATTAGGGCCTTCCACCCATTTTGAGCTCATTTGGGCAAAGTTGCCAATGCAACTTTTGTAAACCCTAGAAATTGGCAGAAATGAACTTGTGTAGATCTAGCTGATCAAATCACTTCTCCTTGATGCACCACTTGGTGTGGTGGCCTCATTTGGTCATGTGATCATGCTCACAAAAGTTGGAATCAAGGAGAGAAAGTTGGTAATGTAGAGTTGTTCAAATTTGGTTCTGGACAGGAAGGGTTTTGGGGCACTTTGATCAAGTTAACTTGTTCTCCAACTTGTGCCACTTGGTCTAGATGCATAATTAGAACATTTGATCATGTTCACAAGGTTTGAGAACATTTGGAAATGTTTGGCAATGTAAAGTTGTTCAAGCTTCAAAATGGACAGAAATGGTTTTGAGGGGTTTTGTCCAATATTTTGAACATGACCATGTGCTCAAACTCTTGTATATGGACAATATATGTCCACTGAGTTCCGCTAAAAAAATTTACAAATATTTTTAAAGCATTAAAATAATTTTAACCTATTAAATACCATTTCTGGCCTCAAGAAAAAGTCCTTAAATAAAATAGCAAAATAAATTTTAAAAATATATTTTTGTAGTTTATGGGAGTCCTATATCTAATAGGATTCAAATATACCTTTGAAAGATTTTTCACACCCCAAATCAAGTACTTGTAGTACAAACCTCAATTAAGGGGGTTTTGGAAAACTAAATTTAGAAAATACTTTTTGGCCAAATTATTTTTATAAGAAAATTCTATACTGTACTATACACATGGCATGATCATTGGGCAGAAGTTTTGGATCAAGGAGAAGGAGTATAAGAGTTGGAGGATTTATTTTATTTTTAGAGCACTTGCAAACAACATACAAAAACAATCAAGGCAAGGTCCAACACACTCAAAAGTTTTTGTCAAACCACATTTTATCATTATTTATCATCTTAAGTGTTGTGCCCTGAAAATCAGGGTGTGACAGACTAATATTTGTATCTAGTACATTTCAGATGAGTTCAACAGTGTAGTGGCATGGACAAGAGGATGTGGAACCCCTTCAAGATGCTAAGGACAAATATTGGCAAAAGCTCAAGACTCTTCATTTCTATTTTAGTGATCCAAGATCACATTGAGTCCATAGAAAAAGCCAATACTATTAAAAGGGGATGAGGTGTTGCTTAATGGTCTACTTGCTCAAAGTGCTTAGTGATATGCTCCAAAGCCCTCGACCACTTTCTCATTTCCAAATATGTCCAAAACCTCAAGTCAAACTTGGTCCCATTGATTTGATTCATCTGGCGCCACCGAGTTCATTGACATAGCCACTGCCAGAAACCCTAATCAGTTCAGTCTCACTGATAGGATATCGGTCTCACCGAGATTGCCTTGCAACTCTCTGTTGCCTATTGCAATTATTTCGGTCTCACCGAGATGGCCTTGCAAACTCTCTGTTGCCTATTGAAATTATTTTGGTCTCGCTGAGATGTGCAATCGGTCCCATCGAGATTGCTTGACCAAGTCTCTAATTGCTTATTGCTAAAATCAGTCTCACCGAGTTCATGCAATCGATCACACCAAGATGAGGTTTTGCCTTAACCCTAGCACATCAGTCCCACCGATTTGACCTTGTTGGTCCCACCGAAAATCCTAACATTCACATTTTGAACCAATCGGTCTCACCGAGTTTCACTATTCGTTCTCACCGAGTTTGGTAAATTGTGTGTAACGGCTAGATTTTGTGTGGAGGCTATATATACCCCTCCACCCCCTTCTCCATTTGAGAGAGAGCCATCAGATGTGCCTACACTTCCACTACTCATTTTCTGAGAGAGAACCACCTACTCATGTGTTGAGACAAAGACATTCCAGTCCTACCACAAGAGTCTTGATCTCTAGCCTTCCCCGAGTTGCTTTCCACTCAAATCATCTTTCCACCATATCCAAATCTATGAGAGAGATTTGAGTGTTGGGGAGACTATCATTCGAAGCACAAGAGCAAGGAGTTCATCATCAACACACCATCTATTACCTTTTGGAGAGTGGTGTCTCCTAGATTGGTTAGGTGTCACTTGGGAGCCTCCGTCAAGATTGTGGAGTTGAACCAAGGAGTTTGTAAGGGCAAGGAGTTCGCCTACTTCGTGAAAATTTACCCAAGTGAGGTAAGTCCTTCGTTGGCGATGGACATGGTGGGATAGACAAGGTTGCTTCTTCATGGACCCTTCGTGGGTGGAGCCCTCCATGGACTCGCGCAACCGTTACGCTTCGTGGTTTGAAGTCTCCACCAACGTGGATGTACGATAGCACCACCTATCAGAACCACGCCAAAAATCTTCGTGTCTCCAATTGCGTTTGCACACTCCAATCCCATCCCTTTACTTTCTTGCAAATTGCATGCTTTACTTTCCGCTTCTCATATATTCTTACCATCCTTGCTTGAAATCTATTATGAATGTTTAAAATTGTGCTAATCTCCAACCTCAACCCGAAGAACCTAAAAACTGCTACCTTTACTTGTTGAGGGTCTAACCATCCCCCCCCCCTCTAGACACCTCTTCTCGATCCTTTCACCATCAATATTATCGACTAAGAGATCTTTAACCATAACAACATTAGGTTCTACTTTAATTTGTTTGGGGGTGTAGGTGTTCTAACATAACTCTTATGAACCACGGTTGAAGCTTTAGCATGTTCCTTTAA
This sequence comes from Triticum aestivum, assembly GCF_018294505.1. Lineage (NCBI taxonomy): Eukaryota > Viridiplantae > Streptophyta > Magnoliopsida > Poales > Poaceae > Triticum > Triticum aestivum. The sequence goes on from NC_057801.1 coordinate 638,536,910, forward strand.
CCTAGTAGGGAAAGGTGGTTTCTCAATATAAGCAGTAGGAACAACTGGATTATCATTATAAGTAATGGTTTCTTCTTCAACCTTATCATTTAAACCACTTATCCTTAGGGATATCAACATGAGTGGCAAATGATTCACAGAAAGAATCTACTATCTCAGAGTCAAGTCCATATTTAGTGCTAAATTCACGAAAAGCATCGGTATTCATAAAAGATTTAACACAATCAAACTCAAGGTTTACCTTACCTTCATCGAGTTCCCAATCTTCAGAGTTGCGTTTAATTCTTTCCAAATGATACCATCGAAATTCAATAGTCTTCTTCATAAAAGAACCGGTACAAGAAGTATGGTGCATGGGTTGATCATTACGAGAAAGCCAAGCATACAAATTCTGAACAATAATTTCTCTTGGGAGCTCATGATTGGGTCATGAATATAACATTGACTTAAGCCTCCCCCAAGCTAGAGAGATACTTTCTCCTTCACGAGGCCAAAAATTATATATATAATTCCGATCACGATGAACTAGATGCATAGGATAAACCTTCTAATGAAATTCCAATTTCAATCAGTTGTAATTCCAAGCTCCAATATCATCACATAGCCTATACCATGTCAATGCCTTTCCCTTCAAAGATAAAGGGAGGACTTTCTTCTTGACCTCATCCTTGGGCAAACCTTCAAGCTTAAATAATCCACAAACTTCATCCACATAGATTAGATACATATCAGGATGTAATGTTCCATCTCCTGCATAAGGATTAGCTAGCAGTTTCTCAATCATACCCGAAGGAATTTCATAATAAATATTTTCAGTAGGTTCAGTAGGTTGAGGAGAAACTCTTTGCTCTTCCAGTCAAGGTGAAGATACCCCGAACAATCCCCTCAAAGAATGATTTTCCATAGTGACAAGTAACAATAAATTTCAGCACATAATATAATTTTTCCTTACCAAATTCCACTCACCAAAGGCGCTTCACTCCTCGGCAATGGCGCCAGAAAAGAGTATTGATAACCCACAAGTATAGGGGATCTATCGTGGTCCTTTTGATAAGTAAGAGTGTCAAACCCGGCAAGGAGTAGAAGGAAATGACAAGCGGTTTTCAGCAAGGTATTCTCTGCAAGCACTGAAATTATCGGTAACAGATAGTTTTGTGATAAGATAATTCATAACGGGTAAGAAATAAAAAGTGTAACTAAGGTGCAGCAAGGTGGCCCAATCCTTTTTGTAGCAAAGGACAAGTCTGGATAAACTCTTATATAAAGTAAAGCGCTCCTGAGGACACATGGGAATTATTGTCAAGCTAGTTTTCATCATGCTCATATGATTCGCGTTCGTTACTTTGATAATTTGATATGTGGGTGGACCAGTTCTTGCGTGTTGTCCTTACTTGGACAAGCCTCCCACTTATGATTAATCCCTCTCGCAAGCATCCGCAACTACGAAAGATGAACTAAGATAAATCTAACCAGAGCATGAAACATGTGGATCCAAATCAGCCCCTTACGAAGCAACGCATGAACTAGGGTTTAAGTTTATGTCACTCTAGCAACCCATCATCTACTTATTACTTACCAATGCCTTCCCCTAGGCCCAAATCATGGTGAAGTGTCATGTAGTGGACGTTCACATAACACCACTAGAGGAAAGAAAACATACATCTCATCAAAATATCGAATGAATACCAAATTCATATGATTACTTATAACAAGACTTCTCCCATGTCCTCAGGAACAAACGTAACTACTCATAAAGCGTATTCATGTTCGTAATCAGAGGAGTATTTAAGAGCATCAAGGATCTGAAAATATGATCTTCCATCGAATAAACCAACTACCATCAACTACGGAGAGTAATCAACACTACTAGCAACCTACAGGTACCAATCTGAGGTTTTGAGACAAAGATTGGATACAAGAGATGAACTAGGGTTTGAGAGGAGATGGTGCTGGTGAAGATGTTGATGGAGATTGACCCCCTCTCGATGAGAGGATCGTTGGTGATGACGACGGCTTCGATTTCCCCCTCCCGGAGGGACGTTTCCCCGGTAGAATAGCTCCGCCAGAGCCTTAGATTGCTTCTGCGCAGGTTCCGTCTCGAAACGGCGGAACTTCATCCCGAAAGCTTCCTTTTGATTTTTTTTTCTATGTCAAAACCCTCCATATAGCCAAAGATGGGCACCGGAGACCTGTCAGGGGGCCCACAAGCCCTGGGGAGCGTCCAGGGGGAAGGGTGTGCCCCCAGGCTTGTGGCCACCTGGTGGGTCCCCTCTGGTATTTTCTTCGCCCAATATTTTTTATATATTCAAAAATAATTCTTCATAAATTTTTAGGACTTTTGGAGTTTTGCAGAATAGGTCTCTCAGATTTGCTCCTTTCTGGTCCAGAATTCCAGCTGCCGGCATTCTCCCTCTTTGTGTAAACCTTGTAAAATAAGAGAGAAAATGCATAATAATTATTGTACCATAAAGTGAAATAATAGTACATAATGCAATAAATATTGATATAAAAACATGATGCAAAATGGACGTATCAGGCGACATACGACATGTTGTAACCATCGGCCTGCTATCGACAATACTGATCATTGGCCTCCTACGGGCGTAAGATCCACGGGCCTCTTATGGGTCGTAGGATCCATGGCCACACATGAGTCGTACTATTCATGGACCAATGATGGGCCGCAGTATGGGCCGTAAACGGGCCAAAATCGGAATTGTTTGTCTATGGGCCCGACCACAATGGGCCGTTAACAGGCTGGTATGTATCACAGGCTTAAGTCTGTCGATAGACATAACGGGTCGTTAATGGGCCAGGATAAATGACGAGATAGAAAAGTCATGGGTTAACAGTCTAGAAACGGGCCTACTGCAACCACGGGTTGAATTTGGCCCATTAGCCGAACAGGCCAGTAACGGACTTTAAGTAATCGAGGGACGAAAATAAGCCCAAGAATATATGGGCCTTAGAAGGCCGAAAGATAACATGGGCTAGAAACGACCCAACTAAATCATGGGTCGTTAATGGGTATAATGCAAATTACTGTTCAATATGGGCCAGAATCACCACGGACCTTTAAAAGGCTAGAGATACAAATGTCTTCATATGGGCTGAAATACGTCATGGGCATACATGGGCTGAAAGTGATAATGGGCTGGAGTTATATTGGCGGCCCACATGATGCTACTTGGCTGAATTCAGAAAATCCATAACAGGCCATGAGTTATCAGGCCGTAAAGGGGCTATATGTGAGCATGCCGTTAACACGCTTTCCATGGGCTGGCCTGCTAACTTTTGACCAAGTCAAATGGGTCGGCCTTTTTAACCTATATGGGCCACTGTTGGAATGTGCCACGTGGTGACGTATCATAGGCGTGCCTTATCCATTGGACGGATGACATCTATCCCAACGTTGAGCTAGCACATGGTTCCTTCGTCCAAGGAGAATTTTATATGTGGAAACTCGCCATTGCTCTAGGCTGTTAACGAGTTATCGGATCTAAACCAAAACCCAATAGCTTAACATTGACCCATTACGGTGGATGCCACTTGTCGGTTACTCTTGACAAAAACACTTACATGACATGCCATTTATCGTCATGGAAGTGGACACTTCCGTGATGATAATTTGAGTATTGTCATGGAACACTTCTATGATAACACACGTATGACTATCTTGATTCTGTCATAAAATTGTCACGAATGTAAATGCATGATAGAAAATCTAACCTACCGTGACAAGCATGTATCATCATTGAAGTGTTTTTTTGTAGTGAGTACACCTCTCAAATTAAATTATCTCCGGTTTCAGCAATGAGTTCTGGCACATAAAGAAATACCTGCACCCCCCTATGAAGGGCCTATCTTTTATACTTTAAGTTCTACTTTATGCAAGAGTCAAAATATTTTACCTATTCCAACATCAATTATTCTCCACTTTGCAAGCATCGTGTGGTGGGGAAAGATCCAGACACATATATCCAGCCAAATATATATATGATCTTGAGTTATTATTGTTGACAATTGTCTCTATGATAAGTAAGCTGGGAGGCGAAACATCAAGCCCCTATCTTCCTTTGTGTTTGATGGATGTGGTTTGTTCTAAAAATATTCTTTGAGTACCAGCAATCATAGAAGATTATATGATAGTTGAGTATGAGTTTTCTAAACCAAAAGTTCTTACATAGACCCTTAGTGAAAATAAGATGAATTGTAGTTGTTTGATAGCTGAAAACATAGTTTGTTAAATTTCAAGAGATTTTATGGTCTATACTTTAATATGTGAATAGCTTGCTACTTGATCATTTGAAGTTTTATGAGATGAGCTGCTATTTATGATATATAATTATGCTAGAAAAAGTGATCGGAATTATCATTGATCAAACTTATGCACTATTCTAGCATTCACACTTCATAAATTATTTCTTTTATCATTTACCTACTCGAGGACAAGTAGGAAATAAGCTTAGTGATGTTGATATGTGTCCAATGTATCTACAATTTATGAAGTATTGATGCCATGTCTACAATGATTTCATATGGTGTTGGTGCACTTTTGTATTATTTTTACGGGGTAACATACTAGTCTAGTGCCTAGTGCCAGTTGCTGATTTTTGCTTGTTTTTGTTTCCCAGAAAATCCATATCTAGGAAGGACCAAACACGATGAAAATTTACAGAGATTTTTATGGAATATAAGTGATTTTGGAAGAAAGAATCAACGCAAAACAGTGCCAAAGGGTCCCACAAGGCAGGCCGATGAACGCATACCCCCTGGGTGTGCCTGGGTGCCTTGTGGGCAGCCCTTAGGTCGGTTAGAGCCCTTATTTTGCCAAAAGAAAGCTAACTTTCTAAGAAAAATGGTCTAAATATTTCAGACAAAATAGAGTGACGGATCTCCGGCTATTAAAGAAAGGTGAAGGGCCAGAAAACAGTAGCAAAATAGAAGACATAAGAGAGGTCTGATATGTCTCCAATGTATCTATAATTTTTGATTGTTCCATGCTATTATATTATCTGCTTTGGATGTTTTATATGCATTAATATGCTATTTTATATTATTTCTCGGACTAACTTATTAACCCAGAGCCTAGTGCCAGTTTCTGTTTTTTCCTTTTTTGCAGAAAAGAAATATCAACCGGAGTCCAAACGAAATAGAACTTTACGATGATTTTTCTTGGACTAGAAGACACACGTAGTACGATGAAGTTAGAGGATTCGTTAGGTGGCCACAAGCCTCAAGGGCGCGCCCCAAGGGGCCGCCCTGAGGGCCTGTAGGCCCCTCAGAGCTACTCCAACCCTAATTCTTGGCCTATAAATTCAGAAATATTCCCAAACGTCCAGAAGCATCCATCAAAATACTTTTCTTCCGCCACAGGTCTCTGACCTCATTAGATCCCATCTGGAGGCCTTTTCTCGTACTTTGCTGGAGGGGGATTCGATCATGAAGGGCTTCTACATCAACCCTATTGACCTTCCGATGAAGCGTGAGTAGTTTACCATAGACCTACGGGTCCATAGCTAGTAGCTAGATGGCTTCTTCTCTCTCTTTGATCTTCAATACAATGTTCTCCTTGATGTTCTTGGAGTTCTATCCGATGTAATATACTTTTGCGGTGTGTTTGTCGAGATCTGATGAATTGTGGATTTATGGTCAGATTATCTATGAATATTATTTGAATTTTCTCTGAATTCTTATATGCATTATTTAATATCTTTGTATTTCTTTTTGAACTACCAATTCGGTTTGGCCAACTAGATTGGTATTTCTTGCAATGGGAGAGGTGCTTAGTTTTGGGTTCAATCTTGCGGTGTCCTCACCTAGTGACAGTATGGGTAGCGAGGCACATATTGTATCGTTGCCATCAAGGGTAAAAAGATGGGGTTTTCATCATATCGCTCGAGCTTATCCCTCTACATCATGTCATCTTACTTAAAGCGTTACTCTATTCTCTTGAATTTAATACTTTAGATGCATGCAGGAGTCGGTCGATGTGTGGAGTAATAGTAGTAGATGCAGGTAGGAGTCGGTCTACTTGACATAGACGTGATGCCTATATTCGTAATCATTGCCTTGGACATCGTCATAATTTGCGCTTTTCTATCAATTGCTCAACAATAATTTCTTCACCCACCTATTATTTTCTTTCAAGAGAAAAGCCTCTAGTGAAACCTATGGCCCCTGGATCTATTTTCCATCACATATTTTCAGATCTATAAACCAAAAAAATAAAAATACCTCACTGAGTTTTATTTACTTTTATTTTTTTTTACATTTTAGAAATCTTTTATATCTATCTTTATCAGATCTCACCTTTGCAAGTGACTGTGAAGGGATTGACAACCCCTTTATTGCGTTGGGTGCAAGTGTTTGATTGTTTGTGCAGGTGCATAGATTGGAGACTTGCTTGTATCTCCTACTGGATTGATACCTTGGTTCTTAACTGAGGGAAATACTTATCTCTACTTTGCTGCATCACCCTTTCCTCTTCAAGGGAAAAACCAACGCAAGCTCCAGAAGTAGCAAGAAGAATTTCTGGCGCTGTTGTCAGGGAGATCTACATCAAGCCTACCAAGTACCATCGTAAACTCTCATCTCTTGCATTAAATTATTTGCCATTTGCCTCTCGTTTTCCTCTCCCCCACTTCTAAAATGATTTTTAGAAAAATACAAAAAGTTTTCCCCTTTTTATTCGCCCTTCTTCCGTTCGTATTTTCGTTTACTTTTTGGTTGCTCGTTTGCTAGGTCGGTTTGTCACCACCTTGTCTAAATCTAGGGAGGTTTATCATTGAAAATTTTGAGGGTCTTGCTAGAAAATCTTTAGGAAAATCTTGATGCTTGTTCTTTGGATCACAAAACTGAAACCCCTCCTAATTATAAAGCAAAAACTTTTCATGTGGGAGACGGTAATGTTATTGGGAAGAGTGCTATTCAAGAATTCTTTGATTGTACGGGAGCAATGCCTATGAATAAGAGATCTATTCTTCTTAATGCAAATTGTTATGCGGATGCTATTGTTATGCTTGTTGATAAAATAGAAAGAAAATTTGTGCACATCCATGCCGCTTTGCAAAAGGTGTTTTAGGAACTCCCCAGTATTAATCATCCTAAAGCTAAACACATTGCCACTATCATCCTTATGCATGAATTTGATTTTATAATACAAGAGGTCAGGGAAATTTTTGCTTTCTATAACAAAGATATCAAACATCCTCTGATTGAAGAAATTCTCCATGATAAAGAAACTTTGCGTAGTTTGGAATCTAGAGATTATCAATCTTACAGTGAAAATCTTAGGAGGAGGGTTCCTTATTCAGAGATTACCCGATCCCTTTACCTTGAAATTATGATAAGTTTGATTGGATAATTAGAGGAATAATCCCATGATTTAATGATGATTGGTTGGAAAAGATGATTAAGAAACCCGTTAGGAACGAGATACATATTTTGTATGATGATATATATGGTGATGATCCAGACTATGGGTTTATGAATGTCAAAATCACTAATCAGAGTCCTTTACATGAATTAAGTTCACCTAATAGACGGGAAAGTAAAGAAAAGAAGGATTTGCTAAGAAAAGTTTTGGAAGATTTAATTAAGTATTTAGATGACAATACCTATATCTATCATTTATGTCGGGCTAGGGGTGTTAAACGATAGCTCTTGTTGGGAGGCAACCCAATTTCATTTTTGTTCTTGCTTTTTTTCCAGTTTTTGAATAAAGCTAGCCTCTGTTTAGATATGTTTTCATGTTTTAAGTACTGTTTGAGCCAAGTAAGACCTTTGGGATGGCTTACGGTGATAGTTGATTTGATCTTGGCAAAAAACAGAAACTTTTGCGCCCAGTAAAATAATTTTCAAAAATCACATAAATGTGCTTCTAATCTGAAGTTTTTTTAAAAATATTGATATAGAAATTACCAAGGTTGTCCTAATGTTCAGAATTTTTGGAGTTACAGAAGTATACAAAGTTTCCTGATTACTACAGATTGTTTTGTTTTTAACAGGTTCGGTTTTCATTGTGTTGTTTGCTTATTTTGATGAATATATGGGTAGTATCGGGGGGTATGAACCATGGAGAAGTTGGAATACAGTAGATATTACACTAATATAAATAAATAATGAGTTCACAACAGTACCAAAAAGTGGTGATTTATTTTCTTATACTAACGGATCTCATGAGTTTTCTGTTGAGTTTTGTGTCGTGAAGTTTTCAAGTTTTGGGTAAAGATTTGATGGACTATGGAATAAAGAGTGGAAAGAGCCTAAGCTTGGGGATACCCAGGCACCCCAAGGTAATATTCAAGGGCAACCAATCATCTAAGCTTGGGGATGCCCCGGATGGCATCCCCTCTTTCGTCTTCAATCCATCTGTAAATTTACTTGAGGCTATATTTTTATTCACCACATGATATGTGTTTTTCTTGGAGAGTCTTGTATGATATGAGTCTTTGTTTTTAGTTTGCCACAATAATCCTTTCTGTACACACCTTTTGAGAGGGACACGCATGAATCATGAATTTATTAGAATACTCTATGTGCTTCACTTATATCTTTTGAGTTGGGCAATTTTTGCTCTAGTGCTTGACTTATATCTTTTTAGATCACGTCGGGGCTTTATTTTATAGAGTCTCTTATTCCTTGAACTCTCATGCTTCACTTATATTATTCTGAGAGTCTCTTAAACAGCATGATATTTTGCTTAGCTTGTGAATTTAGCCCTAATATGATAGGCATCCAAAGGAGATATAATAAAAACTTTGATAAAGAGCATTAAATATATGAAAAGTTTGATTCCTTGCAATTGTTTTGAGATATTAAGATGGTGATATTAGAGTCATGTTAATAGTAAATCGTGGAGTCAAAGAAATAATTGCGTTAAGGTTTGTGATTCCCGTAGCATAATGTATGGTCTTCTAGTTATGTGATGAAGTTGGAGCGCAATTTATTCTTGATTGTCTTCCTTTGTGTGAAAGTCGGGAGCACGCAATGGTTAACTCCTACCAACCTCTCCCATAGGAGCATGTGTAGTAGTACTTTGCTTTGAGGGCTAATAAATTTTCTGCAATAAGTGTGTGAGTTATTTATGACTAATGTTGAGTCCATGGATTATACGCACTCTCACCCTTCCACCTTTGCTAGCCACTCTAGTACCGCGCAACTTTCGCTAGTGCATTAAACCCACCTTATACCCTTCCTCAAAACAGCCAGCATATGTCAGTGGGAAACGACACCTATGGGATCACAAGAATCCCTACTACGGTTGCGGGGCGCGGGATCGTGAGAAGAGCAGGACTAGTAGACAGCATAAGGGGGATTTTACCCAGGTTCGGGCCGCAAAGATGCGTAAAACCCTACGATCCTGCTTTGGTGGGTGTATTTAGTGTTCTTGAGCTCTTGAACTAGCTCTAGGTGTTTCCAGGTTCCAAAGAGCCGAATCCTTCTCCCATGCGCCATGGGCCTCCTTTTATAGGCGAAAGGGGCTGCCACAGTGGCACACAGGAGGTGGAAAGTGTTATAGTGTTGCGAGATTATCGCTGGTATTACTGGACAAGGCGCATTTAATGCGAGGCTTAGGTGTCCCTTCACTTTATCGGGGACGGGGGTGAGGCCCGTCTCGTCTGTTGCCGCCCCTCCTTGCTTCGACACGCGCCCTAGCCAGCGATGCATGTGGTGCCATGTAGGCAGGCAGGCAGCTGAGGTGGTGCGGTGTTGAAGCCTCCATGAAGGATTGCATGCTGCCACGCAGGTGCCTGCCCTGCTAGTTGAGTCAGCAGCTGCATGCGAATGGCGGTGGGGACTTGGCTGGCGTAGGCCTGGCAGTGGCCCTGCTGGCGCTCTTGGTGAGGGTCTTGTCGGGTGGCCTGGCAGGGGTCTTGCCGCGGCATGCTGTCATCCTCGGCAAGGACCTTGCCGGGGGTCTTATGGGCTTCCTTGGAAAGAAACCTGTCGGGGATCGTTGCCTTCTAATCCTCATCTGACCTTGAATATTCTTTGTCTTCACAAAGATCCGCATGCCACCACGGAGGTGCCTCCCGAGCCCTGTCCCAATGCATTTGCTTAGCGTTGGTGGGCTCGACGGTGGCTCACTCTGTTGGTGTGGGGCGAGCTGCCCCGGCAAGGGTCTTGCGGAGGCCGCTAAGGCTCCCCCGGCAAGGGTCCTTGCCGGGGAAACCTGCCTCGTCCACTCAATCTCTATGGCCTTGGCCCTTGTCGTTGCTTTGTTCGTCTTGTGCCTTCGGCTTCTCTCCGTCTTTCCTCTCCTGCCCTGTTATGCGTGGCCGTGGCGGGGGGCTCTGACTGCCCGTGCACCAGTAAAGGGGTCAAAAGCAGGGCCCCTACTTTTGTACACTGAAAGGAGCCCCCGGGCCTAGGCCATACATGAGCGCGACACGTTGTTGGGCCAGGCCCAGAATGGTGCGTGGACAGGCGGGGCGGATTTTCACCGCGATAACTGTTCCGTCCACTACGCTTCCCCACGACCTGCGTCAAATGCGTGACGTGGGGTCGTGCGGGCGTGTGTGACCGAAGCATGCTAGCGTCATCTTGCGGTGGACAGTAAAGAGGTGGCTTGCGTGTCTCTTTGAGACCGCAGGGCCGCTGCTCATTTACTGCCCTTACTCGGGAACCGCCGCCCCACGCATCCCATTGCGCCCGTCCTTTGCGCCATGTTCGTTGCATGCATGATGCAGAGCGAATGACAGGCGTGCGGGATACGGGAAGTCGCGCGCGTGCGGGTCGATTCCCACGCACCTTCAATTGAGCAGGAAGGGCGGTCGATGGCCCCGCTCATGGTCACTTCAACCGGCCGGATTGGTCGAGAGGGGCGGCCGAGCCTCGCCCTCTCCCCTTTATAAAGAGGGAGCGGGAGGAATGGCGCCTCACAGTTCCCCATCATTTACTTCTTCCCATTCTTGCTTTCTCCTTCTTCTTGTCATGGCGAGGGGGCGTGGTGACGCTTCATCGATGGCGGCGAGGGTCTCGGCTCGACAGTGCATTTCTCACTCCCAAGAGCCCTCGGCAGCAGAGCCTGCCGTGAGGGGAAGAGGGAGAGGACGGGGCCGAGGCCACTGTGGCACTTGGGGGAGAGGGGGACGGGGCGGTGCGTCAGCCTCGCCTCCACCAACAGCCCTTCCCCCCATGAAGGGCCACGTCGGGGATAACCCCTTCGAGTTCTTCGTCAGGCTGCGCCGTCCAGCGCGCCATCGTCTTTGTCTCTCGACCCCGTTTGCTCGGGCCATGGAGCTGGATCCACCGCAGGCATTGCGGCTGCATATGAGAGGCTGTGAGAACAGCGGTATATGGGCTAATGTTGAGTTCCCCGCCCCTCACGTCATGTATCAACGTTGTGGGTGGAAGACTTTCACCCGCGTCCACAGCCTGACGCCGGGGCTCATCCTTCTCTTCAAGTTGATGGAGGACGGCCTGCTCTCCGTCAAGGTTTTTGGAGACCTTGGCACTCGTCTAAAGTGCTGTGTGGAGAGCTCCTCCGACGATGAAGATTCCCCCTCGAGCGAGAGTGACAAGGAGGACAGCAGCAGCGACGATGAGGGTAGCGGGCGGCAGGATGACGGGTCCGACTAGGCGTCGGGCGCGTCATTCCGGGGTGGCACCGGCGACTCCATCATCCGCGTCGCCGGCTCCTTGAACTTCTCGAGGTCGCCTCCTTGGGCGGCTGGCGTTGGAAGGCTGTGGAAGAGGAAGAGGGCGGGCGGCAAGGCCGTCAAGTCAGAGTACGCGAGCACCGACGCCTTTGTAGCGTATTGGCGGTCATGCCGCCTCGTCTTCCAGCTCTTCTACCGTCATCATCATCACCAGCCTCCCTTCGGGGTGGCCGCCAGGATGTTCTCCCGGTGCCTTCTGTTGCTCGTACCTCGCCTAGGCACCCCTCTTGCCCTTTTTCCTTCTTGTTCCATTTCCTGAGAAGAGGGACAAGAAAGGGATCACGGGCACCTTATCTCTTTTTAGTCTTGTAAGCCCTCGGGCCTTCGTTAGTTTTCAGAACTTGTAATCACCTTGTTCATGTTTTTCATTTCGTATGAACTGTACCGGTATGGGATGTTTTTAATGAAAAAGGAATGTTTGCCGGGTTTTTTGTTCGCGGGGGAAACCCACGACAAGGAACGAATCCTTGTTACTATCTAAGGTAAACGTCTTTCGCCCGGCAACAGGCCTCGCTGTTTCCCCATTTCGCTCGACCTTTTTCACGCTCTTGGCGGAGGCAGGTATGAGATGGGTTTAAGATCCACGTTCTATCCCCTTGTTGCCGCAACTACGACCAACTTCGGACCCAGGAGGTAATCCTTGGGTGCGGAAAGAGGGGAGCACAGTAGCCTAGGGATAAAACGAGGTTTCACATACCCCAGTTCATAACGAAATGCATGGTAGAGGATAAAAGACTTATCTGGACCTGCAGCCCCCGGCAACCTTGGCTTGCCATGGACGGATCCTTGCATTTGCAGCCCCCGGCAACCTTGGCTTGCCGGGGTCGGGGCACCGGTCTGTTCCTTTCTTCCATACAGCTCAGCAGAAAAACTCACGTGTCCTGTGAACAAAAAAGGACAAGGAAGAAACAGAGAGATGCACACTCGACCTCTAAGCTAGGGGTTAGCCGCCGTCGAGCACTATCAACCCTAACCGAGGAGGAGACTCGACCTAGCATGCATGCTATCACTTAGGGCGCCAGCGCTTCATTTATTAGTGCCCAGGGTCTGCGCCTGGCTTTGTACAAAGGGTTACATGCCTTGCCGGCAAGGCTTGTACAAAAGGTGGCTTGCCGGGAGGCCCGGCAACCGCGCCTTATGGGTAAAACTTGCGAAGATGCTCGATGTTCCAGGAGTTTCTCACTGGAATGGCATCTTCGGTCTCCAGGCGGACTGCACCTGGCCTAGTGACTCGTGTTACCCGATAAGGGCCTTCCCACTTTGGCGTCAACTTGTTGGAATTCTTGGCCGACTGAATGTGCCAAAGAACAAGGTCGCCTTCCTCAAAGCTCCGAGCATGAACCCTGCGGCTATGGTAGCGGCGCAAGGCTTGCTGGTAGCGTGCTGCCCTCACAGCCGCCCGGAGACGATCTTCCTCAAGGAGCGTTGCGTCATCTTGCCGCAGTTGCTCTTGCTCAAGCTCATCATAAGCAAGCACTCGAGGTGACCCGTATATGAGTTCTATGGGGAGAACTGTTCTGCCCCGTAAACCAGGGCAAAGGGTGTCTGGCTGATGGCTCGATTCAGTGTCGTCCTGATCAACCAAAGAACCGCCGGCAACTCATCAATCTAGCTCCTTCCACTTTTGCGCTGCCTGTCGAAAGTCTTCATTCTTAAGCCTCACAGAACTTCAGCATTTGCTCTCTCCGCTTGGCCGTTGCTCCGTGGGTGTGCCACGGAAGCAAAACAGACCTTGCTGCCGAGATCCTCAATGTATTGCATGAAGGCATGGCTTGTGAACTGTGTGCTGTTGTCGGTGATGATCCTGTTGGGCACCCCAAAACGGCAAACTAGTCCCTTGAAGAACTTGATGGTTGACTGCGCCATCACCTTCCTCACTGCCTGCACCTCCGGCAACTTTGTGAACTTGTGAATCGCAACGTACAAGTACTCAAAGCCCCCGACGGCACAGGGGAAAGGGCCCAATATATCGAGCCCCCAGACCGAGAAGGGCCAGGAGAGGGGGTGGTTTGAAGGGCTTGAGCTGGTTGATGAAGCTTCTTTGAATGGAACTGGCACGCTTGACACTTGGTTACTAGTACTGTCGCATCCTGGAGGGCGGTGGGCCAGAAGAAGCCTTGCCGGAAAGCCTTGCCGGCAAGGCTCTTGACCCTATGTGGGAGCCACATATGCCTCCATGTATCTCCACCAACAACTCTAGTCCTTCCACTCGGGAGATGCACTTCAATTTCACCCCATTCGGCCTCCTTCTGTACAAAATGTTGTCAACGAATTGATACAGAGCAGACCGGCGGGCTACTTTTTCCGCTTCTTCCTGGTCCTCAAGAAGCTCTCCTACTTGGAGGAATCGGACAATATGTTGCGCCCATGCCGGAGCCTGCGGCTCGACGACAAGGACTAAAGGCATCTCTTCTGCCGCGGGAGCGGCCGTCTCTACGGCCATGGCCTCAGGCCCTGCCAGAGTGGGCAGCCCCGCGGCAAGGCTGGCATCCACGGTAGCACCTTCGCCAGCGGCCCCGGGAGGCTCGGAGGGGAAGTACTTGCTGGGGCGTAGCTTCCTTTGCTTATTCTGCCCGGCTAATGGTTCGACGGATGGTTGAGTCAGCTAAAGCACAAAAGTACCTCGTTCCACAGGTAGCTTGAGGGCAGCGCACTTTGACAAGTAGTCGGCAATGTCGTTCTCCGCCCGAGGGACGTGCTCCGCTTATATACCGTCAAAGCGCTCCTCCAGCTTCCTCACTTCATCCACATAGGCTTCCATCAATGGGCTTTGGTAATCTTTGTTGACCTGCTTGACGACGAGTTGCGACTCGCCCCTGACGATGAGCTTTTTGACTCCGAGGTCTGCCGCGATCCTGAGACCGGCAAGCAAACCCTCGTACTCGGTGGTGTTATTGGTTGACATCTCCCGGGGAAAGTGCATTTGGATGACGTACTTGAGGTGCTCTCCGGTGGGTGCGACAAGCAGTACACCAGCACCGGCGCCTTGCAGCGAAAAAGCCCCATCAAAGTACATGATCCAATTGCGGCTCGTTTCCTTGCCGGGGAGAGTGGTCTCCGGTACCTCTTCGTCAGGTGTCGAGGTCCATTCTGCAATAAACTCCGCCAAGACTCTGCTCTGCATCGTCGAGGTACTTTCAAACTTTAAACCGAAACTCGACAGCTCCAGGGCCCATTCCACGATCCTCCCCGTTGCATCTGGGTTATGCAGTATCCGTTGCAACGGGAGGCGGGTGACCACGGTGATCTTGTGCGCTTGGAAGTAATGGCGTAGCTTCCTCGAGGCCATAAGGAGGCCGAAGAGCAATTTTTGCACACCTGAGTACCTCGACCTAGCTCCCTGTAAAATGGAGCTGACAAAGTAAACCGGGTGCTGCACCATCTTCTTCCTTTGCGCCACTTCATCTGGCCGTGCGGGTCCTGCCGCACCGGCGTCAGCCCCCGCCAGGGACTCAGTCTTGCCGGGACCGAGCCCTGTCGGGGAGGGTTCTGGCCTGCTAACCGTTGACTCTGCCGCTGCTGCTTTCTCTTCATCGACCTCTCTCTGCGCCACCAATGCGGCGCTAACCACTTGATTTGTTGCCGGCAGATATAGCAGCAATGGCTCTTGTGGTTTAGGCGCAACTAGCACCGAGGCAGAGGAAAGGTACTTCTTCAAGTCTTGCAACGCCGCCTCGGCCTCTGGGGTCCACTCTACTAGGCCCATCTTCTTCGGGATCTTGAAAAAGGGAAGGGCACGTTCCGCAGATTTGGAGATGAATCTGCTCATGGAGGCAACACAGCCAGTGAGCCGACGCACGTCCTTGATCCGTCTGGGTGCCTCAATCTGCTCGATGGCCTTAATCTTATCTGGGTTTGCCTCAATCCCGCGCTGTGACACAAAGAACCTGAGAAGCTTGCCGGATGATACACCAAAGACACACTTCTCAGGGTTCAATTTGAGGTTGATCTTGCGCAGGTTTCCAAATGTCTCCTCTAGATCTTGCACAAGTGTTGCCTTGTCCATGGTTTTGACCACTATGTCATCCATATAAGCTTCCATATTTCTATGTAGCCGGGGTTCAAAACCAATTTGGACCACTCTTGCAAAGGTTGAGCCAGCACTCTTCAACCCAAAAGGCATCCGTAAGAAGCAATACGTACCACATGGGGTGATGAATGATGTCTTTTCCTCGTCCTCTTTTGTCATTAAGATCTGGTGGTATCCTGAGTAGGCGTCAAGGAATGATAACAGGTCACACCCAGCCGTGGAGTCAATAATCTGGTCGATGCACGGTAACGTGAAGGAATCCTTTGGACAAGCCTTATTAATGGCTGCGTAATCAATACACAACCTCCACTTCCCGTTTGCCTTGCGCACCACCACTGGATTGGCCAACCACATCGGATGGAGTAATCCTCTTACCAAACCTGCTGCCTCCAACTTCCTGATTTCCTCCGTGATGAACTCTTGCCTCTCTAGAGCTTGCATCCTGACCTTTTGCTTGACAGGCCATGCATGAGGACAGACAGCAAGGTTGGCGATGCCGACGAGGCTCCGGACGGTGGCCCTCCATTCGTCAAGCTTCTCCGCGGTGGGGGGAAGTCAAGGAGCAGCTGCGCACGTGCTAGGGCTTCTGCTGGCGTGGGCGGCGGCGAGAGTTGGGTGGACTGCAATGCGCTTCGACTTCTAACCATGTTAGAAGGAGCCTCACCACGGCTCCGCAACCGTCCGCCACCCTCGTCGGTGCCTCGGCGCGCACGCTGGCCTCCCTCATCCTGCAAAGGGCGCATGGGGCTCTTCCCAGGGCGGCACCCTAGGTCACCGGCAGGGCGGCGCTGCTCATCGTGTACGATCTGAGAAGAGCACGCCGTGGGTGCTGGCGTTGGTGTCTTCGAGGTCACCGCGTCGTTGGTTGGCGGCAGGACGACGCCTCTAGAGGGGCCCGCGCCTCCTGCGGGGGGCTCGACTCCGTCTCTAGGGCCAGCACCGCGCGGCTCGTTGCCCGTCATACAAATGACGCCGCCCGCCGGTCCTGGACTTCCTGGGCGATGTGGGTGTTCGCGGGCCGCGCCACGGGTTCTCTCCGCGACTGGCCCGCTACTGGCTCGCACAGGTGATGGCAGTCCGGTCCCGGATGAACCGATCGCCGTGGTCGTCTTCTTCTTAGGAGCCATGGCGATGATGAACTGATGGGCCTACTACTAGACCAGATTCTCACAATTTGCGCCCCCCTACCTGGCACGCCAAAGATGTCGGTGGGAAACGACACCTATGGGATCACAAGAATCCCTACTACGGTTCCGGGGCGCGGGATCATGAGAAGAGCAGGACTAGTAGACAGCATAAGGGGATTTTACCCAGGTTCGGGCTGCAAAGATGCGTAAAATCCTACGATCCTGCTTTGGTGGATGTATTTAGTCTTCTTGAGCTCTTGAACTAGCTCTGGGTGTTGCCAGGTTCCAAAGAGCCGAATCCTTCTCCCGTGCGCCATGGGCCTCCTTTTATAGGCGAAAGGGGCTGCCACAGTGGCACACAGGAGGTGGAAAGTGCTATAGTGTTGCAAGCTTACCGCTAGTATTACAGGACAAGGCGCATTTAATGTGAGGCTTAGGTGTCCCTTCACTTTATCGGGGACGGGGGTGAGGCCCCTCTCGTCCATCGCTGCCCCTCCTTGCTTCGACACGCGCCCTGGCCAGTGATGCATGTGGTGCCATGTAGGCAGGCAGGCAGCTGAGGTGGCGCGGTGTTGAAGCCTCCATGAAGGAATGCATGCTTCCACGCAGATGCCTGCCCTGCTGGTTGGGTCAGTGGCTGCATGCAAACGGCGGCGGGGACTTGGCTGGCATGGGCCTGGCAGTGGCCCTGCTGGCGCTCTTGGCGAGGGTCTTGCCGGGTGGCCTGGCAGGGGTCTTGCCGCGGCATGCTGTCGTCCCCGGCAAGGACCTTGTCGGGGGTCTTGTGAGCTTCCTCGGCAAGAAACCTGCCGGGGATCATTGCCTTCTAATCCTCATCTGACCTTGAATATTCTTTGTCTTCACAAAGATCTGCATGCCACCATGGAGGTGCCTCCCGAGCCCTGTCCCAATGCATTTGCTTAGCGTTGGTGGGCTCGAAGGTGGCTCACTCTGTTGGTGTGGGGCGAGCTGCCCCGGCAAGGGTCTTGCCGGGGACGCTGAGGCTCCCCCGGCAAGGGTTCTTGCTGGGGCAAACCTACCTCATCCACTCGATCTTTGTGGCCTTGGCCCTTGTCGTTGCTTTGTTCGTCTTGTGCCTTTGGCTTCTCTCCGGCTTTCCTCTCGTGCCCTGTTATGCGTGGCCGTGGCGGGGGGCTCTGACTGCCCGTGCACCAGTAAAGGGGTCAAAAGCAGGGCCCCTACTTTTGTACACTGACACCATACCTACCTATTATTCCATTTTCAAAGTCATTCCGAGATATATTTGCCATGCAACTTCCACTGCTCTGTTTATAATGACACATACCATCATTGTCATATTGCTTTGCATGATCATGTAGTTGGCATAGTATTTGTCGCTTGGCCACCATTCATATTTTTTATACATGTCACTCTTGATCATTGAACATCCCAGCACACCGCCGGAGGCTTTCAAATAGAGTCATATCTTTGTTCTAGTATCGAGTTGTAATTCTTGAGTTGTAGGTAAATAAAAGTGTGATGATCATCATTATTAGAACATTGTCCCATGCGAGGTTATAAATAAAAGAGGCCAAAGATCCCAAATGAAAGAGGGTAAATATCCAAAAGGAAAAAAAGAAAAAAAGAAAAAGAAAAAAAGAGAGGCCAAAGAGCCCAAATAAAAAAATGAGAGAAAAAGAGAGAAGGGACAACGTTACTATCCTTTTCCGGACTTGTGCTTCAAAGTAGCACCATGTTCTTCATGATATAGAGTCTCCTATTTTGTCACTTTCATATACTACTAGTGGGAATTTTTCGTTATAGAGCTTAGCTTGTATATAGCAACGATGGGCTCCTCAAATGCCCTAGGTCTTCATGAGCAAGCAAGTTGATGCACACCCACTAGTTTTCTTTTGAGCTTTCATACACTTATATCTCTAGTGCATCTGTTACATGGCAATCCCTACTCACTCACATTGATATCAGTTGATGGACATCTCCATAGTCCATTGATTTGCCTAGTTGATGTGAGACTTTCTCCCTTATTTTGTCTACTACCACTTTCTTTCCACCCATAGTGCTATTTCCATGGCTCACGCTCATGTATTGCGTGAAGAGTTGAAAAGGCTGAAGTGCGTTAAAAAAGTATGAAACAATTGCTTGGCTGACACCGGGGTGGGCATGGTTTATACTTTGTGCTAAGAAGAGGGAGCATACCAAGACTATATGATTTTATAGGGATAACTTTCTTTAGCCATGTTATTTTGAAGCTTAATGATTTTCTTTCTAGTATGCTTGAAGTATTATTGTTTTTATGTCAATGAACTTTTGTTTTGAATCATACAGATCTGAATATTCATGCCAAATAAAAGAGATTACATTACTAAATATTTTCCGTAGCATTCTGCATCAAAAAATCTGTTTTTATCATTTACCTACTCGAGGACGAGCAAGAATTAAGCTTGGGGATGCTTGATACGTCTCGAACGTATCTATAATTTTCGATTGTTCCATGATATTATATTATCTATTTTGGATGTTTTATATGCATTAATATGCTATTTTATATTATTCTTGGGACTAACTTATTAACCCAAAGCCTAGTGCAGTTTCTGTTTTTTCATTGTTTTTGAATTTTATAGAAAAGGAATATCAAACGGAGTCCAAACGGAATGAAACTTTACGATGATTTTTCTTAGAACAGAAGACACACGTAGGACTTGGAGATCAAGTCATCAGAGGAGTCCCGAGGTGGCCACAAGCCTCAGCGGCGCACCCCGGGGAGGTGCGCCCTGAGGGCTTGTGGGCCCCTCAGAGCTCCTCCAACCCTAATTCTTGGCCTATAAATTCAAAAATATTCACAAACGACCAGAAGCGTCCACCAAAATACTTTTCCGCCGCCGCAGGTCTCTGACTCATGAAATCCCATCTGGAGGCCTTTTCTGGTACTCTGCCAGAGGGGGATTCGATCATGGAGGGCTTCTACATCAACCCTATTGCCCTTTCGATGAAGCGTGAGTAGTTTACCATAGACCTACGGGTCCATAGCTACTAGCTAGATGGATTCTTCTCTGTCTTTGATCTTCAATACAATGTTCTCCTTGGTGTTCTTGGAGTTATGTCTGACATAATATTCTTTTGCGGTGTATCTCGAGATCCGATGAATTGTGGATTTGTGATCAGATTATCTATGAATATTATTTGAATCTTCTCTGAATTATTATATGCATGATTTGATATCTTTGTATTTCTCTTCGAATTATCGGTTTGGTTTGGCCAAGTAGATTGGTATTTCTTGCAATGGGAGAGGTGCTTAGTTTTGGGTTCAATCTTGCGATGTCCTCACCTAGTGACAGTAGGGGTAGCGAGGCACGTATTGTATTGTTGCCATCAAGGGTAAATAGATGGGGTTTTCATCATATTGCTTGAGTTTATCCCTCTACATCATGTCATCTTACTTAAAGCGTTACTTTGTTCTCTTGAACTTAATATTGTAGTTGCAGGCATGAGTCAATCGATGTGTGGAGTAATAGTAGTAGATGCAGGCAGGAGTCGGTCTACTTGACACGGACGTGATGCCTATATTCATAATCATTGTCTTGGATATCGTCATAACTTTGCGCTTTTATATCAATTGCTCGACGGTAATTTGTTCGCCCATCATATTATTTTCTTTCAAGAGAGAAGCCTCTAGTGAAAGCTATGGCCCCGGGTCTATTTTCCGTCACATATTTTCAGATCTATAAACCAAAAAAACCAAAAATACCTTGTTGTGTTTTATTTACTTTTATTTTGTTTTACGTTTTAGAAATATTTTATATCTATCTTTATCATATCTCGCCTTTGCAAGTGGCCGTGAAGGGGTTGACAACCCCTTTATCGCGTTGGGTGCAAGTGTTTGATTGTTTGTGCAGGTGCATAGATTGGAGACTTGCTTGTATCTCCTACTAGATTGATACCTTGGTTCTTAACCGAGGGAAATACTTATCTCTACTTTACTGCATCACCCTTTCCTCTTCAAGGGAAAAACCAACGCAAGCTCAAGAAGTAGCAATATCCAATCTAGAGTAGAGCTCCCTCTCTCCTCGGAGGGCCAAGGAAGAAGAAGAAGGAGCGCCCCCTTCCCTCTCTCCTCTGGTGGTACCAGGACACTGGCGAGGACATCTCCTCCATCACCATCCCCATCAACTTATCCTCCCTTCTCATGGTGATGTGTGAGTAGTTCATCCTCAAGGCTAAGGGTATGCACTAGCAGCTATGTGTTATCTCTCTCTCTCTCTCTCTCTCTCTCTCTCTCTCTCTCTATCCAATGTTCTTGATTTGGCATGATCTTGATGCATCATGAGCTTTATCAATGTAATCGGATCACATAATGTTCTTCCCCTCTACGCCTTCTGTGCTGAAGTGAGTCTTGCTCTTTGAGGTTTCGTAAAGTTGGATTGAATATTATTGGATTTGAGATCACTTGATGCATGTCTCACTCGCGGATACTCGTGGTGGCGTTGGGGTATCTAGGTGACATTAGAGATGATTGATGCGTATCATATAGTGTTGTCGGAGTATGATCTCTAGAACTATTCCTGGCACTTTGGGGTGGTTCAATAGGTTGAGTGGAAACACAACTTTGAGGTGGTTTACTACCTACACACTTTCATCCTACTTTCTTCGATAGAATTGAAACTTTGCAGTGATTCTTTGCTGCACTTTGATGGATTGTTATGTGATTCAATTATGTTAGTACTATTGAGAGATTCCACTAGTGAAAGTATGAACCCTAGGCCTTGTTTTTAAACATTGATATATCATTTTGCTCGCTGTTTGCTACTCCCTCCATTCCAAAATAGATGACTCAAATTTGTACTAACTTTAGTACAAAGTTGAGTCATCTATTTTGAAACGGAGGGAGTACTTGATACCTTGTTGTTTTTATTATTTCAGATTGCAAACCACTATCTACTATACATACTACACCTATATCATCATCTCTTCGCTGAACTAGTGCACCTATACAATTTACCACTGTATTGGGTGTTGGGTACACAAGAGATTTCTTGTATTTGATTGTAGGGTTGTTTGAGAGAGACCATCTTCAACCTACACCTCCAACGGATTGATAAATCTTAGGTCATCCACTTGAGGGAAATTTGTTGTTGTCCAACAAAACTCTGCGCATGGAAGCCCAATAGAGTCTACAAGAATAAAGTTGCGTACTAGACATCAAATACCCAACCCAGGCTAGCTTGTTTTTCTTCGCCCTGCTGGGCAAAGACAAGAGGGATGCATTCGGCTTCCCAGAAAATAGGCTGTAATTATATAAAAAACACAGCATACCGGCAGTTAGTTTCATATTTTGCTTTTTTTCTAGATTGTCAGGTTTCAAATTTTATTGGATTTAAACCAAATTTAAATTGTTTTCAAATTAGTTCGAATCTGGCTTGAAATTTTGGTATTAAAAATAGTCCGGACTACACCAAAATATGTGAAACTTCTTTGAAATTTTTAACTATCGTCCTGGCCAGAAAATGGGTTGCAATGCTAAAAAAAGAAAATAGCATGCAATAAATTTGTTAAGAATTAGCAAATGGCTTTTAAATTATAAAAGTATATATCAAATGGGTTGTACGATGTCCACCACAAATTTAGAGGTTGAATTTTGGGCATACTAAGTTGACGCGTACGCTAAGATTTTTTCAACTTAGTCAACAAACGATCCTGGCAATAGTGACCATTGGATGTCCATCCAATGGTCGTCATGCTTCTTCAATCTCTAATCATCTTGCTCCAGCCGCCCAAACCAGCACCGGTATGGCCGGCTACTCCTGCCTCCCGAGGCTGACTATGCTGCTGCGCAGGCCTCACCACTCCACCCTACTCTCACCGCTGGCTAGGCCATCCCTCTAGTCGCCCACACCTCTTGTTATTCTTCGGTGACGGCAGCCTCACACTACAGCTGAACCAGTCAACCCTCATACTCCTCTCCTCGTGGGCATCCACTATCGAGTCTTCCACGGCTCCGGGTCGTTCCCTTCCTAGGCCTCGCCGTCGTCCACTGCCTTGGTGCTCTTGCCGCGACATGGTCAACGAACGACAGCCATTGGGAGAGGACTAACGTGGAGATGTTGATAGCTAGGACTCACTAGCTACATCTTCATAAGCAAGGAAGTGTCTCCTTATTACGCACAAAAAATGATTCCCATTTGACACCTGGGATCCACCAGGTCGAAGCGTATGTAGCGTTATCTGTCTGGTCGCAAAAATGTACGTACATACTGGCCGGTCTTGCTGCAACGATGAATCATGACCGAGTAAGGAGTGACACTTGTCGTAGTAGAGCCCCTGACGTAGCATGTCGCGCAGTCTCATTTAAATCTTGTACACGTACATACAACTATGCTGTAAAAAATATGGCCATGTGTGTACATACGGGAGGGGTCATGAACACGTACTCGCATACGGAGAGGGCTTGTGTACATCAAGAGGAAACATGGCAGAGGCGATGGACGGTTGCACAGGATGGTGGGGGTAAGCAGCAACATCATCATGTTCATCGGCAACCAACTTACTGGGTCGGAATGGATGAAACAATGCCATGTTCATCGGGAGCCAACCGACTGGGTCGGGACGCGCCTTGTTCATTGGGAGCCAACCAACTAGGTCAGAACAGCCGAAACAGGGTCATGTTCATCCAGCGCCAATCGCCTACAGTCGAAACGGGGTCTTGTTGATCGTCTAGGGGTGCGGCATACTGCAAAACAGGCGAAACAGAGTTCTATTCAACCGCCTACAGTCGAACTGAGGTCCTATTCATCAGGGGGGTTGGTTTACTGCAAAACGGGCAAAACAAAGTTTTGTTCAACCGCCTATGGGTGAAACAGGGTCTTGTTCATCAGGAGGGGTGTGGTGTACCACAAAACAGATGAAATGGGCTAATGTTCATCCACAATCAACTTCCTACAGTCTCCACGGGCTACTGTTCATCCACCACCAAGTGCCTACGGCCTCCAAAGGGTCGTGTTCATACATACCCAACTGGCATGGCCTCCTCAATCGATCGGGGTCCTATTCATCCAGCGCAACCGCCTACACA
Source organism: Triticum aestivum (assembly GCF_018294505.1). Classification (NCBI taxonomy): domain Eukaryota; kingdom Viridiplantae; phylum Streptophyta; class Magnoliopsida; order Poales; family Poaceae; genus Triticum; species Triticum aestivum. The sequence continues at coordinate 638,560,781 of NC_057801.1, forward strand.
CGGTCGAGGTACTGTTCATCCAACCCCGGCCCATCGGCTGGTGTGGGTCGTACGCACGGGCGATAGCTGTTGTGGATTGTTCATCCACAGTCAACCAACCGGCTAGGTCAACATGTCTTGCCCAAGGGGTTCGATCAATGCAACCAGCTGTTGGTCTCGACTCGATCCACATATCATGCATGTGAAAGCAACAGGGATTGTTCATCAAGAGGCAACCAACCGACTAGGTCAACTCACGTCTCACCCAAGGCTCAACGCAATGTATTGATCGATCAAGCCAGTAAACTACATACGCACACACGAGTCTCGCTCGCATCAATCAAGTTCAGTAAGAAACGAAGGGATTGCTCGGGTTCAGTACGTAGTGCGAGGGATCGCTCAGCTTTAGTACTAGTGTGAAGGATCTTCGCTCATGTTCAGTAAGTGACGGATCGCTCAGGTTTAGTGTTGAAAGAACATACGGTGCCCCCATGTTTGGTTTTGGTAATTGATGAAAATATCCATGGATTAATGGCTGCCTTGATTTATATTTGAAGGATTTGTCCATAGGTATTTCTTGAAGTCCATTTATTGGTTTCAAGGAGTTTATATGACGACCAAGGTGCTATTCAAGGGATTATCCAAAGATGGTCATGTAGAAGACATGATACAAGGTTGATCAAGACTAAGTTAACGTGTGAATCAAGTTGATCAACACACAAAGCATAGAAGATGTACCGAAAGGGATCAAATGATCCCATGGTATGGTAAGCATTGTCCATTACGCTTTTGTGTACTAACATGTGGTCTATGTGAGAGTTCTTTTTGGGGTAAGGTATGCTTCCATGGTCGTGCATCCAAAGGAAGATATCGTGCAAGTTCAAGTGGTGCATCACGAAGAGATCAAGTGCTTGAATCTTGCCGTCCATTGTGGTAGCAATGGACTTGTGAAGATATGCTGAAGAGTGGAATCCATTATTCATCGATCCAACACAATCAAGAAAGGTGGTCCAATTTGAGGAAGTCAAGATCGTCATCGTCTAGATCAAGTGGACTATGTGCAAGGCAAATGTTTGCCCTTGATAGGTTTTCTATTTTACCGGTCTCATGGTGGTAGTTGGGAGACCGGGTTATAGGATCGAGTGTCGTACTATCAAGGGGGCTCCCAAGTTAGTAGCTTGATCGTATCGTTCATAGAGATCTCAAACCATCGCATCCTTGCATCATCTTTCTTGGTTCTTGTTTGGTTTTTCTCTTTGTGAGATTTGGAGCTTACGGTCATCTTCATGACAAGCTTGAGTTCATTGAAAACGAAGTTCACTTGCATCTTCTATGATGTTTTCGATGTTGAAGTTTATGTTAGTTCTTCTCTCTAGAGGTTTCACTTCTCTATATCTTAGGCATATCTCCACTGCCACTTCTTACAATAAGTTGTTGGATAGTATTTGTCGTCATCTATCCAACAAGCTTGAGTTTGCTCAAATTGGAGCTCATTTGCAGAAGCTATGTCAGTTCAAGTTTTATTGTATCCTTCTATGCTTGGGAAGTTTTTCAGCTCCCAAGCGGTAGTTCCACCCAGCTCCACGGTAGTACCGATTATGCGGTGCTTCCTCTATGAGCTACCGCATGGAGTACCACTTATGTTTTGCTCTTTGTATATTGCATTCCTTCGAGCGGTAGTAGAGAGGTAGTAGTGGGCGGTAGTATAGCTTATAAGCGGTACCACCGTCCATTCACTTCGGCTGCTACTTCCACTTATTATTTTAGCCCCTGGCTTCGTTTTTCCTCTGCACGGAAGTAGAGCGGCAGTAGTGGGTGGTAGTACCGCTCCATGCAGTAGTACCGCGCTGCTGTACTCAACTACCACGGTTTCACCTATACATGCAACGCCTAGCAGGAGTACCACTAGTGGAAGCAGTAGTACTGCTTCAGTGGCACTACCGCCTCCTTGAGTTTCTCAGTTGCTCATTATGGCTGAAACTACCGTGCCAGCATAAGTACCGCTCGCCCGAGCGGTACTACCGCTTGTGCATGAGTTGTGTGCATAACGGTTGGATTTGGAGAGGCCTATAAAATGGGGTCTTCTTCCCCATTGCATTGAATCCTTAGACCTCGTGTTATTCCCCCATTGTTGACCTTCTTCGAGCTTGCTATCTCTCAATCCCTCCAATGATTATTGCTAATTCTTGAGGGAAAAGAGACACGGGATCTAGATATGCGTTTCCTTCAATCACTTTCTCCTCTAGGTGAGGGGAACCCTTTGGATCTTGATCTTGGAGTTCTTTGTGTTCTCTTCTTTGGTCTTCCTCTCATTCTCTATAGCTTTCGTTGCTTTGGTGGGATTTGAGAGTGGGTGACTTAGGCACTCCGTGTGCCCTTGCCATTGCATTAGTTACATCGGTTTGAGTTCTCCACAGTGATACGTGGAAGTGAAAAGTTGAGAAGCTTATTACTCTTGGGTGCTTGGTACCCTAGAGCTTGTTCCTCTTGGGCGCTTGGGCGCCCTAGACGGTTGGTGGTGCTTCAGAGCTCAATCATTGTGGTGTAAAGCTCCGAGCTTGCGTCGGGGTCTCTAATTAGGTTGTGGAGATTGCCCCGAGCAATTTGTACGGGTTTCAGTGACCGCCCCCAAGGGTTGCCAAAGTGTACGGGTTCGGTGACCGCCCTCAAGGGTTGCCAATTGTACGAGTTCGGAGACCGCCCTCAAGGGTTGCCAATTGTACGGGTTCGGTGACCGCCCTCAAGGGCCCCTTAGTGGAATCATGGCATCGTGCTTTGTGCGAGGGTGTGAGGAGATTATGGTGTCTCTAGTGGCTTCTTGGGGAGCATTGTGCCTCCACACTCCAAACGGAGATTAGCATCTGCAATGGTGTGAACTTTGGGATATATCATCGTCTCCGCGTGCCTAGGTTATCTCTTACCCGAGCCCTTTACTTATGCACTTTACTTTGTGATAGCCATAGTGTTTCATGTTATATATCTTGCTATCACTTAGTTGTTTATCTTGCTTAGCATAAGTTGTTGGTGCACATAGGTGAGCCTAGTTGTTTTAGGTTTTGTGCTTGACAAATTAAACACTAGTTTTATTCCGCATTTGTTCAAGCCTAAACCATAATCATTTCAAAGCGCCTATTCACCCCCCCCCTCTAGGCGACATCCACGATTTTCAAGTGTAGTGCGAGGGATCGATTGATCGCTCGGGTTCAATGTAGTGCGAGAGATCGGCCGCTCGGGTCTAGTTAGCGAAGTGCTCGCACACACGTGCGTACGAGAGAAATGTGTAAACCACTGCGTCGCTCGGGCCTGACAGTCCACTGATTGCCCACCGTATACTGGGAAATCCTCAAAAATTTCCTCACCCTCACTTCTACCACACATTTTTTTACGTCATGGACGGATCAAAGAATGTCATGTGGTTGCGCCTCCAGCCCGCCCAGGATGAAAAGCCCATTTTCTGTCCTAATTTTCTGTCATAGCAGTAGGAGCCCACCACATCTTTGATGATACATGTTTTCGTCACAATTATCATCATGAAAGTGTCACATCCATGACAGAAAAAGTTTTCGTTTGGGTCATAATGTCAGGGATGTGTCTTTTTTAGTGACTGGAGGGAGAAGGGCACACCATTTGCAACTACCAACGAGCCCACAAGGTGTCCACCATCACAATGCTCTCACGGCGATGCCTTCAAGAAGGACACAGTTCCCAGAGCACCGTCGTCACCAACCGCAGTTATGGTTTTCACCCGAGTAGTTGTGAGGTTGGAAGAGGTAGGGCAGACCGACTGACCGACGTCTCCAAGAAGAAAGCTAGTGCCCTCAGGCATCGTCGCCATCGCGACTGGCCGTAGTTTTCCCTAGAGTTATCCCGATCTGGCCCCCACCACCCGCTTCGCCCACAACCCTATGACCGGCTAAGATCCGGCCAGGGTGGAACGCACCATGTCGGGATGATATGCATCCACCATATCTGGCGCCATCGGCCACCGAGGCAACAAAGCTCTGGCCCCAACCTGCAGGTTAGCCATCGATCGCCCAATCGGGCGACCTGCAAACCGCTAGCCATTCCTCGCCACGGGAGAGGGGTGGCCTCGCTAGGCCCCCCGATCCAAGCTCTCCACCCCATATTGGGAGGAGCAGCGCAAGCCGCGCCGCCAGAGTCCATGGCTGTCATATGGAGCTGCTGGTATGTGGGAAATGAAATCGCTCATCGTAAGTCGGCACCCTCCCTTCAAGGTGTCCAAACATTTCTTGCAAAGCTACGTCCCGTCCTTGCTTGCTATCCAACAGGACCCCAAAGCTGACCTTGTGAAGGGCAAGATGGTGGTGAAGGATGAAGGTGCAACCCAGCCATTAATGCATGTAAAGGCCACAAAGCCCCCCACAATAAAAATGGCAGCCCCCACTTGAGAATTGGGCAAAGCTAAATTGGATGGATCAGTGGCCATGGATGGAACTGCAGGAGCCGTGATAATTTTACGTGGGCATGATGGTGTTATAATCTTTTCGGCATGACCTATGTGGTCTTGCCCGCCTTGCATGTTGAACTGGCGGGCTGTATATGAAGGGGTTGGCGTTGGTGCACCAATGGACCAAGCTCTTAATCATCCTGGAGTCCGATAGCAGGGTGGCCGTGGAGATGATCACCTCATTGGTCCTTATACGGCATGATGCTTCATGAGGTGAAAAGACTTTCGGGTGAAAGAGAGTGTGTGGTTGCTCATATCCCTAGAGAGTAAAATAATGTAAGTCATGTGTTAGCAAACTTTGGTCGAACGGAAGACCGTATGATTGTATGGATCTGCTGTGGGCCGGTTAAGATTTCTATTCTGTGTAGGGATGAACCCTTATGCTCTTGAGTAATACACTCCTTTTTAGCCACACACAAAAACATCAAACATTCTGAATTCTTCCTTTCACCTCCATTTGGTTTGCACTGATTATCTTCTTCCTCTCGCCCCTCTCACGTGATTGTCTGCTAATGCCGGCCGCATCGCTTGCTATCGCCCTCGCAGTGAACGACGCTCATGCCTTCAAGTCATCCTTCCTTGGCCTCCCCCACGGTTGTACCACCGCCGCCCCAACCACCCCTTTAAGGCCCACACCGCATGTTCTTTTGTCGGTGACGATAACCCTCCCCTCGCACGTGCACTATCAATCCTTTATGTCGACTGCGCCAGCAATGTCGCAACCCACTGCCGCTCGCAACATCATCCCGTCTCTGACAAGGTCATGGTTGGGCCTCACTAGGGTCGATGCTCTTCCCTGCCACTTGTCATGTCACCTTTGTCTTTGGCCTTGGCAAAATCAACTGACACATCAAAAAAATTCAGGCACCTAATGCTTAGCAAAAGCATTTTCTTTTACATGCGAGCAACTGATATTTTTTTGTTTTGAATAATGATAGCCTCGCCTTTGCATCATGAAGATTAAGGCTGGAAAAAAAGATCGAAGCTCGCGAGCTAAACAAGTAGCTCATGACTTGAGCCAAGCTTTAGTTTAAGATCATTTATAGACCAAGTCAAAAAAAGCTGATCTCATGAGTAGTCGTGTAACTCGTTAGGCTCGGTACAAAGGATCAGCTAAGCACCCTCCGTCCCAGGCGCATAACACCTCCCGTCTTCCTAGTGAAGTTATAGATGGTCGATTCCCCTCCCGTCTTCTTTATTTCTTTCTCCTAGGAATCATTTAGGTGGCGGTGTCGCGCCTACACCTCAACCCCACCTCTCCAGCCAGCAGCCTGCGCTTCTGCGATGCGTGCGTTGGACACTCCCTGCCAACGCTGCTCCTCTTCTCCTTCTCTTCCTTTTGTTCCTTCTACTACTGATCTATCCATTCTTCTGTCCGACCCAGCAGCGAGCCGACGGTGACCATGGAGAAGCCATCGAGCTTGGAGTTGAAGGCCGAAAAAAGGAGGCGACCTGGCCCCTCTGCTAATTGTGTTGTGAACATTGTACATGTTTAGTATGTACACTTTACATTCCCAAGTAATCATTGTTATCATATTCATAACATTTTATGTTCATATCTTTAACGAGCTTAACAAGCTAAACGAGCCAACTCGTGAGTTATAAGAGTCGATTTAATCTTGAATTTGAGCTCGTTATATTAACGAGTTGAGTCGAGCTAGCTCGTTAACAAAACGTGCTTTAGCGAGTCGAGCCGAGCTGGCTCGACTCGGCTCGAATTCAAGCCCTGATGGTGATGAACATAATTATTTTTATTAGATAAAATGTTGGATTAGTAGACTACAAGACTACAAGCTATCGTAAAAGAAGATTACATGTTTCATTCACACAATTTATTAATAACATGCAAGCTAAACCGATTGAATAATCTTCGTGTTGTCGCCTCCAAACGATTACATCCAAAAATCACATGTTTCTGTCATGCACATAAATATGACGTGTTTGGCAACCCGCGTCAACCTCAGTCAGGCCTTAGGGACATAATTTTGATTCATTTGTTAACTTGGCCTTCACAAACCTCAAAGCAACACGAGGCCTGGTTAAGGAGGAACAGACCAAACGACCATTTTTCCAAAGCAACGCAGCGCGAACCACATGTTACTCTCTCTACATGCATTGGAAAGCATGGAAGACGGGCGGAACATATAGACAAGGCAATTACTCACACTCCTCTCTCCCTCACCCCATTCACGCCTATGGGTCCATGCAAGCAGCCGGGACACTAAAAAGCTACAGACAATGCTCTTGCTCCAAGCCACCAGTTTCGTGTGTCAACAGCGACAAAGGGGGACTTGTGCTCATTGCCCTGCTCCTCCCCTATCACTCTCAGCCAGCTCCAGTGATGCGACCAACGAAGGCCAATTTTGGTGGTTTGACCCTTTCGGTAAACTTTAGCCGGATCTGGCCCTAGTTGGGAAAAATTTCAGGATCTGACCCTTTTGCTACCGACAACCTTTCAAGCGGTAGCCCAACACACCCTATCGCCAACCCCCCTAGCAGTAGGTGTAACAGTAGGCATCGATGGTTTTTACTGCCCACTTACGTGGAAAAGGGACCTACCGCCGGGGATCCAGGCGGTAGGTGCACCATCCTACCACCAAGGCCCCTGGCAGTAGGGTGCTGTAGTGGATAAGATGGTGGGGTGAGGGTTGTGCTCCCCTACCCAACCATTCACCCCCCATTCTCCTTCACTTCCCCGAGCTTAAGCCCTCTCCCTCCTCTCTTCCTCACTCAAGGGCCTCCCAAATCTCTCTCATTTGCTTGAGATTTGTCTGATGGATCCAGAGCACTTTCATGACCCAAGGTACCTCTCTCACTTCCCCTCATTTTGGTTGGTTGGAATCTTGTATTTTGGTTGGATTTGTCACATTATTTCAAACCCTATTTCATCATTGTGTTGTGGTGAAATCAATGGATATGATGCATGTAGGGTTATGTTTGTGTTTACACTATGTAGTGTGTGCCTAGCATTGTTGGGGGTAGCTAGATCTAGTGCTAGGGTTAGTGGTTTTGTTAGGTGTTAGGTTTAGGGTTAGTGCATGTAATGGTTAGGGTTAAGGTTTTTCCTTTCATGACCGTTATAGTTACCCCTCGAATTGTAGGATTGGACCGATCATCTTCTTTGAGATTTCTGCTGAGGCGACGGCGAAGCATGAACGTGAAGTCATTGAGGAATAGATGAAGCCATGGGTCGAGGCCGTTGATGCTTTGAATGCGACTTGTAGAGAATTTTCAAAGTACTATTTATCCAAGTACGACGATGACGAGAAGGTGTTCGAAAAGAAAGAGAAAAAGATAAGCAAGCTCAAAGAGACGAGAAACTTCATAGACGTGATCTTTCAAGGTAAATTGCATTGTGCGCAACAAGGGATGAATTGCGTCAGCAGGACATGAAAAACCCTGGCCAGATCATTGATTGTGTGGTTAGGCAACCATCATACTAGTCAGGATTCTCGTTGGGCTTGGGTCCTTGAAAGAAAGGATGCCATTTGTTGCAAACCTGGACCGTACGACAAAGATATTGTGTTGATGGACGAATAAAGGGGGTTGAACTACATGATGTCGTAGTGTCATTTGAACTATAATGGCATGTACCACTTATCATTTGGTTTGTACTTTAGTTGAACTCCTCCTTATGTGTTATGTAACCTATGTCATTTGAACTCTATGAGAACTTTGTGTCGTATGTCATTTTAAGTAAGCTATGTTGTGTGTCTGTTGTATGTCATTTGATTTAAGTTGTGTTTTGTTCTTTTTCATTTGAAGTAAGCTATGTTTTTTGTTTGTCTTATGTCATTTGATTTAAGTTTTGTTTGGTTCTATGTCATTTGAAGTAAGCTAAAATAATGTAACATTCATGTAGGATGGAGAACATGTCCAGGGTGCAGATAGCATATGAGAAGTGTGAAGGAGAACGACGCCGTAGTATGATGAGGGGGCTTCAACAATGGATTAAGAGTTGCGAAGAGGCAGACGCAGCTATGAATGATTTCAACAAGTATCAGTTCTGTAAGTACCCTAAAAAGCTCGTGAAAGAAAAAGAGAAGATATTTCATGAGCTGCAGGAGAAGGAAGATGACTGTGGACACAGTTTGGCAATGGAGATAGGGTTCTCCGTAAGCATTGATGAATTCCGCGAGCTGGACTTGACAAGGCCCGGGAAGGTCATTGGATGGGCAATCAAACAAGGACTCTCAGAGAATCCAAACTGACGTGCTCGATGGGCCTGGTTTTGCGACGTAAAGGGTTCGATGATCCATTGGGCGGGTTCCTTCAAATATCGACTGAAGCCCAATCCAAAGTGTAATGGACAAGTTGAATGTACTACTCTTTTCAGGGGCTACTTGTCGGGGTAGAATATTTATGCTTGAGATTCTAGTTTGAACTCTTGTTGTTTGGACTAATGCTCTAAGCTATTTAAACATTTTTCATTTGATGATGTAATGAATTATGTATGTTCGGTATTTGAACATGTGTCTTTTGTTGATGTAATGAATGATATGTCATTTTAACATGTGTCAATTATTTTACAAATTCACATATAAAGAATAGAAAGTTGCATATAAGGATAACTGCCACCCTACCGCCAGGGTCCTTGGCGGTAGGGTACCTAACCCTACCGAACAATACACAAATTCTCGTGCCAGCATGCTCATACTGAAGTGCTCTGGTGACCCACAAGTGTAGGGGATCAATCGTAGTCCTTTCGATAAGAAGAGTATCGAACCCAACGAGGAGCAGAAGGAAATGATAAGCGGTTTTTAGTAAGGTTTTCTCTGCAAGCACTGAAATTGTAGGTGATAGATAGTTTTGTGATAAGATAAATAGTAACGAGTAATAAGTAAATAAAATAAGTAAAGTGCAGCAAGGTGTCCCAATCCTTTATGTAGTAAAGGATAAGCCTGGACAAATTTTAATAATAAGGAAGGAGCTCCCGAGGACACATGGGAATTATCGTCAAGCTAGTTTTCATCACGTTCATATGATTCGCGTTCGGTACTTTGATAATTTGATATGTGGGTGGACCGGTACTTGGGTACTGCCCTTACTTGGACAAGCATCCCACTTATGATTAACCCCTATTGCAAGCATCAGCAACTACAAAAGAAGTATTAAGGTAAACCTAACCACAACATTAAACATATGGATCCATATCAGCCCCTAATGAAGCAACGCATAAACTAGGGTTTAAGCTTCTTTCACTCTAGCAACCCATCATCTACTTATTACTTCCCTATGCCCTCCTCTAGGCCCAATAATGGTGAAGTGTCATGTAGTCGATGTTCACATGACACCACTAGAGGAGAAGACAACATACATCTCATCAAAATATCGAACGAATACCAAATTCACATGACTACTAATAGCAAGACTTCACCCATGTCCTCAGGAACAAACGTAACTACTCACAAAGCATATTCATGTTCATAATCAGAGGAGTAATAATATGCATAAAGGATCTGAACATATCATATTGCACCAAGTAAACCAATTAGCATCAACTACAAGGAGTAATCAACACTACTAGCAACCCACAGGTACCAATTTGTGGTTTTGATACAAGATTGGATACAAGAGATGAACTAGGGTTTTGAGAGGAGATGGTGCTGGTGAAGATGTTGATGGAGATTGACCCTCTCCTGATGAGAGGATCGTTGGTGATGACGTTGGTGATGATTTCCCCCTCCCGGAGGGAAGTGTCCCCAATAGAACAGCTCCGCCAGAGCCCTAGATTAGTTCCGCCAAGGTTCCGCCTCGTGGCGGCGGAGTTTCGTCCCGTAAGCTTGCCCACGATTTTTTCCAGGGTAAAAGCGATGATATAGCAGAAGATGGACACCGGAGGCCCACCGGTGGGCCCAGGAGATAGGGGCGCGCCCTATAGGGGGGCGCGCCCCCTGTCTCCTGGACAGGGTGCGGGCCCCCTGGTGTATTTCTTTCGCTCAGAAATTCTTATTAATTCCAAAAAGTTGTTCCGTGGAGTTTTAGGACTTTTGGGGTTGTGCAGAATAGGTTTCCAACGTTTGCTCCTTTTCCAGCCAGAATTCCAGCTGCCGGCATTCCCCCTCTTCATGGTAAACCTTGTAAAATAAGAGAGAATAGCCATGAGTATTGAGATATAATGTGTAATAACAGCCCATAATGCAATAAATATTGATATAAAAGCATGATGCAAAATGGACGTATCAACTCCCCCAAGCTTAGACCTCGCTTGTCCTCAAGCGGAAACCGATATCGAAAAATATGTCCACATGTTTAGAGATAGAGGTGTTGATAAAAATAAAATACAGACATGAGGGCATCATGATCATTCTTATAACAGCAACTTATATAGATTCCATTATATAATTTCTTATGCTCAAGTAACAATCACTTCACAATATCAAGTATGGTTCACAAACTTCATTAAGAGCTAACAAACTATAATCTCAGTCATTTAAGCAATCGCAATTTATCATAACATCAGAAAGAGTCAACAATAGAGCTTTTCAGGAAGTCCACATACTCAACTATCATATAGTCTTCTACAATTGCTAACAGTCACGCAATACTTGTGGTTATGGAGTTTCAGACGACACTGAGAAAGATAGGGGCTTATTGTGTTGCCTCCCAACGTATTCACCTTTAGGTGATGTCAACAATAATAGCCCATGCTAACAAACATCCAATTGGATATATATATATATATATATATATATATATATATATATATATATATATATATATATATATATATATCACAACCTTCCTAACGCGAGGAGCTTGCCAAAGGATAAAATAAAAAAGGGAAATGTGAAGGTGAAGATCACCTTGACTCAAGCACAAAATAAAAGCATAAAGTAAGAACATGAAGTAAAAGATAGGCCCTTCGCAGAGGGAAGTAGAGGTTGTCATGCGCTTTTAGGGTTGGATACACAAAATCTTAGTACGAAAGAACGTCACTTTATATGTCACTTGTGTATGGACCTTTATTATCCAGTCCGTCGCTTTTATTGCTTCCATAACAAGATCGTATAAAGCTTATTTTCTCCGCACTAATAAGTCATGCATATTTAGGGAGCAATTTTTATTGCTTGCACCGATGACAACTTACTTGAAGGATCTTACTCAATCCATAGGTAGATATGGTGCACTCTCATGGCAAAACTGGGTTTAAGGGTATTTGGAAGCACAAGTAGTATCTCTACTTGGTGCTAGGAATTTGGCTAGCATAAGGGGGAAAGGCAAGCTCAACATGTTTGGAAGGTCAATGACAACATACTTTAACTGAGATGTGAGAAAACATAAACCATTACATTGACTTCCTTGTCCATCGTCAACTCTTTTAGCATGTCATACTTAATGAGTGCTCACAATCATAAAAGATGTCCAAGATAGTGTATTTATATGTGAACCTCTCTTCCCTTATTACTTCCTATTAATTGCAACGATGACCAAAACTACGTTTATCAACTCTCAACAACCTTCATGCCTCATACTTTCTATGTGTGAAGTTATTACTATCCATAAGATCAATATGAATTCTTTTATTCTTTTTATTCTTTCTATTTTTGTCAATATCATAGCAACATAGCAAAGCCCTTGACTCAACACTAATCTTTGTTATAGATAGCTCGCGAACTCGATTACAAAAAAAATCATAAAGCAAAACTCAAACTACTTGATATCAAAACTTCAATCTACTAGATCAAGATACTACTAAAAGGATCGAACTAAATAAAGCGGTAAAGATAGGAGTGTGATGGTGATACGATACTGGGGCACCTCCCCCAAGCTTGGCAGTTGCCAAGGGGAGTGCCCATACCCATTGTGATTATGTCCTCGGAGATGATGGAGGTGGTGATGATGAGGGTGGATAATCACACATCGAGCGTAAAAGCCCCTCCAGCTTACGGATAATGCCCTTGAGTCCGGCGATATGATCCTTCAACAGAATATTCTCCTGCGTAAGATACTTGTTCTGTATGCGAGCTAACTCAATCATCTTAAAAGCTTCAATCTCTGTTGGAGTGAAAAGGTTAGGTAAAGGTTGAGGGATGTCTTCTTCTTTCACTGCCGAAGCTTGAACCTCCATGGCCTACTTGATCCCTTCATCCTTGTTGATCTCTCCTAGTTCTTCTCTTTTCAGCTCTATCTTCAATAGCCAAGCATCCTTGTCTTCGTTGTTGGAGGAGGGTGCAGTCATGGTGCTCTAGATCTGCAACGGAAACAGCTCAAAACGAAAATAGAGGATAATTGCGTGATACGGTGGTCAAAACTTCCGGGAGTATATATAATGATTTTTTACCGACCAAAATACATAACGTGCAAGAAAACGGAGTCCGGGAGGCACACGAGGTGTCCACGAGATAGGGGGACGCACCCAGTAGGGGGGCGCGCCCTCCACTCTCATGGGAGCCTTGTGTCCCTTTCGGACTACTTCTTTCTTCCCAAAATTCTTAAATATTCCAAAACTGATAAAAATCGTCATTGGAGTTGTTTTGGAGTCAGTTTACTTACCGTACCACATACCTATACCTTTTCGGAGTCTGAAACATTCTGGAAAGTGTCCCTTATGTATTCCTCAAGGGTTACGGTTCCAATAATATTAGTTTCAACATTAATAGGATTACCTGAAATATAATGTTTAATTCTTTGACCGTTTACCACCCTTGGACTTGTGCCTTCGAAGTTGTTGATTTTATGGCACCAGAATGATAGACCTCCTCAATAATGTAAGGGCCTTCCCATTTTGAGAGAAAGTTTCCTGCAAAAAATCTTAAGCGAGAGTTGAATAATAATACATAGTCTCCTACGTTAAACTCACGCTTTTGTATCCTCTTATCATGCCAGCGTTTGACTTTTTATTTGAATAGCTTGGCATTCTCATAGGCTTGAGCTCTCCATTCATCAAGTGAGCTAATATCAAACAACCTCTTCTCACCGGCAAGTTTGTAGTCATAATTGAGCTCTTTAGTAGCCCAATATGCTTTGTGTTCAAGTTCAAGAGGTAAATGACATGCTTTTCCAAAAACCATCTTATACGGAGACATACCCATAGGATTTTTGTATGCAGTTCTATAGGCCCATAATGCATCATCAAGTTTTTTGGACCAATTCTTTCTAGATCTATTCACAGTCTTTTGCAAAATTAATTTGAGCTCTCTATTGCTCAACTCTACTTGACCACTGGACTGCGGATGATAAGGAGATGCGATTCTATGATTGACATCATACTTAGCAAGCATCTTACGGAAAGCACCATGAATAAAATGTGAACCACCATCAGACATAAGATATTTAGGGACTCCAAACCTCGGAAAAATAACTTCTTTAAGCATTTTAATAGAAGTGTTATGATCAGCACTACTAGTTGGAATAGCTTCTACCCACTTAGTAACGTAATCAACAACAACTAAAATATGAGTATAACCATTAGAGGCAGGAAAAGGTCCCATATAATCAAAGCCCCAAACATCGAACGGTTCAATAACAAGAGAGTAATTCATAGGCATTTCTTGACGTCTACTAATGTTACCTACTCTTTGGCATTCATCACAAGATAAGACAAACTTACGAGCATCTTTGAAGAGACTAGGCCAATAAAAACCAGATTGTAGTACCTTGTGTGCAGTTCTATCTCCAGGGTGGTGTCCTCCATAGGATTCAGAGTGACAGTTATGTAGGATATGTTCTTGTTCATGCTCGGGCACACAACGTCTAATAACACCATCTACTCCTTTATAAAGGTGTGGGTCATCCCAGAAGTAATGTCTTAAATCATAAAAGAACTTTTTCTTTTGCTGCTATGTGAAACTAGGCGGTATAAATTTAGCAACAATGTAATTAGCATAATTAGCATACCAAGGAGCAGTACGAGAAGCATTGACGACCGCTAATTGTTCATCAGGAAAGCTATCATTAATAGGCAGTGGGTCATCAAGAACATTCTCTAACCTAGACAAGTTATCTGCAACGGGGTTCTCAGCTCCCTTTCTATCAATAATATGCAAATCAAATTCTTGGAGCAAGAGAACCCATCTAATAAGTCTAGGCTTAGCATCTTTCTTTTCCATAAGATATTTAATAGCAGCATGATTAGTGTGAATAGTAACTTTGGAATCAACAATATAAGGTCTAAACTTATCACATGCAAACACAACTGCTAAGAACTCTTTTTCAGTAGTAGCATAATTTCTCTGGGCAGTATCAAGAGTCTTACTAGCATACTAGATAACATTCAATTTCTTATCGACTCTTTGCCCTAGAACAGCACCTACAACATAATCACTAGCATCGCACATAATTTCAAAAGGTAAATTCCAATCAGGTGGCTGGACAATAGGTGCAGTGATCAAAGCTTTCTTAAGTATTTCAAATGCTTCTACGCAATCATCATCAAAGACAAAAGGAATATCTTTTTGCAATAAATTAGTCAGAGGCCTAGAGATTTTAGAAAAGTCCTTAATGAACCTCCTATAAAAACCGGCGTGACCAAAGAAACTTCTTATACCTTTTATGTCCTTGGGACATGGCATCTTTTCAATAGCATCAACTTTGGCTTTATCAACTTCAATACCTCTCTCGGAGATCTTATGCCCCAAGACAATGCCTTCATTAACCATAAAGTGACACTTTTTCCAATTCAGGACGAGACTAGTGTCTTCGCATCTCTGCAAAACTCGATCAAGGTTGCTCAAACAATCATCAAAAGAGGATCCATAAACGGAGAAGTCATCCATGAATACCTCACAAATCTTTTCACAAAAATCAGAGAATATAGCCATCATACATCTTTGAAAGGTAGCAGGTGCATTACATAAACCAAAAGGCATACGTCTATAAGCAAAAGTACCAAAAGGGCAAGTAAAAGTAGTTTTAGATTGATCCTTCGCTGACACAGGTATCTGAGAGAAACCAGAATAACCATCTAGAAAGCAGAAATGTGTGTGTTTGGATAGTCTTTCTAACATTTGATCAATAAAAGGTAAAGGGTAATGATCTTTCTTAGTAGCTTTATTTAACTTACAGAAATCAATTACCATCCTATAACCTGTAATAATTCTTTGCGGGATCAATTCATATTTATCATTAGGAACAATGGTAATACCTCCCTTTTAGGAACGCAATGGACAGGGCTTACCCATTCATTATCAGCAACAGGATAAATAATACCTGCCTCAAGGAGCTTTAATATCTCCTTTCTTACCACTTCCTTCATCTTGGGATTTAATCGTCTTTGAGGATCTCTAACTGGTTTGGCATCGTCCTCCAATGTAATTTTGTGTTAACATAACGTGGGACTAACGCCCTTAAGATCATCCAGAGTATATCCAATAGCTGCTCGGTGCTTCTTCATAGTTTTCAATAATCTTTCTTCTTCTTTCTCTAAAAGGTTAGCACTAATAATAACAGGATATATTTCTTTTTCATCAAGATAAGCATACTTAAGATTGTCAGGTAAAGGTTTGAGTTCAAACACGGGATCACCCTTGGGTGGAGGGGGGTCCCCAAGAATTTCAACGGGAAGGTTATGTTTTAGCATAGGTTCCTGTTTAAGGAACACTTTATCTATTTCCTCTCTTTCCTTCATAAACATATTGTTTTCATGATCTAGCAAGTATTGTTCTAACGGATCAGTTGGACGAACAGCAATGGAAGCAAGACCAATAATTTCATCCTTACTAGGTGGTTCCCTCTCACGAGGTTGTCTACTAAACTTAGCGAAATTAAACTCATGAGACATACCATCTATGCCAACAGTGACAATATTCCTTTCACAATTAATCTTAGCACTAGCCGTATTCAAGAAGGGTCTACCGAAAATAATGGGACAAAAATCATCTTGTGGGGAACCAAGAACAAGGAAATCAGCAGGGTATTTAACCTTCCCACACAAAACTTCAACATCTCTAACAATCCCAATAGGTTTAATGGTATCCCTATTAGCAAGCTTAATAGTAACATCAATGTCCTCTAATTCAACGGGTGCAATGTCGTGCATAATTTCTTTATATAGATCATAAGGTATAGCGCTAGCACTAGCACCCATATCACATAAGCCATGATAACAATGATCTCCTATTTTAACAGAAATAATAGGCATGCCTATGACAAGTCTACGTGTCTTAGTATCTGGCCTAGCAATATTAGCAATCTCACCACAGAAATAAATAACATGCCCATCTAAATCATCATCCAAGAGATCTTTAACCATAGCAATACTAGGTTCAACATTAATTTGCTCAGGAGGTGTATAAGTCCTAGTATTACTCTTACAAACAACAGTTGAAACTTTAGCATGATCCTTTATCCTAACAGGAAAAGGAGGGTTTTCAACATAAGCAGTATGAACAATAGGATCACTATAGGTAATAGTCTTTTCTTCGACTGTAATAGGTGCAACTACTTTCACTTCAATAGGAGGATTATATTTAAGGGATAATTAGATTTATGCCCCTAGTTGTGTCCCACTCGTATGTTTTATCCCTAATTCCCAAAAGTCACCGGTTCTGTCCATGTCACTTTGCTCCTCTTATGCTTTTGCCCTTTGACCGTTTGACCATCAGTTTGAAAACTTCATAACTAATTCATAATAAATCAGAAAAATGCAAATAAGATACCAAAATGTTCAAAAAAACATCACTTATATGTTAGTATCATTTGCATTCATGAAAAAACTGTTGGAAAGTGCCCGTCCGAGTTTTAGCTCTTATGCTACCACCATGAATAGTAAAATCTAAAAAAGTTCAAAAAATTCAAAAAAAATTGGTGGCAAAGAATGGCAAATGTTTTAAGTGCCTGCCAAGTTTCATCAGGGAATAACATTCGTGGGTGTCGTGGCAAAAAAAAACAATCAGCACTCCAAAATAGATTATTTTTTTGCCACGACTTCCACCAATGTCGTTCCCTAATGAAACTTGGCAAGCACTTAGAACATTTGTCGTTCTTTGCCACCATATTTTTTTTGAATTTTTTTAGAGTTTATTATTCATGATGGTACCAAAAGAGCTAAAACTCGGATGTGCACTTTCCAACACTTTTTCATGAATGCAAATGACACTGACATATAGGTGATGTTTTTCTGAACATTTTGGTATCTTATTTGCATTTTTATGATTTAGTATAAATTAGTTATGAAGTTTTCAAACTGACGGTCAAACGGTCAAAGGGCAAAAGCATAAGAGGAGCAAAGTGACTTGGACAGAACCGGTGACTTTTGGGAATTAGTGGTAAAATAGACAAGTGGGACACAACTAGGGACATAAATCTAATTATCCCTATATTTAAACCACTTCTCTTTAGGGAGATCAACATGAGTAGCAAAAGATTCACAGAAAGTAACTACTATCTCAGAGTCAAGTCCATACTTAGCGCTAAATCCACGAAAAGCATCGGTATCCATAAAAGATTTAACACAATCGAACTTAGGTGTCATACCTAACTCCTTACCATCGTAGGAACCCCAATCTTCAGAGTTGCGTTTAATTCTTTCCAATAAGTCCCATTTGAAATCAATAGTCTTCAGCATATAAGAACCAACACAGGAAGTATCGAGTAGGTTGCGATTATCAAGAGAAAGCCGAGCATAAAAGTTCTGAATGATCATTTCCCTAGAGAGCTCATGATTGGGGCATGAATATAACATTGACTTAAGCCTCCCCCAAGCTTGAGCGATGATTTCTCCTTCGCGAGGCCAAAAATTATATATGTAATTACGATCACGATGAACAAGATGCATAGGATAGAACTTCTGGTGAAATTCCAACTTCAATCGCTTATAATTCCAAGATCCCGTATCATCACATAGCCTAAACCATGTCAATGCATCTCCCTTCAAAGATAAAGGGAAGACCTTCCTTTTGACAACATCATCGGGAATACCTACAAGCTTAAATAATCCACAAACTTCATCCACAAAGATAAGGTGTAAATCGGGATGCAATGCTCCGTCTCCTGCAAATGGATTAGCTAGTAGTTTCTCTATCATACCCGAAGGAATCTCAAAGTAAATATTTTCATAAAGTTCAGTAGGTTGAGGAGCAACTCTTTGCTCTTCTGGTTGGGGTGAAGATACCCCAAACAAGCCCCTCAAAGGATTAGTTTCCATAGTGACAAGTAACAGAAAATTTCAGCACACTATAAAAATGTTTCCTTACCAAGTTGCACTCACCAAAAGCGCTACACTCCTCGGCAATGGCGCCAGAAAAGAGTCTTGATGAGTAAGAGTGTCAAACCCAACGAGGAGCAAAAGGAAATGATAAGCGGTTTTCAGTAAGGTTTTCTCTGCAAGCACTGGAATTGTAGGTGATAGATAGTTTTGTGATAAGATAAATAGTAACGAGTAATAAGTAAATAAAATAAGTAAAGTGCAGCAAGGTGGCCCAATCCTTTATGTAGCAAAGGATAAGCCTGGAAAAAATCTAATAATGAGGAAGGAGCTCCCGAGGACACATGGGAATTATCATCAAGCTAGTTTTCATCACGTTCATATGATTCGCGTTCAGTACTTTGATAATTTGATATGTGGGTGGACCGGTACTTGGGTACTGCCCTTACTTGGACAAGCATCCCACTTATTATTAACTCCTATTGCAAGCATCCGCAACTACAAAAGAAGTATTAAGGTAAACCTAACCACAACATTAAACATATGGATCCATATCAGCCCCTAATGAAGCAACGCATAAACTAGGGTTTAAGCTTCTTTCACTCTAGCAACCCATCATCTACTTATTACTTTCCTATGCCCTCCTCTAGGCCCAATAATGGTGAAGTGTCATGTAGTCGATGTTCACATGACACCACTAGAGGAGAAGACAACATACATCTCATCAAAATATCGAACGAATACCAAATTCACATGACTACTAATAGCAAGACTTCACCCATGTCCTCAGGAACAAACGTAACTACTCACAAAGCATATTCATGTTCATAATCAGAGGAGTAATAATATGCATAAAGGATCTGAACATATGATCTTCCACCAAGTAAACCAATTAGAATCAACTACAAGGAGTAATCAACACTACTAGCAACCCACAGGTACCAATTTGTGGTTTTGATACAAGATTGGATACAAGAGATGAACTAGGGTTTTGAGAGGAGATGGTGCTGGTGAAGATGTTGATGGATATTGACCCTCTCCTGATGAGAGGATCATTGGTGATGACATTGGTGATGATTTCCCCCTCCCGGAGGGAAGTATCCCCAGCAGAACAGCTCCGCCAGAGGCCTAGATTGGTTCCGCCAAGGTTCCGCCTCGTGGCGGCGGAGTTTCGTCCCGTAAGCTTGCCCATGATTTTTCCAGGGTAAAAGCGATGATATAGCAGAAGATGGACACCGAAGGCCCACCAGGGGGCCCAGGAGATAGGGGGCACCCTATAGGGGGGCGCCCCTGTCTCCTGGACAGGGTGTGGGCCCCTTGGTGTATTTCTTTCGCTCAGAAATTCTTATTAATTCCAAAAAGTTGTTTCGTGGAGTTTTAGGACCTTTGGGGTTGTGCAGAATAGGTTTCCAACGTTTGCTCCTTTTCCAGCCAGAATTCCAGCTGCCGACATTCCCCCTCTTCATGGTAAACCTTGTAAAATAAGAGAGAATAGCCATAAGTATTGAGATATAATGTGTAATAACAGCCCATAATGCAATAAATATTGATATAAAAGCATGATGCAAAATAGACGTATCATGCTCCTACCCTACCGCCAGGGTCCTCGGCGGTAGGGTAGCTAACCATACCGTAAAAAATGCATGAATTCTTGCCTCAGAACACTCCACATGGGTTAGCTGCCCTACCGCCAGGGTCCTCGGCGGTAGTCCCACCTGCCAAGGACCTTGGCAGTACGGTGGCCAACCCTACCGAAAAATACATGAATCATCGCCTCGGAACGGTCTTCATGGGTTAGGTACCCTATCGCCGGGGTCCTTGGCGGTAGGTTAGCTACCCTACCGGAAAAATACTGGAGTGCTCCTACCCTACCGCCGGGGTACTCGGGGGTAGGCTAGCTAACCCTACCGCCTGTGTCCTTGGCAGTAGGAGGAGAAAACAAAGGATACTCTGTTTTTTCTTGTTGTTAACATCATGCACAACACAAATTATGACATATAACTAAGAGAATTGAATACATAGTTCATGACAAACTTAGGCATACGACATAGTTCATGACAAAGTTCGCAAATTAAATGCATAGTCATGACAAAGTTTCAGAAATGAAAGACATAGTTCATGACAAAGTTCACAAATGAAAGACATAGTTCATAGTTCATGACAAAGTTTGCAAATGAAAGACATGGTTCTCAAATAGCCGCGATAGAGAAGGCCTTATTAGGTCACACGAGGTCATTTCCCTTTCTTGTCATGTGCCTCATCCTCCTCTTGGGCATCGTGAGCCCTTGCAAGCTTTCTTGCCATCTCCTCTTCACGAGCAACCTTGTCTTTGCGGCCCTCTCCTCCTCGCTCTTCTTCCGCTCCATCTTCTGCTTCTCACGACGCTCTTCATCCTTGGCTCTTTGGAATGCTTCTTCAAACAATTATTGCCTCCTAAGATAATCTTGATGTTGATCCTTTTGAACTTCTTCTCGCACATCTTGGTCTATCCAAAATAGGTGATTCCAACCAACCAAAAGAAGGAGAGTGGGAGAGGTACCTTGGGTGATGCAAATGCTTCGGATCCACTGGACAAATCTCTAGCAATGAAGATGAATTTAGTGGGTGCTTTGGTGGGGAAGAGGAGGGGGAGAAGATGAGCTCGGGGGAAAAGGAGATTGGGAGTGAATGGGTGGGTGGGGGGCCACCCATTCACCCCAACACCTTGTCCACTACACAGATCTACCGCCGGGGTGCTTGACGATAGGCTCGATCACCCTACCACCTGGGTCCTTGGCGGTACGCCCCTTTGCCACGTCAGCTGGCGTTAATCGCCGTCAAGGGCCTGCCGTCACGCTACCGCCTGGGGTGTGGCGGTAGATGTGATACCCTACCGCCAGATCGGGAAACGGTAAGAAAAAAGGTCAAATCTTGATATATATATTTTTTTGCAACAAGGATCAGATCAGGCTAAAAGTTTGGCAAAAAGTCAGGACACCAAATTTGACCACCAACGAACCAAGCAAGTGGCAGTGACTCACACGGAGAAGGCCCCCGGCGGAGACATGGCGACGTACATACTCCCTCCGTTTCAGTTTACAATTCCTACGCGTATACCGAGGTTATCAATTTTATCACTCTAATATAAACTATATAACACAAAAATTATACCTTTTGAAAATAGAACATCTAAAGTTTATTTTGATATATTTTTTGTAATATATGACTTGTATTAGGTTGGTTAAATTGACAACCTAAAGGTATACGCACGCCCTGTAAACTGAGAGAGAGGGAGTACGTGGGAATGGCATTTGCGAGCGCACTTTAGTTACTCCTTGGATCAACACGTCACTGCTTACGATTCAGATGCCTACAAATGCACAACGCAAGCCTGCCGGGCAGGAGCAGCTAGCGAAGTGCAGTGACACACTGCAGCGTGCGTTGCATGTCAGGTCGACGTGGTCTCGCGCTAGCCCCGCGTCGGTCGCCCGAGGCTCTGAACTCGTGGCATAGATGCCTTGGACGCATCGCTGTTCGTGTCATCATCAGCCACTATTCGATTTGAATTTGATCGGCCACTCCCACTAGTCAGCACTGATGATTTTGCGCCACGAGTTCGGTATCTTGCGCTCCTCCATGCCCGAAAGGAGCAAGGAGGCGGGGATTCAGGGAAAGTGCACTTTGCTGGACGATGCAGACAAAATGGTTTCTCCACTTCCCTTCGTCGGCCGGCCTGGAGGAGGATACTGCCAACCGATCGAATCCGGCAAAACAAAGCGGCGCATGCGACGGAGACAGAGTAGGTGAACCATGCGTTTCATCGGGGCAGGCGTAATGCTAATGCATATACACAAAGCACTACCGCACCCAGGTCAGAAAAAAAAAAGCACGCGACTGCACCACGTAATTTTATACACAAAGCACGACCGCACCCAGGTCAAAAATTAAAAGCACGTTTCATCGGGGGCCGGAGTATGAACAAACAAACAGTGGCGAACGAATATGTTGTGGGATGATTAGGAAGACTGTGGCATGCTCAGTCATTAGGGTTTAAGTTCCAATGCTTGCATTATTTATAAATTTATTTTAGAATTTCATCGATGTGCGTTTAGTGAAAAGAGATGTTCACGTCGACTATGAAGACGTATGTGACGACTTTGTCAATCTTAAAATGATGTGCCGGCTCAGGCTCTCGAAGGTGCTTATATGAATAAAGTGTACGTGCATATGTTCATAGGGATGAGTGTATGTCCGTGACTTTACAGTGTTAAAAAACCGTGTGCTTGAGACGACGGACAATAAGCGGAAGCATTGTGAACGTGCGACTGCGTGGAGGTCTGTGAAGCACATACGCCGTGCCGCTGCGGCTGTGAAAGAGCGATGGCACCGACCGACGCACGGTGTGTTTCTGTTTGTTGGTTCTGGTGCTAGAAAACTCGGCAGCTGGCTCATCCCGCCACTTGGCGCGCGCAGCACTAGCCTAGTCATAACTGCCACCACCACGAACGAAGCCCCGGGACGAACCACACAGCTGTGGCCGTGCCGAGACACAGCCCACACCCGCTGCCTACAAAGTGAGTATAAACTCGCCGCGCACCACCCGTTGCTCGCCGTCCCCGTCCCCTTCCTTCGACTTCGAGCGTCCTCTGCGACACTGCAGTGACTGCCTCCGTGTGCAGGTAGTGTCTGAGAGCGGGGATGGCGACGCACTTCGTGCTCAACACCGGCGCTAAGATCCCCTCCGTGGGGCTCGGCACCTGGCAGTCCGACCCCGGCGTCGTCGGCGAGGCCGTCTACGCCGCCGTCAAGGTCACCCCCTCTCTCTCTCCCTCACCACAATGCCCCCCCTTTCCTCTTTCCCTCTGCCTGATTTCATTTTGTCTTGGATTGAAAATCGTGCGTGCAGGCCGGGTACCGCCACATCGACTGCGCCAGGGCCTACAACAACGAGAAGGAGGTAACCCGGTCTCTCCAAACATTTGGATCCATTCCCTCCTGCATTAGCTTCCGTATGATTCTGATATCCGTGCTTAAACTTCCTACTGCTTGTTTCCTGCAACGCACGATCACTGATGAAAGATTCAGTTGTCCAATCTCCATTCATACTCATGGCCATACACAGCTTGCTTTCTGTCCGTCTATTTCACATGCCGGCTTTCACTAGAATATTAGTGGACTGCTTTAGAAAGAGCCCATGACTATCTACCTGCTTTTCCAGACGAAACAAAGAAAGAAAACAAGGGGTTTAGAGTGACCAATTTGGTCAACTTTAGAGTGTGTGTACCAATTGGAGATGCCAATCAAAACTCATGCTTCTAGCATTTGCCCTTCTGACGCCAGTGGATTCTTTATGTCCCAAGTTTTTTTCATCCAAGTTGTGTATAACAAACAACAAACGCCTTTGGATTGTCCAGGTGGGTTTGGCACTGAAGAAGCTATTTGAAGAGGGTGTAGTCAAGCGTGAGGATCTGTTTATCACCTCTAAGCTATGGTAACCCAATTTTTCTTGTGATATAGCATCTCTTTAATACCTCAAGTCCAACTAATTGCTACCAATCGGCATGCTTTTTCAGGTGTGGTCATCATGCCCCAGAAGATGTGCCTGAGGCACTTGGGGATTCCCTCAATGACTTGCAGCTTGACTACTTGGATCTTTACCTTGTAAGTTGTATGGATCTTCCCGTTAAAGAGTTATAGTTCAGTACGTTGCTTGCTCAGTTATGGGTCTCTATCTCCAGTATCTCATGAACCAATTGGCATCAGTCTGCAACAAGTACCTATTTCACATATTCATCTTTTTTTTAGTAAAAGATAAATCAACTGACATTATTGTGAAATACTAATATATTAGCTTCTAACGTTTCTATGAGTAATCAGCTGCCTCTGTTACATGTGCTCCAGTGCTAGTTCATTGCACGATGATCGATGCTTCTATTCCAATATTGTGTTTTTTTTTGAGGAATCACCGGGGGGAGAGTTCTCCCACCTGAATATATTGCTCAAAAGCGGCAAAAGCCAAGAGCCATCCCTTAGACTTTTGCTGATCCAGTTTATAAGGAAAACCGGATCAAAAACCTTAACAAGTTGACCTGTTTATGAGGAAAACCGGGTCGAAAACCGTACAAGAACAAAGTTAAAGAGAAGAAATAGACGCCCAGGAGAAGACACCACCTAGCTAACAGACATAAGAACCATCACCAAGAGGGCACAAGTAAATGAGGGGTGCTGTAAAGGGATCACAATACCAAGACTCTACAACTAGCCTAATGCACCGCACCGGCGTGCGCATCGAACCCCACGGCACCACAGAGGAGCATCCACAACCAACGAGTGCCAAAGCTTAACACGAACCTTGACTGGGTGCTCCGCCACGGGAGGTCGAGACGATTAGCAAGTTGGGGAGGCGTCATTGCGTTGTGATGTGAATACTGATTGGATCATTGAAAATGTGCTTTCCTCTTATCACCCATTGGATATGCTGGCAGTTATTTCTTTGTCCTGTTCGACAACTCGGATCAGTAGTATTCAGTTAACCTTATTAAGTCTATCCATTCTGGTATTGACAGACATTGTATTGTGGACTTCTGCTTACTAAGTCTATGGATAATTTTGGGGTTTATTTGTAATACTTCTGTCCAACTTTTGATATAGATGATTGTTTGTTGAAAGGGTTTAATATGTTGTTGAAGAATAATGTCAAATAAAAAACTAATAGCATGTATATTTTTGCAGATCCACTGGCCATTTAAAATCAAGAAGGGAACAAGCATTGGCAACCCTGAAAACTTCTTACCACCTGACATCCCAGCTACATGGGGAGCAATGGAGAAGTTGCATGATGCTGGCAAAGCTCGTGCAATTGGTGTGAGTAATTTCTCATCGAAGAAATTGGGTGACTTGCTTGCTGTAGCCCGCGTACCTCCGGCTGTTGACCAGGTGGAGTGCCATCCTACTTGGCAGCAATCTAAACTCCATAGCTTCTGTCAGTCAACTGGTGTTCACCTCTCTGTAAGTCTACCATCTAACTATATTTTTCTGTCAGTGGCTAGTGTTGCTTGTACATTTATTTTTCAAAGTGGTGCTCGTGATTATGATTCAGCATCTGCATGTTGCAGGCGTACTCACCACTAGGTTCACCTGGCTCAACATGGATGAATGGTAATGTCCTCAAAGAACCCGTTGTCGTCTCAATTGCAGAGAAGCTTGGCAAAACTCCAGCACAAGTGGCGTTGCGCTGGAACATTCAGATGGGTCACAGTGTGCTGCCAAAGAGCGTGAGTGAAGAACGGATAAAGCAGAACCTTGCTGTTTATGACTGGTCTATTCCAGAAGACTTGCTTGCAAAGTTCTCTGAGATTAAGCAGGTGAGTTATGCAATTTCGGATAGACATTTTTTCAACTACTATTAGCTGTTTTGTGCCTCAGCCGGCGTCTTTTATCATATACGAGCTGCTTAATATGATTTGGAGAAAACTACACTGTTATTTGATACCGAATTTGAAATATATACAGAATACACTGGCTTTCTATTGCCCCGTCGGAAATTTCTTATAGAACTTATAATTAAGTAGCATTTCTGAATTTGTAGGTTTTAAGGTTTATATTTTTGTTTTGGGTAGCTTCAGTGCCAAGATACTCCTACAGAAATGTTATTTTATCCTCGGATCATGCCTGTTAAAAGAAAATTAGAAGCACATGAGCAATAACAAGCAGCAATAATATACTATTCCCTCCGTCCCATAATGTAAGACGTTTTTTGGCACTACACTAGTGCCAAAAAACGTCTTACATTATGGGACGGAGGGAGTAGTTCAGAAGCATAGCGTGAAGGATTCTAGTGAGATGATGCACAGACTTAGGTCTACTCGCCACAAGATATAACCAATGGTTATGTTCCACTCTTTTTATTTTTTGAAAACTCTATTGCTTGTTGTTTCCAATTATTAATGGTCCAATGTCACTTGCATGACATAAGAAACTTGCTTATTCGTTTTTGGACTGAAATGGACTACTAATTCATTCACTGTTAATGGCAGCCCTATTTTTCTTTGTTTCTTTCCTTGTGAAAGGAGTACTGTTCTTTTAAGGGGCCAACACTTCATACCTTTTACTCTAGGAAAACACAGATAGAACAAAACCACCACTGAATTAACTGTCTAGTGGGTACCGCGTGCTGCATTGCTTAATTCACTTCAGCTGTCGTTCACAGATAGAACAAAACTAGCACTGAACTCACTAGTCGCTACTGGGTGCTGCATTGCTTGATGAGGCCAACGTTGGTTCTCACTCTGGCTGTCGATCGAAACAAAACAGCCTCAGGTCCCTGTAGATCCACAAAAAGCGGATATATATCGATAATGTCCTTCTGAGTCCTGATCCCTGACTAGTGATAGCATCGCTAACCGCCAGGGAGCCACAATATGCATTTTCCAGGTGTTTTCGTTCATAGCGCACCGACGTAGGTACAGCGCCCGCAGTTATTTCTGACGCTCCAATCTTTTGTTGTGATCTTCAGGCCAGGCTGCTCATGGGCAACTTCATCGTCAACAAAGACAGCGTTTACAAGACCCACGATGAGCTCTGGGACGGCGAAATCTAGGACAGCTCCGTAGTCCCGTCGTGGTTGGGAGCAGGGCGCCTTGTTAGTGCCAGTTACTTGTTATGTATCGTCGACTATGCGCTTAAGAAATGTATGATTCGGCATCCCCGTGGGAGGCTGGGAACTCTTCGGTAGACTGTGCATGGATTTGCTCCCGTAGGTGATGGAATTTCTGCGAAAACCGCGTCGCGTGTTGCTAATGGAGGCATGAATTTATCAGCTTGTTCCTGTCACTGGGGTTACTTGTTCTGTACTGATTTTTCGTTTGCTGGTGTATTTTGTGTTCCTCCAACGAAGTTGCTTCACATGATAATAAAATTGGGGCCGTTTGTTAACAAGTTTGTTTGCTTGATTTTCTCTTGTGCTAGCAAGTATAGCAAAACCTTTTCCGTCTAAATCCAGTTGCTTTAGCAATGTAGCAAACGTGACCAAACTTGCACGTGATATATCATGTATGGTAGTACCAACATTTCACGTTTTTACCCAAAAAGGCTTTTGTGTGGAACATGGCTAATCTGCACCCGAGCTCATATGCTCCCGCAGGAACAGTAAAATCGAAAAAAAATCGAAAAAAATTCAAAAAATTCCAATTTTTTTTGAGAGAAACATTGACAAAAGTTCTAAGTGCCTGCAAAAATTCGTCATGAAATCACATTCCTAGAAGGCGTGGCAAAAAAAAACAAAAATAATACTCTGAAAAAGCTACTTTCAAACGCATTTTGAAGCACTGAATTTGTTTTTTTTTTTGCCACGCCTTACAGGAATGTGATTTCATGATGAATTTTTACAGGCACTTAGAACTTTTGTCAATGTTTCTCTCAAAAAAATTTTGGAATTTTTCGATTTTTTTCGATTTTACTGTTCATGCGGGAGCATATGAGCTCGGGTGCAGAATGGACTTTTCGTTTTTTTGTGTACCCCTTCTTTCCCCTCTTGTCTCCCCCGTCTTTCTGTTGTGGACCTCCGTTTGCGGTTGGCTTGTATGGTGGTTGTGCTTTAACAATGGAATAGCGCCATGTGCCGTGCAGAAAAACAGAAAATGCGCCGAGCTGCGAGCTTTCTGTCCTTCGGGAGAGAAAGGTGTCTGCCTATCTCCTTGGGCTTGGCACCGGATGAGTGGCCACTAGCCCACCATTGCTCGCGTTCTTTTTGTTGCTTGGTGAAACGAAACGGCCTTTGAGGACTCCGGCGTCCCCTCGGCCCGTGATCGCATCCTCATCCCCGTCTCGCTCGCGCGGTGGCCGGAGGATGGCCGCCGCCCATTTCACGCTCAACACCGGCGCCCGCGTCCCCTCCGTGGGCCTCGGCACCTACAAGGCCGCCCCGGGGGTCATCGCCGACGTGCTCAGCGCCGCCGTCAAGGTACCAGCCCAGCCCTCTCTCCCCATCCCCTCTTTCCCCAATTCAGGCCTGTGCGTGCTTGTTCTAAGTCTGCTTGCTACGGGCGGCAATGGCAGGCAGGGTACCGGCACATCGACTGCGCGCCGCTCTACCACAACGAGAAGGAGGTTAGTCAGTCAGT
Source organism: Triticum aestivum (assembly GCF_018294505.1). NCBI lineage: Eukaryota > Viridiplantae > Streptophyta > Magnoliopsida > Poales > Poaceae > Triticum > Triticum aestivum. Next base: position 638,589,414 of record NC_057801.1, read on the forward strand.
CAGTTAACCCTGTAAATGAGCAGTAAATCACATGCTTGCTACTGCCGCGAGCACACGGCCTTGATCTACAAACAGATTAGAGGAGTAACTCGGCGTCTTCCTGTACTAGATTGGTGTTGCTCTGAAGAGGCTCTTCGACGATGGCGTGGTCAGGCGAGAGGACCTCTTCATCACTTCCAAGATATGGTAACATTTCCTTCCACAAGGCTAGCATTTGGTTCGAACTAGTCATTACACTTCCTATCGTAGCAACCAGAGAATCAAAACCCTGCACTTCTTCTGCATTTAAAGAAGTCAGGAACTCTGCAATTCTTCTGCACTTTGAAGAAAACTCTGTACTTCCTCTGTAGGTGCAGCGATCTCGCACCCGAAGACGTTCCGCTCGCAATCGACAGCACGTTGAAAGATCTGCAGCTGGATTATGTGGATCTATACCTAGTAAGCTGGTCACCTTCATCATGATCGAAAGATTGCCATCTCTCTGCTTCAGACAACTGACTCCTCTGGACATCTATGTAGATCCATTGGCCATTCCAGGTGAAGAAAGGCACCGAAATTAGCCCCGAGAACTTTATGCAACCTGACATACCCAAGACCTGGCAAGCCATGGAGCAGCTGTACGATTCAGGCAAGGCTCGCGCCATCGGCGTGAGCAATTTTTCCTCCAAGAAGCTAGGTGATCTGCTTGGCGTTGCCCGGGTCCCTCCGGCCGTTGATCAGGTCGAGTGCCACCTTGGCTGGCAACAGGCGAAGCTGAGAGCGTTTTGCCACTCCAATGGGGTTCATCTATCGGTAAGTCTGCTTGTGTGTTTCTGAGCTTACATTGGCATCTACTCCCTCCGTTCGGAATTCCTTGTCGTAGAAATGGATGTATCTAAATGTATTTTAGTTCTAGATACATCCATTTCCGAGACAAGTAAAAACTGGAGTGTGGTGATCATATGCTTCTGGTCTGCAGGCGTACGCGCCCTTGGGCAGGATGAAAGACGTATCGAGTAACCCGGTGGTAACATCAGTAGCCGAGAGCCTGGGAAGAACTCCGGCACAGATAGCTTTGCGATGGGGTCTTCAACAGTGTCAGAGTGTACTTCCCAAGAGTGCTAATGAGTCGAGGTTGAAGGAGAACATTGATCTGTTTGACTGGTCTATTCCAGAAGAACTGTGCACCAAGCTTTCTGAAATAAAACAGGCAAGTGTCGAACATCGCATTTGTTTGTCTGGGCCTCCGAGGTGCAGAAAATGTTAAGATTGCTTGCTAAAATGTTGGCATTGGCAAATGCGCATATACGAAACTTCATAACATGAAACTAGTTCTAGTTAACTCATACTCCCTCTGTTTCGAATTACTTGTCGCACGTATGGATGTATCTAGATGTATTTTAGTTCTAGATACATCCATTTCAGCGACGAGTAATTTGGAACGGAGGGAGTAGTAGTCTAAGCAATCTCTCTATAGTATACGCCTGCTTGTGTTTATTATATACATTGTAGAATTGTTTCTGATACAAGTATGTCTTGTTCAATGCTCATGTTGGAACAGGTTAAGCAAATCAGGGGGGATTCTTTTGTGCACCCTCAAAGCATTTACAAAACCTACGAAGAGCTCTTCGACGGAGAAATTTGAAAGGAGACATCAAAATCTGGATGCACCACTAGAGTATTGAACCGAGGAACAAATTTGACAATGCTTTGTGCATGCAGGACCATATTATGTTTTTTATCTACTGTAAGATAATCGCATCGAAGGCTAATAATAATAATAATTTCCTCCGGTGGCTTGGCACGGTACTACTCCCTCCGTTCCTAAATATTTTTCTTTTTAGAGATTCAAATGGACTATCACATACGGATGTATATAGACATATTTTAGAGTGTAGATTCACTTATTTTGCTCCGTATGTAGTCACTTGATGAAATCTCTAGAAAGACAAATATTTAGGAACAGAGGGAGTAGAATGCAAATAGTACGCCTTTATAGTTGCATCCTGCCCTTCACCTCCAAAAGAAAAGGAAAAACATAACAGGGGGTGGTGCCCTGGTGCATCTTACTACTTTCCAAGCATAACTCTGCAATGATACTAACTGTACATCTATAACATGCAACAGATTTTCAACTATACAGGAGCCAAGATACCCACAAAGGAGCTCCCATGGTATGAACCGGAAGAGACGTTTACGGCTTCACTGAAATTTTACCATGCTTCTCGACATTCCTTCCTGGATCTGTTGAAACGACCTTTCAGATTACGTTCTCTGAAGCTGGCATGAATCAAGGTTACTGCAGGGTAGAAACGCAACTTGTTAGGGCAATAGTATTTTACGCAAACGTTCTAAACCTCAAATTAGATGGCCTTACCGAGTACACCAACGTATAGTGCCCACGGAACTATCAGGAAATTGCAGGAGCTCGCCCAGAAAATGCAGCTAACTGCAAACATATTAACTGTTCATTTCTGGTTCTGTTGTAACTGAAACTTCGCAAAATTAAGGTAGAAATGACATCATATGTGTTTCTACCAACCTTCAAAAAGGAACAGGGCAATGACCCACATAGACAGAGGTCGGCCACAAATATGAGTTGATCCCTTTATACTTGGTCGGCCATGAAGGAAAGGGCTGAAATGCCATTGGCAACAATTTAAACAAAGCCTTCCAAGAAACCGAGGAAAGGAATAATAATAAAAACCAGGCAATAAGATAATCACTTCATGTACGGTCTCATCTTGGCAGCTAAATCCGGTGAGAATTTTCTGACAATGCTTATAACTTTGTCGGTGGAAGTAACTGCAAAACTGCAACATCAAACATTATATCGCTATTTCTCTAGCACGTAAAGAACTCACCATAAAGAGGAATAAATGACAACAGTTGGGAGCTACTATAAGAGATACATCATCTGGAATATAAGAGATACTTGGAGACTGAAAAGATGAACAGAACCCGTGCTCATTTTAGTTGGGAGGGACATGTTTTCTCAATGTAGGCATAACATTAGCAGTGAGAATATTTAAACACACCTGTCACTGATAAATGCAATGCTGAGGCCAGTTGCAAAAGCTGTAATTATGGTAACTGGTTTCTGAAGGAAGCTCATCCCTGCATATTGCGTACACAAGAGAACAGAAATATGAAACCCAAAACATGATGTAACTGATGGAAGCCAAAAATACAGAGGTCCCATTTCATACCTATCAATATGATCAAGATGAAGTAGTTGGTCCCATAGCTGCAAAACATCAAAACAGTTGGAAAGGAACATTAGGATATATGGAACGGCACAATGGCACAAATATATCTACAAACTGGTATTACATTTTAAAAGTACTCCCTCCATCCCATAATATAAGAACGTTTTTTACACTAGTGTAGTGTCAAAAACGCTCTTGTATTACGGGGCGGAGGGAGTAAATGGCAGCAAGGCATCCCATTCTAGCCCATCAAATATTCAAAATCAACGCTCGGTTATTCTGTACTCGAGTCGTTATTAAGTCATGACTCGAGTATTTGCTCAGTAGCCTCGTTCCATATGAACCACTGCGAGGGATTGATTCTGAAGAAGAAAATAACGCTGCAAAGAGTTCATACTTCACGCGTATCGACCCTCCGTCTCCTCGCGAGCCCACAGCCCCTGCCCCGTCCAGCCCAAATCGAAACACCTACCCAACCAATCTACCCCGGTGATCACTCGATTAATGGTAGAGGCCAAGAAACGGGCAGAGAATCGAGCGACGGATCGTACTAGTAGAGGTTGCACTCGAGGCGGCTGATCCACTTGGAGCAAGACCGCGGGGCACTGAAGCGGGAGAAGAACTCGGAGGAGGGGCGCGGCGGCCGCAACCAGACGAACTCCCGCATCGCCTCCACCACGTCATCCGCCGTCACCGGTCTGCCGTCCATCGCCGCCGCTCGCTGCCGTGCCGCTCGCCGCCGGCTACGAAGTCCAGACGCTATCGATCGAGGAGAAGACGGGCGCTTTGGTTCGAATTTGGTGAGCCTCGGTCCGGTTGGAACAAGACTCGTACTGTCTGACTGCACGCAGTTTCGGCCGTCCGATCCATGTACCAACGGCTCCGATCGGTTCTCGGGTTACGCCTGGCACTACCCCGCAGCGTGCAGTTGTACACTGGAAAATTGGAAGGTCACACTTTAGTAATTCATCCTGAACTTGTGATCCACAGTTAAAAAAATGAATTTGTGATCGAGTAGGGCGTTTCGGTGCCCAGGCTCATCTGCACTCGGTTAGAAAAAAAATCGTAAAAAATTCAAAAAAATCTAAAAAAAAATATGCGGTAGACAATTTGATGCGTGAGGCTCGCTCCAAATTTCAAGTCATTTGAACATCTGAGCAGCTCTCAGTAAAAAAGACAAATCGGGCCAAAACAATACATGAACAGTACACATTTTTATACACCCCCAATTTGTCTTTTTTGCTGAGAGGTCCTCAGATGTCAAATGATTTGAAAATTGGAATGAACCTCACGCTTCAAATTGTCTACCGCACAAAAAAATTTAGAATTTTTTGAATTTTTCTAATATTTTTTTTAATTTTTTTCATCGGCTAGGGTGCAGAGATAGATTTTCGTTTGTGATCCAGCTAATCTATTGCGTATTTCCATTGGTGATCTATAGTTCAAATAAGGTAATGGGCTCTCATTGATCTTTTTCTATTTCTGGCGGATCCACTGAGCCATGACACCTCACATATCTAGCGGTGGTCATCTTCACGCTTACATAGTGACATTGAGTTGCACATTGGTGAAGCTCCCCGTGACACGTTGGATTGGAAGATGTGGGTGAGAATTAATTAGGATAATGTCCCAGGCGATGTAGGGTTCAAATCTCCAGCGGCGTTAATATTTGATTTAAATTAAAAATTGCCTGAGGCCACATTTGTTTCGATATCAATTCTGGATCCAGTGTTCGAATTGTTATGATCGATCGACCAAGAACTATCCGGTCCATTTCCTCAAAAAAGAAAAAAGAACTATCCGGTCCATTTGCACCACACCACGCTTTGGTTGACACGTGGTCACATGTTTAAGCTACCATGTTTTAGTTTCTTTGGCCAATTTCTAACATCCGTACACGTAATAAGAACATAGTGCACACTCAAATTCTACCCCCCCCCCCCCCCCCAGGTAGAAAATAGGGTTGTACGGTGACGGTGATCTTTCATCTTGTTGCATGTTGGCGATAGTGATAATGTTCTTGTGATTTGTCCCATTCCTCTCTACCAGACTCCCGGGACGCGATTCGCTCCGGCGCGGCTACTCGAAAGCCACGTCAATGTTGGGCACATCCTTTGCCACTTTTGTATGCATATGTGAAGTTGATGAATCATCGAACTGGTCCATGGACTTATTAGAAAACACAAACTAAAATAAAACATCATTATGGTGCGTGTACGAGTGAGCAGCGTGGTGGAAGGTTGCATCGTAAAGATCCACCAAGTTGTGACGTCTCACATATCTAGATCGGGTTGACACCGCCACGAGTGATGTTGAGTTGTACGTTGGCAAAGCTCCCTGTGACACTTGGATTTGAATATGTGGGTGAGAATTATACTGGATATTGTCTGAGGCCATATATGGTTTAAATTTGCAATGATGCCAATAATTGATTTAAAAAATATAATTGCCTGAGGCCATATCCCATCCGATATCAATTCTAGATTCGCCAAGTGTTCGAATTATTATGGTTGATCAACCAAGAACTATCCAATCCATTTGCACCAGACCACACTTTGATTGACACATGGTCATGAGTTTTAAGCTGCCATGTTTTTGTTTCGTCTAGAAAATGCCTAGCATGCGTACACGTAATAAGAATATAATGCGCACCCAAATTCTACTCCCACCTTAGGCAAAATCCACGTTTAATTAGGGCTTTACGTACGCTGGTGATGGCGATCTTGCATCTTGTTGCATGCTGGTGATAGTAACAAATGTTTGATCTGTCTCAGTCGGCCAGTCCACCACACCTCCAGAACGCGGTTCGCTTCGCCGCGGCTACTCGAAAGCCACGTCGAAGTTGGGCACGTCCTTTGCCACTTTTGTATGCACATACGTGAAGTTGATGGATCATCACACCCTTTCATGGACCTTGCGGTTGCACACTTTTTAGAAAAAGAACAGCCGAAATTAAGCACCATTCATGCATTCTGTGGTGGGTTGGGGTGGGCATCGAAAAGAAAACTCTGCTGTTCTGGAGAATCATTGCACGGTTGTTGCATCCCCTTCTTCAGAGAAACAGGAGGAACAATTGGCCAGTTTTGGATGGACGTCACGTGTTGGCATGTCTCCTTTGGCCACGTCGCGCCTCCGTAATCTCGATCGTTGCCTGCTTGATTGGGCCTCGGCTCCTCACGCATCTCGCCTCGACACGTCCCGCTTTGTTTGCACGGCCTGATCGCCACCCTGACACGTCCCACTGTCCTGCTCGTCTTAATCATTGGTCGCTGCTTTGGACTCAACCTCTTGACGTCATTGCGTTCTCATAATTCTTGGCTTCGACATGTGACCCTCTCTATGGACAGGCGGGACACGTGGCGGCAGCGACAGCGACGGGGAAGGAGGCGCGTATGTGCACTCCCGGCTATGGAAGTCACGCTGCCAATGTAGTAGTACGTACTACGTGTTGGAGGATAGAAATGGAGTCCAGAGAATATGCTGCCTGCCAGTGTACATACGACTGGCTTGAGCACTGCGAAGAAACGAACTTTGACTCCTACGCCACGGCGAGTGGACACACACGCTGCCCTTACATCAGAGGAGAGTTTTATGAAACAGTAATACTGCAGTAGTGCCATTTAGCAATCGTTTTCCTATGGTCTTCTAGGGAGGAGGCAACCAGGAGTTGGCTAGCTCCTCGTCCGGTCGATCGGTGCCGCCGAGGGTTCCGTGGCCTTGGCCGACCACAGGATTTGGAACATCGAACCTGAGTGTCCCGGTTTATGGTACGGTCTTCAAGTTCTTTCTTGTTGTTGCGAATCAACCTGTGGTTGAGTTGGTTAGGTGGACAGTGGTATCCCCAACCCACTAGGGTTCAAATCCTGGTGCTCGCATTATTTCTGGATTTATTTCAGTATTTCCGGCGATGCGCTTTCAGTGGGAGGAGACGTTCCCGTCGACGACGAGGCGCCTACGGTGACTTCGTAAATCTCAAGATGATATGCCGGCTCAGTCTCTCGGAGGTGCTCATAGGGGTAGGGTGTGCGTGTGTGCGTTCATAGGGATGAGTGTATGCGCGTGTATATGAGCGCTTGTGTCTGTACTGATGCTAAAAAAAAAGTTCTTCCTTGCTGGTGAAGTTTGGGCAGCGAACAGTGTGGCGGATCCAGGATTGAAGCAAGCCTCGGGTCAAAAAAAAAATTGACGCGAGAGAAAAACTTAACGTCCATCAAGCTATAGCTACCTTAAATATGGCTCAATTCCACTAAAAATTTAGAATTTAAACTCATCGCTTAGAGATACAACAAAATAGATAAAAAAAATACCAAATCAATGGCTTGCTTCATCAGTGTCTTCTATAACTTGATCAACGGTGGAAGAAGAGGCAACACCTTAGAGAAAATCAAAAGTAAACTTTCATAAGAGAAGACATAAATATCAAGTGAAACAACTAACATTATACAAAGTTGAAAACTTAGTACTACAAGGAGGTAGACACTTCTGTTGCGGCCACGGATGAAAAATATCTCTTCATCTTTTATTTCTACAAAACGAAATGAAATTGATATTAACAGTGGCAACAACAACATTCAAATTCGAATACAATTCAAGTGAAATTGAATGTTTGACAGCAACAGTGAACCATAAGCAGTACTGTAGTACAGTAGTAGCAAATCCAAACATTACGGGCGGTCTAGCAGATAAAAAATGTTCAGAAAACAGCAAGTTATAGTCTTGGTGTGCCCAGCCACTTACCAATCCTGGGATGCAGAGACCAGTCCAGCGCGTGGCGGAGAGCAGGAGCCAGCAGAGCGGGGAGACGATGAGCTGGGCTGCGCGAGCGGTAGAGCAGGGCAGCAGGCGAGCAGGGGATGGCCAAACGGCGGGACGGGCGACGACGCGAGCAGTGGAGTAGGCCAGGCGGATGAGCGGCGGAGGGCAGGGGCGCTGTCGGACTCGGTCTGTCCAAATGAGGGGCAGGGGCGCGGCCGAGCGGCGGAGTCACCGACGGCCGTCACGAGCGGCGGAGGGCGCAGGCGAGCAGGGGACGGGGAGTCGGGGCGTGCTAGGTCTGCGCGTCGGGGGCAAGCTGGTCTGCGTCGTGCGCCCTGCGTGAGTGTGAAGATCGATAGCCTGGGCCCTGGCCGTGTTTTGGGCTAAGCCCCATGCCCAATTAGAAAACATGGCTAGGTAATAACTAAAAAAAGCCACGCTCTGAGCCTGGGCCTGGGCCCAGATCCGCCCTGGTAGCGAAGATGATGGGAATAATGGTACCTCAACTTTTTCCATGTTGATGTCCTTTCGCGGAGTGGTGATGGCGAGCGGAGGATGGTGTTGATCATCGGGGCTTAGTTTGGTGTGGCAAGGGTGACTCGGAGGATGGTGTCGGTCATCAGCGCTCGCCCCGGCATGGCAACATCATGCTGTGGAGGGGAAGACGTTGTGGCGTGTTTTTGTTCTCTAATTTCATCTCAATCAAATACAGCTCCGTAAGAGAACTTGTAAGATTTTTCTCTGTCTAGTTGGAATTATCTACTGGCCCTCTCGAGGATAGTGATTTATTCGGGAGGGGGCTAGTCCCACTGAAAGCGCATCATCAAAAATCATAAAATAAATTCAGGAATAGTACGAGCACCAGAACTTGAATCCTGATGGGCTGAAAATACCACTGTCCCTCGAACCATCCAACCACATGTTAGTTCGCAAACTTCATATATGTTGTTTCTACAATCTCTTGGTTTCAACATGGTTGCTCGGATAGTTTTCTTCTTCCAACAAACAGTTGCTCTGATAAAATATACCGGAAGGCAACAATAAGCTTCGCTCACATTGGTCACCGATACATGCAACATGAAAATGGTTGTGATTTCACCATTGAGATGACTGTCATTTCTTATTCTTAAAAGAAAATTGTAGTATAAAGGCTAGTTTTATTTAACTATGGCCTTTAAGAAAAATGTACTAGTACACATTTTGTTCCTAAATAGAGGTAGTATCAAGATCCCGACTGTCGTGAAATTTTCACGGCAGATGTCCTTAGTATGAGGACTTAGTCGCGAGACCAACGCATCTATGTGGTAGCTTGAGAGGGGTTGGACGGAATCAAGAGACGCAACATGAGACAAGGGTTTACACAGCTTCGGGCCCTGGGAAACATCATCCGATAATAACCCTACATGCGGTTTGTGGCTAGGTCTCATTATGATCATGAGGGAGTTGCCGGTAAGACGGATCTTTTTGTCTAGCCCTAGAGATTGTTTCTTCTTGCCTCTCTCCTCTTGGGGTGTTCTGCCCCTCCTTATATAAGTTGGAGGGACGGGTTACATGTGGAGTCCTACTAGGATTAGGACTAGTCTATTACAAGTGGAGATTTAGTCTTGCTTCCTTTGTAAGGGAATATTCATTATGCTTTTCTCTTAAGCCGGCCCACCAGAGTATAAGCCGGCCTGCTGGGCCTTGGGCCTTGTCGTTCGTCTAATCCGCCCGCCGAGCCTCCAGTGAGTCACAATGTCCAGGCGGGTTACATGTAAACCGCCATGTCCGGACGGATCGCCAGTGAGTCACCAAGCTTCAGCCGGGTCTCTGGTGAGTCGCCAAGTCCGATCGGGTCATAATTCCAGCCGGGTCATACCGCGGGGTATATCCCCGACATTAGCCCCCGGTTTAGTTTGGATTTATCCTGTTAAACTGATCCTGCAAAATAAACATCAGAACAACTTTGATAGGTTGTGGTCCGGTTAAAAAATTCTTGTAAGCCGGAACCTGATCATCTTTAAGTCCCTGTCATTTCCTTCTTCATACACGCCCATGAGTTCATAACAAATCTCCTTAGCAGATATGTTTCAACTTTGTCAATGCAAAAAATCCAGATACTTCTTTTGAAAAATTCGGGTCAACAGGCCAGCTTCAGAATCAATTTGCTGACATTGGTCTCTTGTAAAGAAATATTGTAAGAAATAATCCACTTGAGTCGGCCTTCAATGCTCTGATTTGACAAAAATATTGGTCTTAAAATATTCAACTGATATTCAGCCGGCTTAAAGATGTATATCTTGTCGATTTATGATTGCCAAATTTGCCAGTTTATAAATAAATGATGCCGAGTCATAATTGTTGCTGATGCCGGGTCATAGTTATTGGTGACGCCGGGTTATAATTATTGGTGACGCAGGGTCATGATTGTTGCAGACACCGAGTTAATCTGGTCTGCTCCAAACTGAGAATTTTGAAGATTTTTTTCTCCCTTGTATGTATATCACCTATAGCCCCCAAGTGCCGGGTTGTCATGCTTGCAACAACCTGGGACTTGTAATTGCCTTATGCTCATGAAAACTTCAACCAGTGTAGCCCCCAAGGGCCGAGTCATTATGCAATAATGAGCAGGGACTTTGTAGATATAACCATGCAAACTTGAAAAGCAACGTGTAGCCCCCAAGGGCCAGGTCAGAAGATAATACTGAGCTGGGACTTTGTATGTAATTTATTGATAATAACATCATATAATATAATCTCCACCATGGGGCTTGAATCCACGTCCACAAGGTTAAGAGCTTTGTACTCTACCAACTAAGTAGTAGACATTTCAATATAATGGATTAATACTTGTGTACCTTAAATTTTTGACAGGAGCAATTGATAGCCCCAAGGGCCGGCTCATTACAATGGGATGAGTCGGGTCTTTAATAAGTTGATCAAAAAATGACTTTACATTAGCCCCCAAGTGGCATGGTGCATGCTGGCAGTAACATGGGACTTGCATATTTGATATGATCTTAATCTGAATAATGTAGCCCCCAAGTGCCGGGCCATAAGCCTGCAGCGACTCGGGACTATTCCTTCCATTGCAGAATAAATCATATCCATTGGTAAAGAAATAATAGCCATTGCGCTGAAGCGACTTTGAAGACCTCAATCATAATACTGTTTATTGATAACCATAATAAAAATCTAGTCATGTTGGATATTCAAAATTTGGATAATATAATCTGGTATGAAAGCCTCAATCATTCAATATCATCATGAAAATCCAGCCAAGTTTGACTATTAGAAATTCGAATACCTTACCGGTTGCCAAGTAGATCCGAAGTTTAAATACTCGGTGGCTCTTGGCCGATGGTGACTTAATGAGCATTCATTGTAAGCCGGAATTTTTATAACCTGGCGGTTTATAGCCTTTGAGAAAATCCAGAACATATAATCATTTTGAAGCATCAGTTTTGATAATGAGCTTGAACTTAATCATTTATATAAGTCATATTTCTGTAAATCCTACACAGAGTTTAAACAACATATGCCCTGGCGACTTAACGTCAAAGCTAGGGCGGGTAACAACCCAAACATAATATAGTCTTTATAAAATTATGGAAAACACTAGGATTAAGGTCATTCAAGCCTAAACATACCGCGACTTAACGTCAAAAGCTAGTGCGGGCCATCCAACCTCGCATATTTATATAATCAGGAAAACATACTTGTAGAATTGGCTCATACTGCCGGCTTACATCGCCGTATTCGATAAGGGCAATAATCCAATGATTAATAAGCGCATGATTCCAATGGCGCAATCCAAAATATACCGGCGACTTAAAGTCCATAGCCAGGGCCGGTTTAAACATAATCATGTATAAACAATATCATACTTGTGATATTGAATTGTCCTGCCAGTTTATGTGACCTGTGCAGTAAGGGTGATAACCCGGATTGTAGAAGCCAATACTTCCAACTGTTTGATGTTTGTCATATGCTGGCGACTTATCGTTCAAAGTCAAGCCGGGTTAAATAGAAACCACATATATGTGCCTCAGAACATGAACATAGAAAAGGTCTCAAGACAAATTCAAAGAGTGCTTTCAAAAAAGACTTAAGCAAAAAAGAATAGAAATACAAATTAAGGCTTCTGATTCAAAAACGATCAGTAAACCATTCCAAAGGGGTAAAGCTAGGGTTCGAATACGACCATGTAGCCCCCAGTGGCTTTGGCATTGCGCCGATCAAGAGGGTACCGACAGCTATGTTCTCTTTGGTTCGAATACGACCTATGTTTGAACAGAAGCCCCCAAATGACCTTGAGAATATTTAACGACTCTGATTCGAATACGATCCGGGTCGGACCCAAGAGGGGTTAAGCTATGATTCAAATATGATCAAGAAGCCCCCAAGTGGGTTTTAGCATTGCGTCGATCAAGTGGGTACCGACAGCTATGTTCTCTTTGGTTTGAATACGACCTATGTTTGAACAGGAAGCCCCCAAGTGACCTTGAGAATATTTAACGATTCTGATTCAAATACGATCAGGGTCGTACCAAAAGGGGTTAAGCTATGATTCGAATACGACCCAGCCCCCAAATGATCAAGTTGTTTGAACAACTATGATTCGAATACGATCAGGAAGCTATGCCAAAGGAGTTAAACTAGATTCGAATACGATCAACCCCCAATGGTCTTTGAAGCAGGGTACCTATGTTTGAGTTGTGCTTTGCAACAGACTCTCTTTGGTCCCTTTAATTTTTCCTCACAGCTCGAGCTTTGCGAGATATAAATTCTTCTTGAGCCGGATTTTTAAACCGGATATTGATAGCTTTCAAAGCTTTGCGAGAGACAGATTTCTCTTGAACCGGATTTTGAACGGGAAATTTTCCGACGGCCTTTAAAATGGCAACATTTACTGAGCCATGTCCCCGACACCGACCTTGCGCGCCCTGCGATTTTTGTTCTTTTTGCGATCCAACAATCTGCAATTTGCAAAAGGAAAAGAATCTGATATTCGCAGAAGTGGAGTTTTTACACTAGGGCTCAAATGTCCTGATGTGAACAGTAAAATAAATAAAATAAAAAACATTTCATACAATTCTGAATTTTGTTGTGGCACTCTAAGAAATGTTTGTTGCCCATGCAAAATCTCATCACGAAATGATATTTGGTGGAAGGCGTGGTAAGAAATAAAATCGTTGCTCTGAAAATGTTTCTTTCAAACGCATTTTGAAGCCCTGATTTTGTTTTTTGCCATGATTTTCGTAAATGTGATTTCGTGATGAATTTTTGCATACACAACAGGCATTTCTTAAAGTATGACATAAAAAGAATCTTTTGAATTTTATTCCACTTTTTAATTTACTGTCCATACCAGCGTAGAAAAGTACTTTCGCATCTAAAACAAAAGCGGAGAAAAAAAGTGACGCTTGTCTGAGCCCGGGTTCGAACTGGGGACCACTAGTGTGTGAGACTAGCGTGATAACCAACTACACCACCCAGACATGTTATGATGTGACGAACGAATATTTTACTTGACCATTTCTGTTTTAGGGAAATATTTTACTTCGCTCTTGATGTGCGCAGGAGACATCGTATTGTATGATCTTTGAGGAAAAATATCTAAAGATTCTAGATCGCGAGGCGGTTGGTAGTTAGCATAAAAAACATCACGGGCGCGTCGAGCGCCGTGCGAGTTTGTTTGTCGCGCGCGCTTAGATTGAATCGGAACCATGTGCGAGGGCCAAGCATCTTTTCAATCAGGTCGGTAGAGTAGGGGCACTTCCGCACCCAAAAAAAAAAGAGGCGGTCAGTAGGGGCGCTGCATGCTTTGAGATCCGTGATTCCGTGGCATCGTGCTAGCTTATATGGGTAGTAAAACATTGTGGGCCATGTGGCGCGTAGCACAGTTTGGCCGGACGCGCCGCGCGGTACAGTGCACGCAATGATCAACGGGCCTACTCCTACTCCTAGGTAGGAGTAGTAGCAAAAGCAAAGTTCGTGCGCGAAATGATGCTGCGTGCATGGCGTAGCATACTGTGCGTTAGTGGTTGATGCATGCCTCCTGGCCACGTACCGTCGCGGCGCACCGTGCGAATAAAACCAAACTCTGTGTCGACGGTGTGGGGGCTCCGGGAAAGTCACCTGGTTGAGTACAGCGCGGAGGTGGAAGGCTGCGTTTATCTTTGTGCGGGAAATAGGTGAGGGAATTCCAACTCGGCATTTATTGTGGTGAATTAGTGGCTTCAGTGCCGTCTCGGGGAATAGGAGTATTGTGATGGAAATACGTGCTCACAGCAAAACAGACGTGGAAGTGCGTAGTACTTGAGGAAAACGCACCATGTCCACACAACAAGAAAACGCAACATTCCTAAACACAATTCTTCTCCAAACTAGACCGTAGAGAAACACAACATTTCCGCACCAAAACCCATAATTTTACTACTAATGTGGTGAACTCTTATTATAGAAAGATCATGATAATTGGTGCACTGTATCAAAAACTACACTGATCTCCCCGTAAAGAAAACTACAGTACTCCTATCATTGGATTTGTCACCGATTAGGCAGGCTACCACATGCCACCGATTAGGTGGAAATGTACTCCTATCATTGGATTTGTCAATGATAGGAGTACGTTTCCACCTATCATTGAAAATGTATTGATCGATTAGGTGGAAACTGCATACACAACAGGCAGGCTACCACATGCCACCGATCGAGGCCGCCGCCCCGAGATCCCGGCGCCGCCCGAGGCACCGGCTATCAGATCAGAAACAAATCGACCACCGGCCACCATAGGAGCGCCCCGAACGCCCCCTCCCCCCCCACGCGACCACCAAGGGGATGCTGTTGGGGAACGTAGCATGCAATTTCAAAAAAAATTCCTACAATCACACAAGATCTATCTAGGAGATTCATAGCAATGAAAGGGGGAGATTGTGTCCACGTACCCTCGTAGACCGAAAGCGGAAGCGTTCGTTAACGCGGTTGATGTAGTCGAACGTCTTCACGATCCAACCGATCCAAGTACCGAACGTACGGCACCTCCGTGTTCGGCACACGTTCAGCACGATGACGTCCCTCAAACTCTTGATCCAGTAGAGGGTCGAGGGAGAGTTCCGTCAGCACGCCGGCGTGGCAACGGTGTTGATGATATGATCCGTGCAGGGCTTCACCTAAGCACTACGACGCAATGACCGGAGGAGTAAACAGCGGAAGGGGGCACAACACACGGCTAAGAGAAATCTGGGTGTGCCTCTGGGGTGCCCCCTGGCCACGTATATAAAGGAGGGGGAGGAGGAGTCCGGCAGCCAAGGAGGCGCGCCAAGGGGGAGAGTCCTACTTGGACTCCTAGTCCAAGTAGGATTCTCCCCCCTCCTTCCAATCAACGGAGAGGGGAAAGGGGAAGGGAGAGAGGAAGAAGGAAAGATGGGGGCCGCGCCCCCTCCCCTTGTCCAATTCGGATTGGGGCAAGGGAAGGGCACCTCCCGTGGCCTCCCTCCTTGTCGGTGTCAAAACCGGCGGATCTTGGGTAGGGGGTCCCGAACTGTGCGTCTAAGACTAATGGTAACAGGAGGCAGGGGACACGATGTTTTACCCAGGTTCGGGCCCTCTCGATGGAGGTAATACCCTACTTCCTGCTTGATTGATCTTGATGCTATGAGTATTACAAGAGTTGATCTACCATGAGATTGTAGAGGCTAAACCCTAGAAGCTAGCCTATGACTATGATTGTTCTTGTCCTGCGCACTAAACCCTCCGGTTTATATAGACACCGGAGGAGGCTAGGGTTACACAGAGTCGGTTACAAAGAAGGAGATCTAACATCCGAATCGCCAAGCTTGCCTTCCACGCAAAGGAGAGTCCAATCGAACATGGGACGAAGTCTTCAATCTTGTGTCTTCATAGTCCAACAGTCCTGCCAAAGTATATAGTCCGGCTGTCCGGATACCCCCTAATCCAGGACTCCCTCAGTAGCCCCTGAACCACGCTTCAATGACGACGAGTCCGGCGCGCAGATTGTCTTCGGCATTGCAAGGCGGGTTCCATCTCCGAATACTCTGTAGAAGATTTTGAACACAAGGATCGTGTCTGGCTCTGCAAAATAATTTCCACATACCACCGTAGAGAGCACAATACTTTACAAATCTAATCTGCTGACAATTTTCACAACGTGTCCTCACGCCGCGGCCCGGTTTAATACAAACCGTTTTTCTCAGCCTGTCATGACACGCACTGCAAGGCGGTTTTATTGGCACGTCTTGTCGAAGCAGAGATCGTGTCCCCCTTATCGCGGGATTCTCATCAATACGGGTGCGGGTAATCCAACCACGCCTGTTGGCATGACTCCTTGTTTTTAGGCAAGCCCCAAACGGTTACGCCGAGGACGCTTGATATTCACCCTCTTTATAGACGGGTCGAGGCCTATCCCTTTCTCCCCATGCTCGCGCCTTTCCGCATCTCGAGTTCCAACACCCGAAGCTCAAGCTTAAGCACTTTAGATCTTCAATCATGTCCGGATCCAACCTTCAAGGCCGGTGGATGGCCTCCTCTGTCACAGAGGAGGACATTGCGAAGCTCAGGGAGGCCAGATATGTGACCGCCGATGTCAAGCACAGGCTTCCTGCTCCAGGGCAGGTCATCCCCACTCCCGAACCCAACGAGAGTGTTGTATTTGTTTCCCACTTCCTCTGAGGCTTAGGCTTTAGTCTTGATCCCTTCGTGAGAGGGCTCATGTTCTATTACGGGCTAGATTTCCACGATCTAGCTCCGAATTCCATCCTCCACATCTCGTCGTTTATCGTCGTGTGCGAAGCCTTCCTCCACATCACCCCACACTTCGGCTTATGGCTCAAGACCTTTAATGTAAAGCCGAAGGTGATCGAGGGGCGACACGCGGAGTGCGGAGGCGCTGCAATAAGCAGAAACGCCGATGCCCCATGGCCAGAGGGTTCCTTCCCGGAGGTGTCCGATTTATGGCAACGGAGGTGGTTCTACATCACAGCTCCCCGAGGCACAAAGTGGGCGGCTGCCCCCGCCTTTCGCTCGGGCCCTCCGCCTCAACTGGCGTCGTGGGCCAACGTGGACTAGACTGGGGGGCTGCTAATGACGTACCGACATTGTAGAGCCGTATTCAGGAGCTTCTTAAGGGGGATATCAGTCATGTCAGAATAATTCAAGTAATGCTAGTTCGGCGGGCTCTGCCGTGCAAAGTCGACCTCTCCGGATGTGGGAGTTCAACCCAGAAGGTCCGTGAACTATTTAGCACTTCTTCGGCATGGCACTCGAAGGAATGTATAGGTTATTCTTCGGACCACGAGTAGAGTGTCCAGACACCACCGAGGATGCGGGCCTGAGCTGCAACCGCCCAGATACCAAAGTAAGTAACCCTGTAACCGAACACTTCGTTTATATTTATCACAACACTATTCTGAAAACTATCTGTGACCAGGATTGGCTCAGCAAGGCGGAGAGGATCAGGTGTCCGGCCCCACTTCCCGAAGGCTCGCCTAATCCTGCGATAGCGAGGATGCTTAGACATGCGCTAAGTCAAGTGCCCTCGGGGAAAGACGAATGGAAGAATAGAGAAGCCGAGCTTCACACACATTGCACATCCAAACCGGGGGAATTACTGTCTCCACATACGAGGATAATCGGGGAGGTGAATCTAAGGTTTCCTCCCCCCGCGGGAAGAAAAGGGCCGCCTCCGAAGACTTGGAAACGGAGGTGCCTAAACAAGGGAAGAAAACTTCACCAGGGGGCCCTGCCCCGGAGGGCGTCCTCACCGCACCATGCCCGCAAACGGGCCAGCCCTCCACCGAGATGTAAGTTATTTTAAATAAAAAGATATTGCTTCCTCCTCTGAGAACAATAACCAGGATCTATCCTTCACAGTCCGGCTAGTAGCTCTTCTCAACAGAGTTTGTCTTCGGGGGATCTTCTTCCAGCGATGATGGAGAGTGAAACCCCACCTGCCTCTCCTCCCCATGGGGCGGGCGACCCTGAGGTGTCGTCATAGAGGATTCCATATCCGTCGAGGCCGGAAGCTAACACTTCGGCCACCCGGAGCCCGGAGTGTTTGGCTCCCACGGAGGGCAATAGGAAGGGTCCGGGACAGTCCGACGCCCGGTCGGACACACCGACGGGCCTTCTGGAGCAAGCTGCTCTCTCAGAGGATCACCGTGCGTTAATGGGTACGGTGTTTGAGAAGATTTCATCCGCCACAAGCGGCTTGAATGAAGCTTTCACGAGCCTGCTCAAAGGCATTGAGGTACGCAATGAAACATGTAATTTGTTGGTTGTACCGCACATGCTAGGTATGCTCCATATAGATAGTAGCCCCTGAGACTCTGGTTGCCAGCCCTAGGTGGCAAACGGAGGATCACACTCCCAAGTAATGATCGCACTCCATTCATGCACATGTGGCTAAGGGTCCGGTTGTAGACCGGACTGCTGAATTCGCCGAACTGAGGCGACAAATTGATGTAGTGGACACCGATATCATGCTTGTAAACAAGCGGTTTGACGAGTCACAGAGTATGTGCTCTTTTTTCCTCATATGTTTATGAAATATTAAGAGGAGCATAATGTTAATATGATATGCTTTGGCTGCAGGAGGATCTGCTACCGTGGAGGCCCTGAGGGCGGAACTTGCCCTAGCCAAGGAACAAGCCTAGGCTAGCAATGCGGCTGCCCTAAAGGCGATCGAAGATTTAAGAGCCGAACAGGCTGCTCATCACCGAAGCGAAGATAAAATAGCCGAAATGGCTGTGGAGCTGAGGGACGCCGCAGGCCGGTATGAGCTCCTTGAAAAGGAGAGTCAGGCAAAGTCGGCTGACCTGAAGAAGGCCCTGGATGCGGCCAAGGAGACATGCTCTGAAATTAGAGCTGCGCAGGAGAAGCTTCGACAGGCCGGAGACATCACGGTTGGAAGCCCCTATTTGTTGCGGATGAAGTTCAGAGATCCAAAGTACGCTCCTCTAGATCAGTCTTGGAGCGCTGCAGACGCGTATGCGGATCTGGCAAAAAGTACGGCTGATGTGGCCAAGTTCTTCAAGGATCAAAAAGATAATGAAATAGAGAGGCTGTTCTGGTTGCAATTCAGTGCTCCAACGCGCCCGCTGCCATTGAGTCAGAGGATGGCCGCTATGGCCGAGCTACATAGGTTGTCTGGTCTTGCAATGAGGTTTGTAATAGACCATCTATGGCCTAAGGGACCAAGGCCGGGCATTTATTTTGGTTTAGTGGAACAATTCCTTGGCGCTGTATCATGAATCGATGCCATGAAGAGGTCGGCGTGCATAGAGGGTGCGCGGATGGCTCTTGCCCGTGTTAAGACATATTGGGCGGATATGGAGGCCACCAGCATTGCAACCCGGAGTCCGGCGGGAAGCCAGGACCCAGCCGGGCACTATTTTGAGCAGGTCATAGAAGGTGCCCCTTTTATAGAGGCTCAATGCTCGAAGAGTGTCATGTTCGAGTGACAAGTCGTTCAATTGTAAAAACAATTCTATTTTAATTATAAAGGCTGTGTTTATACTTCCGCCCGAAAGTGTTATAGTGCCTCCTGTGCGGCCGTTTATGTATGTATATAACCTAAAAGTTAGCAGTCGTTGGCTTCACCCCCACGCATATAATGCGGGGGTGTTCGGGAAAATGTGCGTAATCACACTTGATCCAACGTCTTGGTCCATTAAGGAGGTGATCGCACGTCGAACTAGGCACCGGATTATATAGCTTTAACACTTTCACTTAGCCATAAGAGTTTGACGGTAGGGCTACTATGTAGCCCCTAGTACCTCCGCGTGCATCCGGATAGGGGCGCGTATGTACATGACCGGGAAACGGTTCTTCGTTAATGCGGAGGAATCCTGAAGATTCCGATGAGTCCTCGAGTGGTTGACCAGTCTCTCGTTGTATCATGACAGTCAGTTTTCGGCTTTCTCTACTGAGGTGCTCATCCAGAATAACCAGGGCACAATCGCAGTAGTTCTCCTTTGGCCGCCTTAGCCGATAGAACGGAACATAAGGCAGCAAACCCAGGAGCCGGGCAAACCCAACATTTGACCAAAGACATGATTCGGAGCTGATGCATATAAGGCCAAACTCGCGACGCCGAACACTCCCGAAGGTATTCGGACTTTGTAACATATACTGGGCTGAGTAACGCCCTCAATTATGAACCCTGTATTTCTAGGTACGTGCGTTAATCTGTCGTGGCGAAATGCCAATAACGCCAGTATCCCCTGTGGGTGTATTGAATACCCGTGGGATGTCGAGCAACAAGAGAGGGTAAAGAAGGTTTACACAGGGGCTTAATCTAAAGAGAAACCTTTGAGCGGGGCCTTGCTGCACGTCTGCGCCTTTGTCTCGTTGTGCCGTATCCTGGAAGGGTGTTGCACGACTGGTGTATGTAAAAAGGAAAACTTATGTAAAAGAGTATAAGCATGCGAAAAGTTGGTTATTCTCAATGGATAGTAGAAATGTGAGATATTGGTATATTAATAAGGTCAAGCCGAATTGTGGGCTTTGTTACATGTTTGCAGCCCTTGGTACCATCTATGGGGGTACATGTATAGCACCCAGCTCAGGTTTATCTGGGCTATTACCGAGGGTGGTGCACCGGACTCGTCTACCTGTGTCCGTGGTCTTAACGACTGATCATGCATTCTGGTAGGAGAGGCCGCTTAGTGTCCGGCTGCTAGAGCCGCCACATACTCTTCCGCACGTAAGGAATGCTCTGTGTTTCCGCTAACAGTGATGACGCCACGCGGACCGGGCATCTTCAGTTTAAGGTAGGCGTAGTGCGGTACTGCGTTGAAGCGAGCGAAGACCGTTCTTTCGGGTAATGCATGATAACCGCTTCGGAAGGGAGCGATGTCGAAGAGTAATTCTTTGCTTTTTAAGTTGTCGGGAGAACCAAATGTCACCTCTAATACGAGGGAGCCCCTGCAGCGGGCCTCAATGCCTTGTATCACTCCTTTAAAGGTGGTGTTACTTTGGCTTATTCTTGATGGGTCGATCCCCATCTTGCAGACGGTGTCCTGATATATCAGATTAAGACTACTACCGCTGTCCATGAGGACTCGAGTGAGATGGTATCCATCGATTTTTGGGTCGAGCACCAAGGCAGCCGATTCTCCGTGCCGGATACTAGTCGGGTGGTCCCTATGGTCAAAGGTGATCAGACAGGCCGACCAGGGGTTGAATTTGGGGGTGACGGGATCTACGGCATATACGTCTCTGAGCGCGCGTTTGCGCCTTCTCTTTGGTATATGAGTCGCATAGATCATGTTTACTGTTTTGACTTCTGGTGGGAATTTTCTGTCCCCCAGTGTTCGGCTGGCGAGGCTCATCCTCGTCTTCACTTGGTGTTTCCCTTCCCTTGTGTTCAACATTTAACTTGCCGGCCTGCTTGAAGACCCAGCATTCTCTATGAGTGTGATTCGCAGGTTTTTTGGGGGTGCCATGAATTTGGCACAATCTGTCCAGGACTTTGTTCAGGCTGGACGGTCCTTCTTTACTTCCTTTAAATGGCTTCTTTCTTTGACCGGGTCGAGAGCCCCTGAATCCGATGTTGACTGCCGTGTTGTCCGGACTTTCTTCCTTGTTTCGACGCTTGTTTTTATTGCGCCGTGGCTTCCCGTTGCCATCCCTAATTTCGTATGTGCCTGGGTCACTGGTGCCTCTACGGGCCAACCAGCTGTACTCACCCGCGCAAAAGCGGGCCATAAGGCTTGTTAAGGGCGCCATTGTTCTTGGCTTTTCTTGGCCGAGGTGTTTGGCAAGCCATTCGTCCCGGATACTGTGCTTGAAGGCCGCTAGGGCTTCGGCATCCGGACAAGCAACAATTTGATTCTTCTTAGTGAGAAATCTGTTCCAAAGCTTACGGGCTGACTCTACGGGCTGTTGTATTATGTGACTTAAATTGTCTGCATCCGGAGGTCGGACATATGTCCCTTGAAAATTGGACCTGAAAGCGTCCTCAAGTTCCTCCCAACTTCAGATTGAATTTTCGGGGAGGCTTTTCAACCAATGCCGGGCTGGCCCTTTCAACTTGAGGGGAAGGTATTTGATGGTGTGGAGGTCATCCCCACGAGCCATGTGGATATGAAGGATAAAATCCTCAATCCAGACCCTAGGGTCTATCGTTCCGTCATATGCCTCTATGTTCATGGGTTTGAATCCCTGTGGAAATTCATGATCCAGCACCTCGTCGGTGAAGCACAGAGGGTGCACAGCCCCTCTGTATTTGGACATGTCGTGGCTTGCTATTGACTGTTGTTGTGTTCGGTGTTGATTCTGAACTGGTATTCGATCAGTGTGATCGTTTTGGTGACCATAATCCCGCGCGGAGCATGTCCTCTAGATCCATAGATGGACCTTGTCGCACCGGCCTTTTTGTCTAGGAGCTCACGTAAATTGTGTGCTGGATTGTGTGCGGTGTCGGTAGCTACTCTATCGCGGCCATGAAGTGGTTGGTCCGGCTGATTGGCCGTATTGTTCTTCGGCGGAATGGGCTCTATGGCCTCATCGTCGAATTCGGGCAGCAGCTTGCGCTTTGGGTAGCTCTTTGTGTGGCGATCGTCGCCCTATTTTTCTTCAGTGTCTAGCACTTTATTCCATCTGCGGCTGAGCATATCCTGCGCGGCCTTAAGCCTTTGCTTCTGCTTCTTTAGGCTCCTCGCAGTGGCCATAAGCCTTCTGTGGAGGTTATCTTGTTCCAAATGTTTTTCCGGAATGATGAATGCATCATCGTCCGGACTGTCCTCCTCTGTGGAGGCAGGTTGATGAGTTCGACCCTCGGGATCGCTGTGATCAGGCGTCTGCTCTGGGATGTGTTTGGCGTGACCTGGCTCATCCTGCTCCATCGCTGGGTCCATATGGTCGTTGTTGCCTTTGGAGTTGACCGAGGTGTCGATTTTTCTTGCGCTGTTATCGCTATTTTTACTGTGGCTGGACTTAGAGCGGCGCCTGCGCCGTCGTTTTGGCTTTTGTTCGGGGGATCTATCCTCCGTTGTGTCCTTTTTGTCGCCGTTGTCCTCCTTAGGCGTGTCCACCATGTATATATCATATGATGAGCTGGCAGTCCAGCGCCCCGTGGGCAGTGTTTCCAGATCATCCCCTGCATCGACGTCCATACCGTCGATGTCGTCGGAGTCGAAGTCAAGCATGTCTGTTAGGTCATCGATAGTGGCTATTAAGTGGGTGGTGGGTGGGCCGCGATTTTCTTCGTCGTCCGTAACCCACTCGAGCCAGACCTAGTTCGGCCAAGAGTTTTCTGACAAAGAGAGAGACCTTAAAGAGTTTAGCATGTCACCAAAGGAAGAGCGCTGAAAGATATCCGTGGCGATGAACTCCATTATTGGTGCCCAATCAGCTTCGATGGGCACGGATGTGTGCGGTCCGGGACCCACGGCCGGAAACAAGTCCGGGGGTCCGGCGACACAGATTTCCTTAGAGGTGGAGTATGTGTTCGGCCCCAATGCCGATGAGTATGCGGCCTCCGTGGCGGGGTCCCTCCCCCTGTCCTCGGACGACGCGATCTGCTTTGGATTTAGGTCCGGAGCTGCTGCGGGTTTGATATCCTGAATACTATCCGACAACAGATCTAATTCGTGCTCGTCGCGACCATTCGGCGCTCCTGACGTAGGCCCGAATCCGTCGAAGATCAAGTCTCCACGGATGTCGGCTGTGTAATTCAAGTTTCCGAGTCTGACCTGATGGCCAGGGGCATAGCTGTCGATCTGCTCCAGATGGCCAAACGAATTGGCCCGCAATGCGGAGCCGCCGAATACGAAGATCTGTCCGGGGAGAAAAGTCTCACCCTGGACCACATTGTTGTTGATTGAAGGATCCATCGAGCCTTACAGCGACAACACAGAGGAACTCTTAATGAAAGCACCAATGTCAGTGTCAAAACTGGCGGATCTCGGGTAGGGGGTCCCGAACTGTGCGTCTAAGGCTAATGCTAACAGGAGGCAGGGGACACAATGTTTTACCCAGGTTCGGGCCCTCTCGATGGAGGTAATACCCTACTTCCTGCTTGATTGATCTTGATGATATGAGTATTACAAGAGTTGATCTACCACGAGATCGTAGAGGCTAAACCCTAGAAGCTAGCCTATGATTATGATTGTTCTTGTCCTACGGACTAAACCCTCCGGTTTATATAGACACCGGAGGAGGCTAGGGTTACATAGAGTTGGTTACAAAGAAGGAGATCTAACATGCGGTTCTTGTCCTACGGACTAAACCTTCCACGCAAAGGAGAGTCCAATCCGGACATGGGACAAAGTCTTCAATCTTGTGTCTTCATAGTCCAACAGTCCGACCAAAGTATATAGTCCGGCTGTCCGGATACCTCCTAATCCAGGACTCCCTCACTCCTCCCCTCCACTATGGCCCAATAGGCCCAATAACTTTCTCAGGGGGGTTCCGGTTGTTGGGGAACATAGCAATTCAAAAAAAAAATCCTACGATCACGCAAGATCTATATGGATAGCAACGAGACGGGAAAGTGTATCCACGTACCCTCGTAGACCGAAAGTGGAAGCGTTTAGTAACGCGGATGATGTAGTCGAACGTCTTCACGATCCAACCGATCCATGTATCGAACGTACGGCACCTACGTGTTCAGCACACGTTCAGCACAATGACGTCCCTCGAGCTCTTGATCCAGTTGAGGACGAGGGAGAGTTCCGTCAGCACGACGGCATGGCGACGGTGTTGATGATGTTACCGGCGCAAGGCTTCGCCTAAGCACTACGACGATATGAATGAGGTGTTAAACTATGGAGGGGCACCGCACACGGCTAAGAGATTGTCTGTTGTCCTTTAGGGTGCCCCCTGCCCCCGTATATAAAGAAGGGAGGAGGAGGAGGCCGGCCAAGGAGGGGCGCCCCTATAGGGGGAGTCCAACTAGGATTCCCAATCCTAGTTGGAGTCCCCTTCCTTTTCGAAGAGAGTGAGAGAGGGAAAGAGGTGGAGGAGAGAGAAGAAAGGGGGGCCGCCCCCTCCCCTAGTCCAATTTGGTTTGGGCTATGGGGGTGCGCGCCTCCACCTGGCCGCTGCCTCCTCTCTTCCACTAGGGCCCATGAATGCCCATTAATCCCCCGGGGGTTCCGATTACCTCCAGGTAGTCCGAAAAATGCCCGAACCATTGTGAAACCTTTCTGGTGTTCGAACATGACCTTCCAATACATCAATCTTTATGTCGCGAACATTTCGAGACTCCTCATCATGTCCGTGATCTCATCCAGGACTTCAAAGAAACTTCAGTCATCAAAAACACATAACTCATAATACAAACCATCATCGAACGTTAAGCGTGCGGACCCTACGGGTTCAAGAACTATGTAGACATGATCGAGACATAACTCCTATAAATAACCAATAGCGAAACCTGGATGATCATATTGGCTCCTACATATTCTACGAAGATCTTTATCAGTCAAACCGCATAATGATACGTCTCCAACGTATCTATAATTTATGAAGTATTCATGCTATTATATTATCTGTTTTGGATGTTTAATGGGCTTTATTATACACTTTTATATTATTTTTGGGACTAACCTATTAACCGGAGGCCCAGTCCAAATTGCTGTTTTTTTTGCCTATTTTAGTGTTTCGCAGAAAAGGAATATCAAACAGAGTCCAAACGGAATGAAACCTTCGGGAGAGTGATTTTTAGAACAAACGTGATCCAGAGGACTTAGAGTGGACGTCAAGAAAGAAGCAAGGAGGCCACAGGCAGGAAGGCGCGCCCCCACCCTCGTGGGCCCCTCGCAGCTCCACCGACCTACTTCTTCCTCCTATATATACCCATATACTCTGAAAACATCGAGGGGCACCATAGATCGGGAGTTCCGCCATTTCAAGCCTCTGTAGCCACCAAAAACCAATCGGGACCCTGTTCCGGCACCCTACCAGAGGGGGGATCCATCACCGGTGGCCATCTTCATCATCCCGAGTGCTCTCCATGACGAGGAGGGAGTAGTTCACCCTCGTCGCTGAAGGTATGTACCAGTAGCTATGTGTTTGGTCTCTCTCTCTCTCTCTCGTGTTATTGATTCGACACGATGTTGATGTATCACGAGCTTTGCTATTATAGTTGGATCTTATGATGTTTCTCCCCCTCTACTTTCTTGTAATGGATTGAGTTTTCCCTTTGAAGTTATCTTATCGGATTGAGTCTTTAAGGATTTGAGAACACTTGATGTATGTTTTGCATGTGCTTATCTATGGTGACAATGGGATATTCACATGATCTACTTGATGTATGTTTTGGTGATCAACTTGCAGGTTCAGTGACCTTGTGAACTTATGCATAGGGGTTGGCACACGTTTTCGTCTTGACTCTTCGGTAGAAACTTTGGGGCACTCTTTGAAGTACTTTGTGTTGGTTGAATAGATGAATCTGAGATTGTGTGATGCATATCATATAATCATGCCCACGGATACTTGAGGTGACATTGGAGTATCTAGGTGACATTAGGGTTTTGGTTGATTTGTGTCTTAAGGTGTTATTCTAGTACAAACTCTATGATAGATCGAACGGAAAGAATAGCTTCGTGTTATTTTACTACGGACCCTTGAATAGATCGATCAGAAAGGATAACTTTGAGGTGGTTTCATACCCTACAATAATCTCTTCGTTTGTTCTCCGCTACTAGTGACTTTGGAGTGACTCTTTATTTCATGTTGAGGGATAGTTATATGATCCAGTTATGTTATTATTGTTGAGAGAACTTGCACTAGTGAAAGTATGAACCCTAGGCCTTGTTTCCTAGCATTACAATACCGTTTATGCTCCCTTTTATCATTAGTTACCTTGCTGTTTTTATATTTTCAGATTACAAAAACCTATATCTACCATCCATCTTGCACTTGTATCACCATCTCTTCGCCGAACTAGTGCACCTATACAATTTACCATTGTATTGGGTGTGTTGGGGACACAAGAGACTCTTTGTTATTTGGTTGTGGGGTTATTTGAGAGAGACCATCTTCATCCTACACCTCCCATAGATTGATAAACCTTAGGTCATCCACTTTAGGGAAATTTGCTATTGTCCTACAAACCTCTGCACTTGGTGGCCCAACAACGTCTACAAGGAGAAGGTTGCATAGTAGACATCACATAACAACATACGTTGTTCCCTTTGTCATAGGTATGTTACTTGCCTGAGATTCGATCGTCGGTATCGTCATACCTAGTTTCATCTTGTTACCAGCAAGTCTCTTTACTCGTTCCGTAATGCTTCATCCCGCAACTAACTCATTAGTCACATTGCTTGCAAGGCTTATAGTGATGAGCATTACCGATAGGGCCCATAGATACCTCTCCGAAACACGGAGTGACGAATCCTAATCTCGATCTATGCCAACCCAACAAACACCTTCGGAGACACCTGTAGAGCATCTTTATAATCACCCAGTTACATTGTGACATTTGATAGTACACTAGGTGTTCCTCCGGTATTAGAGAGTTGCATAACCTCATAGTCTGAGGAACATGTATAAGTCATGAAGAAAGCAGTAGCAATGAAACTGAAACAATCAGAATGCTAAGCTAACGGATGGGTCAGGTCCATCACATCATTCTCCTAATGATGTGATCCCATTCATCAAATGATAACACATGTCTATGGTTAGCAAACATAATCATCTTTTATTAACGAGCTAGTCAAGTAGAGGCATACTAGGGACACTTTGTTTTGTCTATGCATTCACACATGTACTAAGTTTCTGGTTAATACAATTGTAGCATGAATAATAAACATTTATCATGATATAAGGAAATATAAATAACAACTTTATTATTGCCTCTAGGGCATATTTCCTTCAGTCTCCCACTTGCACTAGAGTCAACAATCTAGATCCCATCGCCATGTAATTTAACACCAATAGTTCACATCTGTATGTGATTAACACCCATAGTTCACATCGCCATGTGACACCCAAAGGGTTTACTAGAGTCAATAATCTAGTTCACATCGCTATGTGATTAACACCCAAAGAGTACTAAGGTGTGATCATGTTTTGCTTGTGAGAGAAGTTTAGTCAGCGGGTCTGTCACATTCAGAGCCGTATGTATTTTGCAAATAATCTATGTCTACAATGCTTTGCATGGAGCTACTCTAGCTAATTGCTCTCACTCTCAATATGTATCCAGATTGAGACTTAGAGTCATCTGGATTGATGTAAAAGCTTGCATCGACGTAACTCTTTATGACGAACTCTTTTATCACCTCCATAACCGAGAAATATTTCCTTAGTCCTCTTAGGTAACTAAAGATAACTTTGACCGCTATACAGTGATCCACTCCTGGATCACTATCGTAGCCCCTTGCCAAACTCATAGCAAGGCACACAACTGGTCTGGTACATACATGGCATACTTTATAGAACCTATGACTGAGGCCTAGGGAATGACTTTCATTCTCTTTCTATCTTCTGCCGTGGTCGGGCTTTGAGTCTTACTCAACTTTACACCTTGTAATACAGGCAAGAACTCCTTTTTTGACTGATCCATTTTGAACTCTTTCAAAATATTATCAAGGTATGTACTCATTGAAAAATCTTATCAAGCGTCTTGATCTATCGCTATAGATCTTGATGCCCAATATGTAAGCAGCTTCACTGAGGTCTTTCTTTGAAAATCTCCTTTCAAACTCTCCTTTATGCTTTCCAGAAAATTCTACATCATTTCCGATCAACAATATGTCATTTACATATACTTATCAGAAAGGTTGTAGTGCTCCCACTCACTTTCTTGTAAATACAGGCTTCACGGCAAGTCTGTATAAAATTATATGCTTTGATCAACTCATCAAAGCGCATATTCCAACTCTGAGATGCTTGCACCAGTCCATAGATGGATCGCTGGAGCTTGCACACCTTGTTAGTACCTTTAGGATCGACAAAACCTTCTGGTTGCATCATATACAACTCTTCTTTAAGAAATATCCATTTAAGAAATGCAGTTTTGACATCCATTTGCCAAATTTCATAAAAATAGGGCAATTGCTAACATGATTCAGGTGGATTTAAGCATCGGTACAGTTGAGAAAATCTCATTGTAGTCAACACCTTGAACTTGCTGAAAATCTTTTGCAACAAGTAGAGATTTGTAGATAGTAACACTACTATCATCGTCCATCTTCCTCTTGAAGATCCATTTATTTTCTATGGCTTGCCGATCATCAGGCAAGTCCACCAAAGTCAACATTTTGTTCTCATACATGGATCCCATCTCAGATTTCATGGCCTCAAGCCATATCGCGGAATCTGGGCTCATCATCCTTCCTCATAGTTCGTAGGTTCATCATGGTCTAGTAACATGACTTCTAGAATAGGATTACCGTACCACTCTAGTGCGGACCGTACTCTGGAAGACCTATGAGGTTCCGTAGTAACTTGATCTAAAGTTTTATGATCATCATCATTAGCTTCTTCACTAATTGGTGTAGGAATCACTGGAACTGATTTCTGTGATGAACTACTTTCCAATTCGGGAGAAGGTACAATTACCTCATCAAGTTCTACTTTCCTCCCACTCACTTCTTTTGAGAGAAACTCCTTCTCTAGAAAGTTTCCATTCTTAGCAAAAAAAAATCTTGCCATTGGACTTTTTGTAGAAGGTGTACCCAATTGTTTCCTTAGGGTATCCTATGAAGACAAATTTCTCCGATTTGGGTTTGAGCTTATCGGGTTGAAGCTTTTTGACATAAGCATCGCATCCCCAAACTTTAAGAAATGACAGCTTAGGTTTGCTACCAAACCATAGTTCATATGGTGTCGTCTCAACGGATTTTAACATTTCCCTTTTTAAAGTGAATGCAGCTATCTCTAATGCATAACCCCAAAATGATAGTGGTAAATCGGTAAGAAACATCATAGATCGCAGCATATCAAATAAAGTGCGGTTACAACGTTTGGACACACCATTACACTATGGTGTTACAGGTGGCGTGAGTTGTGAAACTATTCCACATTGTTTTAAATGAAGGCCAAACTCGTAACTCAAATATTCTCCTCCATGATCAGATCATAGATACTTTATTTTCTTGTTACGATGATTCTCCACTTCACTCTGAATTCTTTGAACTTTTCAAATGTTTCAGACTTGTGTTTCATTAAGTAGAGATACCATATATGCTTAAATCATCTGTGAAGGTCAGAAAATAACGATACCCGCCACGAGCCTCAACACTCATCGGACCACATACATCAGTATGTATTATTTCCAATAAGTCATTAGCTCGTTCCATTGTTCTGGAGAACGGATATTTAGTCATCTTGCCCATAAGGCATGGTTGGCAAGTATCAAATGATTCATAATCAAGTGATTCCAAAAGTCCATCAGCATGGAGTTTCTTCATGCGCTTTACACCGATATGACCCAAACGGCAGTGCTGCAGATAAGTTGCACTATCATTATCAACTTTGCATCTTTTGGCATCAATATTATGAATATGTGTGTCACTACGATCGAGATTCCATAAACCATTAACATTGGGTGTATGACCATAGAAGGTTTTATTCATGTAAACATAATAACAATTATTCTCTGTCTCAAAAGAATAACCATATTGCAATAGACATGATCCAATCATATTCATGCTTAACGCAAACACCAAATAACATTTACTTAGGTTCAACACTAATCCCAAAAGTATAGGGAGTGTGCGATGATGATCATATCAATCTTGGAACCACTTCCAACACACATCATCATTTCACCCTCAACTAGTCCCTGTTTATTCCGTAACACCTGTTTCGAGTTACTAATCTTAGCAACCGAACAAGTATCAAATACCCAGGGGCTACTATGAACACTAGTAAGGTACACATCAATAACCTGTATATCAAATATACCTTTGTTCACTTTGCCATCCTTCTTATCCGCCAAATGTTTGGGGCAGTTCCGCTTCTAGTGACCATTTCCTTTGTAGTAGAAGCACTCAGTTTCAAGCTTGGGTCTGGCTATGGGCTTCTTCCCGGGAGTGACAACTTGCTTGCTATTATACTTGAAGTTCCCTTTCTTTCCCTTTGCCCTTTTCTTGAAACTAGTGGTCTTGTCAATCATCAACACTTGATGCTCTTTCTTGATCTCTACCTTCGTCGATTTCAACATCACGAAGAGCTCAAGAATCTTTTTCGTCATCCCTTGCATACTATAGTTTATCATGAAGTTCCAGTAACTTGGTAATGGTGACTAGAGAACTCTATCAATCACTATCTTATCTGGAAGATTAACTCCCACTTGATTCAAGCGTTTGTAGTACCCAGACATTCTAAGCACATGCTCACTAGCTGAGCAATTCTCCTCCATTTTTAGGCGAAGTACTTGTCAGAGGTCTCATACCTCTCGACACAGGCATGAGTCTGAAATACCAATTTCAGCTCTTGGAACATCTCATATGCTCTATGGTGTTCAAAATGTTTTTGAAGTCCCGGTCCTAAGCCGTAAAGCATGGTGCACTAAACTATCGAGTAGTCATCATATTGAGCTAGCCAGATGTTCATAACGTCTCCATCTGCTCCTGCAATAGGTCTGTCACCTAGCGGTGCATCAAGGACATAATTCTTCTGTGCAGCAATGAGGATAAACCTCAGATTACGGACCCAGTCAGCATAATTTCAACTATCATCTTTCAACTTAGTTTTCTCTAGGAACATATAAAAAACTTAGGAAAACTACAACGCGAGCTATTGCTCTACAACATAATTTGCAAAATACTATCAGGACTAAGTTCATGATAAATTAAAGTTCACTTAATCATATTACTTAAGAACTCCCACTTAGATAGACATCCCTCTAGTCATCTAAATGATCACGTGATCCATATCAACTAAACCATGTCCGATCATGACGTGAGATGGAGTAGTTTTCAATGGTAAACATCTCTATGTTGATCATATCTACTATATGATTCATGCTTGACCTTTCGGTCTCCAGTGTTCCGAGGCCATATATGCATATGCTACGTTCGTCAAGTTTAACCCGAGTATTCCGCAGGTGCAAAACTGTCTTGCACCCGTTGTATGTGAACGTAGAGCGTATCACACCCGATCATCACGTGGTGTCTTAGCACAAAGAACTATCTCAAGGGTGCATACTCAAGGAGAACACTTATACCCTGAAATTTAGTAAGGGATCATCTTATAATGCTACCGCCTTACTAAGCAAAATAAGATGTATAAAAAGATAAACATCACATGCAATCAAAATATGTGACATGATATGGCCATCATCATCTTGTGCTCATGATCTCCATCACCAAAGCATCGTCATGATCTCCATCATCACCAGCGCGACACCTTGATCTCCATTGTAGCATCGTTATCGTCTCGCCAACTATTGCTTTTACGACTATCGCTACCGCTTAGTGATAAAGTAAAGCAATTACATGGCGATTGCATTGCATACAATAAAGTGACAACCATATGGATCTTACCAGTTGCTGATAACTCTGTTACAAAACATGATCATCTCATACAACAATTTATATCACATCATGTCTTGACCATATCACATCATAGAAAGCCCTGCAAAAACAAGTTAGATGTCCTCCACTTTGTTGTTGCAAATTTTACGTGGCTGCTACGGGCTTCTAGCAAGAATTGTTCTTACCTACGCATCAAAACCACAACGATTTTTCGTCAAGTGTGTTGTTTTAACCTTCAACAAGGACCGGCCATAGTCAAACTCGATTCAACTGAAGTTGGAGAAACAAACACCCGCCAACCACCTATGTGCAAAAGCACATCGGTAGAACTAGCCTCATGAACATGTTCATGTAATGTCGGTCCGGGCCGCTTCATCCAACAATACCGCCAAATCAAAGTAAGACGTTGGTGGTAAGCAGTATGACTATTATCGCCCACAACTCTTTGTGTTCTACTCGTGCATAAAACATCTACGCATAGAACTGGCTCGGATGCAACTGTTGGGGAATGTAGCAATTCAAAAAAATTCCTACGATCACGCAAGATCTACCTAGGAGATGCATAGCAACGAGACGGGAGAGTGTGTCCACGTACCCTCATAGACCAAAAGTGGAAGCGTTTAGTAACGCGGTTGATGTAGTCGAACATCTTCACGATCCAACCGATCCAAGTACCGAACATACGACACCTCCGTGTTCAGCACATGTTCAGCACGATGACGTCCCTCAAGCTCTTGATCTAGTTGAGGATGAGGGACAGTTCCACCAGCATGACGGCATGGTGATGGTGTTGATGATGTTACCAGCGCAGGGCTTCGCCTAAGCACTACGACGATATGACCGAGGTGTTAAACTATGGAGGGGGGCACCGCACATGGCTAAGAGATTGTCTGTTGTCCTTTGGGGTGCCCCCCCGCCCCCGTATATAAAGGAGGGAGGAGGAGGAGGCCGGCGAAGGAGGGGCGCGCCTATAGGGGGAGTCCAACTAGGATTCCCAATTCTAGTTGGAGTCCCCTTCCTTTTCCAAGAGAGCGAGAGAGGGAAAGAGGTGGAGGAGAAAGAGGAAAGGTGGGGCCGCGCCCCCTCCCCTAGTCCAATTCGGTTTGGGATATGGGGGGTGCAGGACTCCACCTGGCCGCTGCCTCCTCTCTTCCACTAGGGCCCATGAAGGCCCATTAATCCCCCGGGGGGTTCCGGCAACCTCTCGGTACTCCGAAAAATGCCTACGCACACGCAAGATCATGGTGATGCATAGGAACGAGAGGGGAGAGTGTTGTCCATGTACCCTCATAGACCGTAAGCGGAAGCGTTAGCACAACGTGGTTAATGTAGTCGTACGTCTTCACGATCCGACCGATCCAAGTACCGAACGCACGGCACCTCTGAGTTCAGCACACGTTCAGCTCGATGACGACCCACGAACTCCGATCCAACAGAGCTTTGCGGGAGAGTTCCGTCAGCACGACGGCGTGATGACGGTGTTGATGATGTTACCGACGCAGGGCTTCACCTAAGTACCTCTACGATATTACCGTGGTGGAATATGGTGGATGGGGGCAGCGTACACGGCTAAGAGATCAATGATCAATTGTTGTGTCTATGGGGTGCCCCTTGGCTCAGTATATAAAGGAGGAGAGGAGGGGAGGGGCCGTCCCTATCTATGGCGCGCCCTTGGGAGTCCTACTCCCATCGGGAGTAGGATTCCCCCCCCTTCCATGTAGTAGGAGTAGGAGTCAAGGAAAGGAAAAGAGAAGAGAAGGAAGGAGGGGACACAGCCCCTCCCCTTAGTCCAATTCGGACTAGGCCTTGGGGGGCGTGCAGCCTCCCCTCTCTCTTTCCCCTAAAGCCCAATAACGCCCATATACTCCCCGACGAATTCCCGTAACTCTCCCATACTCCGATAAATACCCGAATCACTCAGAACCTTTCCGATGTCCGAATGTAGTCGTCCAATATATCGATCTTTACATCTCGACCATTTCGAGACTCCTTGTCATGTCCCTGATCTCATTCGGGACTCCGAACTACCTTCGGTACATCAAATCACATAACTCATAATATAAATCGTCACCGAACTTTAAGCGTGTGGACCCTACGGATTCGAGAACTATGTAGACATGACCGAGACTCGTTTCCGGTCAATAACCAATAGCGGAACCTGGATGCCCATATTGGCTCCCACATATTCTACGAAGATCTTTATCGCTCAAACCGCATAACAACATACGTCGTTCCCTTTGTCATCGGTATGTTACTTGCCCGAGATTCGATCGTCGGTATCTCATACCCAGTTCAATCTCATTACCGGCAAGTCTCTTTACTCGTTCTGTAATGCATCATCTCGTAACTAACTCATTAGTCACATTGCTTGCAAGGCTTATAGTGATGTGCATTACCGAGAGGGCCCAGAGATACCTCTCTGATAATTGGAGTGACAAATCCTAATCTCGAAATACGCCAACTCAACAAGTACCTTCGGAGACACCTGTAGAGCACCTTTATAATCACCCAGTTATGTTGTAACATTTGGTAGCACACAATGTGTTCCTCCGGTAAACGGGAGTTGCATAATCTCATAGTCATAGGAACATGTATAAGTCATGAAGAAAGCAATAGCAACATACTAAACAATCGAGTGCTAAGCTAACGGAATGGGTCAAGTCAATCACATCATTCTCTAATGATGTGATCCCATTAATCAAATGACAACTCATGTCTATGGCTAGGAAACTTAACCATCTTCGATTCAACGAGCTAGTCAAGTAGAGGCATACTAGTGACATTATGTTTGTCTATGTATTCACACATGTACTAAGTTTCCGGTTAATATAATTCTAGCATGAATAATAAACATTTATCATGAAATAAGGAAATAAATAATAACTTTATTATTGCCTCTAGGGCATATTTCCTTCACGAACATGACCTTCCAATATAACAATCTTTATGTCTTGAACATTTCGAGACTCCTCGTCACGTCCGTGATCTCATCCGAGACTCCAAACAAACTTCAGTCATCAAAAACACATAACTCATAATACAAATCGTCATTGAATGTTAAGCGTGCGGACCCTACGGGTTCGAGAACTATGTAGACATGATCGAGACATATCTCCGATCAATAAACAATAATGGAACCTGGATGCTCATATTGGCTCCTACATATTTGACGAAGATCTTGATCGGTCAAACCGCATAACAACATACGTTGTTCCCTTTGTCATCAGTATGTTACTTGCCCGAGATTCGATCATCGGTATCATCATACCTAGTTCAATCTCATTATCGGCAAGTCTCTTTACTCGTTCCACAATGCTTCATCCCGCAACTAACTCATTAGTCACATTGCTTGCAAGGCTTATAGTGATGAGCATTACCGAGAGGGCCCAA
Organism: Triticum aestivum; assembly: GCF_018294505.1. Classification (NCBI taxonomy): domain Eukaryota; kingdom Viridiplantae; phylum Streptophyta; class Magnoliopsida; order Poales; family Poaceae; genus Triticum; species Triticum aestivum. The sequence goes on from NC_057801.1 coordinate 638,625,184, forward strand.
AGATACCTCTCTGAAACACGGAGTGACAAATCCTAATCTCGATCTATGTCAACCCAAAAAACACCTTCGGAGATACCTGTTGAGCATCTTTATAATCACCCAGTTACATTGTGACGTTTGATAGCACACAAGGTGTTCCTCCAGTATTCGGGAGTTGCATAATCTCATAGTCTGAGGAACATGTATAAGTCATGAAGAAAGCAGTAGCAATGAAACTGAAACGATCATAATGCTAAGCTAAGGGATGGCTCATGTCCATCACATCATTCTCCTAATGATGTGACCCCATTCATCAAATGACAACACATGTCTGTGGTTAGGAAACATAATCATCTTTGATTAACGAGCTAGTCAAGTAGAGGCATACTAGGGACACTTTGTTTTGTCTATGTATTCACAGATGTACTAAGTTTCCGGTTAATACAATTCTAGCATGAATAATAAACATTTATCATGATATAATAAAATATAAATAATAACTTTATTATTGCCTCTAGGGCATATTTCCTTCACCGGTAACCTCCTAGTACTCTGAAAAATCCCCGATCTTCTTCAGAACCATTCCGGTGTCCGTATATAACCTTCCAATATATCAATCTTTGCCTCTCGACTATTTCGAGACTCCTCGTCATGTCTTTGGTCTTATACGGGACTCCGAACAAACTTCGGTAATCTAAAGCTAATAACTCATAATACAAATCGTCATCGAACGTTAAGCGTGCGGACCCTACGGGTTCAAGAACTATGTAGACATGATCGAGACACATCTCCGATCAATAACAAATAGTGGAACCTGGATGCTCATATTGGCTAATACTTATTCTACAAAGATTGAGGGAGTCCTGGATAAGGGGGTATCTGGACAGCCGGACTATATACTTTGGCGGACTGTTGGACTATGAAGATGCAAGATAGAAGACTTTGTCCCGTGTCCGGATGGGACTCTCCTTGACGTGGAAGGCAAGCTTGGTGATCTGGATGTAGATCTCGTCCTCTGTAAACTGACTCTGTGTAACCCTAGCCCCCTCTAGTGTCTATATAAACCGGAGGGTTTAGTTCGTAGGACTCACGATCATCAACAATCGTACCATAGGCTAGCTTCTAGGGTTTAGCCTCTCTGATCTCGTGGTAGATCAACTCTTGTAATACTCATATCATCAAGATCAATCAAGCAGGAAGTAGGGTATTACCTCCATCGAGAGGGCCCGAACCTGGGTAAAACATCGTGTCCCCAGTCTCCTGTTACCATTAGCCTTAGACGCACAGTTCGGGACCCCCTACTCGAGATCCGCCGGTTTTGACACCGACATTGGTGATTTCATTGAGAGTTCCTTTGTGTCGTCGCTGCAAGGCTAGATGGCTTCACCAACCTTTAACCACACTGTCCTGGGCGAGACTTTCCTCCCCGGACAAATTTTCGTGTCCGGCGGCTTCGCACTGCGGGCCAATTCGCTTGGCCATATGGAGCAGATCGATAGCTTCGCCCCCGGCCATCAGGTCAGGCTTGGAAACCTAAACTACACCGCCGACATCCACGGAGACTTGATCTTCGACGGATTCGGGCCTATGTCAGGCGCACCAAACAATCATGACGTGCACAACCTAGATCGGCAGTCGGACGGTATTCGGAACATCGCACCTGCTACCGCTCCGGACTTCGCTCCAGAGCGGGTCATGCCCTCCAGGGACGGGTGGATGGACCCCGCCCCGAAGGCCGCACAATCCTCGGCGTTGGAGCCGAACACAGACTCCTCTCCTAAAGGAATATGTGTCTCCGGACCCCCGGACTCACCTCCGGCCGTGTGTTCCGGACCGCGTGCACTCGTGTCCATTGAATCTAATTGGGCTCCAGTCATGGAGTTCGCCGCCGCGGATATCTTTCAACACTCACCCTTCGAAGACATGCTGGATTCATTAAAGTCTCTCTCTTTGTCAGAAGACTCCTGGCCGAACTATGTCCAGCCCGTGTGGGATAAGGAGGACGAAGAAAATCGCGACCCACACACCACCCACTTTATAGCCACTGTCGATGACCTAACATACATGCTTGACATCGACCCCAATAACATCGACGGTATGGACGTCGATGCAGGGGAAGATTCGGAACCACCGCCCACGCGGCGCTGGACTGCCACTTCATCACATGACGTCTACATGGTGGACACCCCAAAGAGGACAATAGTGACAAAAAGGACACAGCGTAGGATAAACCCCCGGGGCAAAAGCAAAAACAACAGCGTAGGCGCTGCCTTAGGTCCAGTCACAGTAAAAATAACGATAACAACCCAAGACAGGATGACACTCCGGTTGATTTCGAAGGCAACAACGACCATGGGGACCCAGCAATGGAGCAGGATAAACCAGGTCAGGCCGAACACAACACAGAGTAGACGCCCGATCACAACTTAGAGGGCCGAACTCATCATGCTACCTCCAAAGAAGATAACAGTCCGGTTGACGATGCGTTCATCATCCCGGAAGAACATTCAAAGCAAGACAAACTCCGCAGAGAACTCCTGGCCACAGCGTGGAGCCTGAAGAAGCAGAAGCAAAGACTTAAGGCCGCGCAGGATACGCTCAACCGACAATGGAATAAGGTGCTGGACACCGAAGGAAAACATGGCGATAATCGCCACACAAAGAGCTACCCAAAGTGCAAACTGCTACCCGAATTCGACAATGAGGCCGCAACACCCGTTCGGCCCAAAAATAATATGGCTACTCAAACGGACCAACCACCTCATGGCCGCGATAGAACAGCCACTGATACCGCATGCGATTTACGAGAGCTCCTGGACAATAAGGCCAGTGCGACCAGGTCCATCTATGGGTCCAGAGGACAGGCTCCGACGTGGGATTATGGTCACAACAACGATCATACTGATCGAATACCAGTCCGGAATCAACACCGGGAGCAACAAACAGCCGACATCATGTCACGACACGGCCACATACAGAGGGGCTGTGCACACCCCTGTGCTTCACCGATGAGGTGCTGGATCATGAATTTCCACAGGGATTCAAACCCGTGAATATAGAGTCATATGACGGAACGACGGACCCTAGGGTGTGGATTGAAGATTTTATCCTTCACATACACATGGCTCGTGGGGATGACCTCCACGCCATCAAATACCTTCCCCTCAAGTTAAAAGGACCAGCTCATCACTGGCTGAAAAGCGTCCTCGAAAACTCAATTGGAAGTTGGGAGGAACTTGAGGATGCTTTCAGGGCCAACTTTCAAGGAACCTATGTCCAGCCTTTGGATGCTGACAATTTAAGTCACATAATACAGCAGCCCGAAGAGTCAGTCCGCAAGCTTTGGAATAGATTCCTCACTAAGAAGAATCAAATTGTCGACTGTCCGGATGCCGAAGCCTTAGCGGCCTTCAAACACAGTATCTAAGACGAGTGGCTTGCCAGAAACCTCGGCCAAAAAAGCCGAGAACAATGGCAGCCTTAACAAGCCTTATGACCCGATTTTGTGCAGGCGAGGACAGTTGGTTGGCCCGTAGAGGCACCAGCGACCCAGGCACATCCGAAATTCGAGATGGCAGCGGGAAGCCACGGCGCACTAAGCACAAACGTCGGAATAACGATAGTCCGGACAACACGGTGGTTAACACCGGATTCAGGGGCTCTCGACCTGGTCAAGGAAAGAAGCCATTTAAGGGCAGTAAAGAGTGACCATCCGGCCTAAATAAAGTACTGGACAGATTGTGCCAAATCCATGGCACTTCCGACAAACCTGCAAATCATACCCACCGAGAATGTTGGGTCTTCAAGCAGGCCGACAAGTTAAATGCCGAACACAAGGGAAGCCAAACACCAAGTGAAGACGAGGGAGAACCTCGCCAGCTGAACACCGGGGACCAGAAAAAATTCCCACGGGAAGTCAAAATAGTAAACATGGTACACGTAACTCACGCAGAGTTCGTAGCCCCCCAATTCAATACCTGGGCAACTTGCCCGATCACTTTTGATCACAGGGACTACCCGGCCAGTATCCGGCACGGAGGATTGGCTGCCTTGGTGCTCGACCCAATAATTGATGGATACCATCTTACTCATGTCCTAATAGACGATGGCAGTAGTCTTAATCTGATATATCAAGACACCATCCGCAAGATGGGGATAGACCCATCCAGAATAAGTCAAAATAATGCCACCTTCAATGGAGTTATTCCAGGCGTCGTAGCCCACTGCTGGGGCTCCCTCGTATTAGAAGTGACATTCGGTTCTCCCGACAACTTGAGAAGCGAGAACTTACTATTCAACATCGCTCCCTTCAGCAGCAATTATCATGCATTGCTTGGAAGAACGGCCTCCGCTTGCTTTAACGCAATACCGAACTACGCCTGCCTTAAACTCAAGATGCCCGGTCCATGCGGTGTTATAACGGTTAGCGGAAGCATAGAGCAGTATGCGGCAGCTACCGCTACCGGACTCTAGGCGGCCTCTCCCATCGGAATGCATGACCGGTCATCAAGACCACGAACATGGCTAGACGAGTCTAGTACACCATTTTTTACAAATAGCTCAGATAAACCCGAGCTAGGTGCTGTACATGTGCACCCATAAATAATACGAGGGGCTGCAAACATATAAAAAAGTCCACAATTCGGCTTGCCTCATTAATAGGCAAATATCTCGAACATCCATCGAGAATAACTAACTTTTGGCACGCTTACTCTTTTTTTCATGAGTTTTCGTTTTTACAGACACTTCTCGTGCGACACCCTTCCAGGATACGGCACAATGAAGACAATGGCGCAGACATGCAGCAAGGCCCTGCTCAAAGGTTTCTCTTTAGATTAAGCCCCTGTGTAAACCTTATTTACTGCCTTTTGTTGCTTGACATCCCATGGGTATTTCATACACCCATAAGGGACACTAGCGTTATAGGCTTTTCGCCACGACGGATCAATGCATGTACCTGGAATTACAGGGTCAAGGCTATTATTCAGCCCAATATATATTATAAAGTCTGAATACCTTTGGGAGCGTTCGGCGTCGCGAGTTTGGCCTTATATGCATCAGCTCCGAATCATGTCTTTGGTCAAATGTCGGGTTAGCCCGGCTCCTGGGTTTGCTGCCTTACGTTCCGTTCTATCGGCTAAGGCGGCCAAAGGAGAACTACTACGATTGTGCCCTGGTTATTCCGGATGAGCACCTCAGTAGAGAAAGCCGAAAATTGACTGTCATGATAGAGCGAGACTGGTCAACCACTCAAGGACTCATCGGAATCTATAGGATTCCTCCGCATTAACGAAGGACCGGTTTCCCGGTCAAGTACGTGCACTATATCCGGATTCTCGCGAAAGTACCAGGGGCTACATAGTAGCCCCACCTTTCAAACTCCTATGGCTAAGTGGCAAGTGTTACAGCTATATAGTTTGGTTGCCTGGTTCAAAGTGCGATCACCTCCTTAACGGACCAAGACGTTGGATCAAGTGTGTTCACGCATATTTTCTCGAACACCCCCGCATTATGTGCGTGGGGGCTGAAGCCAACGACTGCTAACTTTCACGTTATATGCATACATAAACAGCCGCACAGGAGACATTATAATACTTTCAGGCAAAAGTATAAAAAACAGCCTCTATAATCAAAACACATATTTTTTTACAATTAATAGAATTGTCACTCAAAAATGACCTTCTATGACCTGCTCAAAATAGTGCTCGGCTGGGTCTTGGCTTCCTGCCGGACCCTGGGTTGCAATGCTGGTGGCCTCCATGTCCGCCCAGTATGTCTTCACACGGGCAAGGGCCATGCGCGCACCCTCTATGCAGGTCGACCTCTTCTCGGCATCTATTCGCGCTCTGGCGCCAAATAATTGTTGCACCAAACCAAAGAAATTGTCTGGCTTCGGCCCCTTCGGGCACAGATGGTCTATTACAGACCTCATTGCAAGGCCGGACAGCCTATGGAGCTCAGCTATAGCGGCTGAGGGAGTCCTGGACTAGGGGGTGTCCGGATAGCCAAACTATCATCATCGGCCGGACTCCAAGACTATGAAGATACAAGATTGAAGACTTCGTCCCGTGTCCGGATGGGACTTTCCTTGGCATGGAAGGCAAGCTTGGCGATACGGATATGTAGATCTCCTACCATTGTAACCGACTCTGTGTAACCCTAGCCCTCTCCAGTGTCTATATAAACCGGATGGCTTTAGTCCATAGGACGAACAACAATCATACCATTGGCTAGCTTCTAGGGTTTAGCCTCCTTGATCTCGTGGTAGATCCACTCTTGTAACACACATCATCAATATTAATCAAGCAGGACGTAGGGTTTTACCTCCATCAAGAGGGCCCGAACCTGGGTAAAACATCGTGTCCCTTGTCTCCTGTTACCATCCGCCTAGACGCACAGTTCGGGACCCCCTACCCGAGATCCGCCGGTTTTGACACCGACATTGGTGCTTTCATTGAGAGTTCCTCTGTGCCGTCGCCATCAGGAAGGATGCCTTTTCCCGTCTTTAAAGACGGCGCCGTCGTCAAGGGAGCTTTGGTTGCCGGCCAGACTATCCGGCTAGGCGGTTTTCTTATGACCGCCTGTTCGGTCACCGCTCCGACAATGACCTCTCAGGTCATTAAAAGCGATCTACACGTCAGCTCGGAATTCGCCGAGTAGCTAGATCCGATTGAGCTCTCCTCTGTAAACGGGCTCTTGGATCGCATCGCCGCCCTGGGAGTCGCTACCGACTACGATCAGATTGGGCTTAAAACCGATCTGAGAGAAATTAACTCTCCCCAGGTTACCCACCACGTTGTTGCGGTAGAGGAACAATGCGGCGACTCTTCTTCTATGTTAAAAACCAACTATGTCGGGATTCCCGATCCCTCCATGCCGGATTCCCGCGGAGGGACGGACACCAATCAAATACTGAACCTAAAGTCAGGCACCGGACCAGATTTGTTGGAAAGCATCCAACAAACCAAGCTTCCAAATCCGGAAGCTTCTCGGCCTTTGAGCCTCAGATCGAGCGGGGTTCCGAACTTAATTCCACCCTCCCACCCAAACATAAGCGATCTATCTCAAATACGGCAAGAGCCCGATGAAACAGTACATCATTACTGGGCCAGATTCCTCCTGGTTATGAACAGGATAATGGACTGCCGTGAAGAAAGCGCAATTTCAATTTTCTGCAACAATTGCATGGACAAGGGAATCATAAACGCCATCAGTCGTTGCGAAGTTACACGCTTCGCCGACCTAGCGACCATTGTACAAAAATACTGCGCGATGGAGAGTGCTTGGAAAATCGAAACTAGGTTTTGGGACAATCCGGCCCTAAATACATCCCTAGTCCGAAATAAAAGGGTGCGTCATACTCAAGCGCCCGGGTTAAAAACCAAGAAGCAAAAACCCCCTAAAGGGTACGGAACTGTACTAGAGGGATGGCTCAACGGACCCTGCAAAATCCACAGTACGGAGGGCGCCACTCCAACACATAGCCTTCGAGCATGTTGGATACTACGGCAGGTGGCCAAAAGTGGCAAAGGCTTTTTAGCCCCAGGCAACCAGCCTAGCAGTACCAGTACGGTATTAACAGTCTTCGAGACTTTCACATCAAATAACATGCGGAAATGAACAATCCGCAGCCTCGCCGAAGTCTACCAAGTAGCAACAACAAATCCATGGAGTGACACGGCTATCACCTTCAATGCCAGCGACGAACCTAAATTCCGAACATTGGTCCTCAATCCGATAGTGGACGGCTTTTGTCTTACCAAGGTACTCATGGATGGCGGCAGCGGATTAAACCTCATCGATGAAGAAACCCTTCAAAAAATGGAAATTGACTGCAGCCGCATTGAGCGAAGCAGCACAACCTTCAGGGGAATAATCCCTAGTTGAGAAGTACGCTGCATAGGAAAATTCACACTAGATGTAGTGTTCGGCTTGCCGGACAATTACAGGTCCGAAGAGGTCACGTTCCAAGTGGCCCCATTCGGCAGGGGATATCACGCCTTGTTAGGGCGAGAGGCATTCACAATCTTCCAAGCTATACCCCATTACGGGTACATGAAGCTCAAAATGCCCGGACCCAATGGAATAATCACTCTCGCCAGTGATCCAGATACAGCACGCCGCGCTGAAAATAAGACAGCCGCACTGGTCCTAGAGGCATTATCCGAAGCCCTAGCGATAGAGGAACTAACTGCGCTGCGCTCCATGGTGGATAGGGACGATGTGATACTCGATAAGAGGTCCAAGTCCACCTCTTTTAAACCAGCGGACGAAATAGTCAAATTCCAGGTCCATACAACGGACCCCACAAAGACGACCTCCATTGGGGCACAATTAAATCCTGATGTAGAAGCCGCACTACGAGAATTCCTTCGGGAAAATTGGGACATTTTTGCCTGGCACCCTTCAGACATGCCAGGAATCCCACGCAGGCTGGCAGAGCACAGCCTAAATATCCTAAAAGGATTCAAGCCAGTCAAACAAGCTCTTCGGCGATTTTCCGAACCCAAAAGACAGGCAATGGGAGAGGAGCTAGCCAAACTCTTAGAAGCCGGATTCATCAGAGATATAAAACATCCGGACTGGCTAGCCAACCTAGTAATGGTACCAAAAAAGGACAAATCCTGGCGCCTTTGCATCGATTTCAAAGACCTTAACAAGGCCTGTCCAAAGGACCCTTTCCCTCTCCCTCGCATCGACCAAATCATCGATGCTACCGCAGGGCACGATTCATTGTGCTTCCTCGACGCATACTCCGGATACCATCAAATCAAGATGGCGGAAAAAGACCAGGCCGCAACGGCCTTCATTACTCCATATGGGCCATTTTGCTTCAACACAATGCCCTTCGGACTCAAAAACACCGGCGCAACATATCAGCGCATGATTCAGACATGTCTGGCTACCCAGATAGGCAAAACAGTAGAGGCATACGTAGATGATGTGGTCGTCAAGACCAAACACGTTGAAACTCTAGTAGACGACTTGAGGGTGACATTCGACAACCTTCGAGCGTATGACATTAAGCTCAACCCGGAAAAATGTGTCTTCGGAGTACCAGCCGAAAAGCTTTTGGGCTTCATTGTATCCGGTAGAGGAATTGAAGCAAACCCAGCCAAGATCCGAGCTCTGTCACAATTGGATATCCCAAAAGACCTCAAGCAAATTCAAAAACTAACTGGATGCATAGCGGCTCTAAGCCGCTTCATCTCCTGTTTGGGAGAAAAGGCTCTGCCCCTCTATCGCCTCCTCCGGCGCACCGAACACTTCGAATGGACGGATGCTGCCATGGCCGGACTCGAAGAAATCAAGGCCATACTGGCAACAAATCCGGTCTTGGCCGCGCCCAACCTGGGCGAACCTATGTTATTATATATCGCAGCAACACATCAGGTTGTCAGCGCGGTACTCGTCGTCGAACGAGAAATAGAAGGGCACAGATTCCCTCTTCAAAAACCAGTGTACTTCGTATCCACTATCTTAACTCCATGCAAGTCCCGGTACCCACATTATCAAAAGATAGCGTATGCGGTGTTCATGGCATCCCGGAAGCTGCGACACTACTTTCAAGAGTGTTCCATAACGGTGGCCTCCGAAGTACCTCTCAACGATATTATAAAAAATCGCGACGCAACGGGCAGCATTGCAAAATGGGCCATTGAGCTCTTACCATTTGACATAACCTACAAACCACGGCGAGCTATAAAGTCACAAGTTCTGGCTGACTTCGTCGCCGAATGGACCAAAGCCGAACTCCCTAAAGAGTACGGCGCGTACTCCAATTGGATCATGCATTTCTACGGATCCAAAATGTTGGCTGGCTTGGGGGCTGGCATCGTCTTGACGTCCCCAACCGGAGACACAGTCCAATACGTACTTCAAATAATGTACATGGACTCCAATAACGCAGCCGAATACGAGGCCCTTCTACATGGCCTCTGGATGGCAATCTCCATGGGCATTCAACACCTAGAGGAGCGCGGGGATTCAAACCTTGCAATATCCCAAGTAAATGGAGACTTTGACGCCAAATATCCGAAAATGGCAGCCTACCGCAACGCCGTCCTAAAAATGTCAGCTCGGTTCGAAGGACTCGAATTCCACCATGTAGCCCGGGATAACAACCAGGCAGCAGACGTGTTGGCACGCATCGGCGCAAAACGCGACGTCGTCCCTCCAAACATCTTCCTGGAACGGCTCTTTAAGCCATCCGTATTATGGGAAGAGGAGTCCGGAAATAACAATCCGGAACCAGCTGCATCACCTAACTCAGACCATTCTGACACAATCGGCGGCTCAGCCAATGAAATAACACCTTCAGCCCACGAAATAATGGCAGTAATTGCCCCGTGGACGGAACCATTCCTAGCCTACTTAATCAAGCAGGAACTTCCCGAAGACCAAAATGAGGCCCGCTGCATAGTTCGGCGATCTAAAGCCTACAAGGTCCATGAGGGAGAACTTTATAAGAAAAGCACAACCGGAGTCCTTCAAAGGTGTATCTCCGAAGAGGAAGGGCGAAATCTCCTGGCTGAAATTCACGCCGGACTCGGCGGGCACCACGCTGCAGCCCGGGCCCTTGTAGGCAAGGCCTTCCGTACATGATTTTATTGGCCAACAGCCCGGGCAGATGCTCAGGACTTAGTCCAACGATGCATCGGTTGCCAGCTCTTTGCTAATCAGAGCCACATGCCATCCACTGCCCTCAAAACTATACCCATCACCTGGCCGTTTGCGGTCTGGGGGCTTGACATGGTTGGACCCCTTAAAGGGGGAACCCACAAGCACAAATACTTATTGGTCATGGTGGACAAATTCACCAAATGGATAGAGGCCAAGCCGGTTAAAACGGCAGAATCCGGACCGGTGATAGACTTCATATCCGGGGTAGTACACCGTTTTGGCGTCCCCCACAGCATCATCACTGATAACGGCACGAATTTCATGGCCGACGAGGTTAAACTCTGGTGCAAAAACATGGGCATCAAGCTCGACTACGCTTCAGTCTATCACCCCCAAACTAACGGTCAAGTCGAGCGAGCAAATGGTCTAATCATGAGCGGCATTAAACCCAGACTAGTGCGGTCCCTCAAGGAATCTAACACGCACTGGGTAGAGGAGCCCGACTCTGTACTCTGGGGGCTGCGGACCACGCCAAACCGCACTACCGAATTCACACCATTTTTTATGGTGTACGGCGCAGAGACAGTTCTGCCCTGCGATATAATTCATGACTCACCTCGCGTGCGCATGTACGAAGAAAGAGAAGCCGAGTTGTATCGGCAGGACAATTTGGACGCCTTAGAGGAGGAGCGGGACGTGGCAAAAGCTCGTTCCGCATTCTATCAGCAGCAGGCTCGAAGATATCAAAGCAGAGAAGTACGGGCCAAAACCTACAATGTTGGCGAACTTGTTCTACGCCTGCCGGACAAGAAAAAGGACAAACTTAAACCCAGGTGGGAATGTCCCTTCATCATCGACCAAGTCCTGACTGGCGGAGCATACCGTCTATGTAACGCATCTGACAACCGACTCGAGCCGAACCCATGGAACGCAGCCCGTCTCCGAAGATTCTACGCCTAACGCCGGACTCAGAGTTCGTCTCACTCCTCCGTCCACCTTTTTACATTTTCACTGTCTCTTGTCCCCCTCCTTCTTCCCACTTTTTTTTTCAATACCTTTGATAGGCTGATTTGCGCATTGTTCGCACACACTTGATGTGCTCCTAGCACTCATTATACCTGGGGGCTTCTTTAACAAAAGCTTATTTATATGGGCTTCATGCCCACCACATGTGTCACACTTCCGCATGTACCTTTTGATCACCATTATATGCATCGATATGACTTAAGTTTTGGCCAAGCCGGGTTGCTTGGCTCCTGTGCTTACCCCTACGTTCCCGATTGTTCGGCTAGGAGGTAAAGGGAGCACCTCTGCGATTGTTACTGCCGGGTCAGCCGGATGTGTACCTCAGACTGGGTGAAGCCGAAGGCTAGCGTTCTTAAGGGAATATTCGGTCAGTGACCTGAAAGATGATTTATTACTTACTTATTTATCTGCCCCCAGATGCTTTTTCTGCTATTTTTGCAGTCCGGACATGCACTTTAGGGCATGCCTCCCAGGGAAAGGAACCCTTAACGGAACTATTCTCCCTGGAAGATGTTTCTTACTAACCATGTAATATAACATAGCTAGTTGGGCACTTGTCTGATAAAGCAATTATGACCCCTACGCCTTGTCTCCATGCATGCACTGGTTCTTTTATAACCGTCAGGGTATTCAGACACACTTCGGACTGTTGGGTCCCGAGGTTGAAGTGAAAAGGTCCACAAAGGCAAACGATCTAAAATCCGGCTAGAAGGCATTTTACATGTCATTTTAAAATTACATCGTCAAACTGACTGATTGTACTCCTCTTCAATACCATCTAATAGGATGTCTAATTTACAGTCCTGTTGGGAATATTTCGCGGCCAGCTCTACTTGGCCGTACATCAAGCTCACAGGGATCTCCTTCCCATCAGGCCCCGCAGGTCCGACCTTGGCCATGTGGTTTGGGTCAGCCTTCGGGTACCGCGTCTTCACCATGGCCCAGGCCTCCCTGGCACCTTGACGGTAGGCCGATATCTTCCACAGACGGAGACGTCGTTGTACTCCCTGAAGCTTCTCAGCAAGCCCTCCAAGGCCCTCAGGTAGGGAGACGGAAGGCCATAAGGCCTGAACGACGCCACTCATCGCCTGCCGAACACGTTCAAGAAGTTGCACCAGCTCGGGAAGTTGGTCACCCATTGAACCGGGCATTTCCTCCATAGGGCGACCTGTGAGCACACCTACAGACATATTTCTGTCAACCGACTTCCTCGCCGAACTCTTCTTTTCAAAAGAGTTTGCTCAAGCACTTACTATAGATGTCGCGATGAAGCCGCTGATTCTCCTTCAAGGAGCTAGACAGCTGGGCCCGAACACCTTTTAGCTCTTCTCTAAGCTGGGTGTGGGCATCTTGGAGTTTGTTCCTCTCCTACTGCACCTTCATAAGCACACTCTCGTCCGCCTTCAACTGGCGCAGTAGCTGTTGCTTGTCCGGATCTAGTCCGGCGCCCTCTGCAATATTATTGTCAGATTTACGCACATGTCGCACTTTGTTAACTACTTATCTTTTCGATGTACATATTACCAGCGGGGGTCTCTGTGGCTCCCCCTGTGGCGGCCAGTGCGGCCTCAAGTTGGGCCTTGCACTCTTGAAGTTCCTGGGACAGGTGGGTATTCTTCTCCGTAAGATCCTGCATAATAAATGATCCTTAAATCAGTTATTTTAACTATTTTAAGTCTCGGGGGCTATTGGCATATATAACTATTAAAATTACTTACCCGTATGTCCTTCACATACTGCTCCGTGGCTCTGGTTAAACCATCTTGAGCGGCACGGAGGTGCACGTCTCCCGCATCAAAGGCATTCAACGCCTCCAGGAAGAAGCACGCGTCACGAAGAACTGTCCGGCGACGCCTGTGATTCATGGCGCTCTCCACCTCAGAACGGGTGGCGGACAGCCTATCGGCATCCTCCGTTGGAGGAGCATCCAACTCATGCCCTGTGTTCGCCTCCCCTTCCGGACCACGCGTTGGAGCATGGCTGGCGGAGGCTTGATTGGCAACCTCTCCGGACACTGTCCGGCGAGCGCTCTTTCTCCTGGAAAAGTTATGAGCATTAATATACCTCCTAGGGATCCTTCCCTTAAAAACAGCGGTGCACCGTACCGTTGCGGTGACGTTTCGATTCGCGTCGCACTCCTTTTCCGCCTGCTGGGCCGAACTGACCCTTGCTGGTCAGCCACCGCGGGTTCAGCTTCTCGCCTTGAAGGCACCTCCTGCAAGACACCGTTGGTATACGGTGATCTGAAATATGCAAGGACGAAGTAATGGTGTCAGAACTCCGGTCATAATTACCTGAGAAGCCGGACATAATCCGGGGTAGTCAGCCGTAATGGCGACTAAAGCATTGTCCATGCTGAGTTGGTGGAACACCCCGTCAATTAGCTCCACCTTTATGTCCGGATCCTCCTCGGAGGCCGGATCAAGGGATCTTCCCGGATCCTCGGGTTGTGGAGCCGGACTGTGTATGCCCTCCACATCCCAACGCAGTTCCTGCGTCAAAATCATAAAGTAAGGCATTTAACTTCGAAAGCACGGGTCAGATGAATAAACATTCGCTTACCCAGCTCCGAGGGTTATTCATGGAGAACCCATTCAATGGGCTCGTCTGGAGAAAGTCCTCCTTCTCCCCCTTGTACAAGCCGGACAGGATCTTCACCAGATCCGCAGCCGATCCTGGCCCCTTGCGGCCATGACGGGTGGCGTCGTTCTCCCCGTTGAAATCCCACATGGGGTGGCCCCTATATTGGAGCAGCTGCACCCCTCGCATAATGCACGTGGCCATGTTTCCAATCATGGTCAATCCGGAGTGGGCCAGTAACCTAATCCGGCCCATCAGATAATGGACGCTCCCATCATGCTCCCGTTGAGGGCTCCGCGGGCGCCAACTCAGGCGTTTCTTCAAGGGAGCATTGCTGAACTCCGGGAGGCCGATCCGAACTGGATCCGGTAGAGGGGCGTCCTCCATGTAGAACCATTCCGAAGGCCAATCTTTAGACGCCTTCTTCGGGGTGCCGGATGGATATCCGGTCCCGGCGATGCGCCATATTTCGGCTCCGCCCACTTGATATATCGACCCCTCGTGAGAATGGGGTACGAGGCAAAACAATCTCTTCCACAGCGCAAAATGGGGCTCGATGCCCAAGAACAACTCGCAAAGAGCTACAAAGCCTGTGATGTGCAAAATGGAGGCAGGTGTAAGGTGGTGAAGCTGGAGTCCGTAGAACTCCAGGAGCCCCCGGAGAAACGGATGTATGGGAAATCCGAGTCCCCTTATTAAATAAGGGACAAAGCATACCCGCTCTCCTTTGGAGGGGTTGGGAATGCTCTCCGCCTGCTTTCCACCCCAGAAGGTGGCCAGTCTGGCTTGAACCGGAACCATGAAGGCTGGGGGAAGATATCCCTCGGTTTGGAGCGCCACTAGCTCGCTGTGTGGAACTGAGCATCTCCCCCAATCTCCTGGCTTAGGGCTGGGAGCGCGAGAGGAGGAGCCGCGTTGACTATCCATGATAGAATGGATTTTTGTCAGAGGCGCTTCGATGAGTACTTGCGGAAGGAGGATGGTGTGAGTTGGATCTAGATCCTCGCCTCTCTTATAGGCGGCTCGTTCGCACGGCTAGGGGGGACAATGTAAAAATACCCTAGCTTTTCGCATTCATACGACACGTGGAAGAAGGCCATTATTGGGCGTAGAAGCCAAGGAGCGCAACATTTATAAGGAAGCCGAACATTATTTGACAGGAACATGAAGTTTGAAGGAGAACCTGCCTTGCAACACCGAAGACAACATGCGCGCCGGACTCGTCGTCATTGAAGCCTGGTTCGGGGGCTACTGAGGTAGTCCTGGACTAGGGGGTGTCCGAATAGCCGAACTATCATCATCGGCCGGACTCCAAGACTATGAAGATACAAGATTGAAGACTTCGTCCCGTGTCCAGATGGGACTTTCCTTGGCGTGGAAGGCAAGCTTGGCGATACGGATATGTAGATTTCCTACCATTGTAACCGACTCTGTGTCTTTCGCAAGAAAAAAACCGACTCTGTGTAACCCTAGCCCTCTCCGGTGTCTATATAAATCGGATGGCTTTAGTCCATAGGACGAACAACAATCATACCATAGGCTAGCTTCTAGGGTTTAGCCTCCTTGATCTCGTGGTAGATCCACTCTTGTAACACACATCATCAATATTAATCAAGCAGGACGTAGGGTTTTACGTCCATCAAGAGGGCCCGAACCTGGGTAAAACATCGTGTCCCTTGTCTCCTGTTACCATCCGCCTAGACGCACAGTTCGGGACCCCCTACCCGAGATCCGCCGGTTTTGACACCGACAGTCACCTTCTATGACCTGCTCAAAGTAGTGCTCAGCTGGGTCTTGGCTTCCGGCCGGACCCCGGGTTGCAATGCGGGTGGCCTCCATATCTGCCCAGTACGTTTTCACGCAGGCAAGAGCCATCCGCGCACCCTCTATGCACGCTGATCTCTTCATGGCATCAATCTGCGCTCTGGCGCCAAATAATCGTTGCACCAGACCAAAGTAACTGTCCGGCTTCGGTTCCTTCGGCCACAGATGGTCTATTACAAACCTCATGGCAAGGCCGGGCAGCCTATGGAGCTCGGCTATGGCAGCCATCTTCTCACTCAAGGGCAAGGAGCACGCTGGAGCATTAAATTGTGACCAGAATAGTTTCTCCATTTTGTTATCCTCATGATCCTCGAATAACTTGGTCACATCAGCCGCACTCTTCGCCAAGTCCGCACACTCATCTGCGGCGCTCCATAGCTTATCCAATGGAGCATACTTTGGATCTAAAAACTTCATCCGCAACACATAAGGACTTCCGGCCGCGATTTCTCCGGCTTTTCGAAGTTCCTCCCGTGCGTCTCTAATCTGAGAACGCATCTCTTTAGCCGAATCCATCGCCTTCTTCAGATCGGCCGCCTTTGTTTGATTCTCCTTTTCGAGAAGCTCATACCGGCCGGCGGCGTCCCTTAGCTCCACAGCCATCTCGGCTATCTTCTCCTCGCTTCGAAGACGAGCGGCCTGTTCAACTCTTAATTCTTCGGCTGCCTTTAGAGCAGCCGCAGTGCTAATTCGGGCTTGTTCCTTGGCTAGAGCAAGCTCCGCCCTCAGGGCCTCAGCGGCAGCAGCTCCGCCTGCAACTACATAACACCACATTAGTATTTCAAACCTTATTGCAAATATAGATGTGGATATAGGAAAGCGTACTGTGCGACTCCTCGAATCGCTTGTTCACAAGCGTGACATCGGCCTCCACAACGCCAATCTGCCGCCTCAATTCGGCGCATTTAGCGGCCTAGTCTATTGCCGAACCCTTAGCAACATGCACATCAATACAGGTGCGATCATAATCTGGGAGTGTGATCCTCCATTTGCTACCAGGGGCTACCATACGCAGTCTCAGGGGCTACTATCTATACAGAGCGCATGTATCGCGTGCGGTTCAACTAAAAATTACGGCTTACCTCAAAGCCTTTGAGCAGGCTCTTAAAAGCTTCGTTTAAACCACTTGTGGCAGAGGAGATTTTCTCCAACACCGTACCCATTAGGGTACGATGACCCTCCAAGAGATCAGCTGACTCCAGGAGGCCCGTCAGCGCGTTCGGCCGGACTCCGGACTCTCCCGGATCCTTTTCGTTGTCCGCCATGGGAGCCAAACGCGCTGGGCTCGGGGCGGCCGAAGTGTGAGCTTCCGGCCCCATTGGATCCGGACTCCTCCGTGACGATACCTCAGGTTCACCCGCCCCACGAGGCGGAGAGGCTGGTGGGGTTTCACTCTCCATTATCTCCGGAAGAAGATCCCCCGAGGACGAACCCTGTTGAGACGAACTGCTAGCCGGACTAGAAAAACAGGTCCTGGTCATTACTCTCAGAGGAAGAAGCAATAAGATCCTTGCTTAATTAAACTTACAGCTCGGTGGAGGGCTGGCCCGTTGGCGGGTGTTGTACGGCGAGGATGCCCTTCGAGGCAGGGTCCTTTGGCGAGGTTCTTTTCCCTTGTTTAGGCGCCCCCGTCTCCAAATCTTCGGAGGCGACCCTTTTCTTCCCGCGGGGGGAGGAAACCTCAGAGTCGCCCCCCGGTTCTCCTCCTCTGTGGAGACGCTGATTCCCCCGGTTCGGATGCGCAGTGAGTGAGGCCCACTCTTGGCCTCCCCGCTCTCCCCTTCAGCTTTCTCTGGTGGCACTCGACTAAGTGTCCGTTCGAGAATCCTGGCCATTGCTGGGCCAGGCGAACCTTCGGGAAGAGGGGCCGGACACCTGATCCTCTCCGCCTTTCTAAGCCAATCCTGGTTGCGAACATTGTTTAGAACAATTCTATGACAAATATAAGCGAGGTGTTCGGTTATGGGGTTACTTACTTGGGTATCGAGGCGATTGCAGCTCAGGCCCGCATCCTCGGTGGTGTCCGGACACTTTATTCGTGGTCCGAAGAACAACTTGTACATCCCTTCGGGTGTCATACCGAAGAAGTGTTGAATGGTCCGCGGACCTTCTGGATTGAACTCCCACATCCGGAGAGGCCGGCGTTTGCACGGCAGATCCGCCGGACTAGCATTACTTGGATTATTTTGACGAGACTAATGTTCCTCTCGAGGAGCTCCCGAATGCGGCTTTGAAGCATTGGTACATCGTTCGCAGGCCCCCAGTTTAGTCCCACATTGGCCCACGATGCTAGTTGAGGTGGAGGGCCCGAGCGGAAGGTAGGCGCGGCCGCCCACTTTGAGCCTTAAGGAGCTGTGACATAGAACCACCTCCATTGCCGTAAATCAGATACCTCCGGGAAGGAGCCTTCGGGCCACGGGGCATCGGCGTTCCTGCTTATTATGGCACCTCCGCACTCTGCGTGTCGCTCCTCAATTATCTTCGGCTTCACATCGAAAGTCTTGAGCCATAAGCCGAAGTGGGGGGCAATGTGAAGGAAGGCTTCACACACAACGATAAATGACGAGATGTGGAGGATGGAATCCGGAGCTAGATCATGGAAATCTAGCCCGTAGTAGTGCATGAGCTTCCTCACGAAGGGATCAAGAGTAAGACCTAAGCCCCGGAGGAAGTGGGCGACAAATATGACGCTCTCGTTGGTTTCGGGAGTGGGGATAACCTGTTCGGGAGCAGGAAGCCTGTGCTTGACATCGGCGGTCAAATACCCATCCTCCCTAAGCTTCGCAATATCCTCCTGTGTGACAGAGGAAGCCATCCATCAGCCTTGATGGCCAGATCCGAACATGATCGAAGATCCGGGTGCTTAAGCTCAGGCCTTAGGTGTTGGGACTCGGGGTGCGGGATGTGCGAGCGTGGAGAGAGAGGGATAGGCCTCGGCTCCTTTATAAAGGGGGAAGAATATCAAGGGCCCCCGAACGTGTTCGTTCGGGACTTGCCTAAAAACACGGGGTCATGCCAACATGCACGGTTGGATTACCCATACCCGTATTGATGAGAATCCCGCAATAAGGGGAACACGATCTCTGCTCTGAAAGGACGTGCTAAGAAAACCGCCTCGTGGTGTGTGCGGTAGCAAGTTGTAAGAAGGGTTCGAAGAAAAACCGGACCGTGGCGTGATGTCACTCTTCGAAGAATTGTCAGCAGATTGGATTCGTGAATTATTGTTATTCTCTCTACGGTGATATATGAAATGTTATCTTGCAGAGCCGGACACGGTCCTTGTGTTCGGAATTTATGTTGGAGTATTCGGAGATAGAACCCGCCTCGCAATGCCGAAGACAATCTACGCATCGGACTCATCGTCGTTGAAGCCTGGTTCAGGGGCTACTGACGGAGTCCTGGATAAGGGGGTATCCAGATAGCCGGACTATATACTTTGGTCGGACTGTTGGACTATGAAGATACAAGATAGAAGATTTCGTCCCGTGTCCGGATGGGACTCTCCTTGACGTGGAAGGCAAGCTTGGCGATCCGGATGTAGATCTCCTCCTTTGTAAACCGACTCTGTGTAACCCTAGCCCCCTCCGGTGTCTTTATAAACCGGAGGGTTTAGTCTGTAGGACTCACGATCATCAACAATCATACCATAGGCTAGCTTCTAGGGTTTAGCCTCTCTGATCTCGTGGTAGATCAACTCTTGTAATACTCATATCATCAAGATCAATCAAGCAGGATGTAGGGTATTACCTCCATCGAGAGGGCCCGAACCTGGGTAAAACATCGTGTCCCCAGTCTCCTGTTACCATTAGCCTTAGACGCATAGTTCGGGACCCCCTACCCGAGAACTGCCGGCTTTGACACCCACAAAGATCTTTATCGGTCAAAACCGCACAACATACATTGTTCCCTTTGTCATCAGTATGTTACTTGCCCGAGATTCGATCGTCGGTATCATCATACCTAGTTCAATCTCGTTACCGGCAAGTCTCTTTACTCGTTCCGTAATGCTTCATACCATAACTAACTCATTAGTCACATTGCTTGCAAGTATTATGGTGATGAGCATTACCGAGAGGTCCCAGAGATACTTCTCCAATACACGGAGTGACAAATCCTAATCTTGATCTATGCCAACTCAACAAACACCTTCGGAGACACCTGTAGATCATCTTTATAATCACCCAGTTATGTTGTGACGTTTGATAGCACACAAGGTGTTCCTTTAGTATTCGGGAGTTGCATAATCTCATAGTCAGAGGAACATGTATAAGTCATGAAGAAAGCTGTAGCAATAAAACTATAACGATCATAATGCTAAGCTAACGGATAGGTCTTGTCCATCACATCATTCCGGTGTCTGTATATAACCTTCCAATATATCAATCTTTACCTCTCGACCATTTCAAGACTCCTCATAATGTCCGTGATCTCAACCGAGACTCCAATTAAACTTCGGTTATCAAAAACACATAACTCATAATACAAATCGTCATCGAACGTTAAGCGTGCGGACCCTATGGGTTAGAGAACTATGTAGACATGATCAAGACACATCTCCGATCAATAACCAATAGCGGAACCTGGATGCTCATATTGGCTCCTACATATTCTATGAAGATCTTTATCGATCAAACTGCACAACAACATACGTTGTTCCCGTTGTCATCGGTATGTTACTTGCTCGAGATTCGATCGTCAGTATCATCATACCTAGTTCAATCTTGTTACCGGCAAGTCTCTTTACTCGTTCCATAATGCTTCATCCCGTAACTAACTCATTAGTCACATTGCTTGCAAGGTTTATAGTGATGAGCATTACCGAGAGGGCCCAGAGATACCTCTCTGATACACGGAGTGATAAATCCTAATCTAGATCTATGCCAACTCAACAAACACCTTTGGAGACACCTGTAGAGCATCTTTATAATCACACAGTTATGTTGTCATGTTTGATAGCACACAAGGTGTTCCTCCGTTATTTGGGAGTTGCATAATCTCATAGTCAAAGGAACATGTATAAGTCATGAAGAAAGCAGTAGCAATAAAACTGTAATGACCATAAAGCTAAGCTAACGGACGGGTCTTATCCATCACATCATTCTCTAATGATGTGATCCCGTTCATCAAATGACAACACATGTTTATGGTTAGGAAACATAGACATCTTTGATTAACGAGCTAGTCAAGTAGAGGCATACTAGGGACACTATGTATTGTCTATGTGTTCACAAATGTACTAAGTTTTGCTACCTCTTGAGCATGCGTTGGTTTTCCCTTGAAGAGGAAAGGATGATGCAACAAAGTAGCGTAAGTATTTCCCTCAGTTTTTGAGAACCAAGGTATCAATCTAGTAGGAGGCTACACTCAAATCCCTAGTACCTGCAGAAACAAATAAGAACCTTGCAACCAACGTGATAAAGGGGTTGTCAATCCCTTCACGACCACTTGCAAAAGTGAGATCTGATAGAGATAATAAGATATATATTTTTGGTATTTTTATGATATAGACTAAAAAGTAAAGATTGCAAGATAAAATAGATCGGAAACTTATATGATGTAAAATAGACCCGGGGGACCATAGGTTTCACTACTGGCTTCTCTCAAGATAGCATATGTAACACGGTGGGTGAACAAATTACTGTCGAGCAATTGATAGAGAAGTGCATAGTTATGAGAATATCTAGGCATGATCATGTATATAGGCATCACATCCGCGACAAGTAGATCGAAACGATTCTGCATCTACTACTATTATTCCACACATCGACCGCTATCCAGCATGCATCTAGAGTATTAAGTTCATAAGAACAGAGTAACACATTAGGCAAGATGACATGATGTAGAGGGATAAACTCAAGCAATATGATATAAACCCCATCTTTTTATACTCGATGGCAACAATACAATACGTGCCTTGCTGCCCCTTCTGTCACTGGGAAAGGACATGATACGTACATTTTGTATCAAGCTTTTATATTGATATTTATTGCATTATGGGCTGTTATTACACGTTATGTCACAATATTTATGGCTATTCTCTCTTATTTTACAAGGTTTAACATGAAGAGGGAGAATGCCGGCAGCTGGGATTCTGGGCTGGAAAAGGAGCAAATATTGGAGACCTATTCTGCACAGCTCCAGAAGTCCTGAAACTCCACGAAATTCTGGAATTAATAAAAAAATATCCAGCGGAAGAAATACCTGAGGGGGGCCACCCACCATCCACGAGGGTGGGGGGCACGCCCCCTGCCTCGTGGGCCACCTGGCAGCCCTCCGGTGGCCATCTTCTGCTATATGAAGTCTTTCACCCTGGAAAAAATCATAAGCAAGCTTACGGGACGAAACTCCGCCGCCACGAGGCGGAACCTTAACGGAACTAATCTAGGGCTCCGGTGGAGCTGTTCTACCGGGGAAACTTCCCTCCGGGAGGGGGAAATCATCACCATCGTCATCACCATCGATCCTCTCATCGGAGGGGGTCAATCTCCATCAACATCTTCACCAGCACCATCTCCTCTCAAACCCTAGTTCATCCCTTGTGTCCAATCTTTGTACCGAAACCTCAGATTGGTACCTGTGGGTTGCTAGTAGTGTTGATTACTCCATGTAGTTGATGCTAGTTGGTTTATTTGGTGGAAGATCATATGTTTAGATCCTTAATGCATATTAATACTCCTCTAATTATGAACATGAATATGCTTCGTGAGTAGTTACGTTTGTTCCTGAGGACATGGGTGAAGTCTTGCTATTAGTAGTCATGTGAATTTGGTATTCGTTCGATATTTTGATGAGATGTAAGTTGTCTCTCCTCTAGTGGTGTTATGTGAACGTCGACTACATGACACTTCACCATTATTTGGGCCTAGAGGAAGACATTGGGAAGTAATAAGTAGATGATGAGTTGCTAGAGTGACAGAAGCTTAAACCCCAGTTTACGCGTTGCTTCGTAAGGGGCTGATTTGGATCCATATGTTTCATGTTGTGGTTAGGTTTACCTTAATACTTCTTTTGTAGTTGCGGATGCTTGCAATAGGGGTTAATCATAAGTGGGATGCTTGTCCAAGAAAGGTCAGTACCCAAGCACCGGTCCACTCACCTATGAAATTATCAAAGTAACGAATGTGAATCATATGAGCGTGATGAAAACTAGCTTGACGATAATTCCCATGTGTCCTCGGGAGCGCTTTTCTCATTATAAGAACTTGTCCAGGCTTGTCCTTTGCTACAAAAAGGATTGGGCCACCTTGCTGCACCTTATTTACTTTCATTGCTTGTTACCCGTTACAAATTATCTTATCACAAAACTATCTGTTACCTACAATTTCAGTGCTTGCAAAGAATACCTTACTGAAAACCGCTTGTCATTTCCTTCTGCTCCTTGTTGGGTTCGATACTCTTACTTATCGAAAGGACTATGATAGATCCCATACACTTGTGGGTCATCAAGACTCTTTTCTGGCACTGTTGTTGGGGAGTGAAGTGCCTTTGGTAAGTGGAACTTGGTAAGGAAACATTTATATAGTGTGCTGAAGTTTACTGTCACTTGTTACTATGGAAACTAATCCTTTGAGGGGCTTGTTCGGGGTATCTTCACCCCGACCAGTAGAGCAAAGAGTTGCTCCTCAACCTACCGAACCGACTGAAAATGTTTACTTTGAAATTCCTTCGGGTATGGTAGAGAAACTGCTAGCTAATCCCTTTGCAGGAGATGGAACATTGCATCCCAATTTACACCTTATCTATGTGGATGAAGTTTGTGGATTATTTAAGGTTGCAGGTATGCCCGATGATGTTATTAAGAAGAAGTTTTTCCCTTTATCTTTGAAGGGAGACGCATTGACATGGTATAGGCTATGTGACGATATGGGATCTTGGGACTATAAACGATTGAAATTGGAATTTCACCAGAAGTTTTATCCTATGCATCTTGTTCACCGTGATCGTAATTATATATATAATTTTTGGCCTCGCGAAGGAGAAAGCATCGCTCAAGCTTGGGGGAGGCTTAAGTCAATGTTATACTCATGACCCAATCATGAGCTCTCTAGAGAAATGATTATTGAAAAACTTTTATGCTCGACTTTCTCTCAACAATCGCACCATGCTTGATACTTCTTGTGCTGGTTCTTATATGATGAAGACTATTGAATTCAAGTGGGATTTATTGGAAAGAATTAAACGCAAATCTGAAGATTGGGATTCCGACGATGGTAAGGAGTCAGGTATGACACCTAAGTTTGATTGTGTTAAATCTTTTATGGATACCGATGCTTTTCGTGGATTTAGCACTAAATATGGACTTGACTCTGAGATAGTAGCTTCTTTCTGTGAATCATTTGCTACTCATGTTGATCTCCCTAAGGAGAAGTGGTTTAAATATAATCCTCCCATTTAAGTAAAAGTAGTTACACCTGCTACAGTTGAAGAAAAGACTATCACTTATAATGATCCTATTGTTCCTACTACTTATTTTGAGAAACCACCTTTCCCTATTAGGATAAAGGATCATGCTAAAGCTTCAACTGTTGTTCGTAAGAGTAATACTAAAACATATACACCTCCTGAGCAAATTAAGTTGAACCTAGTATTGCTATGGTTAAAGATTTTGTGGCTGATAATATTGATGGGCATGTTATTTATTTTTGTGAACAAGCTGCTAGAATCGCTAGTCCTGATGCTAAGACACATATAGCTGTTGTAGGTATGCATGTTATTTTTGTTAAAATAGGAGATCATTGTTATCCTGGCATATGTGACATGGGTGCTAGTGCTAGTGCAATACATTTTTCCTTATATGAAGAAATTATGCATGATATTGCACCTGCTGAAGTAGAAGAAGTTGATGTTACAATTAAGCTTGCCAATAGAGATACTATTTCACCAATTGGGATTGTTAGAGATGTTGAAGTCTTGTGTGGGAAAGTTAAATATCCTGCTGATTTTCTTGTTCTTGGTTCCCCACAAGATAGCTTTTGTCCCATCATATTTGGTAGACCCTTCTTGAATACTGTTAATGCAAAGATTGATTGCAAAAAGGATGTTGTTATGATTGGCTTAGGAGATATGTCTCATGAGTTTAATTTTGCTAAATTCCGTAGACAACCCCATGATAAAGAATTGCCTAGTAAGGATGAAATTATTTGTCTTGCTTCTATTGCCATGCCTCCTACTGATCCGTCAGAACAATATTTGCTAGACTACAAAAATGATATGTTTATGAATGAAAGAAGGGAAATAGATGAAGTATTCTTTAAACATGGTCCTATTTTGAAACATAACTTGCCTGTTGAAATCCTAGGGGATCCTCCTCCACCCCAGGGTGATCCCGTGTTTGAGCTTAAACCATTACCTGATACTCTTAAATATGCTATCTTGATGAAAAGAACATATATCATGTTATTATTAGTGCTAACCTTTCAGAGCAAGAAGAGGAAACATTATTGAAAACTCTAAAGAAGCACCGTGCTATTATTGGATATACTCTTGATGATCTTAAGGGCATTAGTCCCACTCTGTGCCAACACAAAATAAAATTGGAGGAAGACGCCAAACCAGTTGTTGATCAGCAACGACGGTTAAATCCTAAGATGAAAGAAGTGGTAAGAAAGGAAATACTAAAGCTCCTCAAGGCAGGTATAATTTATCCCGTTGCTGATAGTCAGTGGGTAAGTCCTGTCCATTGTGTTCCTAAGAAGGGAGATATTTCTGTTGTTCCTAATGATAAAGATGAATTGATCCCGCAAAGAATTATTACAGGCTATAGTATGGTAATTGATTTCCGCAAATTAAATAAAGCTACTAAGAAAGATCATTACCCTTTACATTTTTGCTTCCTAGATGGTTATTCTGGTTTCTCTCAAATACCTGTGTCAGCTAAGGATCAAGAAAAGACCACTTTTACTTGCCCTTTCGGTACCTTTGCTTATAGACGTATGCCTTTTGGTTTATGTAATGCACCTGCTACCTTTCAAAGATGCATGATGGCTATATTCTCTGACTTTTGTGAAAAGATTTGTGAGGTATTCATGGATGATTTCTCCGTTTATGGATCCTCTTTTGATGATTGCTTGAGCAACCTTGATCGAGTTTTGCAGAGATGTGAAGACACTATTCTCATTTTGAATTGGGAGAAGTGACACTTTATGGTTAATGAAGGCATTGTCTTTGGGCATAAAATTTCCGAGAAAGGCATTGAAGTCGATAAGGATAAGATTGATGCTATTGAAAAGATGCCATGTCCCAAGGACATTAAAGGTATAAGAAGTTTCCTTGGTCATGCCGGTTTTTATAGGAGGTTCATTAAGGACCTTTCTAAAATTTCTAGTCCTTTGACTAATCTATTGCAAAAATATATTCCTTTTGTCTTTGATGATGATTGTGTAGAAGCATTTGAAATACTCAAGAAAGCTTTGATTTTTGCACCTATTTTTCAGCCCCCTGATTGGAACTTACCCTTTGAAATTATGTGTGATGCTAGCGATTATGCTGTAGGTGTTGTTCTAGGACAAAGAGTTGATAAGAAACTAAATGTTATTCAATATGCTAGTAAAACTCTAGACAGTGCTCAGAGAAATTATGCTACTACTGAAAAGGAATTCTTAGTAGTTATATTTGCTTGTGATAAGTTCAGACATTATATTGTTGGTTCTAAAGTAACTGTTCACACTGATCATGCTGCTATTAAATATCTTATGGAAAAGAAAGATGCTAAACCTAGACTTATTAGATGGGTTCTCTTGCTACAAGAATTTGATTTGCATATTATTGATAGAAAGGGAGCTGAGAACCCCATTGCAGAAAACTTATCTAGGTTAGATAATGTTCTTGATGACCCACTACCTATTAATGATAGCTTTCCAGATGAACAATTAGCTGTCATAAATGCTTCTCGTAATACTCCATGGTATGCTGGTTATGCTAATTACATTGTTGCTAAATTCATACCACCTAGTTTCACATACCAGCAAAAGAAAAAGTTCTTCTATGATTTAAGACATTACTTCTGGGATGACCCACTCCTTTATAAAGAAGGAGTAGATGGTGTTATTAGACGTTGTGTACCTGAGCATGAACAGGAACAAATCCTATGCAAGTGTCACTCTGAGGCATATGGAGGACACCACGCTGGAGATAGAACTGCACATAAGGTATTGCAATCCGGTTTTTATTGGCCTACTCTCTTTAAAGATGCCCGTAAGTTTGTCTTGTCTTGTGATGAATGTCAAAGAATTGGTAATATTAGTAGACGTCAAGAAATGCCTATGAATTATTCTCTTGTTATTGAACCATTTGATGTTTGGGGCTTTAATTATATGGGACCGTTTCTTGCCTCTAATGGGTATACACATATTTTAGTTGCTGTTGATTATGTTAAGTGTGTAGAAGCTATTCCAACTAGTAGTGTTGATCATAACACCTCTATTAATATGCTTAAAGAAGTTATGTTTCCAAGGTTTGGAGCCCCTAGATACTTAATGACTGATGGTGGTTCACATTTTATTCATGGTGCTTTCCGTAAAATGCTTGCTAAGTATGATGTTAATCATAGAATTGCATATCCATATCACCCACAGTCTAGTGGTCAAGTAGAATTGAGTAATAGCGAACTCAAATTAATTTTGCAAAAGACTGTTAATAGATCTAGAAAGAATTGGCCCAAGAAACTTGATGATGCATTATGGGCTTATAGAACTGGATATAAAAATCCTGTGGGTATGTCTCCATATAAAAATTATGGAAAAGCATGTCACTTACCTCTCGAACTTGAACATAAGGCATATTGGGCTATTAAAGAGCTCATTTATGATTTAAAACTTGCCGATGAGAAGAGGTTATTTGACATTAGCTCACTTGATGAATGGAGAACCCAAGCCTACGAGAATGCCAAACTGTTTAAATAAAAAGTTAAAATATGGCATGACAAAAGGATACAAAAGCGTGAGTTTAACGTAGGTGATTATGTATTGCTATTCAACTCTCGTTTAAGATTTTTTGCAGGAAAACTTCTATCTAAATGGGAAGGCACTTACGTTATCGAGGAGGTCTATCTTTCCGGTGCCATAAAAATCAAAAACTTCGAAGGCACAAATCCAAAGGTGGTGAATGGTCAAAGAATCAAACATTTTATCTCAGGTAATCCTATAAATGTTGAAACTAATGTTATTGAAACCGTAACCCTGGAGGAATACATAAGAGACACTTTCCAGAACATTTCAGACTCTGAAAAGGAATCGGTATATGGTACGGTAAGTAAACCGACTCCAAAACGGTTCTAATAGCAATTTTTCTCCGTTTTGGAATATTTAAGAAAATAGAAAAATAAGAAGTAGTCCGGGAAGGACACGAGGCATCCACGAGGGTGCAGGGTGTGCCCCCCTGCCTCGTGGGCACCTCGTGTGCTCTCCGGACTCCGTTTTCTTGCATGATACTTCTTTTGGTCGGTAAAAGTTCATATATAATCTTTCGAAGGTTTTGACCAACGTATCACGCAAATATCCTATGTCTTTGTTTCGAGCTGTTTTTCTGACAGATCTAGAGCACCATGACATCTCCAAGCGCTCCCAAGGACAAGTTTTTCGAGAGGGTCATCAACCCCTATCTCGTGGAGGTGCTGCATCACCCTCAAACCATTGAGATGCGTGAGGGGGTGTTGCACATCCATGATGTGGAGGGACCAAGGAGTACCAGAAGCATGGAGACAAAGCTCGAAGTGATGGAACAACAAGTTTTCAAGTGCCAAGGGATGGTGGAGCACAGACTTAACGCCAACCAGATTATGATCGCGGAGTTCACCAACAACTACAAGCTGGACGCCAAGAACATTGGGGAGACCATCTTCAAGCTTCATGAGACACCTCCAAGCCCAGATCTATGACCTGCAAAACCAAAACCGTGAGTATGAATATAGATTCAAGACAATGAGTTTGGCTGCAGATTTGAGGATCTCGGAGACTCGATCATCCTTCTATGATGGTCAGCCTATGCCTTGGAAGACGGACGACAAGCCTACATCACCAACAACTCCCTCATCACCACCTCCGAAGACATAATCAAATGGGTATGGGCACTCCCCTTGGCAACTGCCAATCTTGGGGGGTGCCCCGGTATCGTATCACCATCACACTCCTATCTTTACCATTTTTCTTAGTTCGATCCTTTTGGTAATATCTTGATCTAGTAGAATAAAGTTTTGGTATGAATTAGTTTTGTGTTTTGCTTTGTGATCCCTCTATGTAATCAAGTCTGTGAGCTATATATAATAAAGATTAGTGTTGAGTCAAGGGCTTTGCTATCTTGCTATAATCTTAAGTGCATAAAAGAACAAAAAGAAATAAAAGAGATCATATTGATCTATGGATAGTAATGACTTCACATATAGAGAGTATGATTAAAAGTTGTTGAGAGTTGGCAAACATAGTTTTGGTCATCATTGCAATTAATAGGAAGTAATAAAGAAAGAGAGGTTCTCACATATAAATATACTATCTTGGACATCTTTTATGATTGTGAGCACTCATTAAAGTATGCCATGCTAAAGAGTTGATGTTGGACAAGGAAGACAACGTAATGGGTTATGTTTCCTCACATCTCAGTTAAAGTATATTGTCATAGATCATTCAAACATGTTGAGCTTGCCTTTCTCCCTCATGCTAGCCAAATTCCTTGCACCAAGTAGAGATACTACTTGTGCTTCCAAATATCCTTAAACCCAGTTTTGCCATGAGAGTCCACCATACCTACCTATGGATTGAGTAAGATCCTTCAAGTAAGTTGTCATGTTGCATGCAATAAAAATTGCTCTCTAAATATGTATGACTTATTAGTGCGGAGAAAATAAGCTTTATATGATCGTGTGATATGGAAGTAATAAAAGCGACGGACGGCATAATAAAGGTTCATATCAGAAGTGGCAATATACAGTGACGTTCTTTTGCATTAAGATTTCATGCATCCAACCAAAAAGCACATGACAACCTCTGCTTCCCTCTTCATCACCTTTCCTTTTTACATTGTATCCTTTGGCAAGCACCCCGTGTTGGAAAGATCCTGATATATATATATATCCAATTGGATGTAAGTTAGCATGAACTATTATTGTTGACATTACCCTTGAGGTAAAAGGTTGGGAGGCAACATAATAAGCCCCTATCTTTCTCTGTGTCTGATTAAATTCCAGAACCATAAGTATTGCATGAGCGTTAGCAATTGTGAAAGACTAGATGATAGTTGAGTATGTGGACTTGCTGAAAAGCTCTTATATTGACTCTTTCCGATGTTATGATAAATTGCAATTGCTTCAATGACTGAGATTATAGTTTGTTAGTTCTCAATGAAGTTTCTGAATCATACTTGACATTGTGAATAGATTATTACTTGAGCATAAGAAATCATATGACAATATATATATATATATATATGTTGTTGTTATAAGAATGATCATGATGCCCTCATGTCCGTATTTTATTTTTATCGATACCTCTATCTCTAAACATGTCGACATATTCTTCGATATCGGCTTCCGCTTGAGGACAAGCGAGGTCTAAGCTTGGGGGAGTTGATACGTCCATTTTGCATCATGCTTTTATATCGATATTTATTGCATTATGGGCTGTTATTACACGTTATGTCACAATGCTTATGGCTATTCTCTCTTATTTTACAAGGTTTAACATGAAGAGGGAGAATGCCGGCAGCTGGGATTCTGGGCTGGAAAAGGAGAAAATATTGGAGACCTATTCTGCACAGCTCCAAAAGTCCTAAAACTCCACGAAAGTCATTTTTGAAATTAATAAAAAATATCCAACGGAAGAAATACCTGAGGGGGGCCACCCACCGTCCACGAGGGTGGGGGCGCATCCACCCTTATAGGGCGCGCCCCCTGCCTGGTGGGCTACCTGGCAGACCTCTGATGCCCATCTTCTGTTATAGGAAGTCTTTCGCCCTAGAAAAAATCATAAACAAGCTTACGGGACGAAACTCCGCCGCCATGAGGCGGAACCAATCTAGGGCTCCGGCGGAGCTGTTCTGCCGGGGAAACTTCCCTCCGAGAGGGGGAAATCATCACCATCGTCATCACCATCGATCCTCTCATCAGAGGGGGTTAATCTCCATCAACATCTTCACCAGCACCATCTCCTCTCAAACCCTAGTTCATCTCTTGTATCCAATCTTTGTACCGAAACCTCAGATTGGTACCTGTGGGTTGCTAGTAGTGTTGATTACTCCTTGTAGTTGATGCTAGTTGGTTTATTTGGTGGAAGATCATATGTTTAGATCCTTAATGCATATTAATACTCCTCTGATTATGAACATGAATATGCTTTGTGAGTAGTTACGTTTGTTCCTGAGGACATGAGTGAAGTCTTGCTATTAGTAGTCATGTGAATTTGGTATTTGTTTGATATTTTAATGAGATGTATGTTGTCTCTCCTCTAGTGGTGTTATGTGAACGTCGACTACATGACACTTCACCATTATTTGGTCCTAGAGGAAGACATTGGGAAGTAATAAGTAGATGATGGGTTGCTAGAGTGACGGAAGCTTAAACCCTAGTTTATGCGTTGCTTCGTAAGGGGCTGATTTGGATCCATATGTTTCATGTTGTGATTAGGTTTACCTTAATACTTCTTTTGTAGTTGCGGATGCTTGCAATTGGGGTTAGTCATAAGTGGGATACTTGTCCAAGAAAGGGCAGTACCCAAGCACTGGTCCACTCACATATCAAATTATCAAAGTAACGAAGACGAATCATATAAGCGTGATGAAAACTAGCTTGACGATAATTCCCTTATGTCCTCGGGAGCGCTTTTCTCATTATAAGAACTTGTCTAGACTTGTCATTTGCTACAAAAAGGATTGGGCCACCTTGCTGCACCTTATTTACTTTCATTGCTTGTTACCCGTTGATACGTCTCCAACGTATCTATAATTTTTGATTGTTCCATGCTATTATATTACCTGTTTTGGGTGTTTATGGGCTTTACTTTACACTTATATATCATATTTTGGACTAACCTACTAACCAGAGGCCCAACCCGTATTGCTGTTTTTTTTGCCTATTTCAGTGTTTCGAAGAAAAGGAATATCAAATGGAGTCCAAATGGAATGAAACCTTCGGGAGCGTGATCTTTGGAACAAACGTGATCCAGAGGACTTGGAGTGCAAGTCAATAAGCAATCGAGGAAGCGACGAGGGTGGAGGGCGCCCCCCTATAGGGCACGCCCCCTGTCTTGTGGGCCCCTCGAGCGTCCACCGACGTACTTCTTCCTCCTATATACCTACGTACCCCGAAACCATCAGGGGAGCCACCGAAGAAATATTTCCGCCATCGTAACCTTCTGTATCCGCGAGATCCCATCTTGGAGCCATCGACGACGTTCTGCCGGAGGGGGAATCCACCACGGAGGGCTTCTACATCAACACCATAGCCCTTCCGATGAGTTGTGAGTAGTTTACCACAGACCTTCGGGTCCATAGTTATTAGCTAGATGGCTTCTTCTCTCTTTTTGGATCTCAATACCATGTTCTCCCCCTCTCTTGTGGAGATCTATTTGATGTAACTCTTTTTGCGGTGTGTTTGTCGAGATCTGATGAATTGTGGGTTTATGATCAAGTTTATCTATGAGAAATATTTGAATCTCCTCTGAATTCTTTTATGTATGATTGAGTTATCTTTGCAAGTCTCTTCGAATTATCGGTTTGGTTTGGCCTACTAGATTGATCTTTCTTGCCATGGGAGAAGTGCTTAGCTTTGGGTTCAATCTTGCGGTGTCCTTTCCTAGTGACAGCAGGGGCAGCAAGGCACGTATTGCATTGTTGCCATCGAGGATAAAAAGATGGGGTTTATATCATATTGCTTGAGTTTATCCCTCTACATCATGTCATCTTTCTTAAAGCGTTACTCTGTTCTTATGAACTTAATACTCTAGATGCATGTTGGATAGCGGTCGATGTGTGGAGTAATAGTAGTAGATGCAGACAGGAGTCGGTCTACTTGTCATGGACATGATGCCTATATACATGATCATACCTAGATAATCTCATAATTATTCGTTTTTCTATCAATTGCTCGACAGTAATTTGTTCACCCACCGTAATACTTATGCTATTTTGAGAGAAGCCTCTAGTGAAACCTATGGCCCCGGGGTCTATCTTTTATCATATACGCTTTCAATCTACTTTTATTTGCATCTTTACTTTTCCAATCTATATCACAAAATACCAAAAATATATTTATCTTATCATATTATCTCTATCAGATCTCACTTTCGCAAGTTGTCGTAAAGGGATTGACAACCCCTTTATCGCGTTGGTTGCGAGTTCTTTGTTTGTTTGCGTAGGTTCGTGGGACTTGTGAGAAGCCTCATACTGGATTGATACCTTGGTTCTCAAAAACTGAGGGAAATACTTACACTACTGTGCTGCATCACCCTTTCCTCTTCAAGAAAAAACAACGCAAGCTCAAGACGTAGCACCCGTTACAAATTATCTTATCACAAAACTATCTGTTACCTACAATTTCAATGCTTGCAGAGAATACCTTACTGAAAACCTCTTGTCATTTCCTTGTGCTCCTCGTTGGGTTCAACACTCTTACTTATTGAAAGGACTATAATAGATCCCCTACACTTGTGGGTCATTAGGGCACTGCAAGATTGAACCCAAAGCTAAGCACTTCTCCCATTGCAAGAAAGATTAATCTAGTAGGCCAAACCAAACTGATAATTCGAAGAGACTTGCAAAGATAACAAATCATACATAAAATAATTCAGAGGAGATTCAAATATTGTTCATAGATAATGTTGATCATAAACCCACAATTCATCGGATCTCGACAAACACACCGCAAAAAGTATTACATCGAATAGATCTCCAAGAAGATCGAGGAGAACTTTGTATTGAGATCCAAAGAGAGAGAAGAAGCCATCTAGCTAATAACTATGGACCCGAAGGTCTGAGGTAAACTACTCACACTTCATCCGAGAGGCTATGGTGTTGATGTAGAAGCCCTTTGTGATTGATTCCCCCTCCGGTGGAGCACCGGAAAAGGCCCCAAGATGGGATCTCACGTGTACAGAAGGTTGCGGCGGTGGAAATAGGGTTTCGTGTTGCTCTCGGATGTTTTCAGGGTATATGAGTATATATAGGCGAAAGAAGTCGGTCAAGGGAGCCACGAGGGGCCCACGAGGGTGGGGGGCGCGCCTACCCTCCTAGGCGCGCCCTCCTACCTCGTGGCCGCCGCGTTTATTTCTTGACGTTCACTCCAAGTCTTCTAGATTGCGTTTGTTCCAATAATAACTCTCCCGAAGGTTTCATTCTGTTTGGACTCTGTTTGATATTCCTTTTTTGTGAAACATTGAAATAGGCAAAAAAACAACAACAATTTGGACTGGGCCTCCGGTGAATAGGTTAGTCCCAAAAATAATATAAAAGTGTATAATAAAGCCCATTAAACATCAAAAACAGATAATATAATAGCATGGAACAATCAAAAATTATATATACGTTGGAGACGTGTCAAGCATCCCCAAGCTTAATTCTTGCTCGTCCTTGAGTAGGTAAATGATAAAAACAGAATTTTTGATGTGGAATGCTACCTAACATATTTATCAAAGTAATCTTATTTATTGTGGCAAGAATATTCAGATCCATAAGATTCAATACAAAAGTTTAATATTGACATGAAAACAATAATACTTCAAGCATACTAACAAAGCAATCATGTTTTCTCAAAATAACATGGCCAAAGCAAGGTAACCCTACAAAATCATATAGTTTGGATATGCTCTATCTTCATCACACAAAATATTTAAATCATGCACTACCCCGATGACAAGCCAAGCAATTGTTTCATACTTTTGATGTTCTCAAACTTTTTCAATCTTCACGCAATACATGAGCGTGAGACATGGACATAGCACTATAGGTGGAATAGAATGGTGGTTGTGGGAAGACAAAAGGGAGAAGATAGTCTCACATCAACTAGGTGTATCAACGGGTTATGGAGATGCCCATTAATAGATATCAATGTGAGTGAGTAGGGATTGCCATGCAATGGATGCACTAGAGCTATAAGTGTATGAAAGCTCATAAAAAAACTAAGTGG
Source organism: Triticum aestivum (assembly GCF_018294505.1). Taxonomy (NCBI): domain Eukaryota; kingdom Viridiplantae; phylum Streptophyta; class Magnoliopsida; order Poales; family Poaceae; genus Triticum; species Triticum aestivum. The sequence goes on from NC_057801.1 coordinate 638,660,321, forward strand.
GTGTGCATCCAACTTTCTTGCTCACGAAGACCTAGGGCAATTTGAGGAAGCCCATCATTGGAATATACAAGCCAAGTTCTATAATGAAAAATACCCACTAGTATATGAAAGTGACAACATAGGAGACTCTCTATCATGAAGATCATGGTGCTACTTGGTAGCACAAGTGTGGTAAAAGGATAGTAACATTGTCCCTTCTCTCTTTTTCTCTCATTTCATTTTTTTATTTTTTTTGGTGGGCTTCTTTGGCCTCTTTTTTTATTTGGGCTTCTTTGGCCTCTTTTTTTTCATAGAGTCCGGAGACTCATCCTGACTTGTAGGGGAATCATAGTCTCCATCATCCTTTCCTCACTGGGACAATGCTCTAATAATGAAGATCATCACACTTTTATTTACTTACAACTCAAGAATTACAACTCGATACTTAGGACAAAATATGACTCTATGTGAATGCCTCCGGCGGTGTACCAGAATATGCAATGAATCAAGAGCGACATGTATGAAAGAATTATGAATGGTGGCTTTGCCACAAATACGATGTCAACTACATGATCATGCAAAGCAATATGGCCATGATGGAGCGTGTCATAATAAATGAAACAGTGGAAAGTTGCATGGCAATATATCTTGAAATGGCTATGAAAATGCCATAATGGGTAGGTATGGTGGCTGTTTTGAGGAAGATATATGGTGGGTATATGATACCGGCGAAAGGTGCGCGTTATTAGAGAGGCTAGCAATGGTGGAAGGGTGAGAGTGCGTATAATCCATGGACTCAACATTAGTCATAAATAACTCGCATACTTATTGCAAAAATCTATTAGTTATCAAAACGAAGTACTACGCGCATGCTCCTAGGGGGATAGATTGGTAGGAAAATACCATTGCTCGTCCCCGACCGCCACTCATAAGGAAGACAACAATAAATAAATCATGCTCCGACTTCATCACATAACGGTTCACCATACGTGCATGCTACGGGAATCACAAACTTTAACACAAGTATCTCTCAAATTCACACCTACTCAACTAGCATGACTCTAATATCACCATCTTCATATCTCAAAACAATCATAAGGAATCAAACTTCTCATAGTATTCAATGCACTTTATATGAAAGTTTTTATTATATCCCTCTTGGATACCCATCATATTATGACTAAATTCATAACCAAAGCAAATTACCATGTTGTTCTAAAAGACTCTCAAAATAATATAAGTGAAGCATGAGAGATCAATAATTTCTATAAAATAAAACCACCGCCGTGCTCTAAAAAGGTATAAGTGAAGTACTAGAGCAAAATTATCTAGCTCAAAAGATATAAGTGAAGCACATAGAGTATTCTAATAAATTCCGATTCATGTGTGTCTCTCCAAAAGGTGTGTACAGCAAGTATGATTGTGGTAAACTAAAAAGCAAAGACTCAAATCATACAAGACGCTCCAAGCAAAACACATATCATGTGGTGAATAAAAATATAGCATCAAGTAAAGTTACCGATAGACGAAGACGAAAGAGGGGATGCCCTCTAGGGCATCCCCAAGCTTAGGCTTTTGGTTGTCCTTGAAGTTACCTTGGGGTGCCTTGGGTATCCCCAAGCTTAGGCTCTTGCCACTCCTTATTTCATAATCCATCAAATCTTTACCCAAAACTTGAAAACTTCACAACACAAAACTCAACAGAAAATCTCATGAGCTCCGTTAGTGCAAGAAAACAAACCACCACTTTAAGCTACTGTAATGAACTCATTATTTATTTATATTGGTGTAAAACCTACTGTATTCCAACTTCTCTATGGTTCATACCCCCCGATACTAGCCACAGATTCATCTAAATAAGCAAACAACACACGAAAAACAGAATCTGTCAAAAACAGAACAGTCTGTAGCAATCTGTAACTCTCGAATACTTCTGTAACTCCAAAACTTCTACCAAATGAGGAATTTCTAGGTAATTTATCTATTAATCTTATGAAAAAATAATCAACTGAGAATCACGTTTCTGTGATTTATGAAAATTATTCTCGTGCGTGGAAAAGTTTCTGATTTTCAGCAAGATCAAGTTAACTATCACCGTAGGTTATCCTAAAGGTTTAACTTGGCACAAACACTAATTAAAACATAAAAATACATCTAACCAGAGGCTATATGAATTATTTATTACTAGACAGTAACAAAAAGCAAAGAACAAAAATAAAATTTGGTTGCCTCCCAACAAGCTCTATCGTAGAACGCCCCTAGCTAGGCATAAAACCGAGGATAGATCTAAGTATTGCCATCTTTGGTATTCAATTCTTCAATATAACAGTTATAAGCCTTAGGAGTTTCCTTCTTTTTATTAATTATTAAACTCCTAGGCAAGAAATCAAGAAATACGTTTGTAGCAAAAGGTTCCTTAATGATAGCGAAAAAGCTGGGGTGAACGTTTATTAATTTGAGATCCGCGTTTTCCTTACTAGAAGATTCACCCTTATTTTCAGGAACATACATTAATTTGGCAATTTTGGTAGTAGGAGTATTTGGAGTATTTTTCACGGATTAAAAGGCAGACCCTAAGTTGGTAATAATATCCTCAAGTTTACCAATTCTTGTGGAATCTTGATCTATTCTTTCGTTAACTATAGGTTCCTTTTCCTTAAAATTTTGCAGAGTAACTCCAACCTTAGATCCATATTGGGTAATTTGGTTGTGGATATTTTTATCCAAATTTTCAATTAACTCTAGAGTGGCAATTTTATTTTCAATAATTTCAAGCCTTTGCATCACATGTTCCAAAGTTAAAACAGTTCCATTAACCAAAAGAGGTGGTGGACCAAACAAATCTATCATAGCATTATAAGAATCAAAAGTATGGCTACCCAAGAAATTCCCTCCGGTAATGGTATCAAGAATATATCTGTTCCAAGGAGTAATGCCTACATAAAAATTGCGAAGAAGAACGGAAGTAGATTGCTTCCTAGTAGATATATTCTAAGCATTGCAAATTCTATGCCAAGTATCTTTTAGATTTTTCCCTCCCTTTGTGTAAAATTAAGAACTTCATGATCGGGAGTACTAACAATGATAGAAGGACTAGCCATGACGACAAATGATGACACAAGAAGCAAGCGTAAAAGAGGCAAAAGGAAAAAGAGGGCGGATAACACGGCAAGGGTGAAGTGGGGGAGAGGAAAACGAGAGGCAAATGGCAAATAATGTAATGAGAGGGATAAGAGTTTGTGATGGGTACTTGGTATGTCTTGACTTGTGCGTAGACTCCCTCGCAATGGCGCCAGAAATCCTTCTTACTACCTCTTGAGCATGCGTTGGTTTTCCCTTGAAGAGGAAAGGGTGATGCAGAAAAGTAGTGTAGGTATTTCCCTCAGTTTTTGAGAACCAAGGTATCAATCCAGTAGGAGGCTACACTCAAATCCCTAGTACCTGCACAACAAATAAGAACCTTGCAACCAACGTGATAAAGGGGTTGTCAATCCCTTCACGGCCACTTTAGAAAGTGAGATCTGATAGAGATAATAAGAAAAATATTTTTGGTATTTTTATGATATAGATTGAAAAGTAAAGATTACAAGATAAAATAGATCGGAAACTTATATGATGTAAAATAGACTCGGGGGCCATAGGTTTCACTAGTGGCTTCTCTCAAGATAGCATAAGCATCACGGTGGGTGAACAAATTACTGTCGAGCAATTGATAGAAAAGTGCATAGTTATGAGAATATCTAGGCATGATCATGTATATAGGAATCACGTCCGTGACAAGTAGATCGAAACGATTCTGCATCTACTACTATTACTCCACACATCGACCTCTATCCAGCATGCATCTAGAGTATTAAGTTCATAAGAACAGAGTAACGCTTTAAGAAAGATGACATGATGTAGAGGGATAAACTCAAGCAATATGATATAAACCCCATCTTTTTATCCTCGATGGCAACAATACAATACGTGCCTTGCTGCCCCTGCTGTCACTGGGAAAGGACACCGCAAGATTGAACCCAAAGCTAAGCACTTCTCCCATGGCAAGAAAGATCAATCTAGTAGGCCAAACCAAACCAATAATTCGAAGAGACTTGCAAAGATAACTCAATCATACATAAAAGAATTCAGAGGAGATTCAAATATTTCTCATAGATAAACTTGATCATAAACCCACAATTCATCGGATCTCGACAAACACACCGCAAAAAGAGTTACATCAAATAGATCTCCACAAGAGAGGGGGAGAACATGGTATTGAGATCCAAAAAGAGAGAAGAAGCCATCTAGCTAATAACTATGGACCCGAAGGTCTGTGGTAAACTACTCACAACTCATCGGAAGGGCTATGGTGTTGATGTAGAAGCCCTCTGTGGTGGATTCCCCCTCCGGCAGAACATCGTCGATGGCTCCAAGATGGGATCTCGCGGATACAGAAGGTTATGATGGCGGAAATATTTCTTCGGTGGCTCCCCTGATGGTTTTGGGGTACGTAGGTATATATAGGAGGAAGAAGTACGTCGGTGGATGCCCGAGGGGCCCACGAGACAGGGGGCGCACCCTATAGGGGGGGCGCCGTCCACCCTCGTGGCTTCCTCGATTGCTTCTTGACTTGCACTCCAAGTCCTCTGGATCACGTTCGTTCCAAAGATCACGCTCCCGAAGGTTTCATTCCGTTTGGACTCCATTTGATATTCCTTTTCTTCGAAACACTGAAATAGGCAAAAAAATAGCAATACGGGTTGGGCCTCTGGTTAGTAGGTTAGTCCAAAATATAATATAAAAGTGTAAAGTAAAGCCCATAAACACCCAAAACAGGTAATATAATAGCATGGAACAATCAAAAATTATATGGATAAACAGAGTAACACATTAGGCAAGATGACATGATGTAGAGGGATAAACTCAAGCAATATGATATAAACCCCATCTTTTTATCCTCGATGGTAACAATACAATACGTGTCTTGCTGCCCCTGCTGTCACTGGGAAAGGACACCGCAAGATTGAACCCAAAGCTAAGCACTTCTTCCATTGCAAGAAAGATCAATATAGTAGGCCAAACCAAACTGATAATTCGAAGAGACTTGCCAAGATAACAAATCATACATAATAGAATTCAGAGGAGATTCAAATATTGTTCATAGGTAATCTTGATCATAAACCCACAATTCATTGGATCTCAACAAACACACCGCAAAAAGTATTACATCGAATAGATCTCCAAGAAGACCGAGGAGAACTTTGTATTGAGATCCAAAGAGAGAGAAGAATCCATCTAGCTAATAACTATGGACCTGAAGGTCTGAGGTAAACTACTCACACTTCATCCGAGTGTTGGAAATATGCCCTAGAGGCAATAATAAAATGGTTATTATTATATTTCCTTGTTCACGATAATTGTCTATTGTTCATGCTATAATTGTATTAACTGGAAACCGTAATACATGTGTGAATATATAGACCACAACATGTCCCTAGTGAGCCTCTAATTGACTAGCTCGTTGATCAACAGATGGTCATGGTTTCCTGACCATGGACATTGGATGTCATTGATAACGGGATCACATCGTTAGGAGAATGATGTGATGGACAAGACCCAATCCTAAGCATAGCACAAGATTGTGTAGTTCGTTTGCTAAAGCTTTTCTAATGTCAAGTATCATTTCCTTAGACCATGAGATTGTGTAACTCCCGGATACCGTAGGAGTGTTTTGGGTGTACCAAACGTCACAACGTAACTGGGTGGCTATAAAGGTGCACTACAGGTATCTTCGAAAGTGTCTGTTGGGTTGGCACGAATCGAGACTGGGATTTGTCACTCCGTATGACGGAGAGGTATCTCTGGGCCCACTCGGTAATGCATCATCATAATGAGCTCAATGTGACTAAGTAGTTAGTCACGGGATCATGCATTACAGAACGAGTAAAGTGACTTGCCGGTAACGAGATTGAACGAGGTATTGGGATACCGACGATCGAATCTCGGGCAAGTAACGTATCGATTGACAAAGGGAATTGTATACGGGATTGCTTGAATCCTTGACATCGTGGTTCATCCAATGAGATCATCATGGAACATGTGGGAGCCAACATGGGTATCCAGATCCCGCTGTTGGTTATTGGCCATAGAGTTGTCTCGGTCATGTCTGCATGATTCCCGAACCCGTAGGGTCTACACACTTAAGGTTCGGTGACGCTAGAGTTGTTATGGGAATTAGTGTGCAGTTACCGAATGTTGTTCGGAGTCCCGGATGAGATCCCGGACGTCACGAGGAGTTCCGGAATGATCCGGAGGGAAAGATATATATATATATATATATATATATATATATATATATATATATATATATATATATATATATATATATATATATATGGGAAGTCCTATTTTGGCCACCGGAAAATGTTCGGGATTTTTCGGTATTGTACCGGGAAGGTTCTAGAAGGTTCCGGAGTGGGGCCCACCTGCATGGGGGGACCCACATGAACATGGGTAGTGGGGGCATGGCCCCACACCCCTGGTCAAGGTGCACCAAGATCCCCCCTTAGAAGGAATAAGATCATATCCCAAAGGGATAAGATCGAGATCCATAAAAAGGGGGGATAACAATCGGTGGGGAAGGAAATGATGGGATTTCTTTCCTCCCACCTTTGCCAACGCCCCAATGGACTTGGAGGGCAAGAAACCAGCCCCCTCCACCCCTATATATAGTGGGGAGGCACATGGGAGCTTCACCCTTCCCCTGGCGCAGCCCTCTCCCTCCTCCAACACCTCCTCCTCCTCCGTAGTGCTTGGCGAAGCCCTGCCGGAGAACCACGAGCTCCATCACCACCATGCCGTCGTGCTGTCGGAGTTTTCCCTCATCTTCTCCTCTCCCCTTGCTGGATCAAGACAGAGGAGACATCCCCGGGCTGTACGTGCGTTGAACGCAGAGGCACCGTTGTTCGGTGCTTAGATCGGATTCGGCCGCGATCTGAATCGCTTCGTGAACGACTCCATCGACCGCGTTCTTGTAACGCTTCCGCTTAGAGATCTTCAAGGGTATGAAGATGCACTCCATCTCTCTCTTGTTGCTATGATCTCCATAGATTGATCTTGGTGATGCGTATAAAATTTTGAATTTCTGCTACGTTCCCTAGCAGTGGCATCATGAGCTAGGTCTATTGCGTAGATTCTATGCACGAGTAAAACACAAGTAGTTGTGGGAGTTGGTTTGTTCAATATGCTTACCGTTACTAGTCTTATCTTGATTTGGTGGCATCATGGGATGAAGCGGGCCGGACCGACCTTACACGTGCGCTTACGTGAGACAGGTTCCACCGACTGACATGCACTTGTTGCATAAAGGTGGCTAGCGGGTGCCAGTCTCTCCCACTTTAGTCAGATCAGATTCGATGAAAAGGGTCCTTATGAAGGGTAAATAGCAATTGGCATATCACTGTTGTAGCTTTGCGTAGGTAAGAAACGTTCTTGCTAGAAACCCGTAGCAGCCACGTAAAACATGCAAAAACAATTAGAGGACGCCTAACTTGTTTTTGCAGGGTATGCTATGTGATGTGATATGGCCCAAAAGAATGTGATGAATGATATATGTGATGTATGAGATTGATCATGTTCTTGTAATAGGAATCACGACTTGCATGTCGATGAGTATGACAACCGACAAGAGCCATAGGAGTTGTCTTAATTTATTGTATGACCTGCGTGTCATTGAATAACACCATGTAATTACTTTACTTTATTGCTAAACCGTTAGCCATAGTAGTAGAAGTAATAGTTGGCGAGACAACTTCATGAAGACATGATGATGGAGATCATGATTATGGAGATCATGGTGTCATGCCGGTGACGAAGGTGATCATGCCGTGCCTCAAGATGGAGATCAAAGGCGCAAGATGATATTGGCCATATCATGTCACTCTATGATTTGCATGTGATGTTTGTCATGTCTACATCTTATTTGCTTAGAACGATGGTAGCATAAATAAGATGATCCCTCATTAAAATTTCAAGAAAGTGTCCCCCCTAACTGTGCATCGTTGCGAAAGTTCGTTGTTTCGAAGCATCACGTGATGATCGGGTGTCATAGATTCTAACGTTCACATACAACGGGTGTAAGCCAGATTTACACACGCAAAACACTTAGGTTGACTTGACGAGCCTAGCGTGTACAGACATGGCCTCGGAACACAAGAGACTGAAAGGTCGAACATAAGTCGTATAGTAGATACGATCAACATGAAGATGTTCACCGATGATGACTAGTCCGTCTCACGTGATGATCGGACACAGCCTAGTTGACTCGGATCATGTATCACTTAGATGACTAGAGGGATGTCTATCTAAGTGGGAGTTCATTAATAATTTGATTAGATGAACTTAGTTATCATGAACATAGTCAAAAGGTCTTTACAAATTATGTCATAGCTCGCACTTTAGTTCAACTGTTTTAGATATGTTCCTAGAGAAAATTTAGTTGAAAGTTGACAGTAGCAATTATGCGGACTGGGTCCGTAAACTGAGGATTATCCTCATTGCTGCACAGAAGGCTTATGTCCATAATGCACCGCTCGGTGTGCTGAACCTCGAGCGTCATCTATGGATGTTGCGAACATCTGACATACACGTTTTGATGACTACATGATAGTTTAGTAATGTTAAACGGTTTAGAATTGTGGCACCAAAGACGTTTTTAAAACGTCGCAGAACATATAAGATGTTCCAAAGGCTGAAATTGGGATTTCAGGCTCGTGCCCATGTTAAGAGGTATGAGACCTCCAACGAGTTTCTTAGCCTACAAACTAAGGGAGAAAAGCTCAATCGTTGAGCATGTGCTCAGATTGTCTGAGTACTACAATCACTTGAATTGAGTGGGAGTTAAACTTCCAGATGAGATAGTGATGGTTCTCCAAAGTCATTGCCACCAAGCTACTAGAGCTTCGTGATGAACTATAACATATCAGGGATAGATATGATGATCCTTGAGCTATTCGCTATGTTTGACACCGCGAAAGTAGAAATCGAGTAGGAGCATCAATTGTTGATGGTTAGTAAAACCACTAGTTTCAAGAAAGGGCAAGGGCAAGAAGGGATACTTCATGAAACGGCAAATCAGTTGCTGCTCTAGTGAAGAAACCCAGGGTTGAACCCAAACCCGAGACTAAGTGCTTCTGTAATGAGGGGAACGGTCACTGAAGCAAAACTACCCTAGATACTTGGTAGATAAGAAGGCTGGCAAGGTCAACAGAAGTATATTGGATATACATTATATTAATGTGTACTTTACTAGTACTCCTAGTAGCACCAGGGTATTAGATACCGGTTCGGTTGCTAAGTGTTAGTAACTCGAAATAAAAGCTGCGGAATAAACGGAGACTAGCTAAAGGTGAGATGACGATATGTGTTGGAAGTGCTTCCAAGGTTGATGTGATCAAGCATCGCATACTCCCTCTGCCATCGAGATTGGTGTTAAACCTAAATAATTGTTATTTGCGTTGAGCACAGACATGATTGGATTATGTTTATCGCAATATGGTTATTCATTTAAGGAGAATAATGGTTACTCTGCTTATTTGAATAATACCTTCAATGGTCTTGCACCTAAAATGAATGGTTTATTGAATCTCGATCATAGTGATACACATGTTCATGCCAAAAGATATAAGATAGTAATGATATTACCACCTACTTGTGGCACTGCCATTTGAGTCATACTGGTATAAAACGCACGAAGAAGCTCCATGTTGATGGATCTTTGGACTCACTCGTTTTTGAAAAGTTTGAGACTCACTCATTTTTGAAAAGTTTGAGACATGCGAACCATGTCTATTGGTATGTACGCATGAAGAAACTCCATGTAGATGGATCATTTGGACTCACTTGGTTTTGAATCACTTGAGACATGCAAATCATACCACATGGGCAAGATGACTGAAAGGCCTCATTTTCAGTGAGATGGAACAAGAAAGCAACTTGTTGGAAGTAATACATTTTGATGTGTGCAGTTCAATGAGTGCCGAGGCACGCAGTGGATATCGTTATGTTCTTACTTCACAGATGATTTGAGTAGATGCTAAGTATATTTACTTGATGAAACACAAGTCTGAATTATTGAAAGGTTCAAGTAATTTCAGAGTGAAGTTGAAGATCGTCGTGACAAGAGGATAAAATGTCTATGATATGATCATAGAGATGAATATCTGAGTTACGAGTTTGGCACACAATTAAGACATTATGGAAATTGTTTCACAACTAATACCGCCTGGAACACCATAGTGTGATGGTGTGTCCGAACATCATAACTGCACCCTATTGGATATGATGCATACCATGATGTCTCTTATCGAATTAACACTATTGTTTATGGGTTAGGCATTAGAGACAACCGCATTCACTTTAATAGGGCACCACACAATTCCATTGAGATGACACAGTATGAACTGTGGTTTAGAGAAACCTAAGCTGTCATTTCTTAAAAGGTTTGGGGCTGCGACGCTTATGTGAAAAAGGTATTAGCCTGATAAGCTCGTACCCAAAGAGGATAAATGCATCTTCAAAGGACACCCAAAACAGTTGGGTATACCTCCTATTTCAGATCCGGAAGCAAAAGTGATTGTTTCTAAAAATGGGTCCTTTCTCGAGGAAAAGTTTCTCTCGAAAGAATTGAGTGGGAGGATGGTGGAGACTTGATGAGGTTATTAAACCATCACTTCAACTAGTGTGTAGCAGGGCATAGGAAGTTGTTCCTATAGCGCCTACACCAATTGAAGTGGAAGTTGATGATATTGGTCATTAAACTTCGGATCAAGTCACTACTAAAACTCGTAGGTCGACAAGGATACAAACTACTCTAGAGTGGTACGTAATCCTGTCTTGGAGGTCATGTTGCTAGACAACAATGAACCTACGAGCTATGGAGAAGCGATGGTGGGCCCGGATTCCGATGAATGGCTCGAGGCCATAAAATCCGAGAGAGGATCCATGTATGAAAACAAAGTGTAGACTTTGGCAGAACTACTTAATGGTCATAAGACTGTTGGGTACAAATGGATTTTAAAAGGAAGACGAACAATGATGGTAAGTGTCACCATTAAGAAAGCTCGACTTGTTGTTAAGATGTTTTCTGACAAGTTCAAGGAGTTGACTGCGATGAGACTTTCTCACTTGTAGCGATGCTAAAGATTCTGTTGGAATTATATTAGCAGTTACTGCATGGTTTATGAAATCTTGCAGATAGGATGTCAAAACATTGTTTCCTCGATGATATTCTTGAGGAAAGGTTGTATGTGATACAACCAAAAGGTTTTGTCAATCCTAAAAGATGCTAACAAGTATGCAAAGCTCCAGCAATCCTTCTAAGGACTGGAGTAAGCATCTTGGAATTGGAATATACACTTTGATGAGATGATCAAAGATTTTGGGTTTATACAAAGTTTATGAGAAACTTGTATTTCCAAAGCAGTGAGTGGGAGCACTATAGCATTTCTGATGAGTATATGTTGTTGACATATTGTTGATCGGAAATGATGTAGAATTTCTGGAAAGCATATAGGGTTATTTGAAAAGTGTTTTTAATGGAAAACCTGGATTAAGCTACTTGAACATTGAGCATCAAGATCTATAAGGATAGATCAAAAATGCTTAATAATACTTTCAAATGAATACATACCATGACAAGATTTTGAAGAAGTTCAAAATAGATCGGCGAAGAAGGAGTTCTTGGCTGTTTTATAAGGTGTGAGTATTGAGTAAGACTCAAGACATGACCTCAGCAGAAGAGAAAGAATGGACGAAGGTCGTCCCCTATGCTTCAGACATAGGCTCTACAGTATGCTATGCTATGTACCGCACCTGAAGTGTGCTTTGCCATGAGTCAGTCAAGGGGTACAAGAATGATCCAGGAATGGATCACAAGACAGCGGTGAAACATATCCTTAGTAACTAGTGGACTAAGGAATTTTCTCAATTATGGAGGTGCTAAAAGAGTTGGTCGTAAAGGGTTACGCCGATACGAACTTTGACACTAATCCGGATTATTCTGAGTAGTAAACCGGAATCGTATCGTAGAATAGTTATTTGGAATAGCTCCAAATAGAGTGTGGTAGCTGCATCTAGGAGATGACATAGAGATTTGTAAAGCACACACGAATCTGAAAGATTCAGACCCGTTGACTAGTAACCTCTCTCACAAGCGAGATATGATCAAACCCAATGGGTGTTGGACTCGTTACAATCACATTGTGATGTGAACTAGATTATTGACTCTAGTGCAAGTGGGAGACTATTGGAAATATGCCCTAGAGGCAATAATAAAATGGTTATTATTATATTTCCTTATTCACGATAATTGTCTATTGTTCATGCTATAATTGTATTAACTGGAAACCGTAATACATGTGCGAATATATAGACCACAACATGTCCTTAGTGAGCCTCTAGTTGACTAGCTCGTTGATCAACATATGGTCATGGTTTCCTGACCATGGACATTGGATGTCATTGATAACAGGATCACATCGTTAGGAGAATGATGTGATGGACAAGACCCAATCCTAAGCATAGCACAAGATCGTGTAGTTCGTTTGCTAAAGCTTTTCTAATGTCAAGTATCATTTCCTTAGACCATGAGATTGTGTAACTCCCGGATACCGTAGGAGTGCTTTGAGTGTACCAAACGTCACAACGTAGCTTGTGGCTATAAAGGTGCACTACATGTATCTCCGAAAGTGTCTGTTGGGTTGGCACGAATCGAGACTGGGATTTGTCACTCCGTATGACGGAGAGGTATCTCTGGGCCCACTCGGTAATGCATCATCATAATGAGCTCAGTGTGACTAAGTAGTTAGTCATGGGATCATGCATTACGGAACGAGTAAAGTGACTTGCCGGTAACGAGATTGAACGAGGTATTGGGATACCGACGATCGAATCTCGGGCAAGTAACGTACCGATTGACAAAGGGAAGTGTATACGGGATTGCTTGAATGCTTGACATCGTGGTTCATCCGATGAGATCATCGTGGAACATGTGGGAGCCAACATGGGTATCCAGATCCCGATGTTGGTTATTGGCCAGAGAGCTGTCTCGGTCATGTCTGCATGATTCCCGAACCCGTAGGGTCTACACACTTAAGGTTCGGTGACGCTAGAGTTGTTATGGGAATTAGTGTGCAGTTACTGAATGTTGTTCGGAGTCCCGGATGAGATCCCGGACGTCACGAGGAGTTCCGGAATGGTCCGGAGGTAAAGATATATATATATATATGGGAAGTCCTATTTTGGCCACCGGAAAATGTTCGGGATTTTTCGGTATTGTACCGGGAAGGTTCTAGAAGGTTCCGGAGTGGGGCCCACCTGCATGGGGGGACCCACATGAACATGGGTAGTGGGGACATGGCCCCACACCCCTGGTCAAGGTGCACCAAGATCCCCCCTTAGAAGGAATAAGATGATATCCCGAAGGGATAAGATCAAGATCCATAAAAAGGGGGCATAACAATCGGTGGGGAAGGAAATGATGGGATTTCTTTCCTCCCACCTTTGCCAATGCCCCAATGGACCTGGAGGGCAAGAAACCAGCCCCTCCACCCCTATATATAGTGGGGAGGCGCATGGGAGCTTCACCCTTCCCCTGGCCCAACCCTCTCCCTCCTCCAACACCTCCTCCTCCTCCGTAGTGCTTGGCGAAGCCCTGCCGAAGAACCACGAGCTCCATCACCACCATGCCGTCATGCTGTCGGAGTTTTCCCTCAACTTCTCCTCTCCCCTTGCTGGATCAAGACGGAGGAGACGTCCCCGGGCTGTACGTGTGTTGAACGCAGAGGCACCGTTGTTCGGTGCTTAGATCGGATTCGGCCGCGATCTGAATCGCTTCGTGAACGACTCCACTGACCGCGTTCTTGTAACGCTTCCGCTTAGCGATCTTCAAGGGTATGAAGATGCACTCCCTCTCTCTCTTGTTGCTGGAATCTCCATAGATTGATCTTGGTGATGCGTAGAAAATTTTGAATTTCTGCTACGTTCCCCAACACCGAGAGGCTGTGGTGTTGATGTAGAAGCCCTCCATGATCGATTCCCCCTTCGGTGGAGCGCCGGAAAAGGCCCCAAGATGGGATCTCACGAGTATATAAGGTTGCGGCGGTGGAAATAGGGTTTCGTGGTGCTCTCGAATGTTTTCAGGGTATATGAGTATATATAGGCGAAAGAAGTCAGTCAGGGAAGCCACGAGGGGCCTACGAGGGTGGGGGGCGCGCCTACCCCCCTAGGCGTGCCCTCCTGCCTCGTGGCCACCTCATTTCTTTCTTGACGTTCACTCCAAGTCTCCTGGATTGCGTTTGTTCCAAAAATAACTCTCCCGAAGGTTTCATTCCGTTTGGACTCCGTTTGATATTCCTTTTCTGCGAAACAGTGAAATAGGCAGAAAAACAACAATTTGGACCGGGCCTCCGGTTAATAGGTTAGTCCCAAAAATAATATAAAAGTGTATAATAAATCCCATTAAACATCAAAAACAGATAATATAATAGCATGGAACAATAACAAATTATAGATACGTCGGAGACGTATCAAGTTTCTAGTTCATACATTTCTAGCATGAATAATAAACATTTATCATGATATAAGGAAATATAAATAACAACTTTATTATTGCCTCTAGGGCATATTTCCTTCAGTCTCCCACTTGGACTAGAGTCAATAATCTAGATTACAAAGTAATGATTCTAACAGCCATGCAGTCTTGGTGTTGATCATGTTTTGCTTGTGGAAGAGGTTTAGTCAATGGGTCTGCAATATTTAGATCTGTATGTATCTTGCAAATCTCTATGTCTCCCTCCTTGACTTGATAGCGGATGCAATTGAAGTGTCTCTTGATGTGTTTTGTTCTCTTGTGAAATCTGGATTCCTTTGCCAAGGCAATTGCTCCAGTATTGTCACAAAAGATTTTCATTGGACGCGATGCACTAGGTATTACACCTAGATTGGATATGAACTCCTTCATCTAGAGTCCTTCATTTTTTGCTTCCGAAGCAGCTATGTATTCTGCTTCACACGTAGATCCGGCCATGATGCTCTGCTTGGAACTGCAGCAACTAACAGCTTCATCGTTCAATATAAATATGTATCCGGTTTGCGACTTAGAGTTATCTGGATCAGTGTCAAAGCTTGCATCGACGTAACCATTTACGACAAGCTCTTTGTCACCTCCATAAACGAGAAACATATCCTTAGTCCTTTTCAGGTATTTCAGGAAGTTCTTGACCGATGTCTAGTGATCCACTCCTGGATTACTTTGGTACCTCCCTGCTATACTTATAGCAAGGCACACATCAGGTCTTGTACACAACATTGCATACATGATAGAACCTATGGCTGAAGCATAGGGAATGACTTTCATTTTCTCTCTATCTTCTGTAGTGGTCGGGCATTGAGTCTGACTCGACTTCACCCCTTGTAACACATGCAAGAACCCTTTCTTTGACTGATCCATTTTGAACTTCTGCAAAACTTTATCAAGGTATGTGTTTTGTGGAAGTCCAATTAAGCGTCTTGATCTATCTCTATAGATCTTGATGCCCAATATATAAGCAACTTCACCAAGATCTTTCATTGAAAAATTCTTATTCAAGTATCCTTTTATGCTATCTAGAAATTATGTATTATTTCCAATCAACAATATGTCATCCACATATAATATTAGAAATGCTACAGAGCTCCCACTCACTTTCTTGTAAATACAGGCTTCTCCAAAAGTCTGTATAAAACCATATGCTTTGATCACATTATCAAAGTGTATATTCCAACCCCGAGAGGCTTGCACCAGTCCATAAATGGATCGCTGGAGCTTGCACACCTTGTTAGCACCTTTTGGATTGACAAAACCTTCTGGCTTCATCATATACAACTCTTCTTGACATCCATTTGCCAAATTTCATAATCATAAAATGCAACAGTTGCTAACATGATTTGGACAGATTTAAGCATCGCTGCGGGTGAGAAGGTCTCATCGTAGTCAACTCCTTGAACTTGTCAAAAACCTTTCGCAACAAGTCGAGCTTTGTAGACAGTAACATTACCATTAGTGTCAATCTTCTTCTTAAAGATCCATTTATTTTCTATGGCTTGCGATCATCGGGCAAGTCCACCAAAGTCCACACTTTGTTCTCATACATGGATTCCTGCTACCTCTTGAGCATGCATTGGTTTTTCCCTTGAAGAGGAAAGGGTGATGCAACAAAGTAGCGTAAGTATTTCCCTTAGTTTTTGAGAACCAAGGTATCAATCCAGTAGGAGGCTCCTCAAAAGTCCCACGCACCTACACAAACAAACAAGAACCTCGCAACCAACGCGATAAAGGGGTTGTCAATCCCTTCATGGTAACTTGCGAAAGTGAGATCTGATAGAGATAATAAGGTAAGATAAATATTTTTGGTATTTTTATGATATAGATTGGAAAATAAAAGATGCAAATAAAAGTAAATTGAAAGCTTATATAATAAAAGATAGACCTGGGGGCCATAGGTTTCACTAGTGGCTTCTCTCAAGATAGCATAAGTATTACGGTGGGTGAACAAATTACTGTCGAGCAATTAATAGAAAAGTGCATAGTTATGAGATTATCTAGGAATGATCATGTATATAGGCATCACGTCCACAACAAGTAGATTGAAACGATTCTGCATCCACTACTATTACTCCACACACCGACCGACTCCTGCCTGCATCTAGAGTATTAAGTTCATAAGAACAGAGTAACGCATTAAGCAAGATGGCATGATTTAGAGGGATAAACTCATGCAATGTAATATAAACCCCATCTTTTTATCCTCGATGGCAACAATACAATATGTGCCTTGCTGCCCCTGCTGTCACTGGGAAAGGACACCGCAAGATTGAACCCAAAGCTAAGCACTTCTCCAATTGCAAGAAAGATCAATCTAGTAGGACAAACCAAACTGATAATTCGAAGAGACTTGCAAAGATAACTTAACCACACATAAAAGAATTCTGAGGAGATTCAAATATTTCTCATAGACAAACTTGATCATAAACCCACAATTCATCGAATCTTGACAAACACACCACAAAAAGAGTTACATCAAATAGATCTCCAAGAAGATCAAGGAGAATTTGTATTGAGATTCAAAGAGAGAGAAGAAGCCATCTAACTAATAACTATGGACCTGAAGGTCTGTGGTAAAATACTCACAACTCATCGGAGAGGCCTTGGAGATGATGTAGAGGCCCTCCATGGTCGATTCCCCCTCCGACGGAGCGCCGGCGAAGGCTCCAAGATGGGATCTCGCAGATACAGAAGGTTGCGGCGGTGGAAATAGTTTCTCGTGGTGCTCCTGGATGTTTTCGGGTGAGGGAGTCCTGGATTAGGGGGTGTCCGGATGGCCGGACTATGACCTTTGGCCGGACTCCCGGACTATGAAGATACAAGATTGAAGACTTCGTCCCGTGTCCGGATAGGACTTTCCTTGGCGTGGAAGACAAGCTTGGCGATATGATATGAAGATCTCCTCCCATTGTAACCGACTCTGTGTAACCCTAGCCCTCTCCGGTGTTTATATAAACCGGAGAGTTTTAGTCCGTAGGACGAACAACAATCATACCATAGGCTAGCTTCTAGGGTTTAGCCTCTCTGATCTCGTGGTAGATCAACTCTTGTACTACCTGTTGGAAATATGCCCTAGAGGCAATAATAAAAGCATTATTATTATATTTCCTTGTTCATGATAATTGTCTTTATTCATGCTATAATTGTGTTATCCGGAAATCGTAATACATGTGTGAATAACAGACACCAACATGTCCCTAGTGAGCCTCTAGTTGACTAGCTCGTTGATCAACAGATAGTCATGGTTTCCTGACTATGGACACTGGATGTCATTGATAACGAGATCACATCATTGGGAGAATGATGTGATGGACAAGACCCAATCCTAAACATAGCACAAGATCGTATAGTTCGTTTGCTAGAGTTTTCCAATGTCAAAGTATCTTTTCCTTAGACCATGAGATCGTGTAACTCCCGGATACCGTAGGAGTGCTTTGGGTATGCCAAACGTCACAACGTAACTGGGTGACTATAAAGGTAGACTACGGGTATCTCCGAAAGTGTCTGTTGGGTGACATGGATCAAGACTGGGATTTGTCACTCCGTATGACGGAGAGGTATCACTGGGCCCACTCGGTAATGCATCATCATAATGAGCTCAGAGTGACCAAGTGTCTGGTCACGGGATCATGCATTACGGTACGAGTAAAGTGACTTGCCGGTAACGAGATTGAACGAGGTATTGGGATACCGACGATCGAATCTCGGGCAAGTAACATATCGATAGACAAAGGGAATAGCGTACGGGATTGATTGAATCCTCGACATCGTGGTTCATCCGATGAGATCATCGTGGAGCATGTGGGAGCCAACATGGGTATCCAGATCCCGCTGTTGGTTATTGACCGGAGAGTCGTCTCGGTCATGTCTGCTTGTCTCCCGAACCCGTAGGGTCTACACACTTAAGGTTCGGTGACGCTAGGGTTATGAAGATATGTATATGCAGAAACCCGAATGTTGTTCGGAGTCCCGGATGAGATCCCGGACGTCACGAGGAGTTCCGGAATGGTCCGGAGGTAAAGAATTATATATAGGAAGTGCTATTTCGGGCATCGGGACAAGTTTCGGGGTTATCGGTATTGTACCGGGACCACCGGAAGGGTCCCGGGGGTCCACCGGGTCGGGCCACCTGTCCCGGGGGGCCACATGGGCTGTAGGGGGTGCGCCTTGGCCTAGATGGGCCAAGGGCACCAGCCCCTATAGGCCCATGCGCCTAGGGTTTCCACCATGGAAGAGTCCATGTGGTGGAAGCCACCCCTAGGTGCCTTGGGGGGGAGGGAAACCTCCCCTTGGCCGCCGCCCCCCCTAGTAGATGCCATCTACTAGGGCCGGCGCCCCCCTGGCACCCCTATATATAGTGGGGGGGAGAGGAGGGATTTGACACCAGCCGCAGGCGCCTCCATCTCCCCCGTTACGTCTCTCCCTCGTAGTCTCGGCGAAGCCCTGCTGCTGTGACGCCCTGCATCCACCACCACGCCGTCGTGCTGCTGGATCTTCATCAACCTCTCCTTCCCCCTTGCTGGATCAAGAAGGAGGAGACGTCTCCCGTCCTGTACGTGTGTTGAACGCGGAGGTGCCGTCCGTTCGGCGCTGGTCATCGGTGATTTGGATCACGTCGAGTACGACTACATCATCACCGTTCTTTTGAACGCTTCCGTGCGCGATCTACAAAGGTATGTAGATGCATCTAATCACTCGTTGCTAGATGAACTCCTAGATGATCTTGGTGAAACGAGTAGGAAAATTTTTGTTTTCTGCAACGTTCCCCAACAGTGGCATCATGAGCTAGGTCTATGCGTAGTTCTTCTTGCGCGAGTAGAACACAATTTGTTGTGGGCGTAGATTTGTCAACTTTCTTGCCGTTACTAGTCCTTTCTTGCTTCAGCGGTATTGTGGGATGAAGCGGCCCGGACCAACCTTACACGTACGCTTACGTGAGACCGGTTCCACCGACTAACATGCACTAGTTGCATAAGGTGGCTGGCGGGTGTCTGTCTCTCCTACTTTAGTTGGAGCGGAATCGATGAACAGGGTCCTTATGAAGGGTAAATAGAAGTTGACAAATCACGTTGTGGCTTTAACGTAGGTAAGAAAACGTTCTTGCTAGAACCCTAATTCAGCCACGTAAAACTTGCAACAACAATTAGAGGACGTCTAACTTGTTTTTGCAGCAAGTGGTTTGTGATATGATATGGCCAAAGTTGTGATGAATGATGAATGATCTATATGTGATGTATGAGATGTTCATGCTATTGTAATAGGAATCACGACTTGCATGTCGATGAGTATGACAACCGGCAGGAGCCATAGGAGTTGTCTTTATTCTTTTATATGACCTGCGTGTCATCAAGAAACGCCATGTAAATTACTTTACTTTATTGCTAAACGCGTTAGCCATAGTAGTAGAAGTAATAGTTGGCGAGCAACTTCATGGAGACACGATGATGGAGATCATGATGATGGAGATCATGGTGTCAAGCCGGTGACAAGATGATCATGGAGCCCCAAGATGGAGATCAAAGGAGCTATGTGATATTGGCCATATCATGTCACGTTTATTATTTGATTGCATGTGATGTTTATCATGTTTTGCATCTTGTTTACTTAGAACGACGGTAGTAAATAAGGTGATCCCTCATACTAATTTCAAGAAGTGTTCCCCCTAACTGTGCACCGTTGCGACAGTTCGCTGTTTCAAAACACCACGTGATGATCGGGTGTTTTATTCAGACGTTCACATACAACGGGTGTAAGACATATTTACACATGCAAACACTTAGGTTGACTTAACGAGCCTAGCATGTACAGACATGGCCTCGGAACACAGAAGACCGAAAGGTCGAGCATGAGTCGTATAGAAGATACGATCAACATGAAGATGTTCACCGATGTTGACTAGTCCGTCTCACGTGATGATCGGACACGGTCTAGTTTAACTCGGATCATGTAATACTTAGATGACTAGAGGGATGTCTAATCTAAGTGGGAGTTCACTAATAATTTGATTAGTTGAACTTAATTATCATGAACTTAGTCTAAAATCTTTACAATATGTCTTGTAGATTAAATGGCCAACGTAGTCCTCAACTTCAACGCGTTCCTAGAGAAAACCAAGCTGAAAGACGATGGCAGCAACTATACGGACTGGGTCCGGAACCTGAGGATCATCCTCATAGCTGCCAAGAAAGATTATGTCCTACAAGCACCGCTTGGTGACGCACCCGTTCTCCCTGCAGAACAAGATGTTATGAACGCTTGGCAGGCACGTTCCGATGACTACTCCCTCGTTCAGTGCGGCATGCTTTACAGCCTAGAGCCGGGGCTCCAAAAGCGTTTTGAGAGACATGGAGCATATGAGATGTTCGAAGAGCTGAAAATGGTTTTCCAAGCTCATGCCCGGGTCGAGAGATATGAAGTCTCCGACAAATTCTTCAGCTGTAAGATGGAGGAAAACAGTTCTGTCAGTGAGCACATACTCACTATGTCTGGGTTGCATAACCGCTTGACTCAGCTGGGAGTTAATCTCCCGGATGATGCGGTCATTGACAGAATCCTCCAGTCGCTTCCACCAAGCTACAAGAGCTTTGTGATGAACTTCAATATGCAGGGGATGGAAAAGACCATTCCTGAAGTATTTGCTATGCTGAAATCAGCAGAGGTAGAAGTCAGGAAGGAACATCAAGTGTTGATGGTCAATAAAACCACTAAGTTCAAGAAAGGCAAGGGTAAAAAGAACTTCAAGAAGGACGGCAAGGAGGTTGCCGCGCCCGGCAAGCAAGCTGCCGGGAAGAAGCCAAAGAATGGACCCAAGCCCGAGACTGAGTGCTTTTATTGCAAGGGAAGCGGTCACTGGAAGCGGAACTGCCCTAAGTACTTAGCGGATAAGAAGGCCGGCAAAACAAAAGGTATATGTGATATACATGTAATTGATGTGTACCTTACTAGTGCCCGTAGTAGCTCCTGGGTATTTGATACCGGTGCAGTTGCTCACATTTGTAACTCAAAGCAGGGGCTGCGGAATAAGCGGAAACTGGCAAAGGACGAGGTGACGATGCGCGTCGGGAATGGTTCCAAGGTCAATGTGATCGCCGTCGGCACGCTACCTCTGCATCTCCCTTCGGGATTAGTTTTAAACCTTAATAATTGTTATTTAGTGCCAGCTTTGAGCATGAACATTGTATCGGGATCTCGTTTAATTCGAGATGGCTACTCTTTTAAATCTGAGAATAATGGTTGTTCCATTTTTATGAGAGATATGTTTATGGTCATGCTCCTATGGTGAATGGTTTATTCTTTATGAATCTCGAACGTGATGCTACACATGTTCATAATGTGAGTACCAAAAGAAGTAAGGTTGATAATGATAGTCCCACATACCTGTGGCACTGCCGCCTTGGTCACATAGGTGTCAAACGCATGAAGAAGCTCCATGCTGATGGACTTTTAGAGTCTCTTGATTATGAATCATTTGACACATGCGAACCATGCCTTATGGGTAAAATGACCAAGACTCCGTTCTCAGGAACAATGGAGCGAGCAACCGACTTATTGGAAATCATACATACTGATGTGTGCGGTCCAATGAGTGTTGAGGCTCGCGGTGGCTATCGTTATGTTCTCACCCTCACTGATGATTTAAGTAGGTATGGGTATATCTACTTAATGAAACACAAGTCTGAAACCTTTGAAAAGTTCAAGGAATTTCAGAGTGAGGTTGAAAATCAACGTGACAGGAAAATCAAGTTTCTACGATCAGATCGTGGAGGAGAATACTTGAGTCACGAGTTTGGCACACACTTAAGAAAATGTGGAATAGTTTCACAACTCACGCCGCCTGGAACACCTCAGCGTAATGGTGTGTCCGAACGTCGTAATCGCACTCTATTAGATATGGTGCGATCTATGATGTCTCTTACCGATTTACCGCTATCCTTTTGGGGCTATGCTTTAGAGACTGCCGCATTCACTTTAAATAGGGCTCCGTCGAAATCCGTTGAGACGACACCGTATGAATTATGGTTTGGGAAGAAACCTAAGCTGTCGTTTCTAAAAGTTTGGGGATGCGATGCTTATGTCAAGAAACTTCAACCTGAAAAGCTCGAACCCAAGTCGGAAAAATGCGTCTTCATAGGATACCCAAAAGAAACTATTGGGTACACCTTCTACCTCAGATCCGAAGGCAAGATCTTTGTTGCCAAGAATGGGTCCTTTCTGGAGAAAGAGTTTCTCTCGAAAGAAGTAAGTGGGAGGAAAGTAGAGCTTGATGAAGTATTACCTCTTGAACCGGAAAATGGCGCAACTCAAGAAAATGTTCCTGAGGTGCCTGCACCGACTAGAGAGGAAGTTAATGATCAAGATACTTCTGATCAAGCCCCTACTGAAATTCGAAGGTCCACAAGGACACGTTCCGCACCAGAGTGGTACGGCAACCCTGTCTTGGAAATCATGCTGTTAGACAACGGTGAACCTTCGAACTATGAAGAAGCGATGGCGGGCCCGGATTCCGACAAATGGCTAGAAGCCATGAAATCCGAGATAGGATCCATGTATGAAAACAAAGTATGGACTTTGACTGACTTGCCCGTTGAGCGGCGAGCCATAGAAAATAAATGGATCTTTAAGAGGAAGACAGACGCGGATGGTAATGTGACCATCTATAAAGCTCGGCTTGTCGCTAAGGGTTATCGACAAGTTCAAGGGGTTGACTACGATGAGACTTTCTCACCGGTAGCGAAGCTGAAGTCCGTCCGAATCATGTTAGCAATTGCCGCATTCTATGATTACGAAATATGGCAAATGGACGTCAAAACGGCATTCCTTAATGGTTTCCTTAAGGAAGAATTGTATATGATGCAGCCGGAAGGTTTTGTCGATCCTAAGAATGCTGACAAAGTGTGCAAGCTCCAACGCTCGATTTATGGGCTGGTGCAAGCATCTCGGAGTTGGAACATTCGCTTTGATGAGATGATCAAAGCGTTTGGGTTTACACAGACTTATGGAGAAGCCTGCGTTTACAAGAAAGTGAGTGGGAGCTCTGTAGCATTTCTCATATTATATGTAGATGACATACTGTTGATGGGAAATGATATAGAACTCTTGGACAGCATCAAGGCCTACTTGAATAAAAGTTTTTCAATGAAGGACCTTGGAGAAGCTGCTTATATATTAGGCATCAAAATCTATAGAGATAGATCGAGACGCCTCATAGGTCTTTCACAAAGCACATACCTTGATAAGATATTGAAGAAGTTCAATATGGATCAATCCAAGAAGGGGTTCTTGCCTGTGTTACAAGGTATGAAATTGAGCTCAGCTCAATGTCCGACCACGGCAGAAGATATAGAAGAGATGAGCGTCATCCCCTATGCCTCAGCCATAGGTTCTATTATGTATGCCATGCTGTGTACCAGACCTGATGTTAACCTTGCCGTCAGTTTGGTAGGAAGGTACCAAAGTAATCCCGGCAAGGAACACTGGACAGCGGTCAAGAATATCCTGAAGTACCTGAAAAGGACTAAGGAAATGTTTCTCGTTTATGGAGGTGACGAAGAGCTCGTCGTAAAGGGTTACGTCGACGCTAGCTTCGACACAGATCTGGATGACTCTAAGTCACAAACCGGATACGTGTATATTTTGAATGGTGGGGCAGTAAGCTGGTGCAGTTGCAAGCAAAGCGTCGTGGCGGGATCTACATGTGAAGCGGAGTACATGGCAGCCTCGGAGGCAGCACATGAAGCAATATGGGTGAAGGAGTTCATCACCGACCTAGGAGTCATACCCAATGCGTCGGGGCCGATCAAGCTCTTCTGTGACAACACTGGAGCTATTGCACTTGCCAAGGAGCCCAGGTTTCACAAGAAGACAAGGCACATCAAGCGTCGCTTCAACTCCATTCGTGAAAATGTTCAAGATGGAGACATAGAGATTTGTAAAGTACATACGGACCTGAATATAGCAGATCCGTTGACTAAACCTCTCCCTAGAGCAAAACATGATCAACACCAGAATTCCATGGGTGTTCGATTCATCACAATGTAACTAGATTATTGACTCTAGTGCAAGTGGGAGACTGTTGGAAATATGCCCTAGAGGCAATAATAAAAGCATTATTATTATATTTCCTTGTTCATGATAATTGTCTTTATTCATGCTATAATTGTGTTATCCGGAAATCGTAATACATGTGTGAATAACAGACACCAACATGTCCCTAGTGAGCCTCTAGTTGACTAGCTCGTTGATCAACAGATAGTCATGGTTTCCTGACTATGGACACTGGATGTCATTGATAACGAGATCACATCATTGGGAGAATGATGTGATGGACAAGACCCAATCCTAAACATAGCACAAGATCGTATAGTTCGTTTGCTAGAGTTTTCCAATGTCAAGTATCTTTTCCTTAGACCATGAGATCGTGTAACTCCCGGATACCGTAGGAGTGCTTTGGGTATGCCAAACGTCACAACGTAACTGGGTGACTATAAAGGTAGACTACGGGTATCTCCGAAAGTGTCTGTTGGGTGACATGGATCAAGACTGGGATTTGTCACTCCGTATGACGGAGAGGTATCACTGGGCCCACTCGGTAATGCATCATCATAATGAGCTCAGAGTGACCAAGTGTCTGGTCACGGGATCATGCATTACGGTACGAGTAAAGTGACTTGCCGGTAACGAGATTGAACGAGGTATTGGGATACCGACGATCGAATCTCGGGCAAGTAACATATCGATAGACAAAGGGAATAGCGTACGGGATTGATTGAATCCTCGACATCGTGGTTCATCCGATGAGATCATCGTGGAGCATGTGGGAGCCAACATGGGTATCCAGATCCCGCTGTTGGTTATTGACCGGAGAGTCGTCTCGGTCATGTCTGCTTGTCTCCCGAACCCGTAGGGTCTACACACTTAAGGTTCGGTGACGCTAGGGTTATGAAGATATGTATATGCAGAAACCCGAATGTTGTTCGGAGTCCCGGATGAGATCCCGAACGTCACGAGGAGTTCCGGAATGGTCTGGAGGTAAAGAATTATATATAGGAAGTGCTATTTCGGGCATCGGGACAAGTTTCGGGGTTATCGGTATTGTACCGGGACCACCGGAAGGGTCCCGGGGGTCCACCGGGTGGGGCCACCTGTCCCGGGGGGCCACATGGGCTGTAGGGGGTGCGCCTTGGCCTAGATGGGCCAAGGGCACCAGTCCCTATAGGCCCATGCGCCTAGGGTTTCCACCATGGAAGAGTCCATGTGGTGGAAGGCACCCCTAGGTGCCTTGGGGGGGAGGGAAACCTCCCCTTGGCCGCTGCCCCCCCTAGTAGATGCCATCTACTAGGGCCGGCGCCCCCCTGGCACCCCTATATATAGTGGGGGGGAGAGGAGGGATTTGACACCAGCCGCTGGCGCCTCCATCTCCCCCGTTACGTCTCTCCCTCGTAGTCTCGGCGAAGCCCTGCTGCTGTGACACCCTGCATCCACCACCACGCCGTCGTGCTGCTGGATCTTCATCAACCTCTCCTTCCCCCTTGCTGGATCAAGAAGGAGGAGACGTCTCCCGTCCTGTACGTGTGTTGAACGCGGAGGTGCCGTCCGTTCGGCGCTGGTCATCGGTGATTTGGATCACGTCGAGTACGACTACATCATCACCGTTCTTTTGAACGCTTCCGTGCGCGATCTACAAAGGTATGTAGATGCATCTAATCACTCGTTGCTAGATGAACTCCTAGATGATCTTGGTGAAACGAGTAGGAAAATTTTTGTTTTCTGCAACGTTCCCCAACACTACCCATATCATCAATATCAATCAAGCAGTAGTAGTGTTTTACCTCCATCGAGAGGGCTCGAACCTGGGTAAAAACATCATGTCCCTTGTCTCCTGTTACCATCCGCCTAGACGCACAGTTCGGGAACCCCTACCCGAGATCCGCCAGTTTTGACACCGACATTGGTGCTTTCATTGAGAGTTGCTCTGTGTCGTCACCCTTAGGCCCGATGGCTTCTTCGATCGTCAACCACGACGCGGTCGAGGGTGAGACTTTTCTCCCCGGACGGATCTTCGTATTCGGCGGCTTCACACTGCGGGCCAATTCGCTTGGCCATCTGGAGCAGATCGAAAGCTACGCCCTTGGCCATCAGGTCAGGTTTGGAAGCTTAAACTACATGGCCGACATCCGCGGGGACTTGATCTTCGACGGGTTCGAGCCACGGCCGAGCACGCCGCACTGTCACGATGGGCATGATCTAGCTCTGCCGCCGGACAGCGCCCAGAGCGCCGCTCAGGTGTCCGCTCCGACCACTAGCTCGGAGCCAACTGCGCCAGTCGGGGACGGTCGGCTGGACGCCGCCCCAGGAGCCGCAATCTCTACGGCGATAGAGCCAAGTACCAGCCTAGTCCTTTGCAAGGCCCGTGACTCCAAGGTGCCGGACTCCGTTCCGGACTCCGAATGTTCCGCACCCCTTCCTATTGAACCCGCTTGGGCTCCGATCATGGAGTTCACCGCCGCGGATGTCTTTCAGCACTCGCCCTTCGGCGATATCCTGAACTCACTAAAGTCTCTCTCTTTGTCAGGAGAGCCCTGGCCGGACTATGGTCAGCAGGGTTGGTATGCGGATGACAAAGAAATTCGAAACCCACCCACCACCCACTTTGTAGACACTGTCGATGATCTAACCGACATGCTCGACTTCGACTCCGAAGACATCGACGGTATGGACGCCGATGAAGGAAACGACCAAGAACCAGCACCTATAGGGCACTGGAAGGCCACCTCGTCATATGACATATACATGGTGGACACCCCCAAAGCAGGGGATGGCGATGAAAAAACGGAGGACGACCCCTCCAAGAAGCAACCCAAGCGCCGACGTCAGTGGCGCCGCTCTAAATCCCGCCAAAGCAAAAACGGCGAGTCCGGCACCGGAGACATCAATACCCCGGACAGTGCCGAAGACAACCCCCTCCAGCAGGATTCAGCGCAGGAGGACGGAGGAGCCAGCCCTAATGAGAGAGCGGCAGACAGGGAGGTCGAGGACAACAATTATATGCCTCCCTCCGAAGATGAGGCAAGCCTCGACGACGACGAATTCGTCGTGCCAGAGGATCCCGTCGAAC
Organism: Triticum aestivum; assembly: GCF_018294505.1. Classification (NCBI taxonomy): domain Eukaryota; kingdom Viridiplantae; phylum Streptophyta; class Magnoliopsida; order Poales; family Poaceae; genus Triticum; species Triticum aestivum. Next base: position 638,688,037 of record NC_057801.1, read on the forward strand.
AAGAGCGTTTCAAACAGACTTATGGCCACGGCGAGCAGCCTCAAGAAAAAACAGCAGCAGCTTAGAGCTGACCAAGACTTGCTAGCCGACAGATGGACTGAAGTCCTGGCGGCCGAAGAGTATAAACTCGAACGCCCCTCCAAGAGTTACCCAAAGCACAGGCTGCTACCCCAACTAGAGGAGGAAGCAACTAAACCTACATCACCAGCATACGATGTGCCCGATCGGCGACCCCGTGGCCGCGACAGAGAGGCCTTTCAGCCCTCAACCCAAGCCGCACCCTGGCGCCGCCCCAAGAATACAAGAGCACGGGGAAACACAATAGACCTGCGAGACATATTGGATCACGGACGAAGTAATGGATCATCAAATCCCTGAGGGTTTTAAACCCGTAAACATCGAATCATACGATGGCACAAAAGATCCCGCGGTATGGATCGAGGATTATCTCCTTCATATCCACATGGCCCGTGGTGATGATCTACACGCCATCAAATACCTCCCGCTCAAGCTTAAAGGACAAGCTCGGCATTGGCTTAACAGCCTGCCAGCAGAGACAATTAGTTGCTGGGAGGACCTGGAATCCGCATTCCTTGACAACTTCCAGGGCACTTATGTGCGACCACCAGACGCCGATGACCTAAGCCACATAATCCAGCAACCATAGGAATCGGCCAGACAATTCTGGACACGGTTCCTAACCAAGAAAAATCAAATAGTCGACTGTCCGGACGCCGAGGCCCTTGCAGCCTTCAGGCACAACATCCGAGACGAATGGCTTGCCCGGCACCTAGGACATGAAAAGCCGAAATCTATGGCAGCCCTCACGACACTCATGACCCGCTTTTGCGCGGGAGAAGACAACTGGCTAGCTCGTAGCAATAACATAACCAAGAGCCCTGGCAATTCGGATACCAAGGACAACAATGGCAGGTCACGTTGCAACAAGCACAAGCGCCGCATTAACGGCGACAATACTGAGGATATGGCAGTTAATGCCGGATTTAGAGGCTCTAAACCCGGTCAGCGGAAGAAGCCATTCAAAAGAAACCCTCCGGGCGCATCCAGTTTAGACCGGATACTCGATCGCTCGTGCCAGATACACGGCACCCCCGAACAACCAGCCATCCACACCAACAAGGATTGTTGGGTATTCAAGCATGCAGGCAAGTTAAGTGCCGAAACCAGAGACAAGGGGCTGCATAGCGATGACGAGGAGGAGCCCTGGCCGCCGAACAACAGAGGACAGAAGGGCTTCCCCCCGCAAGTGCGTACGGTGAACATGATATACGCAACCCATATCCCCAAAAGGGAGCGGAAGCGTGCTCTCAAGGACGTCTATGTGTTGGAGCCAGTCGCCCCAAAGTTCAACCCATGGTCCTCTTGCCCGATCACTTTTGATCGAAGGGACCACCCCACTAGCATTCGTCACGGTGGATTCGCCGCATTGGTCCTAGACCCAATCATTGACGGATTTCACCTCACTAGAGTCCTCATGGACGGCGGTAGCAGCCTGAACCTGCTCTATCAGGATACAGTGTGAAAAATGGGTATATAGATCCCTCAAGGATTAAACCCACAAAGACAACCTTTAAAGGTGTCATACCAGGTGTAGAAGCCAGCTGTACAGGCTCGGTTACACTCGAAGTGGTCTTTGGATCCCCGGATAATTTCCGAAGCGAAGAGTTAATCTTCGACATAGTCCCATTCCGCAGTGGCTATCACGCCCTGCTCGGACAAACCGCATTCGCAAAATTCAATGCGGTGCCACACTACGTATATCTCAAGCTCAAGATGCCAGGCCCTCGCGGAGTCATTACGGTAAATGGAAACACCAAATGCTCTCTCCGAACGGAGGAGCACACGGCGCCCTGGCGGTGAAAGTACAGAGTAGCCTCTCAAGGCAATTCTCCAATCCGGGTGTTAAACATCCGGACAACGTCAAGCGCGCCCGAAGTAACCTAAAACAAAACCGGCTGGCACGTTCCGAGCAAGCATAGTAGTACGGCCCCAACCCCAGCCCTCGCCAGATGGCGATATCGGTACCACGCGTACATAATTACGCTTTGGAAATACCATGGGCATAAGGGGAGGGGCACAACTACGGCACGCCCAGAATGTGGCTCAACCGCACTTAGGGGCTCCCTATTCTGCCGTTTCCTTTTTTTATATACTTTCAGGACCCAACTATTCGGAAGGCCTGTCTGGCAATACACTCGCCGAACACACGCAACAGCCAGTGAGAGAACAAGCCACGTCAAAATGTCCAGGTGGTCTCTATAACGAGCTAAATACCCGTTTTACTTAAAGTCCCGGAGCTTGCCCCTAGAGGGGGACATGTCAAATAATCCCGTCTCTTGCTTATCGCACTATTTTGTATCGTTCTGCTTTCATAGCAGCCCTTTTTAATAAACATTACATAGCTCTTATCTATTATTGTATTCATCTCTTTTTATACAAATATGTTCAGTCATGACATTATGCAACCATACACTTTGGTACGGCCAATACACCAGGGGCTTAAGCACCCCATAACATGGTGTGAGAAGACCGAACACTCTCACGAGTGCGGCACCCCGAACTTATAGCACTATATGCATCGGCTCCGAATCATGTCTTGGGTCAATAGTTGGGTTTGCCCGGCTCCCATGCTTTGGTACCTTACGTTTCGCAATGTTGGCTAAGGTAGCACTGGGAGAACTACTGCGATTGTGCCCCAGTTGAGTTGGGTTAACACCTGAGTAGAGAAAGCTAAAACTGACCGTCATGATAGTGCGAGAGACCAGTCGCTGTTCGCGAGGTTTTTCGAGTCCCTAAAGACTTATGCCGCTTAGAGCGAGGAGCCGGATTTATCTGGCCTAGGCGTGGATAGCGCCCCGAACTCGGTCTTCTGAATACTAGGGGCTTCGCCAAAATTTAGAATTATAGAATTCTATGGCTAAGTGAGAGTGATAAATCATTATAAGTCCGATGGCCTGGTTCATTGTGCTGAGCGCCTCCCTAGATGGACCCAAGAATGGGAACAAGAGCGCTCAGGTTTATCCCGAACACCCCAGCACTCGTGGCATGGGGGTAGAAGCCGACGACTTGCATCTCTCAGATTTGATAAACGGCCGCACAGAAGGTAATATTTTAAATTAACAAGCGTTGCTTAGCGCATATGAACAAAGTTTTCAGCGTACAGGATAACAGATGCGAGCCTACTCAAAAATTACATCTTTGGAGCATTCACCCGCTATAAGGCGGGCACCCTTCAGGACGCCCTTATAATACATCTCGAGCGTGCGATACTCCTTGCCCGGCGGTGGCGCGTCCGTCAAAAGCTTCTCAGCGTCCATCTTGCCCCAGGTGCACTTTAGCACGGGCGAGGGCCCGACGGGCACCTTCAATACAGACGGAGCGCTTGATGACTTCAATCCATGGACAAGCGTCCACCAGCCGCCGCACCAGACCGAAGTAACTCCCAGGCATGGCTTCTCTAGGCCACAGCCGAACTATGAGTGTTGGGGAACGTAGTAATTTCAAAAAAAATTCCTACGCACACGCAAGATCATGGTGATGGCATAGCAACGAGAGGGGAGAGTATTGTCCACGTACCCTCGTAGACTGTAAGCGGAAGCGTTATGACAACGCGGTTGATGTAGTCGTACGTCTTCACGATCCGACCGATCCATGTACCGAACGTACGGCACCTCCGAGTTCAGCACACATTCAGCTTGATGACGATCCTCGGGCTCCGATCCAGCAAAGCGTCGGGGATGAGTTCCGTCAGCACGACGGCGTGGTGACGATGACGATGCTCTACCGGCGCAGGGCTTCGCCTAAACTCCGTGACGATATGACCGAGGTGGAATATGGTGGAGGGGGGCACCGCACACGGCTAAAAAACGATCCGTAGATCAACTTGTGTTGTTCCTAGAGGTGCCCCCTGCCCCTGTATATAAAGGAGCAAGGGGGGAGGGGGCGGCCGGCCTAGGAGGGGTGCGCCAAGGGGAGTCCTACTCCCACCGGGAGTAGAACTACCTCCTTCCTTGTTGGAGTAGGAGAAAGGGGGAAAGAGGGGGAGAGGAGGAAGGAAAGGGGGGCCGCACCCCTTGTCCAATTCGGACCAGAGGGGGGCTGCGCGCCTCCTTCCTTTCGGCCTCTCTTTTCTATTCCCGCATGGCCCAATAAGGCCCATATACTCCCCGGCGAATTCCCGTAACTCTCCGGTACTCCGAAAAATACCCGAATCACTCGGAACCTTTCCGAACTCCGAATATAGTCGTTCAATATATCGATCTTTATGTCTCGACCATTTCGAGACTCCTCGTCATGTCCCCGATCTCATCCGGGACTCCGAACTCCTTCGGTACATCAAAACTCATAAACTCATAATATAACTGTCATCGAAACCTTAAGCGTGCGGACCCTACGGGTTCGAGAACTATGTAGACATGACCTAGAACTATTCTCGGTCAATAACCAATAGCGGAACCTGGATGCTCATATTGGCTCCTACATATTCTACGAAGATCTTTATCGGTCAAACCGCATAACAACATACGTTGTTCCCTTTGTCATCGGTATGTTACTTGCCCGAGATTCGATCGTCGGTATCCAATACCTAGTTCAATCTCGTTACTGGCAAGTCTCTTTACTCGTTACGTAATGCATCATTCCGTAACTAACTCATTAGCTACATTGCTTGCAAGGCTTATAGTGATGTGCATTACCGAGAGGGCCCAGAGATACCTCTCCGACAATCGGAGTGACAAAACCTAATCTCGAAATACGCCAACCCAACATGTACCTTTGGAGACACCTGTAGTACTCCTTTATAATCACCCAGTTACGTTGTGACGTTTGGTAGCACCCAAAGTGTTCCTCCGGTAAACGGGAGTTGCATAATCTCATAGTTACAGGAACATGTATAAGTCATGAAGAAAGCAATAGCAACATACTAAACAATCAAGTGCTAGGCTAACGGAATGGGTCATGTCAATCACATCATTCTCCTAATGATGTGACCTCATTAATCAAATGACAACACATGTCTATGGTTAGGAAATATAACCATCTTTGATTAATGAGCTAGTCAAGTAGAGGCATACTAGTGACTATATGTTTGTCTATGTATTCACACATGTATCATGTTTCCGGTTAATACAATTCTAGCATGAATAATAAACATTTATCATGAAATAAGGAAATAAATAATAACTTTATTATTGCCTCTAGGCATATTTCCTTCAGTCTCCCACTTGCACTAGAGTCAATAATCTAGTTCACATCGCTATGTGATTTAACACCAATATTCACATCTGCATGTGATTAATACCCATAGTTCACATCATCATGTGATCAACACCCAAAGGGTTTACTAGAGTCAATAATCTAGTTCACATCGCTATGCGATTAACACCCAAAAGAGTACTAAGGTATGATCATGTTTTGCTCGTGAGAGAAGCTTAGTCAACGGGTCTATCATATTCAGAGCCGTATGTATTTCGCAAATATTCTATGTCCACAATGCTCTGCACGGAGCTACTCTAGCTAATTGCTCCCACTTTCAATATGTATCCAGATTGAGACTTAGAGTCATCTGGATTGGTGTAAAAGCTTGCATCGTTGTAACTTTTACGACGGGCTCTTTTATCACCTCCATAATCGAGAAACATCTCCTTAGTCTTCACTAAGGATATTCTTGACCCATGTCCAGTGATCTACTATTAGATCAAAATTGTATTCCTTTCCCAAACACAGAGCAAGGTATACAGTAGGTCTGGTTCACAGCATAGCATACTTTATAGAACCTACGACTGAGGCATAGGGAATGACTTTTCATTCTCTTTCTATTTTCTGCAGTGGTCGGGTCTTGAGTCTTACTCAACTTAACACCTTGTAACACAGGCAAGAACTCCTTCTTTGACTGTTCCATTTTGAACTATTTCAAAAATTTATCAAGGTATGTACTCATTGAAAAATCTTATCAAGCGTCTTGATCTATCTATATAGATCTTGATGCTCAATGTGTAAGCAGCTTCACCGAGGTCTTGCTTTGAAAAACTCTTATTCAAGTATCCTTTCATGCTATCCAGAATTTCCATATCATTTCCAATTAACAATATGTCATCCACATATAATATTAGAAATGCTACAGAGCTCTCACTCACTTTCTTGTAAATACAGGCTTCTTCAAAAGTTTGTATAAAACCATATGCTTTGATTAACTCATCAAAGCGTACATTCCAACTCCGAGATGCTTGCACCAGTCCATAGATGGATCGCTGGAGCTTGCACAATTTGTTAGCACCTTTAGGATTGACAAAACCTTCTGGTTGCATCATATGAAACTCTTCTTTAATAAATCCATTAAGGAATGCAGTTTTGACATCCATTTGCCAGATTTCATAAAATGTGGCAATTGCTAACATGATTCGAACAGACTTAAGCATCGCTACAGTTGAGAAAATCTCATTGTAGTCAACATTTTGAACTTTGTCGAAAACCTTTTTGTGACAAGTCGAGCTTTGTAGATAGTAACACTACTATCAACGTCCTTTTTCCTCTTGAAGATCCGTTTATACATTATGGCTTGCCGATCATCGGGAAACTCCACCAAAGTCCACACTTTGTTCTCATACATGGATCATGTCTCAGATTTCATGGCCTCATGCCATTTCACGGAATCTGGGCTCATCATCGCTTCCTCATAGTTCGTAGGTTCATCATGGTCTAGTAACATGACTTCCAGAACATGATTACCGCACCACCTTGGTGCGGACTGTACTCTGGAAGACCTACAAGGTTCTGTAGTAACTTGATCTGAAGTTTCATGATCATCATCACTAGCTTCCTCACTAATTGGTGTAGGAATCACAGGAACTGATTTCTGTGATGAACTACTTTCCAATTTGGGAGAAGGTACAATTACCTTATCAAGCTCTACTTTCCTCCCACTCACTTCTTTTGAGAGAAACTTCTTCTCTACAAAGGATCCATTTTAGCAACGAATAACTTGCCTTCGGATCTGTGATAGAAGGTGTACCCAATAGTTACCTTTGGGTATACTATGAAGACGCACTTCTCCGATTTGGGTTCGAGCTTATCAGGTTGAAACTTTTTCACATAAGCATCGCAGCCCCAAAATTTAAGAAATGACAACTTTGGTTTCTTGCCAAACCACAGTTCATAAGGCGTCGTCTCAACGGACTTCGATGGTGCCCTATTTAAAGTGAATGCAACTGTCTCTAATGCATAACCCCAAAACGATAGTGGTAAACTGATAAGAGACATCATACATCGCACCATATCTAGTAAAGTATGATTACGACGTTCAGACACACCATAACGTTGTGGTGTTCCAGGTGGCGTGAGCTGTGAAACTATTCCACATTGTTTTAATTGAAGACCAAACTCGTAACTCAAATATTCGTCTCCGCGATCAGATTGCAGAAACTTTATTTTCTTGTTATGATGATTTTTCCACTTCACTCTGAAATTCTTTGAACCTTTCAACTATTTTAGACTTATGTTTCATCAAGTAGATATACCCATATCTACTCAAATCATCTTGTGAAGGTCAGAAAATAACGATACTTGCCACGAGCATCAACACTCATTGGATCGCATACATCGGTATGTATTATTTCCAATAAGTCAGTAGCTTGTTCCATTGTTCCGGAGAACGGAGTTTTAGTCATCTTGCCCAAAAGGCACGGTTCGCAAGCATCAAATGATTCATAACCAAGTGATTCTGAAAAATCCATCTTTATGGAGTTTCTTCATGCGCTTTACACTGATATGACCCAAACGGAAGTGCCACAAACAAATTGCACTATCATTATTAACTTTGCATCTTTTGGCATCAATATTATGAATATGTGTATCACTGCGATCGAGATCCAACAAACTATTTTCATTGGGTGTATGACCATTGAAGGTTTTATTCATGTAAACAGAACAACAATTATTCTTTGACTTTAAATGAATAACCGTATCGCAATAAACATGATCAAATCATATTCATGTTCAACACAAACGCCAAATTACATTTATTTAGGTTTAACACTAATCCCGAAGGTATAGGGAGTGTGCGATGATGATCATATCAATCTTGCAACCACTTCCAATACACATCGTCACTTCACCCTCAACTAGTCTCTGTTTATTATGTAACTCCTATTTCGAGTTACTAATCTTAGCAACCGAACAAGTATCAAAATACTCAGGGGCTACTATAAACACTAGTAAGGCACACATCAAACACCTGTATATCAAATATACCTCTGTTCACTTTGCTATCCTTCTTATCCACCAAATATTTAGGGCATTTCCGCTTCTAGTGACCATTTCCTTTGCAGTGTAAGCACTCAGTTTCAGGCTTTGGTCCAGCTTTGGGCTTCTTCGCGGGAGTGACAACTTGCTTGTCATTCTACTTGAAGTTCCCTTTCTATCCCTTTGCCCTTTTCTTGAAACTAGTGGTCTTGTTAATCATCAACACTTGATGCTCTTTCTTGATTTCTACCTTCGTCGATTTCAACATCACGAAGAGCTCGGGAATCGTTTTCGTCATCCCTTGCATACTATAGTTCATCACAAAGTTCTACTAACTTGGTGATGGTGACTAGAGAATTCTGTCAATCACTATCTTATCTGGAAGATTAACTCCCACTTGATTCAAGCGATTGTACTACCCAGACAATCTGAGCACATGCTCACTAGTTGAGCGATTCTCCTCCATCTTTTAGCCATAGAACTTGTTGGAGACTTCATATCTCTCAACTCGGGTATTTGCTTGAAATATTAACTTCAACTCCTGGAACATCTCATATGGTCCATGACGTTCAAAACGTCTTTGAAGTCCCGATTCTAAGCCGTTAAGCATGGTGCACAAAACTATCAAGTAGTCATCATATTGAGCTAGCCAAACGTTCATAACGTCTGCATTTGCTCCTGCATTAGGTCCGTCACCTAGCGGTGCATCAAGGACATAATTCTTCTGTGCAGCAATGAGGATAAACCTCAGATCACGGATCCAATCCGCATCATTGCTACTAACATCTTTCAACACAATTTTCTCTAGGAACATATCAAAATAAACATATGAAAGCAACAACGCAAGCTATTGATCTACAACATAATCTGCAAAATACTACCAGGACTAAGTTCATGATAAATTTAAGTTCAATTAATCATATTACTTAAGAACTCCCACTTAGACAGACATCTCTCTAGTCATCTAAGTGATCACGTGATCCAAATCAACTAAACCATGTCCGATCATCACATGAGATGGAGTAGTTTCAATGGTGAACATCACTATGTTGATCATATCTACTATATGATTCACGCTCGACCTTTCGGTCTCCGTGTTCCGAGGCCATATCTGTATATGCTAGGCTCGTCAAGTTTAACCCAAGTATTCCGCGTGTGCAACTATTTTGCACCCGTTGTATTTGAACGTAGAGCCTATCACACCCGATCATCACGTGGTGTCTCAGCACGAAGAACTTTCGCAACGGTGTATACTCAGGGAGAACACTTCTTGATAATTAGTGAGAGATCATCTTAAAATGCTACTGTCAATCAAAGCAAGATAAGATGCATAAAGGATAAACATCACATGCAATCAATATAAGTGATATGATATGGCCATCATCATCTTGTGCTTGTGATCTCCATCTTCGAAGCACCGTCGTGATCACCATCGTCACCGGCGCGACACCTTGATCTCCATCGTAGCATTGTTGTCGTTATGCCATCTATTGCTTCTACGACTATCGCTACCGCTTAGTGATAAAGTAAAGCAATTACAGGGCGTTTGCATTTCATACAATAAAGCGACAACCATATGGCTCCTGCCAGTTGCCGATAACTTTGGTTACAAAACATGATCATCTCATACAATAAAATATAGCATCACGTCTTGACCATATCACATCACAACATGCCCTGCAAAAACAAGTTAGACGTCCTCTACTTTGTTGTTGCAAATTTTACGTGGCTGCTACGGGCTTAGCAAGAACCGTTCTTACCTATGCATCAAAACCACAACGATAGTTCGTCAAGTTAGTGCTGTTTTAACCTTCGCAAGGACCGGTCGTAGCCACACTTGATTCAGCTAAAGTGAGAGAGACAGACACCCGCCAGCCACCTTTAAGCACAAGTGCTCGTAACGGTGAAACCAGTCTCGCGTAAGCGTACGCGTAATGTCGGTCCGGGCCGCTTCATCTCACAATACCGCCGAACCAAAGTATGACATGCTGGTAAGCAGTATGACTTGTATCGCCCACAACTCACTTGTGTTCTACTCGTGCATATAACATCAACGCATAAAACCTAGGCTCGGATGCCACTGTTGGGGAACGTAGTAATTTCAAAAAAAAATCCTACGCACATGCAAGATCATGATGATGGCATAGCAACGAGAGGGGAGAGTATTGTCCACGTACCCTCGTAGACCGTAAGCGGAAGCGTTATGACAACGCGGTTGATGTAGCCGTACGTCTTCACGATCCGACCGATCCAAGTACCGAACGTACGGCACCTCCGAGTTCAGCACACGTTCAGCTTGATGACGATCCCCGGGCTCTGATCCAGCAAAGTGTCGGGGATGAGTTCCGTCAGCACGACGGCGTGGTGACGATGATGACGCTCTACCGGCGCAGGGCTTCGCCTAAACTCCGCGACGATATGACCGAGGTGGAATATGGTGGAGGGGGGCACCGCACACGGCTAAGGAACGATCCGTAGATCAACTTGTGTTGTTCCTAGAGGTGCCCCCTGCCCCCGTATATAAAGGAGCAAGGGGGGAGGGGGCGGCCGGCCTAGGAGGGGCGCGCTAAGGGGAGTCCTACTCCCACCGGGAGTTGGACTACCTCCTTCCTTGTTGGAGTAGGAGAAAGGGGGAAAGAGGGGGAGAGGAGGAAGGAAAGGGGGCCGCACCCCTTGTCCAATTCGGACCAGAGGGGGGCTGCGCGCCTCCTTCCTTTCGGCCTCTCTCCTCTATTCCCGCATGGCCCAATAAGGCCCATATACTCCCCGGCGAATTCCCGTAACTCTCCGGTACTCCGAAAAATACCCGAATCACTCGGAACCTTTCCGAACTCCGAATATAGTCGTCCAATATATCGATCTTTACGTCTCGACCATTTCGAGACTCCTCGTAATGTCCCCGATTTCATCCAGGACTCCGAACTCCTTTGGTACATCAAAACTCATAAACTCATAATATAACTGTCATCGAAACCTTAAGCGTGCGGACCCTACGGGTTCGAGAACTATGTAGACATGACCTAGAACTATTCTCGGTCAATAATCAATAGCGGAACCTAGATGCTCATATTGGCTCCTACATATTCTATGAAGATCTTTATCGGTTAAACCGCATAACAACATACGTTGTTCCCTTTGTCATCGGTATGTTACTTGCCCGAGATTCGATCGTCGGTATCCAATACCTAGTTCAATCTCGTTACTGGCAAGTCTCTTTAATCGTTACGTAATGCATCATTCCGTAACTAACTCATTAGCTACATTGCTTGCAAGGCTTATAGTGATGTGCATTACCGAGAGGGCCCAGAGATACCTCTCCGACAATCGGAGTGACAAAACCTAATCTCGAAATACGCCAACCCAACATGTACCTTTGGAGACACTGTAGTACTCCTTTATAATCACCCAGTTACATTGTGACGTTTGGTAGTACCCAAAGTGTTCCTCCGGTAAACGGGAGTTGCATAATCTCATAGTTACAGGAACATGTATAAGTCATGAAGAAAGCAATAGCAACATACTAAACGATCAAGTGCTAGGCTAACGGAATGGGTCATGTCAATCACATCCTTCTCCTAATGATGTGACCTCATTAATCAAATGACAACACATGTCTATGGTTAGGAAACATAACCATCTTTGATTAATGAGCTAGTCAAGTAGAGGCATACTAGTGACTATATGTTTGTCTATGTATTCACACATGTATCATGTTTCCGGTTAATAGCATGAATAATAAACATTTATCATGAAATAAGGAAATAAATAATAACTTTATTATTGCCTCTAGGGCATATTTCCTTCAATGAGGCCCTTCATGGCCTGTTCGTCCACCTTGTGGAGCTCGACCAGCTGCTTCAGCTGGTCGCTCAGGGGCACTGGATGGCCGTCCTCGGCATATTGAGACCAGAACACCTTTTCCGTCGAGCTCCCCTCCTCGGCTCGGTAGAATGCGGCAGCATTAGACACACTACGGGGCAGATCGACGAACGCTCCTGGAGAGCTCCGGATTCGGGTAAGTAACAGATAATTCACTTTTATATGCTTGCTTTGCATAAAGAATGCCTTACCCGCCGCTATTTTCTTTATTGCCTCGATCTCCTGGAGGGCCTTCTGGGCTTCGGCCTTAGCGGTATTGGCACTCTCAAGAGCCAAGACGAGCTCGGACTCTCGAGTCTTCGAGTCATGCTCCAAACTCTCATGTTTCTCTACGAGAGCTTGGAGCTCTTGCCGCACCTCCGCCACCCGCGCCTCCTGCTTATCTCGCTCGGTGCGCTCCAAGGCCGCACTATTTTCGGCCTTGGACACTACTTCCTTCAGGGTCGCCACCTCGGTCGTGGCCCCTGTAACATTCACGTTGGTCCTGTCATTATTTGCAACCAGGTATTTCTATATACATTTACATACGGTATTACATACCCTCCTTGTCCTTGAGCTTCTTCTTGGCACGGCCGAGCTTGTTCTCGGACCGCTCGAGGCTCTCCTTCAATGCATTGACCTCCGCCGACAGTGCGACAGAGGTCAGCAGCGCAGCCTGCATTCCCATATTGACATATTTATGTTAGACTCCTGCGTATATCTTTTTAGATCCTCACCTCGGCTTTTCTTCCCGAACACCAAACTGAGCATCAGGGGCTACTGTCTATGCGTTAACATTTTTATATGTTTTGAATACTTACCTCAAAGCCTGTTAGAAGGCTCGTACAAGCTTCGGTCAGCCCGCTCTTGGCAGACTGAACCTTCTGAATCACCGCACTCATAACAGTGCGGTGCTCCTCGTCGATGGAGGCACCGTTAAGCACCTCCAGCAAATTGTCCGACCCCTCTGGGTGGACGGAGGTCGCCGGCATCGTAGGCTTGCCCTTCTTACGAAGGCGCCGCCTGCCGGACTCCGGAACCACTGAAGGTTCCGGAGTAGTGTCCGGCCCAGGGCCGGACTTAGATCCCTCCGGGGCTTTACCCCCTTTGGGCCTGGAGTCTGGGAGGTTGCCTTGCGGCGCCTCCAAGACCACCTCCTCTTGGTTTAGTCCCTTTTGGGACTCCACCTCGGCGTCGTCCGTAGGGAGAGGGGAGGAGGCCATCGGAAGTGAAGTGCTATTCACGTCCGACGAATCCAGGGAACCGCTCGACGAATTGCCGAGCTGAGCCTTGGGCAGACTGCGTGATTGAATTCGGCGTCAGAAAATACCGAATAATAAAGGAGCGCCATAAGTTATTCTGGTATTCGGACACTTACAAATTTGCTAGGGGCTTGACCCTGGATGGCCATTCCTCCCCGCCGTCCTCGGCATCGGAGGCGTAGTCCGGCAGAAGGGTCCTCCCCTTCTTGGACCCTCCGGCCTCCCCAGTTGGGGTGGCCTTCCTTTTCTTTCCTCCCCCCATTGGAGGGGGAGAGGCTTCTTCTTCTTCCTCCTCCTCGTCCTCAGAGGCGAAGGGTGCTTCGGGGTTGTCAGGCGATGAATCCGACACCACCAGGCACCAGGAACTCTTTCGAGTCCCTGAGGCCTTCTTCTTGGCCTTCTTCTCCGACACCACGTGGGGTGCCGGAACCAGCAGCCCCGTCAATCGGGCGTCCGCTGGGTCTTCTGGTAAGGGAGCCGGACAGTCAACCTGCCCGGACTTCTTCAACCAGTCTTGTCGAAGGTAAGGGAGTTTAGATCCCACATAGAGTCAGACTATGAAAAACAAGAGTCCCGTAAAGGGTAGAATAGCTTACCTCGCTGGCCTGACGCCGCGAGCTGAATCTGCAATCTTCGGTAGCGGATGCGGGGGCCTCAGCGCCCTTAAACAGCACCTTCCAGGCATCTTCATACATAGTGTCGAAGAGCTTGCTCAAGGTTTGGTTCTGTGCCGGATCAAACTCCCACAATTTGAAGGCCCGTTGTTGGCATGGGAGGATCGGCGGATGAGCATGACCTGGACTATGTTGACAAGCTTGAGATTCTTGTTCACCAGCTTTTGGACGTAGGTTTGAAGTCCGGTCAGCTCTTTCGAATCTCCCCATGTTAGGCCCGTCTCTTTCCAGGAAGTGAGCCATGTGGGGAAGCCAGATCAGAATTCGGGGGCCGCCGCCCATTTGGGGTCGCGCGGCTCGGTGATGTAGAACCACCCCGATTGCCACCCCTTTATTGTCTCCACAAAGGAGCCCTCGAGCCATAGGACGTTGGCCATCCGGCCCACCATGGCACCTCCGCACTCCGCTTGGCAGCCGCCCACTACCTTCGGCTTGACATTAAAAGTCTTCAGCCATAAGCCGAAGTGGGGCTGGATGCAGAGGAAGGCCTCGCACATGACGATGAACGCCGAGATGTTGAGGATGAAGTTCGGGGCCAGATCGTGGAAGTCCAGGCCATAGTAAAACATGAGCCCCCGGACGAACGGGTGAAGAGGAAAGCCCAGTCCGCAGAGGAAATGGGGGAGAAACACGACCCTCTCATGGGGCCTAGGGGTGGGGATGAGTTTCCCCTCATCTGGAAGCCGGTGCGCGATGTCGTCAGACAAGTATCCGGCCTTCCTCAACTTTTTGATTTGTCCCTCTGTGATGGAGGAGGCCATCCATCTACCTACCGCTCCAGACATGATTGGAGAAGGTTGAGGTAGGAAGTGCGGACTTGGGCGTTGGAGCTCGAGTGTGTAGGGATGGATAAGCAAAGGAGGAAGAAGGCGTAAATGGAAAGGGTAGATCCTTATCCCCTTATATGGGTGGCCAAAACTACAAGCCCCCACCAGCCTAATAAAACTCGCTTATCTCCCAAGCGCCGCAGTTAATGGCGTGGTTGGGTTACCCATGCCCGTATTGATGAGAATCCCGGGATAAGGGGACACGATCTCTGCTTTGACAAGACGTGCCAAGGAAACCGCCTCGCTAAACATGCTGAGGTGGAACAGTAAAATGATTCAAATAAAGGCTTGGCCGTGGCATGATGTCACACTGCGGAATACGTCAGCAGATTAGATTTGTGCAGATATTATTCTCTCTACGGTGGTATGTGGAACTTATTTTGCAGAGCCGGACACTATCCTTGTGTTCAATATCTTCTACGAAGTATTCGAAGGAGGAACCCGCCTTGCAATGCCGAAGACAATTTGCGCGCCGGACTCGTCGTCATTGAAGCCTGGTTCAGGGGCTATTGAGGGAGTCCTGGATTAGGGGGTGTCCGGATGGCCGGACTATGACCTTTGGCCGGACTCCCGGACTATGAAGATACAAGATTGAAGACTTCGTCGCGTGTCCGGATAGGACTTTCCTTGGCGTGGGAGGCAAGCTTGGCGATATGATATGAAGATCTCCTCCCATTGTAACCGACTCTGTGTAACCCTAGCCCTCTCCGGTGTCTATATAAACCGGAGAGTTTTAGTCCGTAGGACGAACAACACTCATACCATAGGCTAGCTTCTAGGGTTTAGCCTCTCTGATCTCGTGGTAGATCAACTCTTGTACTACCCATATCATCAATATTAATCAAGCAGGAGTAGGGTTTTACCTCCATCGAGAGGGCCCGAACCTGGGTAAAAACATCGTGTCCCTTGTCTCCTGTTACCATCCGCCTAGACGCACAGTTCGGGACCCCCTACCCGAGATCCGCCGGTTTTGACACCGACATCGGGGTCCGTGCATATATATAGGAGGAAGAAGTATGCTGGTTGGCGCTCGAGGGGCCCACGAGGTTGGGGGGCGTGCCCACCCCCTTAGGGCGCGCCGGGCACCCTCGTGGCCGCCTCGTTCGCTTTTTGACGTCCACTCCAAGTCTCATGGATTGCGTTTGTTCCAAAAAGATCGCTTCCGAAGGTTTCATTCCGTTTGGACTCCGTTTGATATTCCTTTCCTTCGAAACACTGAAATGGGCAAAAAAACAGCAATTCGGGTTGGGCCTCCGGTTAGTAGGTTAGTCCAAAAAATGATATAAAAGTGTAGAGTAAATCCCATAAACATTCAAAACAGGTAATAATAGCATGGAACAATAAAAAATTATAGATATGTTGGAGACGTATCAAGCATCCCCAAGCTTAGTTCCTGCTCGTCCTCGAGTAGGTAAATGATAAAAACAGAATTTTTGGTGTGGAATGCTACCTAGCATAATTCTCAATGTAATTTTCTTTATTGTGGCATGATTGTTCAGATCCAAATGATTCAAGATAAAAGCTTATAAAACATAAAAATAATAATACTTGAAGCATACTAACAAATAATTATGTCTTATCAAAATAGCATAGCCAAAGAAAGCTTATCCCTACAAAATCATATAGTTAGGCCATGCTTCATTTTCATCACACAAAATACTCCCATCATGCACTACCCCGATGACAAGCCGAGCAATTGGTTCATACTTTTTAACGCACTTCAGCCTTTTCAACTCTTACGCAATATATGAGTGCAAGCCATGGACATAGTACTATATGTGGTATATGGTGGTGGTTGTGAAGACAAAAAAGAGAGAAGATAGTCTCACATCAACTAGGCATATCAACTGGCTATGGAGATGCCCATTAATAGATATCAATGTGAGTGAGTAGGGATTGCCATGCAACGGATGCACTAGAGCTATAAATATATGAAAGCTCAACAAAATAAACTAAGTGGGTGTGCATCCAACTTGCTTGCTCACGAAGACCTAGGGCGTTTTGAGAAAGCCCATCATTGGAATATACAAGCCAAGTTCTATAACGAAAAATTCCCACTAGTATATGCTACGGGACTTGCCAACTTCAACACAAGTATTTATCAATTTCATAATTACCCAACTAGCATAACTCTAACATTACCACCTTTATATCTCAAAACAATTATCAAGCATCAAATTGATCATAGTTTTTAATGCTCTTTCTATGATAGTTTTTATTATACCCAACTTGGATGCTCATCATTCTAGGAACAAATATATAACCATAGCAAATACCATGCTGTTCTAAAAGACTCTCAAAATGATATAAGTGAAGCATTAGAGATCAACAATTTCTTCAAAATAAAGCCACCGCCGTGCTCTATAAAATATAAGTGAAGCACATAGAGCAAAACTATCTAGCTCAAAAGATATAAGTGAAGCGCATAGAGTATTCTAATAAATTCAAAATCATGCGTGCCTCTCTCAAAAGTTGTGTGAAGCAAGGATGATTGTGGTAAACTAAAAGGCAAAGACTCATATCATACAAGACACTCCAAGCAAAACACATATCATGTGGCGAATAAAAATATAGCTCCAAGTAAAGTTACCGATTGACGAAGACGAAAGAGGGGATGCCTTCCAGGGCATCCCCAAGCTTAGGCTTTAAGTTGTCCTTGAATATCTTGGGGTGCCATGGGCATCCCCAAGCTTAGGATTTTGACACTCCTTATTCCATAGTCCATCAAATCTTTACCCAAAACTTGAAAACTTCACAACACAAAACTCAACAGGAAATCTCATAAGCTCCGTTAGTGCAAGAAATAAAAACCACCACATAAGGTACTGTAATGAACTAATTATTTATTTATATTGGTTTTAAACCTACTGTATTCCAACTTCTCTATAGTTCATACCCCCCGATACTAGCCATAGATGCATCAAAATAAGCAAACAACACACCAAAAACAGAATCTGTCAAAAAACAGAACAGTCTGTAGCAATCTATAACTTTCAAATACTTATGGAACTCTAAAAATCCTACCAAAATAGGGAGTCCTAGGAAATTTGTCTATTGATCTACATCAAAAAGAATCAATGCAAATTCACGTTTCTGTGATTTATTGAATTTTTTCTCGTGAGCGCAAAGTTTCTGTTTTTTAGCAGAATCAAATTAACTATTACCATAGGTTATCCTATAGGTTTTACTTGGCACAAACACTAATTAAAACATGAAAAAACATATAAAAAGAAGCTAGATGAAATATTTATTACTAAACATAAGCAAAAAGCAAGAAACAAAAATAAAATTGGGTTGCCTCCCAACTAGTGCTATCGTTTAACGCCCCTAGCTAGGCATAAAAGCGATGATAGATTTAAGTATTGCCATCTTTGGTATTTGATTCATAAGTGGATCGCATAATAGATTCATAAGGTAATTTTACTTTCTTTATAGGGAAGTGTCCCATGCCTTTCCTCAATGGAAATTGGAATCTAATATTCCCTTCCTTCATATCAATAATTGCACCAATCGTTCTAAGGAAAGGTCTACCAAGAATAATAGGACATGAAAGATTGAATCTATATCAAGAACGATAAAATCTATGGGAACATAATTCCTATTTGCAACAATAAGAACATCGTTGATCCTTCCCAAAGGTTTCTTAATGGTGGAATCCGCAAGGTGCAAGTTTAAAGAGCAATCATCAAAATCATAGAAACCTAGCACATCACATAAAGTTTTCGGAATCGTGGAAACACTAGCACCCAAATCACACAAAGCATAGCATTCATGATCTTTAATTTTAATCTTTATAGTAGGTTCCCACTCATCATAAAGTTTTCTAGGTATAGAAACTTCCAAATTAAGTTTTTCCTCATAAGATTGCATCAAGGAATCAACAATATGTTTGGTTAAAGCTTTATTTTGACTATAAGCATGCGGAGAATTCAACACGGATTGCAACAAGGAAATACAATCTATTAAAGAACAATTATCATAATTAAATTCCTTAAAATCCATAATAGTGGGTTCAATGCTATTTAAAGTCTTGACCTCTCCAATCCCACATTTACCAAATTTAGCATCAAGATCTAAAAACTCCGAATCATTGGGACGCCTTTTAACTAAAGTTGACTCATCTCCAGTCCCATCATTATCAAGATTCATATTGCAAAACAAAGATTTAATAGGGGACACATCAATAACTTTTATATCTTCATCATTATTTTCATGGAAACTAGAGAAACACGCTTTTACAAAGCAATCTTTCTTAGCACGCAACCTAGCAGTTCTTTCCTTGCACTCATCAATGGAAATTATCATGGCTTTGAGAGACTCATTGATATCATGCTTAGGTGGAATAGATCTAAGTTTCAAAGAATCAACATCAAGAGAGAGTCTATCAACGTTCCTAGCCAATTCATCAACTTTAAGCAATTTTTCTTCAAGCAAAGCATTGAAATTCTTTTGAGAGATCATAAATTCTTTAACACTATTCTGAAAATCAGAGGGTATCTTATTAAAATTTCCATAAGAATTTTTATAGGAATTTCCATAATTATTAGAGGAATTATTAGGAAGCGGTCTAGGATTAAAGTTTCCTCTATAAGCATTGTTACCAAAATTATTCCTACCAACAAAACCCACATCCATAGATTCATTATTATTCTCAGTAAAAGTGGACAAAGGCATATCATTAGGATCAATAGGAGTACTCTTAGTAGCAAACAATTTCATAAGTTCATCCATCTTTCCACTCAAAACATTAATTTCTTCTATAGCATGCACTTTTTTACTAGTAGATCTTTCGGTGTGCCATTGAGAATAATTAGCCATAATGTTATCAAGGAGTTTAGTAGCTTCTCCTAAGGTGATTTCCATAAAAGTGCCTCCCGCGGCCGAATCTAAAAGATTTCTAGGAGCAAAATTCAATCCGGCATAAAATTTTTGTATGATCATCCATAAGTTCAAACCATGAGTAGGGCAATTGCGAATCATTAATTTCATTCTTTCCTAAGATTTGGCAACATGCTCATGATCAAGTTGTTTGAAATTCATAATATTGTTCCTAATGGTCTTGGCAGGAGGAAAATACTTAGAGATAAAAACATCTTTGCACTTATTCCATGAATCAATACTATTCTTAGGCAAAGACGAAAACCAAGTTTTAACACTATCTCTAAGTGAAAACGGAAATAACTTCAATTTAACAATATCATTATCCGTATCTTTCTTCTTTTGCATATCATACAAATCAACAAAGTTGTTTAGATGAGTAGGCCGGAGAATTGATCTTTCATAACAAGATTCAACAAAGCAGCATTGATTTCACAAGATTCAACATCATTAAGAGGAGCAATCGGAGTGCTAAGGAAATCATTATTATAGGTATTGGAAAAGTCACACAATTTGGTATTATCTTGCGCCATAGTGACAAACAATCCAACACACAAGCACACAAAAGGCAAGCAAAAGAGAAAGGAGATTGGAAAAGATAGGGCAAATAAAACGGCAAGGGTGAAGTGGGGGAGAGGAAAACAAGAGGCAAATGGAAAATAATGTAATGCGAGGGAGATGAGTTTGTGATGGGTACTTGGTATGTCTTGACTTGAGCGAAGACCTCCCCGGCAACGGCGCCAGAAATCCTTCTTGCTACCTCTTGAGCATGCGTTGGTTTTTCCCTTGAAGAGGAAAGGGTGATGCAGCAAAGTAGCGTAAGTATTTCCCTCAGTTTTTGAGAACCAAGGTATCAATCCAGTAGGAGGCTCCTCAAAAGTCTCACGCACCTACACAAACAAACAAGAACCTTGCAACCAAAGCGATAAAGGGGTTGTCAATCCCTTCACGATAACTTGCGAAAGTGAGATCTGATAGAGATAATAAGATAAGATAAATATTTTTGGTATTTTTATGATATAGATTGGAAAATAAAAGATGCAAATAAAAGTATATGCAAATAAAAGTAGATGGAAAACTTATATGATAAAAGATAGACCCGGGGGCCATAGGTTTCACCAGTGGCTTCTCTCAAGATAGCATAAGATTATGGTGGGTGAACAAATTACTGTCAAGCAATTGATAGAAAAGTGCATAGTTATGAGATTATCTAGGCATGATCATGTATATAGGCATCACGTCCGCAACAAGTAGATCGAAACGATTCTGCATCTACTACTCTTACTCCACACATCGACCGACTCCTACCTGCATCTAGAGTATTAAGTTCATAAGAACAGAGTAACGCATTAAGCAAGATGACATGATGTAGAGGGATAAACTCATGCAATATAATATAAACCCCATATTTTTATCCTCGATGGCAACAATACAATACGTGCCTTGCTGCCCTTGGTGTCACTCGGAAAGGACACTGCAAGATTGAACCCAAAGCTAAGCACTTCTCCCATTGCAAGAAAGATCAATCTAGTAGGCCAAACCAAACTGATAATTCAAAGAGACTTGCAAAGATAACTTAATTACACATAAAAAAATTCAGAGGAGATTCAAATATTTCTCATAGATAAACTTGATCATAAACCCACAATTCATCGGATCTCGACAAACACACCACAAAAAGAGTTACATCGAATAGATCTCCAAGAAGATCAAGGAGAACTTTGTGTTGAGATTCAAAGAGAGAGAAGAAGCCATCTAGCTAATAACTATGGACCCGAAGGTCTATGGTAAACTACTCGCAACTCATCGGAGAGACCTTGGAGATGATGTAGAGGCCCTCCCTGGTCGATTCCCCCTCCAACGGAGCACCGGTGAAGGCTCCAAGATGGAATCTCGCGGATACAAAAGGTTGCGGCGGTGGAAATAGTTTCTCATAGTGCTCCTGGATGTTTTCGGGGTTCGTGGATATATATAGGAGGAAGAAGTATGTCGGTTGATGCTCGAGGGGCCCACGAGGGTGGGGGGCACGCCCACCCCCTTAGGGCACGCCGGGCACCCTCGTGGCCGCCTCGTTCGCTTCTTGACGTCCACACCAAGTCTCCTGGATTGCGTTTGTTTGAAAAAGATCACTTCCGAAGGTTTCATTCCGTTTGGACTCCGTTTGATATTCCTTTCCTTCGAAACACTGAAATAGGCAAAAAAATAGCAATTCGGGCTGGGCCTCCGGTTAGTAGGTTAGTCCAAAAAATGGTACAAAAGTGTAGATTAAAGCCCATAAACATCCAAAATAGGTAATATAATAGCATGGAACAATAAAAAATTATAGATACGTTGGAGACGTATCAAGGAACACTTTGTGTGCTACCAAACGTCACAACATAACTGGGTGATTATAAAGGTGCTCTACATGTGTCTCCGATGGTGTTTGTTGAGTTGGCATATATCGAGATTAGGATTTGTCACTCCGATTGTCGGAGAGGTATCTCTGGGCCCTCTCGGTAATGCACATCACTATAAGCCTTGCAAGCATTGTGACTAATGAGTTAGTTGCGGGATGATGCATTACGAAACGAGTAAAGAGACTTGCCGGTAACGAGATTGAACTAGGTATTGAGATACCGACGATCGAATCTCGGGCAAGTAACATACCGATGACAAAGGGAACAACGTATGTTGTTGTGCGGTTTGACGGATAAAGATCTTCGTAGAATATGTAGGAGCCAATATGAGTGATACGTCTTCAACGTATCTACTTTTCCAAACACTTTTGCCCTTGTTTTGGACTCTAACTTGCATGATTTGAATGAAACTAACCCGGACTGATGTTGTTTTCAGCAGAACTGCCATGATGTTGTTTTATGTGTAGAAAAGAAAAGTTCTCGGAATGTCCTGGAAATCCACGGAGGCACTTTTCAGATTTAATAAGAATTTTTGGCGAAAGAATCAAGGTCAGGGGGCCCACGGGCTGTCCACGAGACAGGGGGGCGCCCCCCTAGGGGCGCGCCCTCCTATCTTGTGGGCCCCCCGGACCTCCTCCGACCTCTACTCCAACTCCATATATACCGTCTCGGGGAGAGAAAAATCAAGGAGAAAGTTTCATCGCGTTTCATGACACGGAGCCGCTGCCAAGCCCTAATCTCTCTCGGGAGGGCTGATCTGGAGTCCGTTCGGGGCTCCGGAGAGGGGGATTCGTCATCGTCATCATCATCAACCATCCTCCATCACCAATTTCATGATGCTCACCGCCGTGCGTGAATAATTACATTGTAGGCTTGCTGGACGGTGATGGGTTGGATGATATTTACCATGTAATCAAGTTAGTTTTGTTAGGATTTGATCCCTAGTATCCACTATATTCTGAGCTTGATGTTGCTATGACTTTGCTATGCTTAATGCTTGTCACTAGGGCCCGAGTGCCATGATTTCAGATCTGAACCTATTATGTTTTCATGAATATATGTGTGTTCTTGATCCTATCTTGCAAGTCTATACTCACCTATTATGTGTTATGATCCGACAACCCCGAAGTGACAATAATCGGGATACTTCTCGGTGATGACTGTAGTTTGAGGAGTTCATGTATTCACTATGTGTTAATGCTTTGGTCCGGTTCTCTATTAAAAGGAGGCCTTAATATCCCTTAGTTTCCACTAGGACCCCGCTGTCACGGGAGGGTAGGACAAAAGATGTCATGCAAGTTCTTTTCCATAAGCACGTATGACTATTTACGGAATACATGCCTACATTACATTGATGAATTGGAGCTAGTTCTCTATCACCCTATGTTATAACTATTGCATGAGGAATCGCATCCGGCATAATTATCCATCACTGATCCATTGCCTATGAGCTTTTCACATATTTTTCTTCGCTTATTTACTTTTCCGTTGCTACTGTTACAACTACTACAAAAACCCAAAAACATTTACCTTTTCTGTTGCTACTGTAACCATTGCTATCATACCACTCTTGCTACTAAATACTTTGCTGCAGATACTAAGTTATCCAGGTGTGGTTGAATTGACAACTCAACTGCTAATACTCAAGAATATTCTTTGGCTCCCCTTGTGTCGAATCAATAAATTTGGGTTGTACTTCACCCTCGAAAGTTGTTACGATCCCCTACACTTGTGGGTTATCAAGACTAATTTGTGGCACCGTTACCGGGGAGCATCGCTCTATTCTATGAGTCACTTGGGATTTATATCTGTTGATCACTATGAAGAACTTGAAAGACGCTAAGACCAAGATTTTGCCCTCAACTACGAGGGGAGGTAAGGAACTGCCATCTAGCTCTGCACTAGATTCTCCTTCCGTTATTAGTAAGCTTGCGACACCTAAACCTGCTACTGCTATGAATTCTGATATGTCGCATGTTCTCGATGATGCCACTTCTGCTTTGCATGATACTTATGCTGAAACTACTTCTGTGCGTGATACCACTTTGCCATTAGGGGAATTTCTAGATGAAAAACTTGCTAGAGTTAGGGGGAATGAAAATATTGAAGAACCTATTATTGATGATAGAGATGATGAACGTTCCCCCAATGATTATGTATTACCTGTTGTTCCTAAGGGTGATGTTATGAACAAAGAAGCTGCTGAAGCTATTCTTGCTTGGAATGAAAGAAATGATCTTAAGAAATTATTAGCTAAATGGAAGCAACAGTCTCTTAATGCTAGAATGAAACCCGATCCTAATTTTGCTACTTCACCTATCTGTGTTACTGATAAGGATTATGAGTTCTCTGTTGATCCTGATATTATTACTTTAGTTGAATCTGATCCTTTTTATGGCCTTGAATCTGAAACTATTGTGGCACATCTTACCAAGTTGAATGATATAGCCACTCTATTTACTCATGATGAGAAGTCTTGCTATTTATATATCCTTAAGATATTTCCGTTCTCATTAAAGGGTGATGCTAAGACTTGGTATAATTCTCTTGCTCCTAGTTGTGTGCGTAGTCCCCAGGATATGATTTATTACTTCTTTGCTAAATATTTCCCTGCTCATAAGAAACAAGCTGCCTTGCGGGAAATATATAATTTTGTGCAAATAAAAGAAGAGAGTCTCCCACAAGGTTGGGGGAGGCTTCTCCGGTTGCTTTATGCTTTGCATGATCATCATCTTAAGAAAAATGAAATACTTGATATCTTTTATAATGGACTAACCGATGCTTCCAAGGACCACTTGGATAGTTGTGTTGGTTGTATTTTCAGGGAAAGAATAGTCGACGAAGCTGAAATACTATTGAATAATATGTTGACTAATGAAAATAATTGGACCCTTCCCGAGCCAGTTCCTGGAGTAATTCCTGAACCAATTGAGCCAACTCCTGAGCCTATTCCTAAACCCACTCCGAAGAAGAGAGGTGTTTTATTTCTCAGTCCTGAAGATATGCAAGAGGCAAATAAATCAATGAAAAAAAAGGTATTAAAGCTGAAGATGTTAAGAATTTACCTCCATTGAAGAAATACATGGTCTGAATATACCGCCTGAAGAACTACATTGTCTTGATAACCCGACACAGGTAGTGAAGGTAAATTCTCTCTATAGATACGATAAAGTTGAAATACCCTCTACTAAATTTCATAGCCCATGCTTAGATGAATTTCATAGCCCATGCTTAGATGAATTTGACGACTTTATGGCTAGACAAGAAAGTTTCAATGCTTATGTTGGTAGAGAGTTAAAGAATAATGGTTTCGAGATAGGACGCGTAGGTGATAATCTGGCCAGAGTTAAAGATGAACTTCACCGTGTTAGCAAATATGCTTCTATGGTTGCTACTCAAGCTGAGCAAGTACTCAAAGCTCAAAACTATTTGCTTGATGAATTGAATAATAAAAATGACTTTGTTGTTAGAGTGGCTACTAGAACTAGTAGAATGACTCAGGAACCTTTGTATCTTGAAGGCCACCCTAAGATAATCGAGCAAGATTCTCAGAGAAATAATTTAGAGGCACCTAGTTATTCTAAGAAGAAGAAGAAGAAAAACGATAGAACCTTACATGCTTCTAGTGAACCTACTGTAGACACACCTGAGAATCCCAATGATATTTCTATTTCTGATGTTGAAACACAATCAGGTGATGAACATGAACCTAGTAATAATGTTAATGATAATGTTCATGTTGATGCTCAACCTAGCAAAGATAATGATGTAGAGATTGACCTGCTATTGATCTTGATAACCCACAATCAAAGAATCAACGTTATGATAAGAGAGATTTTGTTGCTAGGCAGCACGGTAAAGAAAGAGAACCATGGGTTCAGAAACCCATGCCCTTTCCTCCTAAACCATCCAAGTCAAAGGATGATGAGGATTTTGAGCGTTTTGCTGAAATGATTAGACCTATTATCTTACATATGCGCTTAACTGATATGCTTAAATCAAATCCTTATGCTAAATATATGAAGGATATCATCACAAATAAAAGAAAGATACCGGAAGCTGAAATTTCCACCATGCTTGCTAATTACACTTTTAAGGGTGGAATACCAAAGAAACTTAGAGATCCGGGTGTACCAACTATACCATGCTCCATTAAAAGAAATTATGTTAGAACTGCTTTATGTGATCTTGGAGCCGGTGTTAGTGTTATGCCTCTCTCTTTATATCGTAGACTTGAATTGAATAAGTTGACACCTACTAAAATATCTTTGCAAATGGCTGATAAATCAACTGCTATACATGTTGGTATTTGTGAGGATGTGCCTGTTGTGGTTGCAAATGTCACTATTTTAATGGACTTTGTTATTCTTGATATTCCCGAGGACGATAGTATGTCTATTATCCTTGGTAGACCTTTTCATAATACTGCAGGGGCTGTTATTGATTGCAACGAAGGCAATGTCACTTTTCATGTTAATGGTAATGAGCATACGGTACACTTCCCGAGGAAACAATCTCAAGTTCATAGCATCAATTCTATTGAAAAAGTTCCAACTATCATTTTTGGAGGTTTTGAATTTCCTCTCCCTACTGTCAAGAAAAAATATGATATTCTCATTGTTGGGGATTTTCATATCCCCGTTGAAGTAACTTAGTGTTATCGAAATTTCTCCGGTTCCGTGTTATTCGGAATGAGTTTGTTAACAAGACTTGATCAACCTTGTTAGTGGATTCATTTTGATGATCACGAGATGGATGAAACTAGAAGGCACAACCTTCTGTACCCTCCTTTTACTTTCTGTTATTTAGAATAACTAAAGAAAAAAATAGTATTATCTGTTTGTTTTCTGATTTATCCGTGTAATAAAAAAAATAGTCCGAAAATAAAAGTGCTCCAAATGCCCTGCAAAATTTAGTATGATTTTTTATGGAATATTTGAGGATTTTAGGCACTCAAAACACTGTATGAGTGTATGACCTTGAAGTATGTCTAGAGGGGGGGTGATTAGACTACTTGACCAATAAAAACTTAACCTTTTCCAAATTTTAGAGTTTGGCAAATTTTAGCTATTCTAGGACAAGTCAAGCAATCATCACACAATTCAAGCAAGCATGCAAAGAGTGTATAGGTAGCAGAAATTAAAGCATGCAACTTGCAAGAAAGTAAAGGGAAGGGTTTGGAGGATTCAAACGCAATTGGAGACACGGATATTTTTGGCTTGGTTCCGATAGGTGGTGCTATCGTACATCCACGTTGATGGAGACTTCAACCCACAAAGGGCAACGGCTGCGCGAGTCCATGGAGGGCTCCACCCATGAAGGGTCCACGAAGAATCAACCTTGTCTATCCCACCATGGCCGTCGCCCACGAAGGACTTGCCTCACTAGCGGTAGATCTTCACGAAGTAGGCGATCTCCTTGCCCTTACAAACTCCTTGGTTCAACTCCACAATCTTGTCGGAGGCTCCCAAATGACACCTAGACAATCTAGGAGACACCACTCTCCAAGAAGTAACAAATGGTGCGTTGATGATGAACTCCTTGCTCTTGTGCTTCAAATGATAGTCTCCCCAACACTCAACTCTCTCTCATAGGTTTTGGATCTGTTGGAAAGAAGATTTGGGTGGAAAGCAACTTGGGGAAGGCTAGAGATCAAGATTCATATGGTAGGAATGGAATATCTTAGCCTCAACACATGAGTAGGTGGTTCTCTCTCAGAAATGGTAAGTTGGAAGTGTAGGTTCGTTCTGATGGCTCTCTCCACGAATGAAGAGGAGGTGGAGGGGTATATATAGCCTCCACACAAAATCTAACCGTTACACACAATTAACCAAAATCGGTGGGACCGAATCGTTAAACTCGGTCGGACCGATTTAGTAAACCTAGTGACCGTTAGTGATTTTCGGTGGGACTAACATGCATCTCGGTGAGGCCGATTCGGTTAGGGTTAGGGCATAACGTAATCTCGGTGAGACCGATTACACAAACTCGGTGAGACCGATTTTGTAATAAGCTTTCCAGAGAGTTGGTCAGGTCAACTCGGTGGGACTGATTTGCTCTTTTCGGTGAGACCGAAATGTTACAAAAAGGAAACAGAGAGTTTACATTGCAATCTCGATGGGACCGATCGCTCACTTCGGTTAGACCGAAACGTTACGAAGGGAAACAGAGAGATTGCAACCCCATCTCGGTGAGACCGAGATCCCTATCGGTAAGACCGATTTGCTTAGGGTTTGTGGCAGTGGCTATGACTTTTGGAATCGGTGGCGCCGAATAGAAAGAATCAGTGTGACCGATTTTGGCTTTAGGATTAGGTCATTTGTGGATGTGGGAAAGTAGTTGAGGGTTTTGGAGCATATCACTAAGCACATGAAGCAAGAGGCTCATTAAGCAACACATCATCCCTTTCATATAGTATTGGCTTTTCCTATAGACTCAATGTTATCTTGGATCACTAAAATGTAAAATGAAG
The DNA here is from genome assembly GCF_018294505.1 of Triticum aestivum. Classification (NCBI taxonomy): domain Eukaryota; kingdom Viridiplantae; phylum Streptophyta; class Magnoliopsida; order Poales; family Poaceae; genus Triticum; species Triticum aestivum. The sequence continues at coordinate 638,716,666 of NC_057801.1, forward strand.
AGTCTTGAGCTTTTAAGCTTGAGCCAATCCTTTGTCCTTAGTATTTTGAGGGATCCACTTTCATCATCCATGCCATGCCATTCATTGAGCTTTCCTGAAATAATAGTCTTGGAATAGCATTAGCTCAATGAGCTATATGTTGTTATGAATTACCAAAACCACCTAGGGATAGTTGCACTTTCAATCTCCCCCTTTTTGGTAATTGATGACAACATATAGATCAAAGCTTCGACAAATGATAATAAAATTTAAATAACATCGTCGCTTTGAGAAGTATGTGATAAGCAAGAGCTCCCCCTAAATTTGTGCATAGTTTTAGATTTTCTTTGGACTGCAAATGCACAATGAATTAGGCTCATGGGTTACTCTTCCATGTCACATACATCTTGGTGGAGCGCTCAAAATAATAAACAATGAATACATGCACTCATCACCAAGCATAGTGAGTGATCACATAAGATAGATAGGATAATATCAAGCATGCATAAGTGTAGCTTATGATCAAACACATGATCATCAATGTCTCACAAGCAGTATCTCAACCAAAAGCAAACAAAGATTGAAAAACCACCAAATAAAGAAAGAGAGAACAAAAGCAACACTCTCTCTCTCGAAGCCTATGATCTATACATTTTTCTCCCCCTTTGGCAACAAGTTACCAAAAAGTTCATAGAAAATGCATAGTGCTAGATCGACTCTCAGGCTTGATCTTCTGGTGGTGGTGTAGAGATGGCTCCTTGGATGAAGGCTTCAGTTGAAGTGGATGGAGCTGGAGGAGTTGGTGCTGGAGCTGGTTGCACTGGAACTGTAGGGGCAGTGGCTGGTGCTGAAGTTGTTGCTCTAGTGTCTGTCACTGGCACTGCAACTGACCTCCGGGCTCTAGGCACTCTGGCAAACACATTGGTGGTAGTCTTGCCCTTCCTCTCCTGCATGTCATCCTGCAGCTGCTCCAAAACTGACTGAATCTCAGTTACCTTGACATCTAGATCATAGAATTTTTGTTCCATGATTCTTTCCAGGCTCTCCTGGTTTTGAGTTAGGGTGGCCAACCCCTTCTCAATCCTTAGAGATGATGCTATCAAGTAACCAAGCTGCTCCTGTTTTGTTTTCAAGAAATATTCAGATGCCTCCTCTTGAGTTGGCATCTTGGCAGCCTTCTCCCTCTTTGCCTTCTCCTTCTTCTCCTGAGCTTTAACTGATTGTGGATCATCTTCATTCATGACAACCTCATTGTCCTCAAAGTCTGGATAAAGTGGAAAGTGTTCCTTATCCAACTGATATTTTCATGTGCCCATTTTTGAGTTGATCAATTCCTGAATCTGAGGGGCATATCCACAGCTCCTCTTATGATCTGCTGCAGTCCTCTTTATAGTTTCAACTATAAGGCTCATGACTTTGAATTTTTGTGGCACATCAAATAAATGCAACATGTTGATGGCATGCCCTCTGATCATGTTATGGTCACCAGACTTGGGCAACAAAGTGTGCCTCAGAATCCAATTTATGGTTGGCAACCCTGACAGCAGAAAGTGAACTGATCCAAACTTGTGAGTCTCTAATGCCTTGTCTGGAATTTCCTTGTACATGTGAGCCATTGAATTGTGACCCAACTTCTTCTTTGCATAAATGTCTAGGTCATCCTCATTCTCCTTGGGGGCATTGACCAGACTTTCCCATTCTTCAATAGTGGACTGGTACCTTGTACCTTCAGACATCCAAACTATTCTTCCATCTGGGTAAAAGTGTGCTGTGGAGTAGAACTGCATGATAAGCTCATCATTCCAGTTGGTGAACTTCTGTCCAACAAAATCTACAACTCCACAAGCAACAAAACTGTCTTGCACTCCAGGATAGTGATGTTCATTTTCCTTGATGAATTTCCAGTCAACCCACCTCATGTCACAGACTATGGGCTTCTTGTCCAACAGAATTGTTTCATAGAAGTCCTGTTGTTCCTTTGTGTGGAACCTGTAGTCAACAACAGTTCTTCTTCTTGAAGCATATGGATCTTCCATTCTCCACAGTCTCAGCCCTGAATCCTTCCTGATTCTCATGTCCTCAGCCACAGGATGGGCATCATTGTGGTCTGGTATCTTGGGCTTGAGCTTTCTTAGAACCTGTCCTTCTTCTTATGAATCTTCAACAACATTGGGCACTGGGGCCTTGTTCTTCTCACCAGCTGGAATACTCCTAGTATTCCTCTTTGGAACTTGCTTGGCCTTGGGGGCAGCTTTGGGTGATTCCTTGGGCTTGGATGTTGCAGCCCCTGATCTGATTGCATCTCCCATAAGCTTAGCTTAGGTGCCTTTGGTGCTGGTGCAACAAGCTCTTCCTCTTCCATCATGGAAGGTTGCCCAACAACTCTGGCCATGGTCTTCTTGACCCTTTCCTTCCTCTTATTTCCTTCAGCAGCTGGCTCTTTGGGATCAGGCCTTTTACGCAGTTGAGTTGATGCTCTGGCCTTGGGCATAGGTTGCCTTCTTGCAGGCCTTTTAATCTTCATGCCTGGCTTTGTATTCTTTGCTGAGCCATATTCCTTCTTGAGCACCACTTTCTTGGAAGTAGCCTCATCTTCCTTAGCTTTGTAATCTTCATCCTTTGAATCTGAAGTTCTTTTCCTCCTTTGCCTAGTTGCAGCCTTAGGCAAATTGCTAGGAGTACTTCTGCTCCCTTCATCTGAAGTTGAGGGACTAGTGCCCTCACTCAAGTCCATCTGCTCTTCTGACCTGTTCTGGCTGTCACTTTGATCAGACATACTGCAAAAGCTGACTGCTGACCCTGTGAAGAGTTATAGATGAGATAGAAAAGATGAGCATCACATAATGCAGAGGTTTTTGCAAAAGAATGACTCAAAAGTTCAGTCTTAGTTTTCCATAGAAAGCATTTTGGATCCACCGATTTTCAAACTCGGTGATACCGAAGCAGTTTTGGAACCTAAACTGATGATCTCGGTTGGACCGAGTTTCAGTTCGGTGGTACCGAGACTGCTAGGGTTTCACAGAATCCTCAAATCGGTTGCACCGATTAGTAATTCTCGGTCAGACCGAGAGTCACTAGTGCACTGGCATAAGCCAAATCGGTGAGACCGAGTTTTTCAACTCGGTGGGTCCGAGATGGTTTCGGCGGAAACCTAACCCTAAAAATTTGAATCACATCTAATCTATGAACTACTTTGGCTGGATAGAAGAGTTTCAATCGTGGCAAGAATCAATATGAAAACAATGTGCCAGGAATCAGACGTGGATAGCACAAAGATTAAGTCCATACCCTAACTTGGCGGTGGACTTGCTACGGCGGCAACGGCGGGGTCGATATCCATTGACGGCGGCGGAGACCAGCGACAGGAGGCTGCTGGCGACGAGGAGACGATCCGGAGACCACGATGGCAGAGCGAGCTATTGTGCGGGCGAAGGGTTTCGGAGAAATTTCCAAAATTTTGCCCGTGGCTATATATATAGCTCGACCCTGTCGCTGTGACCGAGTGGAACAACTCGGTGGCACCGAGATGCATAACTGTGTTTAGTTACAGCAAATCGGTGAGACCGAAAAGTTCAAATCGGTTGCACCGAGATTGAAAACTCAGATCAACTTGATGATCTCGGTAGGACCGAAATGGAAGGATCGGTCAGACCGAGAATCACTAAGAGGTTTTGGAAGTTTAAGTCTATGACGAATCAGGGACTCCGAGTGCTCCTCACACAGAGTGGTTCGAATCTGACTTGATCAAATTTTGTGATGTAGCATGAATAGAGTTTGAGACGAGAAAAGCATAGATAGCTAAAGAAGGTTCTTAAGCATTCTTGTCCATCCACTTGGCACAAAGAAAAGAATCCAAACAAACAAAACAACAAGTGGATGTCCTTGAATGAGTAAAATATGCACCAACATGCTCACACAGTAAGATGGCAATTGAAATATGTGGCAAAGCATGCACAACCAATTTTAGCATCTATCAAGCAATTGGCGATGACTAGGTCATCTATATATGAGTATATTGACTTAGGAGTCAAATGAGAACTTTTGATCATAGGTCATACTCATCGTTTAAGCTCAAGTGGGGTTATCACTTCTACATAATCCATTAATCTGTTCACACCATTAGAGTTGCTTTGACTCAATTCTTAGAGTTAAGCTCCCCCTAGATGTGAGATCCCCCCTTAGAGGGATGAACTAACCTTGAGTTTTGTCGATGATGACTTCATGTAGGTGTTGAAGATGTAGATGCTCAATGTTGATGTAGATCATCTGGAGCAATCCTTTGGAGTGAGTTGCACTTTTTTACTTGCCTACATGGGTTAGTCCCACAAGGAACAAACAAGAATATCCATAGACATAGAGTTATGCACACACAAGATGATGTCCATGAAAACATTAGGTTACCTTGTCCCTTGCCTTACCAACATGAGGGTTTGTGACTCCTTGAACTAGTGCAAGATGTGAAAGTTGATTGCACTTGTTCTTGCGAAAATGGTATGAGTGAAGAATGTTGGCGGAGTCACCCTCAAGAACTCTCTAGTTCTTCTTCTTCGGGATTGTTGGAAATATGCCCTAGAGGCAATAATAAAAGCATTATTATTATATTTCCTTGTTCATGATAATTGTCTTTATTCATGCTATAATTGTGTTATCCGGAAATCGTAATACATGTGTGAATAACAGACATCAACATGTCCCTAGTGAGCCTCTAGTTGACTAGCTCGTTGATCAACAGATAGTCATGGTTTCCTGACTATGGGCACTGGATGTCATTGATAACGAGATCACATCATTAGGAGAATGATGTGATGGACAAGACCCAATCCTAAACATAGCACAAGATCGTATAGTTCGTTTGCTAGAGTTTTGCAATGTCAAAGTATCTTTTCCTTAGACCATGAGATCATGTAACTCCCGGATACCGTAGGAGTGCTTTGGGTATGCCAAACGTCACAACGTAACTGGGTGACTATAAAGGTAGACTACGGGTATCTCCGAAAGTGTCTGTTGGGTGACATGGATCAAGACTGGGATTTGTCACTCCGTATGACGGAGAGGTATCACTGGGCCCACTCGGTAATGCATCATCATAATGAGCTCAGAGTGACCAAGTGTCTGGTCACGGGATCATGCATTACGGTACGAGTAAAGTGACTTGCCGGTAACGAGATTGAACGAGGTATTGGGATACCGACGATCGAATCTCGGGCAAGTAACATATCGATAGACAAAGGGAATAGCGTACGGGGTTGATTGAATCCTCGACATCGTGGTTCATCCGATGAGATCATCGTGGAGCATGTGGGAGCCAACATGGGTATCCAGATCCCGCTGTTGGTTATTGACCGGAGAGTCGTCTCGGTCATGTCTGCTTGTCTCCCGAACCCGTAGGGTCTACACACTTAAGGTTCGGTTACGCTAGGGTTGTAGGGATATGTATATGCAGTAACCCGAATGTTGTTCGGAGTCCCGGATGAGATCCCGGACGTCACGAGGAGTTCCGGAATGGTCCGGAGGTAAAGATTTATATATGGGAAGTCCTGTTTCGGGCATCGGGACAAGTTTCGGGGTTATCGGTATTGTACCGGGACCACCGGAAGGGTCCCGGGGGTCCACCGGGTGGGTCCACCTGTCCCGGGGGGCCACATGGGCTGTAAGGGGGTGCGCCTTGGCCTAATGGGCCAAGGGCACCAGCCCCACATAGGCCCATGCGCCTAGGGTTTAAGGGGGAAGAGTCCTAGGAGGGTAAGGCACCTCCTAGGTGCCTTGGGGGGGAGGGAAACCCCCCTTGGCCGCCGCACCCCTAGGAGATTGGATCTCCTAGGGCCGGCCACCCCCCCTTGGCACCCCTATATATAGTGGGGGAGAGGAGGGACTTCATACCTGAACGCCCTGGCCTTTGGTTGCCTCCTTCTCCCTCCCCAACACCTCCTCCACCTCCATAGTGCTTAGCGAAGCTCTGCCGGAGTACTGCAGCTCCATCAACACCACGCCGTCGTGCTGCTGCTGGTGCCATCTCCCTCAACCTCTCCTCCCTCCCTTGCTGGATCAAGAAGGAGGAGACGTGGCTGTTCCGTACGTGTGTTGAACGCGGAGGTGCCGTCCGTTCGGCGCTGGTCATCGGTGATTTGGATCACGTCGAGTACGACTACATCATCACCGTTCTTTTGAACGCTTCCGCTCGCGATCTACAAAGGTATGTAGATGCATCTAATCACTCGTTGCTAGATGAACTCCTAGATGATCTTGGTGAAACGAGTAGGAAAATTTTTGTTTTCTGCAACGTTCCCCAACAGTGGCATCATGAGCTAGGTCTATGCGTAGTTCTTCTTGCGCGAGTAGAACACAATTTGTTGTGGGCGTAGATTTGTCAACTTTCTTGCCGTTACTAGTCCTTTCTTGCTTCAGCGGTATTGTGGGATGAAGCGGCCCGGACCAACCTTACACGTACGCTTACGTGAGACCGGTTCCACCGACTAACATGCACTAGTTGCATAAGGTGGCTGGCGGGTGTCTGTCTCTCCTACTTTAGTTGGAGCGGAATCGATGAACAGGGTCCTTATGAAGGGTAAATAGAAGTTGACAAATCACGTTGTGGCTTTAACGTAGGTAAGAAAACGTTCTTGCTAGAACCCTAATTCAGCCACGTAAAACTTGCAACAACAATTAGAGGACGTCTAACTTGTTTTTGCAGCAAGTGGTTTGTGATATGATATGGCCAAAGTTGTGATGAATGATGAATGATCTATATGTGATGTATGAGATGTTCATGCTATTGTAATAGGATTCACGACTTGCATGTCGATGAGTATGACAACCGGCAGGAGCCATAGGAGTTGTCTTTATTCTTTTATATGACCTGCGTGTCATCAAGAAACGCCATGTAAATTACTTTACTTTATTGCTAAACGCGTTAGCCATAGTAGTAGAAGTAATAGTTGGCGAGCAACTTCATGGAGACACGATGATGGAGATCATGATGATGGAGATCATGGTGTCAAGCCGGTGACAAGATGATCATGGAGCCCCAAGATGGAGATCAAAGGAGCTATGTGATATTGGCCATATCATGTCACGTTTATTATTTGATTGCATGTGATGTTTATCATGTTTTGCATCTTGTTTACTTAGAACGACGGTAGTAAATAAGATGATCCCTCACAATAATTTCAAGAAGTGTTCCCCCTAACTGTGCACCGTTGCGACAGTTCGCTGTTTCAAAACACCACGTGATGATCGGGTGTTTTATTCAGACGTTCACATACAACGGGTGTAAGACAGATTTACACATGCAAACACTTAGGTTGACTTGACGAGCCTAGCATGTACAGACATGGCCTCGGAACACAGAAGACCGAAAGGTCGAGCATGAGTCGTATAGAAGATACGATCAACATGAAGATGTTCACCGATGTTGACTAGTCCGTCTCACGTGATGATCGGACACGGTCTAGTTTAACTCGGATCATGTAATACTTAGATGACTAGAGGGATGTCTAATCTAAGTGGGAGTTCACTAATAATTTGATTAGTTGAACTTAATTATCATGAACTTAGTCTAAAATCTTTGCAATATGTCTTGTAGATCAAATGGCCAACGTAGTCCTCAACTTCAACGCGTTCCTAGAGAAAACTAAGCTGAAAGACGATGGCAGCAACTATACGGACTGGGTCCGGAACCTGAGGATCATCCTCATAGCTGCCAAGAAAGATTATGTCCTACAAGCACCGCTTGGTGACGCACCCGTTCTCCCTGCAGAACAAGATGTTATGAACGCTTGGCAGGCACGTTCGATGACTACTCCCTCGTTCAGTGCGGCATGCTTTACAGCCTAGAGCCGGGGCTCCAAAAGCGTTTTGAGAGACATGGAGCATATGAGATGTTCGAAGAGCTGAAAATGGTTTTCCAAGCTCATGCCCGGGTCGAGAGATATGAAGTCTCCGACAAATTCTTCAGCTGTAAGATGGAGGAAAACAGTTCTGTCAGTGAGCACATACTCACTATGTCTGGGTTGCATAACCGCTTGACTCAGCTGGGAGTTAATCTCCCGGATGATGCGGTCATTGACAGAATCCTCCAGTCGCTTCCACCAAGCTACAAGAGCTTTGTGATGAACTTCAATATGCAGGGGATGGAAAAGACCATTCCTGAAGTATTTGCTATGCTGAAATCAGCAGAGGTAGAAGTCAGGAAGGAACATCAAGTGTTGATGGTCAATAAAACCACTAAGTTCAAGAAAGGCAAGGGTAAAAAGAACTTCAAGAAGGACGGCAAGGAGGTTGCCGCGCCCGGCAAGCAAGCTGCCGGGAAGAAGCCAAAGAATGGACCCAAGCCCGAGACTGAGTGCTTTTATTGCAAGGGAAGCGGTCACTGGAAGCGGAACTGCCCTAAGTACTTAGCGGATAAGAAGGCCGGCAAAACAAAAGGTATATGTGATATACATGTAATTGATGTGTACCTTACTAGTGCCCGTAGTAGCTCCTGGGTATTTGATACCGGTGCAGTTGCTCACATTTGTAACTCAAAGCAGGGGCTGCGGAATAAGCGGAAACTGGCAAAGGACGAGGTGACGATGCGCGTCGGGAATGGTTCCAAGGTCAATGTGATCGCCGTCGGCACGCTACCTCTGCATCTCCCTTCGGGATTAGTTTTAAACCTTAATAATTGTTATTTAGTGCCAGCTTTGAGCATGAACATTGTATCGGGATCTCGTTTAATTCGAGATGGCTACTCTTTTAAATCTGAGAATAATGGTTGTTCCATTTTTATGAGAGATATGTTTTATGGTCATGCTCCTATGGTGAATGGTTTATTCTTTATGAATCTCGAACGTGATGCTACACATGTTCATAATGTGAGTACCAAAAGAAGTAAGGTTGATAATGATAGTCCCACATACTTGTGGCACTGCCGCCTTGGTCACATAGGTGTCAAACGCATGAAGAAGCTCCATGCTGATGGACTTTTAGAGTCTCTTGATTATGAATCATTTGACACGTGCGAACCATGCCTTATGGGTAAAATGACCAAGACTCCGTTCTCAGGAACAATGGAGCGAGCAACCGACTTATTGGAAATCATACATACTGATGTGTGCGGTCCAATGAGTGTTGAGGCTCGCGGTGGCTATCGTTATGTTCTCACCCTCACTGATGATTTAAGTAGGTATGGGTATATCTACTTAATGAAACACAAGTCTGAAACCTTTGAAAAGTTCAAGGAATTTCAGAGTGAGGTTGAAAATCAACGTGACAGGAAAATCAAGTTTCTACGATCAGATCGTGGAGGAGAATACTTGAGTCACGAGTTTGGGCACACTTAAGAAAATGTGGAATAGTTTCACAACTCACGCCGCCTGGAACACCTCAGCGTAATGGTGTGTCCGAACGTCGTAATCGCACTCTGTTAGATATGGTGCGATCTATGATGTCTCTTACCGATTTACCGCTTTCTTTTTGGGGCTATGCTTTAGAGACTGCCGCATTCACTTTAAATAGGGCTCCGTCGAAATCCGTTGAGACGACACCGTATGAATTATGGTTTGGGAAGAAACCTAAGCTGTCGTTTCTAAAAGTTTGGGGATGCGATGCTTATGTCAAGAAACTTCAACCTGAAAAGCTCGAACCCAAGTCGGAAAAATGCGTCTTCATAGGATACCCAAAAGAAACTATTGGGTACACCTTCTACCTCAGATCCGAAGGCAAGATCTTTGTTGCCAAGAATGGGTCCTTTCTGGAGAAAGAGTTTCTCTCGAAAGAAGTAAGTGGGAGGAAAGTAGAGCTTGATGAAGTATTACCTCTTGAACCGGAAAATGGCGCAACTCAAGAAAATGTTCCTGAGGTGCCTGCACCGACTAGAGAGGAAGTTAATGATAATGATCAAGATACTTCTGATCAAGCCCCTACTGAAATTCGAAGGTCCACAAGGACACGTTCCGCACCAGAGTGGTACGGCAACCCTGTCTTGGAAATCATGTTGTTAGACAACGGTGAACCTTCGAACTATGAAGAAGCGATGGCGGGCCCGGATTCCGACAAATGGCTAGAAGCCATGAAATCCGAGATAGGATCCATGTATGAAAACAAAGTATGGACTTTGACTGACTTGCCCGTTGAGCGGCGAGCCATAGAAAATAAATGGATCTTTAAGAAGAAGACAGACGCGGATGGTAATGTGACCATCTATAAAGCTCGGCTTGTCGCTAAGGGTTATCGACAAGTTCAAGGGGTTGACTACGATGAGACTTTCTCACCGGTAGCGAAGCTGAAGTCCGTCCGAATCATGTTAGCAATTGCCGCATTCTATGATTACGAAATATGGCAAATGGACGTCAAAACGGCATTCCTTAATGGTTTCCTTAAGGAAGAATTGTATATGATGCAGCCGGAAGGTTTTGTCGATCCTAAGAATGCTGACAAAGTGTGCAAGCTCCAACGCTCGATTTATGGGCTGGTGCAAGCATCTCGGAGTTGGAACATTCGCTTTGATGAGATGATCAAAGCGTTTGGGTTTACACAGACTTATGGAGAAGCCTGCGTTTACAAGAAAGTGAGTGGGAGCTCTGTAGCATTTCTCATATTATATGTAGATGACATACTTTTGATGGGAAATGATATAGAACTCTTGGACAGCATCAAGGCCTACTTGAATAAAAGTTTTTCAATGAAGGACCTTGGAGAAGCTGCTTATATATTAGGCATCAAAATCTATAGAGATAGATCAAGACGCCTCATAGGTCTTTCACAAAGCACATACCTTGATAAGATATTGAAGAAGTTCAATATGGATCAATCCAAGAAGGGGTTCTTGCCTGTGTTACAAGGTATGAAATTGAGCTCAGCTCAATGTCCGACCACGGCAGAAGATATAGAAGAGATGAGCGTCATCCCCTATGCCTCAGCCATAGGTTCTATTATGTATGCCATGCTGTGTACCAGACCTGATGTAAACCTTGCCGTAAGTTTGGTAGGAAGGTACCAAAGTAATCCCGGCAAGGAACACTGGACAGCGGTCAAGAATATCCTGAAGTACCTGAAAAGGACTAAGGAAATGTTTCTCGTTTATGGAGGTGACGAAGAGCTCGTCGTAAAGGGTTACGTCGACGCTAGCTTCGACACAGATCTGGATGACTCTAAGTCACAAACCGGATACGTGTATATTTTGAATGGTGGGGCAGTAAGCTGGTGCAGTTGCAAGCAAAGCGTCGTGGCGGGATCTACATGTGAAGCGGAGTACATGGCAGCCTCGGAGGCAGCACATGAAGCAATATGGGTGAAGGAGTTCATCACCGACCTAGGAGTCATACCCAATGCGTCGGGGCCGATCAAGCTCTTCTGTGACAACACTGGAGCTATTGCACTTGCCAAGGAGCCCAGGTTTCACAAGAAGACAAGGCACATCAAGCGTCGCTTCAACTCCATTCGTGAAAATGTTCAAGATGGAGACATAGAGATTTGTAAAGTACATACGGACCTGAATGTAGCAGATCCGTTGACTAAACCTCTCCCTAGAGCAAAACATGATCAACACCAGAATTCCATGGGTGTTCGATTCATCACAATGTAACTAGATTATTGACTCTAGTGCAAGTGGGAGACTGTTGGAAATATGCCCTAGAGGCAATAATAAAAGCATTATTATTATATTTCCTTGTTCATGATAATTGTCTTTATTCATGCTATAATTGTGTTATCCGGAAATCGTAATACATGTGTGAATAACAGACACCAACATGTCCCTAGTGAGCCTCTAGTTGACTAGCTCGTTGATCAACAGATAGTCATGGTTTCCTGACTATGGACACTGGATGTCATTGATAACGAGATCACATCATTGGGAGAATGATGTGATGGACAAGACCCAATCCTAAACATAGCACAAGATCGTATAGTTCGTTTGCTAGAGTTTTCCAATGTCAAAGTATCTTTTCCTTAGACCATGAGATCGTGTAACTCCCGGATACCGTAGGAGTGCTTTGGGTATGCCAAACGTCACAACGTAACTGGGTGACTATAAAGGTAGACTACGGGTATCTCCGAAAGTGTCTGTTGGGTGACATGGATCAAGACTGGGATTTGTCACTCCGTATGACGGAGAGGTATCACTGGGCCCACTCGGTAATGCATCATCATAATGAGCTCAGAGTGACCAAGTGTCTGGTCACGGGATCATGCATTACGGTACGAGTAAAGTGACTTGCCGGTAACGAGATTGAACGAGGTATTGGGATACCGACGATCGAATCTCGGGCAAGTAACATATCGATAGACAAAGGGAATAGCGTACGGGGTTGATTGAATCCTCGACATCGTGGTTCATCCGATGAGATCATCGTGGAGCATGTGGGAGCCAACATGGGTATCCAGATCCCGCTGTTGGTTATTGACCGGAGAGTCGTCTCGGTCATGTCTGCTTGTCTCCCGAACCCGTAGGGTCTACACACTTAAGGTTCGGTTACGCTAGGGTTGTAGGGATATGTATATGCAGTAACCCGAATGTTGTTCGGAGTCCCGGATGAGATCCCGGACGTCACGAGGAGTTCCGGAATGGTCCGGAGGTAAAGATTTATATATGGGAAGTCCTGTTTCGGGCATCGGGACAAGTTTCGGGGTTATCGGTATTGTACCGGGACCACCGGAAGGGTCCCGGGGGTCCACCGGGTGGGTCCACCTGTCCCGGGGGGCCACATGGGCTGTAAGGGGGTGCGCCTTGGCCTAATGGGCCAAGGGCACCAGCCCCACATAGGCCCATGCGCCTAGGGTTTAAGGGGGAAGAGTCCTAGGAGGGTAAGGCACCTCCTAGGTGCCTTGGGGGGGAGGGAAACCCCCCCTTGGCCGCCTGCACCCCTAGGAGATTGGATCTCCTAGGGCCGGCCACCCCCCCTTGGCACCTCCTATATATAGTGGGGGAGAGGAGGGACTTCATACCTGAACGCCTGGCCTTTGGTTGCCTCCTTCTCCCTCCCCAACACCTCCTCCACCTCCATAGTGCTTAGCGAAGCTCTGCCGGAGTACTGCAGCTCCATCAACACCACGCCGTCATGCTGCTGCTGGTGCCATCTCCCTCAACCTCTCCTCCCTCCCTTGCTGGATCAAGAAGGAGGAGACGTGGCTGTTCCGTACGTGTGTTGAACGCGGAGGTGCCGTCCGTTCGGCGCTGGTCATCGGTGATTTGGATCACGTCGAGTATGACTACATCATCACCGTTCTTTGAACGCTTCCGCTCGCGATCTACAAGGTACGTAGATGCATCCAATGACTCGTTGCTAGATGAACTCCTAGATGATCTTGGTGAAACGAGTAGGAAAATTTTTCTTTTCTGCAACGTTCCCCAACAGGGATCCACATCATCTTGATGGGAATCCTTGGAGTTGTAGTTGTAGTTGATGAAGTAGAACTTGACGTAGTCTTGGGGACCCACTTGAACGAGGCTTTAGGTGCTTCTTCAAATGCATCAATCTCTTCTTGAAGCTTGTCCTTGCCTTTGTTCTTGTGGTCTTGTGGTGGAAGATAATCTTGAGCTTGTGTCCCCTTGAAGGAAGTAGGATCATACTTCTCTTGTTGAGGAACAAAATTTGTCTTGGGGTATTGATCTTCTTCCCACTCAACTCCATTGGCGTTGAACTTTCGTTCAGAACCAACACCTTGATTCTTCCGGTGCCTTCCTTGCTTGCGTACAATTTCCTCGAATTGCTTACTCCCAGCAAGGCTCTTGTAAACACCTTTCTCTATAATTCCCTTCAATAAACTATTTTCTTGCTCAAGTGTAACTTGGCTAAGAGAATCATTAGTGGAATCAAGAGAACTACTAGAAGCAACAACATTGGATTTGACATTATTATTGTTACTACTAGAGGAAGTATATTTCTTGTACTTGTTACTAGACTTGACTTGAGGCATGTAAGTGTTGGGGAACGTTGCAGAAAACAAAAAATTTCCTACTCGTTTCACCAAGATCATCTAGGAGTTCATCTAGCAACGAGTGATTAGATGCATCTACATACCTTTGTAGATCGCGCACGGAAGCGTTCAAAAGAACGGTGATGATGTAGTCGTACTCGACGTGATCCAAATCACCGATGGCCAGCGCCGAACGGACGGCACCTCCGCGTTCAACACACGTATGGGACGGGAGACGTCTCCTCCTTCTTGATCCAGCAAGGGGGAAGGAGAGGTTGATGAAGGTCCAGCAGCACGACAGCGTGGTGGTGGATGCAGGGCGTCACAGCAGCAGGGCTTCGCCGAGACTACGAGGGAGAGACGTAACGGGGGGAGATGGAGGCGCCAGGGGCTGGTGTGAAATCCCTCCTCTCCCCCCACTATATATAGGGGTGCCAGGGGGGCGCCGGCCCTAGTAGATGGCATCTACTAGGGGGGCGGCGGCCAAGGGGAGGTTTCCCTCCCCCCCAAGGCACCTAGGGGTGCCTTCCACCACATGGACTCTTCCATGGTGGAAACCCTAGGCGCATGGGCCTATAGGGGCTGGTGCCCTTGGCCCATCTAGGCCAAGGCGCACCCCCTACAGCCCATGTGGCCCCCCGGGACAGGTGGCCCCACCCGGTGGACCCCCGGGACCCTTCAGGTGGTCCCGGTACAATACCGATAACCCCGAAACTTGTCCCGATGCCCGAAATAGCACTTCATATATATAATTCTTTACCTCCGGACCATTCCGGAACTCCTCGTGACGTCCGGGATCTCATCCGGGACTCCGAACAACATTCGGGTTTCTGCATATACATATCTTCATAACCCTAGCGTCACCGAACCTTAAGTGTGTAGACCCTACGGGTTCGGGAGACAAGCAGACATGACCGAGACGACTCTCCGGTCAATAACCAACAGCGGGATCTGGATACCCATGTTGGCTCCCACATGCTCCACGATGATCTCATCGGATGAACCACGATGTCGAGGATTTAATCAATCCCGTACGCTATTCCCTTTGTCTATCGATATGTTACTTGCCCGAGATTCGATCGTCGGTATCCCAATACCTCGTTCAATCTCGTTACCGGCAAGTCACTTTACTCGTACCGTAATGCATGATCCCGTGACCAGACACTTGGTCACTCTGAGCTCATTATGATGATGCATTACCGAGTGGGCCCAGTGATACCTCTCCGTCATACGGAGTGACAAATCCCAGTCTTGATCCATGTCACCCAACAGACACTTTCGGAGATACCCGTAGTCTACCTTTATAGTCACCCAGTTACGTTGTGACGTTTGGCATACCCAAAGCACTCCTACGGTATCCGGGAGTTACACGATCTCATGGTCTAAGGAAAAGATACTTTGACATTGGAAAACTCTAGCAAACGAACTATACGATCTTGTGCTATGTTTAGGATTGGGTCTTGTCCATCACATCATTCTCCCAATGATGTGATCTCGTTATCAATGACATCCAGTGTCCATAGTCAGGAAACCATGACTATCTGTTGATCAACGAGCTAGTCAACTAGAGGCTCACTAGGGACATGTTGGTGTCTGTTATTCACACATGTATTACGATTTCCGGATAACACAATTATAGCATGAATAAAGACAATTATCATGAACAAGGAAATATAATAATAATGCTTTTATTATTGCCTCTAGGGCATATTTCCAACAGTCTCCCACTTGCACTAGAGTCAATAATCTAGTTACATTGTGATGAATCGAACACCCATGGAATTCTGGTGTTGATCATGTTTTGCTCTAGGGAGAGGTTTAGTCAACGGATCTGCTATATTCAGGTCCGTATGTACTTTACAAATCTCTATGTCTCCATCTTGAACATTTTCACGAATGGAGTTGAAGCGACGCTTGATGTGCCTTGTCTTCTTGTGAAACCTGGGCTCCTTGGCAAGTGCAATAGCTCCAGTGTTGTCACAGAAGAGCTTGATCGGCCCCGACGCATTGGGTATGACTCCTAGGTCGGTGATGAACTCCTTCACCCATATTGCTTCATGTGCTGCCTCCGAGGCTGCCATGTACTCCGCTTCACATGTAGATCCCGCCACGACGCTTTGCTTGCAACTGCACCAGCTTACTGCCCCACCATTCAAAATATACACGTATCCGGTTTGTGACTTAGAGTCATCCAGATCTGTGTCGAAGCTAGCGTCGACGTAACCCTTTACGACGAGCTCTTCGTCACCTCCATAAACGAGAAACATTTCCTTAGTCCTTTTCAGGTACTTCAGGATATTCTTGACCGCTGTCCAGTGTTCCTTGCCGGGATTACTTTGGTACCTTCCTACCAAACTGACGGCAAGGTTAACATCAGGTCTGGTACACAGCATGGCATACATAATAGAACCTATGGCTGAGGCATAGGGGATGACGCTCATCTCTTCTATATCTTCTGCCGTGGTCGGACATTGAGCTGAGCTCAATTTCATACCTTGTAACACAGGCAAGAACCCCTTCTTGGATTGATCCATATTGAACTTCTTCAATATCTTATCAAGGTATGTGCTTTGTGAAAGACCTATGAGGCGTCTCGATCTATCTCTATAGATTTTGATGCCTAATATATAAGCAGCTTCTCCAAGGTCCTTCATTGAAAAACTTTTATTCAAGTAGGCCTTGATGCTGTCCAAGAGTTCTATATCATTTCCCATCAAAAGTATGTCATCTACATATAATATGAGAAATGCTACAGAGCTCCCACTCACTTTCTTGTAAACGCAGGCTTCTCCATAAGTCTGTGTAAACCCAAACGCTTTGATCATCTCATCAAAGCGAATGTTCCAACTCCGAGATGCTTGCACCAGCCCATAAATCGAGCGTTGGAGCTTGCACACTTTGTCAGCATTCTTAGGATCGACAAAACCTTCCGGCTGCATCATATACAATTCTTCCTTAAGGAAACCATTAAGGAATGCCGTTTTGACGTCCATTTGCCATATTTCGTAATCATAGAATGCGGCAATTGCTAACATGATTCGGACGGACTTCAGCTTCGCTACCGGTGAGAAAGTCTCATCGTAGTCAACCCCTTGAACTTGTCGATAACCCTTAGCGACAAGCCGAGCTTTATAGATGGTCACATTACCATCCGCGTCTGTCTTCCTCTTAAAGATCCATTTATTTTCTATGGCTCGCCGCTCAACGGGCAAGTCAGTCAAAGTCCATACTTTGTTTTCATACATGGATCCTATCTCGGATTTCATGGCTTCTAGCCATTTGTCGGAATCCGGGCCCGCCATCGCTTCTTCATAGTTCGAAGGTTCACCGTTGTCTAACAGCATGATTTCCAAGACAGGGTTGCCGTACCACTCTGGTGCGGAACGTGTCCTTGTGGACCTTCGAATTTCAGTAGGGGCTTGATCAGAAGTATCTTGATCATTTCATTAACTTCCTCTCTAGTCGGTGCAGGCACCTCAGGAACATTTTCTTGAGTTGCGCCATTTTCCGGTTCAAGAGGTAATACTTCATCAAGCTCTACTTTCCTCCCACTTACTTCTTTCGAGAGAAACTCTTTCTCCAGAAAGGACCCATTCTTGGCAACAAAGATCTTGCCTTCGGATCTGAGGTAGAAGGTGTACCCAATAGTTTCTTTTGGGTATCCTATGAAGACGCATTTTTCCGACTTGGGTTCGAGCTTTTCAGGTTGAAGTTTCTTGACATAAGCATCGCATCCCCAAACTTTTAGAAACGACAGCTTAGGTTTCTTCCCAAACCATAATTCATACGGTGTCGTCTCAACGGATTTCGACGGAGCCCTATTTAAAGTGAATGCGGCAGTCTCTAAAGCATAGCCCCAAAAAGAAAGCGGTAAATCGGTAAGAGACATCATAGATCGCACCATATCTAATAGAGTGCGATTACGACGTTCGGACACACCATTACGCTGAGGTGTTCCAGGCGGCGTGAGTTGTGAAACTATTCCACATTTTCTTAAGTGTGTGCCCAAACTCGTGACTCAAGTATTCTCCTCCACGATCTGATCGTAGAAACTTGATTTTCCTGTCACGTTGATTTTCAACCTCACTCTGAAATTCCTTGAACTTTTCAAAGGTTTCAGACTTGTGTTTCATTAAGTAGATATACCCATACCTACTTAAATCATCAGTGAGGGTGAGAACATAACGATAGCCACCGCGAGCCTCAACACTCATTGGACCGCACACATCAGTATGTATGATTTCCAATAAGTCGGTTGCTCGCTCCATTGTTCCTGAGAACGGAGTCTTGGTCATTTTACCCATAAGGCATGGTTCGCACGTGTCAAATGATTCATAATCAAGAGACTCTAAAAGTCCATCAGCATGGAGCTTCTTCATGCGTTTGACACCTATGTGACCAAGGCGGCAGTGCCACAAGTATGTGGGACTATCATTATCAACCTTACTTCTTTTGGTACTCACATTATGAACATGTGTAGCATCACGTTCGAGATTCATAAAGAATAAACCATTCACCATAGGAGCATGACCATAAAACATATCTCTCATAAAAATGGAACAACCATTATTCTCAGATTTAAAAGAGTAGCCATCTCGAATTAAACGAGATCCCGATACAATGTTCATGCTCAAAGCTGGCACTAAATAACAATTATTAAGGTTTAAAACTAATCCCGAAGGGAGATGCAGAGGTAGCGTGCCGACGGCGATCACATTGACCTTGGAACCATTCCCGACGCGCATCGTCACCTCGTCCTTTGCCAGTTTCCGCTTATTCCGCAGCCCCTGCTTTGAGTTACAAATGTGAGCAACTGCACCGGTATCAAATACCCAGGAGCTACTACGGGCACTAGTAAGGTACACATCAATTACATGTATATCACATATACCTTTTGTTTTGCCGGCCTTCTTATCCGCTAAGTACTTAGGGCAGTTCCGCTTCCAGTGACCGCTTCCCTTGCAATAAAAGCACTCAGTCTCGGGCTTGGGTCCATTCTTTGGCTTCTTCCCGGCAGCTTGCTTGCCGGGCGCGGCAACCTCCTTGCCGTCCTTCTTGAAGTTCTTTTTACCCTTGCCTTTCTTGAACTTAGTGGTTTTATTGACCATCAACACTTGATGTTCCTTCCTGACTTCTACCTCTGCTGATTTCAGCATAGCAAATACTTCAGGAATGGTCTTTTCCATCCCCTGCATATTGAAGTTCATCACAAAGCTCTTGTAGCTTGGTGGAAGCGACTGGAGGATTCTGTCAATGACCGCATCATCCGGGAGATTAACTCCCAGCTGAGTCAAGCGGTTATGCAACCCAGACATAGTGAGTATGTGCTCACTGACAGAACTGTTTTCCTCCATCTTACAGCTGAAGAATTTGTCGGAGACTTCATATCTCTCGACCCGGGCATGAGCTTGGAAAACCATTTTCAGCTCTTCGAACATCTCATATGCTCCATGTCTCTCAAAACGCTTTTGGAGCCCCGGCTCTAGGCTGTAAAGCATGCCGCACTGAACGAGGGAGTAGTCATCGAAACGTGCCTGCCAAGCGTTCATAACATCTTGTTCTGCAGGGAGAACGGGTGCGTCACCAAGCGGTGCTTGTAGGACATAATCTTTCTTGGCAGCTATGAGGATGATCCTCAGGTTCCGGACCCAGTCCGTATAGTTGCTGCCATCGTCTTTCAGCTTGGTTTTCTCTAGGAACGCGTTGAAGTTGAGGACTACGTTGGCCATTTAATCTACAAGACATATTGCAAAGATTTTAGACTAAGTTCATGATAATTAAGTTCAACTAATCAAATTATTAGTGAACTCCCACTTAGATTAGACATCCCTCTAGTCATCTAAGTATTACATGATCCGAGTTAAACTAGACCGTGTCCGATCATCACGTGAGACGGACTAGTCAACATCGGTGAACATCTTCATGTTGATCGTATCTTCTATACGACTCATGCTCGACCTTTCGGTCTTCTGTGTTCCGAGGCCATGTCTGTACATGCTAGGCTCGTCAAGTCAACCTAAGTGTTTGCATGTGTAAATCTGTCTTACACCCGTTGTATGTGAACGTCTGAATAAAACACCCGATCATCACGTGGTGTTTTGAAACAGCGAACTGTCGCAACGGTGCACAGTTAGGGGGAACACTTCTTGAATTATTGTGAGGGATCATCTTATTTACTACCGTCGTTCTAAGTAAACAAGATGCAAAACATGATAAACATCACATGCAATCAAATAATAAACGTGACATGATATGGCCAATATCACATAGCTCCTTTGATCTCCATCTTGGGGCTCCATGATCATCTTGTCACCGGCTTGACACCATGATCTCCATCATCATGATCTCCATCATCGTGTCTCCATGAAGTTGCTCGCCAACTATTACTTCTACTACTATGGCTAACGCGTTTAGCAATAAAGTAAAGTAATTTACATGGCGTTTCTTGATGACACGCAGGTCATATAAAAGAATAAAGACAACTCCTATGGCTCCTGCCGGTTGTCATACTCATCGACATGCAAGTCGTGATTCCTATTACAATAGCATGAACATCTCATACATCACATATAGATCATTCATCATTCATCACAACTTTGGCCATATCATATCACAAACCACTTGCTGCAAAAACAAGTTAGACGTCCTCTAATTGTTGTTGCAAGTTTTACGTGGCTGAATTAGGGTTCTAGCAAGAACGTTTTCTTACCTACGTTAAAGCCACAACGTGATTTGTCAACTTCTATTTACCCTTCATAAGGACCCTGTTCATCGATTCCGCTCCAACTAAAGTAGGAGAGACAGACACCCGCCAGCCACCTTATGCAACTAGTGCATGTTAGTCGGTGGAACCGGTCTCACGTAAGCGTACGTGTAAGGTTGGTCCGGGCCGCTTCATCCCACAATACCGCTGAAGCAAGAAAGGACTAGTAACGGCAAGAAAGTTGACAAATCTACGCCCACAACAAATTGTGTTCTACTCGCGCAAGAAGAACTACGCATAGAGCTAGCTCATGATGCCACTGTTGGGGAACGTTGCAGAAAACAAAAATTTTCCTACTCGTTTCACCAAGATCATCTAGGAGTTCATCTAGCAACGAGTGATTAGATGCATCTACATACCTTTGTAGATCGCGCACGGAAGCGTTCAAAAGAACGGTGATGATGTAGTCGTACTCGACGTGATCCAAATCACCGATGACCAGCGCCGAACGGACGGCACCTCCGCGTTCAACACACGTACGGGATGGGAGACGTCTCCTCCTTCTTGATCCAGCAAGGGGGAAGGAGAGGTTGATGAAGGTCCAGCAGCACGACGGCGTGGTGGTGGATGCAGGGCGTCACAGCAGCAGGGCTTCGCCGAGACTACGAGGGAGAGACGTAACGGGGGGAGATGGAGGCGCCAGGGGCTGGTCTGAAATCCCTCCTCTCCCCCCCACTATATATAGGGGTGCCAGGGGGGCGCCGGCCCTAGTAGATGGCATCTACTAGGGGGGGCGGCGGCCAAGGGGAGGTTTCCCTCCCCCCCAAGGCACCTAGGGGTGCCTTCCACCACATGGACTCTTCCATGGTGGAAACCCTAGGAGCATGGGCCTATAGGGGCTGGTGCCCTTGGCCCATCTAGGCCAAGGCGCACCCCCTACAGCCCATGTGGCCCCCCGGGACAGGTGGCCCCACCCGGTGGACCCCCGGGACCCTTCCGGTGGTCCCGGTACAATACCGATAACCCCGAAACTTGTCCCGATGCCCGAAATAGCACTTCCTATATATAATTCTTTACCTCCGGACCATTCCGGAACTCCTCGTGACGTCCTGGATCTCATCCGGGACTCCGAACAACATTCGGGTTTCTGCATATACATATCTTCATAACCCTAGCGTCACCGAACCTTAAGTGTGTAGACCCTACGGGTTCGGGAGACAAGCAGACATGACCGAGACGACTCTCCGGTCAATAACGAACAGCGGGATCTGGGTACCCATGTTGGCTCCCACATGCTCCACGATGATCTCATCGGATGAACCACGATGTCGAGGCTTTAATCAATCCCGTACGCTATTCCCTTTGTCTATCGATATGTTACTTGCCCGAGATTCGATCGTCGGTATCCCAATACCTCGTTCAATCTCGTTACCGGCAAGTCACTTTACTCGTACCGTAATGCATGATCCCGTGACCAGACACTTGGTCACTCTGAGCTCATTATGATGATGCATTACCGAGTGGGCCCAGTGATACCTCTCCGTCATACGGAGTGACAAATCCCAGTCTTGATCCATGTCACCCAACAGACACTTTCGGAGATACCCGTAGTCTACCTTTATAGTCACCCAGTTACGTTGTGACGTTTGGCATACCCAAAGTACTCCTACGGTATCCGGGAGTTACACGATCTCATGGTCTAAGGAAAAGATACTTTGACATTGGAAAACTCTAGCAAACGAACTATACGATCTTGTGCTATGTTTAGGATTGGGTCTTGTCCATCACATCATTCTCCCAATGATGTGTTCTCGTTATCAATGACATCCAGTGTCCATAGTCAGGAAACCATGACTATCTGTTGATCAACGAGCTAGTCAACTAGAGGCTCACTAGGGACATGTTGGTGTCTTTTATTCACACATGTATTACGATTTCCGGATAACACAATTATAGCATGAATAAAGACAATTATCATGAACAAGGAAATATAATAATAATGCTTTTATTATTGCCTCTAGGGCATATTTCCAACAGTAAGTAGATAAGAGTAAATGCTTGGCAATGTAAGAAGAACTTTTCTTGCGGAGATCATCATTGATTGCCTTTAAGAACTCATGCTCTTGCTCAAGATTGAGCTTTTCAAAGCATAACTTCTCATGAGCCCTTAAAAGTTCTCGATGATCTTCGAAGATAGTTTCATGAGCCAACTTAAGAGTGTTTAGTTCTTTAGTTAGAAGCTCAATTTTCTCCTTATCATTGTCATTCATTTGATTAGCATGATTAATTGACGTTTCATCATAGTATTCATCACTAGAGTTGTCAACAAGTAAATCATCATCCACAAGCAAGTCATCTTCATCACTATTAAAATCAACATACTCAGGATGTGTTACCTTTGGACCTTTGGCCATGAAGCATCTTCCAACACCTTCATTTGGTGAGTCAAATATGTCGTAGGAGTTGGTTGACACAAGTGCTAGACCGGCAACACCTTCATCTTGAGTATATTCGGACTCGGAGTGATAGCTTCTCTCAGAGTGATTGTCGGAGTCAGAGCCGGAAACACATTCACCAACATGAGCTTGATGTCTTCATTTTGTGTAGCTCCTTGATGACTTGTCCTTTCTTTCCGAATCCTTACTTCTCTGTGAGGGTCTTCGTTCATAACGATCATCTCTACTCCTCCTCTCTCTTGGTGGTGATTCTTCTCTTTTGCTCCTTCTTCTTGGAGAATCTTCTCTTCTTTTGTAGGGTGCCGTACACTCATTGGAGTAGTGTCCGGGTCTCCCACAATTGTAGCAATTGCACTCTCGACTAGAAGATCTCTTGTCATTGTAAGACCTTGACTTGGAGCTTCTTTGTTTGCTTCTACTTTTGTAGAATTTGTTGAAGTTCTTCACCATTAAGCTCAATTCTTCATTGAAGGTTTGTTTCTCACTTGATGATGTGGGGGCTTCACTTGAGGCTTTGTAAGCACCACTTGACTTGTTGTGAAGTTCCTCCTTATCCTTGAGTGACATCTCATGAGCAACAATCCTTCCAATGACTTCCGTTGGCTTGAGATCTTTGTAGTTTGGCATCATTTGGATCAATGTGCACACGGTATCATACTTTCCATCCGATGATCTTAGGATTTTCTTGATGATGAATTTGTCGGTCATCTCTTCACTCCCTAAGCCGGCAATCTCATTTGTGATAAGAGCAAGCCTAGAGTACATTTCAGCGACACCTTCACCATCCATCATTTTGAACTTGTCAAGCTGACTTTGGAGCACATCCAACTTGGATTCCTTGACGGACTCGGTACCTTCATGCATATCAATCAAAGTATCCCAAATTTCCTTTGCATTCTCAAGACGGCTGCTTTTATTGAATTCTTCGAGGCACAATCCGTTGAAGATAATGTCACATGCTTGAGCGTTGTATTGCAGCATCTTCAATTCTTCCGCATTAGCTTCACGGTTCGGTTCTCTCCCATCGAAGAATTCACCTTGCAAGCCAATACAAATAATTGCCCAAACGGCGGGGTTATGTTCAAGAATATGCATTTTCATCTTATGCTTCCAACTAGAAAAATTAGTACCATCAAAGTAAGGACCTCTACGGTGATAATTTCCCTCGCTAGACGCCATACTCTCCTAGGTTGTTAAACCAAGGCTATGACCACCAAAAGCTATGGAAATCAAAGCAAATGGAGATCAAAGCTCTGATACCACTTGTAGGACCTTGAAGTATGTCTAGAGGGGGTGATTAGACTACTTCACCAATAAAAACTTAACCTTTTCCCAATTTTAGAGTTTGGCAGATTTTAGCTATTTTAGGACAAGTCAAGCAATCATCACACAATTCAAGCAAGCATGCAAAGAGTGTATAGGCAGCGGAAATTAAAGCATGCAACTTACAAGAAAGTAAAGGGAAGGGTTTGGAGGATTCAAACGCAATTGGAGACACGGATGTTTTTGGCGTGGTTCCGATAGGTGGTGCTATCGTACATCCACATTGATGGAGACTTCAACCCACAAAGGGTAACGGCTGCGCGAGTCCACGGAGGGCTCCACCCACGAAGGGTCCACGAAGAAGCAACCTTGTCTATCCCACCATGGTCGTCGCCCACGAAGGACTTGCCTCACTAGCGGTAGATCTTCACGAAGTAGGCGATCTCCTTGCCCTTACAAACTCCTTGGTTCAACTCCACAATCTTGTCGGAGGCTCCCAAGTGACACCTAGCCAATCTAGGAGACACCACTCTCCAAGAAGTAACAAATGGTGCGTTGATGATGAACTCCTTGCTCTTGTGCTTCAAATGATAGTCTCCCCAACACTCAACTCTCTCTCATAGGTTTTGGATCTAGTGGAAAGAAGATTTGAGTGGAAAGCAACTTGGGGAAGGCTAGAGATCAAGATTCATATGGTAGGAATGGAATATCTTGGCCTCAACACATGAGTAGGTGGTTCTCTCTCAGAAATGGTAAGTTGGAAGTGTAGGTTCGTTCTGATGGCTCTCTCCACGAATGAAGAGGAGGTGGAGGGGTATATATAGCCTCCACACAAAATCTAACCGTTACACACAATTTACCAAACTCGGTGGGACCGAATCGTTAAACTCGGTCGGACCGATTTAGTAAACCTAGTGACCGTTAGTGATTTTCGGTGGGACTGACATGCATCTCGGTGAGGCCGATTCGGTTAGGGTTAGGGCATAACGTAATCTCGGTGAGACCGATTACACAAACTCGGTAAGACCGATTTGGTAATAAGCTTTCCAGAGAGTTGGTCAGGTAAACTCGGTGGGACCGATTTGCTCTTTTCGGTGAGACCGAAATGTTATAAAAAGGAAACAGAGAGTTTACATTGCAATCTCGGTGGGACCGATCGCTCACTTCGGTTAGACCGAAATGTTACGAAGGGAAACAGAGAGATTGCAACCCCATCTCGGTGAGACCGAGATCCCTATCGGTAAGACCGATTTTCTTAGGGTTTGTGGCAGTGGCTATGACTTTTGGAATCGGTGGCGCCGGATAGAAAGAATCGGTGTGACCGATTTTGGCTTTAGGATTAGGTCATTTGTGGATGTGGGAAAGTAGTTGAGGGTTTTGGAGCATATCACTAAGCACATGAAGCAAGAGGCTCATTAAGCAACACCTCATCCCTTCTTGATAGTATTGGCTTTTCCTATAGACTCAATGTGATCTTGGATCACTAAAATGTAAAATGAAGAGTCTTGAGCTTTTGAGCTTGAGCCAATCCTTTGTCCTTAGTATTTTGAGGGCTCCACTTTCATCATCCATGCCATGCCATTCATTGAGCTTTCCTGAAATAATAGTCTTGGAATAACATTAGCTCAATGAGCTATATGTTGTTATGAATTACCAAAACCACCTAGGGATAGTTGCACTTTCAACGAGGGCCAAGCACCAGGCCACGAGAGAGGAGGGCGCGCCCCCTTGTCGGGCGCGCCCCCCTGTCTCGTGGGCCCCTGGTGACTCCCCTCCACTTATGCCAGCACCCACACACTTCATCTTCTACCCAAAAAAATCCCCATCCAGCTCAAGCCTGAGTTCTAGCTTGTTTTGCTGCGATTTTCGATCTCTTAGCTCAAAGCTCCATTCGCAAAACTGCTTTGGGAGATTGTTGCTTCGTATGTGACTCCTCCGTTGGTCCAATTAGTTTTTGTTCTAGTGCTTTATTCATTGCAAAACCTTGCTGCCTTGATGACCCTGTTCTTGATCATTTTTGAGGTCCCAAGCAATTCCAATGCATGATATTGGCTCTAGGCACTTGTAGGAGTAGTTGCTATCAATCTTGTTTAGTTTTATTCACTTTTATTTTGAAGTTACTAAAATTTCAGATTTTTTTTCAGAAAAAGAAATATGCTTAGAAGAATGTACCAAGGAGGTTCCTCGGCAAAGAAAGGGCCCAGGATTGCTATACGTGAACAAGATGTTAACTTGCCAAGGGACGCAAATGTACGGGCTTGCGAGTGGCCATCTGATGATTTTATGGTCAAAGCAGGCTTCAAGGAGGAATTTGACGTGTATGTGCGTAATGCCGAGCTGGAGGACTTCTTACAAGATAAGTGTCCTCAATATTATTAATTGACTGATTCCTTTGTGTGGAGGTTCGAATATATTTCTTCGCGTAATTCTCCTAGTGTTATGTTTGATATTTATGATACATCTTATACCATGGATTTAGAGGATTTTACAACTGCTTGCAAACTCCCCCAGTGGGGTAATATTAATGATCCTCCCAAATCTGAAGTTGGAAATTTTCTTGCTAGTATTATTGTGGGACAATCTAGGGACGTAACACAAGCTACCATACGGAGCATTCATTTTCCTGCTATACATTACTTTGCTCTCTTTATTGGTAAATGCATTAACAGTAAGGACGAAGTAAGTCACTTGTGTGCCCCTGATCTTTGTGTCCTCAAGAGTGTTGTGTCTGGTTACAGAGGTTATAACTTGGGGGCAATAGTTGCACGTAGGTTGCATAATAATAGTAAAAGGGGAATTTCTTTGGAGGAATTTATGCAACCTGTGTGGCAAATTTTCTTAATATAGCTCCACGAGAGGGGGATATGATTGTACCTCCTGCTTATTTAGATAAAGAAGCTATGTTTGATCATCAATTTCTTGAGAGGAATGAACAATTCCTCCATTATCGACTAATCTATGATAGACGCAATGTCGTCCCTGTCACTCTTCCTGCCCCCTACCTTTTTGATTATCAGGCAAAAGGAGGATATGTTATCACCAGGGAAGAAGCCACTGAATATGAGAGGGGAATGGAGGCAGCTCGCCAACACGCTGCTGCCCAGGAGGCCGTTGCCTCTGCATCTCAGTACAATCCCAGTTTCACTTATGGATATCAGCCAGGCGGTCCTTGGTATTAAACCAACTTAGGCCAAAAGCCTAAGCTTGGGGGAGTACGTATTTCTCATCGACTTTACATTCATGTTCACACACTAGTCGTCGATGCTCATACTCTTTCATTGTATTATCCATGTTAGTTTAAATCTCTTTTTCTAGTTTTCTTCTTGTGTGTTTGATAAACCTTAAGAAAAACCAAAGAAATTAGTTAGTTTAATTTCCTTGCTTGTAGTAGAAATTAAAATGAAAACCCAAAAAGATTTCTCGTTCTTCTTTTACTTGTTGGGAGCTTTCCCGTGTAAATAGTTTTATTTTCATTTCTTTCTTCTGGGGGTCGAGAAGACCATATTGAAAATGCTTAGTGGCTCTCATATGCATGATTGATTATTTATATTTAAAGCCCATATTACTTGTCTTCTCTCTTGAGTTGAATGCTTGCAGATTCTAGCTTAGTCCAATGCATGTGCACTCTTATTATTATACACTTCGTTCGGTCGTGCGAGTGAAAGGCAATAATGATGATATATGATGGACTTATCGGGATGAGAAAAGCTGGTATGAACTCGACCTCTCTTGTTTTTGTAAATATGATGATTCATCTTTCCTGAGTCAGCTATTATGAAATAAACATATTTGCAATGACACTTAGAGATTATAGTTGCTTGTGCCATGCTTGATTAGCTATGAATTATAATGGTTTACCTTGCGTGCCAACATGCTATTAGAATGATTATGATGTGATATGATGGGATGATATCCTCCTTTGAATGAATTTAGTGACTCGACTTGGCACATGTTCACGCATGTACTTGAATCAAATCAACATAGCCTTCACGATATTTATGTTCATGCTGGATTCTATCCTACTCATGCTTGTATCCGGTGTGAATTAATTTTAATGCATGCTTACGACTGTTGTCGCTCTCTCAGTTGGTTGCTTCCCAGTCTTTTGCTAGCTTTCACCTGTGCTAAGCGGGAATACTGCTTGTGCATCCAAACTCCTTAAACCCCAAAGTTGTTCCATATGAGTCCACTATACCTTCCTATATGCGGTATCTACCTGCTGTTCCAAGTAAATTTGTATGTGCCAAACTCCAAACCTTCAAATGAAATTATGTTTTGTATGCTCGAGCAGCTCATGTTTCAACTAGGGCTGCCTATATCTTCCATGCTAGGTGGGTTATTCTCACGAGGAGTGGACTCGGCTCCTCATTCACGAGAAAGGGCCGGTAACCGGGATGCCCAGTCCCATGATCCAAAAAGATCAAAGCAAATCAAAATAATTAAACAAAACTCCCCCAGGGTTGTTGTATGTTGGAGGCACTCATTGTTTCGAGCAAGCCATGGATTGATGCTTGTTGGTGGTTGGGGGAGTATAAACATTTACCATTCTGTTTGGGAACTGCCTATAATGCATGTAGTATGGAAGATACAGCCATCTCATAGTTGTTGCGTTGACAGCGAAAGTATGCCGCTCAAAATGTTATTCAATCTCTATTTTAAAATCGAGCTCTGGCATCTCTACAAATCCCTGCTTCCCTCTGTGAAGGGCCTATCTATTTACTTTTATGTTGAGTCATCATCCTTCTTATTAAAAGCACCCGCTGGAGAGCACACTGTCATTTGCATTCATTATTACTGGTTTATATTGGGTATGACTTGACTGGATCTCTTTTACCATGAATTACAATGTTTAGTCAGTCCTTGATATTTAAAGGTGCTCTGCATTTATGTTTTGCGGTCTCAGAAAGGGCTAGCGAGATACCATTTTGTTATATCATGTTATGATTATTTTGAGAAAGTGTTGTCATCCGAGTTTTATTATTATGACTCGCTAGCTGATTATGCTATTGATATGAGTAATTGTGAGACCTATGTGTTATTGTGAGTATGATTAGTTCATAATATTTGCTGAAACTTGAACGTTGGCTTTTCATGTTTACAACAACAAGAGCAAACAGAGTTTGTAAAAGTTTTTCTTTATCACTTTCAGTTTGTCAACTGAATTGCTTGAGGACAATCAAAGGTTTAAGCTTGGGGGAGTTGATACGTCTCCAACGTATCTACTTTTCCAAATATTTTTGCCCTTGTTTTGGACTCTAACTTGCATGATTTGAATGAAATTAACCCGGACTGACGTTGTTTTCAGCAGAACTGCCATGATGTTGTTTTATGTGTAGAAAAGAAAAGTTCTCGGAATGTCCTGGAAATCCACGAAGGCACTTTTCAGATTTAATAAGAATTTTTGGTGAAAGAATCAAGGTCAGGGGGCCCACTGGCTGTCCACGAGACAGGGGGCGCCCCCCTAGGGGCGCACCCTCCTCTCTCGTGGGCCCCCCGGACCTCCTCCGACCTCAACTCCAACTCCATATATACTGTCCCGGGGAGAAAAAAATTAAGGAGAAAGTTTCATCGCATTTCACAATACGGAGCCGCTGCCAAGCCCTAATCTCTCTCGGGAGGGCTAATCTGGAGTCTGTTCGGGGCTCCGGAGAGGGGGATTCGTCGCCGTCGTCATCATCAACCATCCTCCATCACCAATTTCATGATGCTCACCGCCGTGAGTGAGTAATTCCATCGTAGGCTTGCTGGACGGTGATGGGTTGGATGAGATTTACCATGTAATCAAGTTAGTTTTGTTAGGGTTCGATCCCTAGTATCCACTATGTTCTGAGATTGATGTTGCTATGACTTTGCTATGCTTAATGCTTGTCACTAGGGCCCGAGTGCCATGATTTCAGATCTGAACCTATTATGTTTTCATGAATATATTTGTGTTCTTGATCCTATCTTGCAAGTCTATAGTCATCTATTATGTGTTATGATCCGACAACCCCGAAGTGACAATAATCGGGATACTTCTCGGTGATGACCGTAGTTTGAGGAGTTCATGTATTCACTATGTGTTAATTCTTTGGTCCGGTTCTCTATTAAAAGGAGGCCTTAATATCCCTTAGTTTCCACTAGGACCCCGCTGCCATGGGAGGGTAGGACAAAAGATGTCATGCAAGTTCTTTTCCATAAGCACGTATGACTATTTACGGAATACATGCCTACATTACATTGATGAATTGGAGCTAGTTCTATATCACCCTATGTTATAACTATTGCATGAGGAATCGTATCCGGCATAATTATCCATCACTGATCCATTGCCTACGAGCTTTTCACATATTGTTCTTCGCTTATTTACTTTTCCGTTGCTACTGTTACAACTACTAAAAAAACCCCAAAACATTTACCTTTTCTGTTGCTACTGTTACCATTACTATCATACCACTCTTGCTACTAAATACTTTGCTGCAGATACTAAGTTATCCAGGTGTGGTTGAATTGACAACTCAACTGCTAATACTCAAGAATATTCTTTGGCTCCCCTTGTGTCGAATCAATAAATTTGGGTTGTACTTCACCCTCGAAAGCAGTTGCGATCCCCTACACTTGTGGGTTATCAATGAGCATCCAGGTTCCGCTATTGGTTATTGACCAGAAATGAGTCTCGGTCATGTCTACATAGTTCTCGAACGCGTAGGGTCCACACGCTTAATGTTCTATGACGATTTGTATATGAGTTTATGTGTTTTGATGTACCGAAGGTAGTTCTGAGTCCCGGATGAGATTGGGAACATGACGAGGAGTCTCAAAATGGTTGAGACGTAAAGATCGATATATTGGATGACTATATTTGGACATCGGAAAGGTTCCGAGTGATTCGGGTATTTATCGGAGTACCAGAGAGTTACGGGAATTCGCCGGGGAGTATATGGGCCTTATTGGGCTTTAGGGGAAAGAGAGAGGGGAGGCTGCGCGCCAACCCAAGGCCTAGTCCGAATTGGACTAGGGGGAGGGGTTGTGCCCCCTCCTTCCTTCTCTTCTCTTTTCCCTTTCCTTCTCTCCTACTCCTACTACATGGAAGGAGGGGAGGATCCTACTCCCGGTGGGAGTAGGACTCCCCAGGGCGCGCCATAATTGAGGGCCGACCCTCCCCATCCTCCACTCCTTTATATACGGGGGAGGGGAGCACCCCATGGACACACAAGTTGATCATTGATCTTTAGCTGTGTGCGGTGCCCCCCCTCCACCATAATCCACCTCGGTCATATAGTAGTGGTGCTTAGGCGAAGCCCTGCATCGGTATCTTCATCAACACCTCATCACGCCGTCGTGCTGTCAGAACTCTCCCTTGAAGCTCTACTGGATTGTGAGTTCGTGGGACGTCACCGAGCTGAACGTGTGCAGATCGCGGAGGTGTCGTACGTTCGGTACTTGGATCGGTCGATCATGAAGACGTACAACTACATAAACCACATTGTCATAATGCTTCCACTTACGGTCTACGAGGGTACGTGGACGACACTCTCCCCTCTCATTGCTATGCATCACCATGATCTTCCGTGTGCGTAGGAATTTTTTTAAATTACTACGTTCCCCAACACGTACCCCCTCCCCTTGTACAACTCGGATTGGGGCAAGGGGAGCGCGCACCACCTCCCGTGGCCTGCCTCCTCTCCTCCACTATGGCCCAATAACTTTCCGGGGGGGGGGGGGTCCGGTAACCCTCCAGTACTCCGAAAAATCCCCGATCTTCTTCGAAACCATTCTGGTGTCCGTATATAACCTTCCAATATATCAATCTTTACCTCTTGACCATTTCAAGACTCCTCGTCATGTCCGTGATCTCACCCGAGACTCCAAATAAACTTCGGTTATCAAAAACACATAACTCATAATACAAATCGTCATCGAACGTTAAGCGTGCAGACCCTATGGGTTAGAGAACTATGTAGACATGATCAAGACACATCTCCGATCAATAACCAATAGCGGAACCTGGATGCTCATATTGGCTCCTACATATTCTACAAAGATCTTTATCGGTCAAACCGCACAACAACATACGTTGTTCCCGTTGTCATCAGTATGTTACTTGCCCGGGATTCGATGGTCGGTATCATCATACCTAGTTCAATCTCGTTACCGGCAAGTCTCTTTACTCGTTCCGTAATGCTTCATCCCGTAACTAACTCATTAGTCACATTGCTTTCAAGGCTTATAGTGATGAGCATTACCGAGAGGGCCCAGAGATACCTCTCTGATACACGGAGTGATAAATCCTAATCTTGATCTATGCCAACTCAACAAACACCTTCGGAGACACCTGTAGAGCATCTTTATAATCACACAGTTACATTGTGACGTTTGATAGCAAACAAGGTGTTCCTTCGGTATTCGGGAGTTGCATAATCTCATAGTCAGAGGAACATGTATAAGTCATGAAGAAAGAAGTAGCAATAAAACTATAACAATCATAATGCTAAGCTAACGGATGGGTCTTGTCAATCACATCATTCTCTAATGATGTGATCCCGTTCATCAAATGACGACACATGTCTATGGTTAGGAAACATGACCATCTTTGATTACCGAGCTAGTCAAGTAGAGGCATACTAGAGACACTATGTTTTGTCTATGTATTCACACAGGTACTACGTTTCCGGTTAATACAATTCTAGCATGAATAATAAACATTTATCATGATATAAGAAAATATAAATAACAACTTTATTATTACCTCTAGGGCATATTTCCTTCAGATGCAGCTCCTGTCGTCGCCCACTGAGTCCTCACCGGCGTGCCCCGCCGCCAACCGCCACCGAATGCTACCCGCGCCAGGTCCGGCCGTTGCGGGGAGGAGAGATCCCGCAGCCGCCGATGCCAACCAGGCTTTGCCCGGCGGCGGGCAGGAGAGGTGGGAGAAGGAGTTGAGGGCTTGGTGGCGCTAGGGTTCCCCCTGGTCGTTGTGCGGGGGCGACCCAGGGGAGAGGAGGAGAGGTGGGTTAGCTCGTGAAGACTGAAGCCCATGTCACTAAGAGCATCTATAGCCGGACTTGGTAAATCTGACCCCTCAAACGCCCGCGGACGCGACCGGTCACGTCTCATACATGGTGCTATGCATCCGAGTCTCTCATATTTCATCGCCTAAATCCATACAAAGCATGCAAAATAAATCCTACATACTACGCACACACTAACTAATTATGCCTCATCGGCGGAGATGTCCACAATGTCGATGGCGAGTGGAAAGTAGCGGCGGCAGAGGGCGGGAGCGGGAAAATATGGATGGGTAGGGTTTCGGTGCCGGTGGTCGGCTTAAATAGTCGCGCTAGGGCACTACGCCGCCCGTCGGAGCAGCGCTACACGACGACGAGGGAGACGAGCTTCAGACCGTCTAGTTTCATAGTGTTTTCATGTGAGACTCGGTCGTTAGTCTGATGTGGCAGATGCGCCCGGATGTTTGAGGCGGGGTTCGGATGCCCGGTTGTAGATGCTCTAAGCACGGTCCAAATACCCCTAAAAAGCTCAGTCCAGAGTTTCAATATGAAATTTCATTCATTGACCGGTACATGTGTAGCTTATGTTTGAATATAGAGATATATAGCTCTGTACATGACCATATTAGTAAAGAGGAAGATTGTTGATTTAGAAACAACAAATGAATTATATTTGGATTGATTTCATTAGTAAGAAAGCGAATGAATTATCTTTCTTTTGAGAATCTGATGAATTATTTTTGGTTTAGAGATATATAGCTCTTGGTAATTTTCTTCTTGTTACTGTTGTGAACAATTTGTATTGTCGTGGACCAATGGACTTCTTTGTTAGGGTGGGAAAAAAATTGAACACCCAAAGTTGAATTTCTAGATCCGCCACTGACTGGATACAAATCACATCAACACTTCGTATATATCTATACAAGCGTGGAATTATCACGACACATGAGCTCGATATGTTTGAAATTCTTTTTAGTTGTGAATATTGGATGATTGAAATTCAAACCCTTCCCTAGGTTAATGAAGGAGCTACATGATGAGAACTGGGTCGGATCGGTCGCCCGCCTGGCGATGCCAGCCTAGCTGCTGGAGTTCATTACTCTTGCATCGGTAACATTTGAGGTCGCGCTGACCCCGAATAGGGAAGACTCCATATCATGGAATTGGACCCCCAACGGCATCTACTCCGCTGCTTCGGCTTACGTGACCCAGCTTACAGGGTCCTTCCCCAGGTTCTCGCCGACTAAGATCTGGGAGGCGCACACAGAACCAAAATGCAAGTTATTATTCTGTCTCGTGCGCCATGGAAATATCCTTACGGCGGACATGCTGACCGTTCGGGGCTGGCCTCATGACCCTCATTGCCCGCTTTGTCTTGGGGCGCTAGAAACGACAACTCACCTGTGCAAGGACTGCTCATTTGTTGTTGCAGTATGGTCGCACGTCCAGGTGTGGACGGGAGAGGCGCATGCATTCACGCATGCGCTTCCACCTCCAATGGGGATCTCTAACTGGTGGGATACATTAGACGCTCCGCCGTCCATCGAGCACAGACACCGTCGTAACGGCCGCCTTCTCTACACCATTTGGAATATCTAGAAGGAGCATAACTGCCGCATCTTCAATGGAACTCGCCTCACCCACTTGGAGGTGGCAGCAATCGCATTTGAGGACATCAAACAAAGGGCCTTGGCCTTCGGAAGGGCCCATGAGGCGACCTGTATTGGTTGAGTTGTAATACCTTGTAGGTTTGTTTTGCGATTTTTTGCCAGTTTTTTTTGAAAAAACTGACACCTCTATACATAAACCCTTCTTTTTTGTCTGAATGAAAAGGCATTGCTCCTGCCGGTTCCTCGATCGAAGAAAAACCAAGGTAATATATAAACTATGTTGCTCGAGCTATTTTTTAGCAAATGACCAGTTCTCTCCCCTAGATTGCATTTCCATGAAACTAGGAACACAATCATATGTCCTAGTTTGATCTCATCCCCACGTGCCATGCATGCGCCTCAAACCCTCCTGACACCATTCTATTCATTTCGATTACCGACATCCTAAACTACAAGAATGTAGTTTCATTTATGTACAATATCTTTTGCCGACCATGCTCCAATAGTTTGATACATAACAACAATGTATACATGAATTAGACAACTGTAAATTTGACGCTGGTAGTGTGCTTGATTGGGGGACCAAGTGGAATCTAACAAGGTGGTTGTAGAATCTTTGAATGAGATGAAAAGGAAATAACGAATTGGGGAACATAACCATTTCATTTTTCGTTTGGTCGAGAGGATGGAAATGGAAAGAGAGATCAAGTAGGGAATCAATTCTTTTGTTTTTTGAAGTTATCAGCTGGTTCAACTTGTCCGAATCTTCTCTTCAATGGAGCCAGTTTGTTTTGTTCCACTATGCTGCTTTCCATGAGCCAAAGGACCACACCGTTCAATACAAATTACATTACATTATATTTAGTTTTCTTAACTAAACAATACCTAAATGTCTATGATTCGCAACATAGCCAATCCATCGACATAGTACTTCACTAGCACACACATTTCTACAAATATGATGATACATCTCATCTTATTGGAACACAATCTGTAAGTATTTGTTAGACAAATTTACTACTACACCGAGCAAATTGAAGTGTGGTACTATATAATTCTTGTTAGTAGATCTTTTTTTTTACAGAGTAAAGAGTCTTCCCCTTTTTCGATTTCATTTTCACCAAACTGATAACACATTGATATGAGCTAGTGTGATCACATCCTCACATGCTGGTTTGTGCATCCACCCCTTTGTACCAACACTATTCATCTTCATCACCCACATCCTAGACTACATGATTCAACTAAGGTATTGCCGACCACACTCTAGCAGTTTGATTATCTGTCATACATGACAAAAACAAACATATATATGTAAGAACCACAAAATATATCGCCACTAAACATGTGTTTGATTGGGGGGAATCAACCGAAATCTAGTGGAATGGTTCTAGAACATTGGGATAAGATAAAAATGTGTTTTGTTTGGTGAACATATTTTTGTTTGTATTGAGATCTATATTCCTTTTGATCAAGGAAACACAAATGAATATCGACCAAGCATGGAATCAATTGTTTTGTCGGCTTCGAAGTTATCAGCTGGTTCCACTATTGGTCAAATGTTCCATTCAATGGAACGAGTTCCTTCCGTCCTACGTTACCACGTTCCGTGAGCCGAGCATTCCGTGAACCGAAGTTCCATAGCTTCTAAAACCGTTCCATTCCACTCTACTCCGTTCCCTCGAGGCCTCGACGAAATACTACCTAAGTGCCCATGTTCCAAGGCATATACGCGAATCCATCGACATGCTATTCCACCACATTCCCATCTCCTTGGGACTCAAACTATGCACATATATGCGCATGCATGCAACCTCTTTTAAGGAAACATGTAAATGCAAACAAATTGGCTGGTGCATCAAAAATGACCATAACGATCCACCCCATACGTACCGATACTAGAGCTAGCAGTACGAGTGTCCTACCATGGACCGAAGGAGGCAGCCCCAAAAGAGCCTACCCCGCAAACGTCCACCACGCCCTTCCACTGCTGTGTCCAGGTGCGGGGCAACAGCTGGCGATCGATCCCCGCCCTATATTTCCTCGGCCCAGAATGCGGCTCCAGGATATTTTGCGCAACGGCCTTCCCTCCCTCCCCTCCCTCCGGCCGCGCGCACACGTGTGCGCCCCGCACAGGCGGCCGAGGCGGTGGCCACGGGCTCCCCTCGCCGCAGACGATCTAGGGCCTGTGGCCGCCATCGCGCCGCACACGTACCCCGTGTGGCCCTGGCCCCACCTTCCTCGGCCGGGACGCGACGGGGCGCTGCGGCTCGCTCGGCCTCCCCTTTAAATCGGGGGCGCCCGGTAGCTCCACTTGTTATCCCACGGTTCTGTTCCGCCACTTCCACCCACCTTGACCTCGCCTCGCCTCGCCTCGCCCACCCGTTCTTTTTTTTCCTTGCCCGTCTCGATCCGGAGCGAGCGAGCGCCCGCGGGTCGCCACTCCCCGGCGAAGCGGAGAATGGGCAGGGGAGGCATCGGAGGCGCCGTCGCGGCGGCGGACCTCGAGAACAGCGACTCCACCCGCGGCTTCGTCAGGGACGTCAAGCGCATCGTCGTCAAGGTGGGTGGCCGCGATACGATACGAATATGCTCCCATGCATGCATGGCGAGCTTTTCCTCCTCCTCCTCCTCTCCCGATACGAATCTAATGCCGCCGCCGCCGTCGCCACCGTTTTATCGGGCCTGTTCGCTGCTGCTGCTTTTGTTTTCCCTTTCTTCTCCGGCGTGATCCTGGCCCGAGTGCGGCGGGCACGGGTGATCGGAGAAAGCGCGAGGCTGACACGGGCGAAAAGGTTCCGATCTGATGACGTCAGCGGGCTGATTCAGTAAAGTATCTGTTCAACAAAGGCGGCGAAAATTGTTTCGATTCGCTGCACCTCCCGTTATTATAGCGTAATAATAAAAATCACGTGCTGGGTTCTAGATTTACCCCCGCTGATAAAAACGATGAAGGGGATCTCTGAAACTAAATTGCGACGTAATTTCTTTTAGTTTATTAGCTGCAAAGTAAAAAAATTCAAGTGAATAATTTACTTTGTCGCTAAGTAAATCGGTGTTCTCTTCGTCGGGTCCATCTAACCACTTTCTGGTGCATCCAGGTCGGCACCGCTGTTGTCACCGGGCAGAATGGCCGGCTGGCCATGGGCAGGCTCGGAGCTCTCTGCGAGCAGGTACTGAATTTTCCGACATGTCATGTGCCAGAAGGAGCTTGTGCTAATATACAGTAGTACTAGCCGGTAAATTGTTTTATTGACCGATACTAACCGGTAAATATGTGGAAATGTTTCAGGTGAAGGAGCTCAATTTCCAGGGGTATGAGGTGATTCTGGTCACCTCCGGCGCCGTTGGCGTCGGGAGGCAGAGGCTCAAGTACCGAAAGCTTATCAACAGCAGGTTGCAGAGAGTTTTTGCTCACAGCAGTTTGCTGACGGCCATTAGCTTTGGTTATTTCGCCATTATCTGTGCTGATAATTCTCCTTGCGTGTAGTTTCGCGGATCTGCAGAACCCACAGTTGGACCTCGACGGGAAGGCCTGCGCTGCCGTCGGCCAGAGTGGCCTCATGGCTATCTACGATACGCTGTTTAGCCAAGTGGGTTCCGCTAACTGTTGTTCTTTCTTTTGTTGTTGTTGTTGAGGTTAACGTGTTTCTGACACCAAACTTACCTTACTGCAGCTTGATGTAACATCGTCTCAGCTTCTTGTTACGGATCGTGATTTCCGAGATCCAAGTTTTGGGCACCAGCTTCGTGAGACTGTTGTCTCCCTGTTAGATCTTAAGGTGATACCGGTGTTTAACGAGAACGATGCCATCAGTACGAGGAGAGCGCCATACGAGGTGCGCTTTCTCTTAAGAACAATTGCCGTGCACACCCAAAGCTTCAGAGTTTTGTGTTTCTCTAATGTGATCTCTGCAGTAGGAGCTTAATTGACAATTGTCCATAGTTTAGGCCTTCATTTAACCTTTCTTCTGCAGGCAACCTCTGTTATTATTTTTTAGAACAAGCAACCTATGTTATTTTGCTCTCTGCCTGTCTTGCTGATGCACCAGCTGGTTTATCTTTCATTATGCTGTAACAGAATATGCAGTGTCCTTTTTAGTTTAGTGAACGATGTTTATCACTCCAGGCTTTAAATAAATGATGGCTATGCATCAACATTATGGATTCCCACTAGCAATGACAACTGGGCCGTCTTTAGCATTTCCTGTTCACTGGGTATAACATTTGACTTCATGTGTAGGATTCATCCGGTATATTCTGGGATAACGACAGTTTGGCAACGCTGTTGGCGAAAGAACTGGATGCTGATCTTCTTATCATGCTTAGTGATGTGGAGGGACTCTATAGTGGTCCACCGAGCGATCCCCAATCAAAGATTATCCACACCTACATTAATGAAAAACACGGGAAGCTAATTAATTTTGGGGAGAAGTCTCGTGTGGGAAGAGGTGGAATGCAAGCTAAGGTGGCAGCTGCTGTTACTGCTGCATCAAAGGGCGTACCTGCTGTAATTGCAAGGTGAGGCAACTTTTCTCCCTTGTTATTATAGCATGATTTAGCCATATGATAACTACTAAATGTTCCCATTAGGTTAATATACTGCAAGCCACTATGGTTGGACACACTGCCAGCTACTATATTTGAGCAATCCATGGTTACATATTAAACTATCGCTATTATAATTTGGCATTTCGTAAACCAATGTGCAAGTATTTATGGATACTAGAGATCTAATGCATGCAATTTGTCCTTATATAATCCACTGGAGTCACTACTGTTACCCGCTTGTGTTGATATTTAGTTTAATTTCCTTGAGTATCCCAGAGAACTGTGCGGCGACCAGTTGGCTAGCTAGAGCAGGCTGAAATGCTCGCAGCCTGCCGACCCGTGTTCGAGGCTTGGTGCTCGCTTTTCTTCCTAAAACATGCCACCAGAGGCTAGTCCTGGTTGGTCAAATATTTTAAAGTAGTACATCAAATTTCACATCTTCAAAACACTACCAGACACATTTAGTGCTTGATTACTTCACTGAAGATTTAGGGAGGCCTATGCTTTCACTTCAGCATGTAGTCAAGCTTGTGGAGCGTTTTAGCTGCAGCTGCCAGCTGTAGCCTTGTACTATTGTACAAAACTGAGTTTGAGTCAACCTGTAATATAATGATTTCCACCTTCTAACCTTTTTGTTCCTATATCCATTCAGTGGATTTGTAACAGATAGCATTATTAAGATTATGCGAGGAGAGAAAATTGGTACACTTTTCCATAATGAAGCAAATGTCTGGGATTGTTCAAAGGAGGTGACAACCCGTGAGATGGCAGTTGCTGCAAAAGATTGCTCACGGCATCTCCAGGTACCTTTTTCTCTTTCTCTAGAAACAAGCAGCTGTTGGAGGCATACTAAGATATACCATCATTTCTTATGGAGCAATAGCTATCAATGGAAAGTTTGAGCTGTCTCGGTATTTTGGTTTTCGAGCTGCCATTGCTAATTTTTTTCTGTTGCATATTGCTACCCAAACAGAATTTGTCATCGGAGGAGCGTAAGAAGATTTTGCTAGATATTGCCGGTGCTCTGGATGCAAATGTGGATTTAATTATATCCGAGAATGAAGCTGATCTAGCTGCGGCACAAGATTCAGGTTACGAGAAATCCTTGGTTGCTAGGATGACCCTGAAGGCTGGAAAGGTGGGTTATATATATACATATATTTCTTCATCTCAGCAGTATCCGTTCATCTATTTGATTATGTTTGGTCATATCATATGTTCTCATTATATACTTGTAGATAACAAGCCTTGCTGAATCGATTCGTGCAATTGCGGACATGGAGGACCCTATCTCACATACACTGAAAAAAACAGAGGTGAAAACAAAACCACATTTCTAAATTTGGAAGATATTTTATGATTATGTCATACTAAGATTTAAATTATAATTTCCTCATGTATTTAACCAATCAAGGACTTATTTTGTAGGTTGCCAAGGATTTAGTTTTCGAGAAGATGTACTGCCCATTAGGTGTTCTTCTAATTATTTTTGAGTCTCGTCCTGATGCCCTGGTCCAGGTAAAGATTTCAGGAGGTACAAATTATAAAACTTACCTGGAACATCAACTGTTATTTATTATCAGCATATTATTGTACAGATTGCAGCTCTAGCAATCCGAAGTGGAAATGGCCTTCTTCTGAAAGGAGGAAAAGAAGCTATGAGATCAAACACAATATTACATAAGGTATGATCCGTTCAGTTAGCTGATTGTGTTTGGAGTAATGCATAATCTTTATTTAGCTTAATTACACTTCTGACATATCAATTTATCGCTTTTTATTAGGTCATAACCAGTGTGATTCCAGATGCTGTTGGTAAAAAGCTTATTGGCCTTGTGAAAAGCAAAGATGAAATTGCTGATCTTCTAAAGGTGAGCATGTCATTTGATTCTTCGATTGGTGAGAAGTTGATTACATAAACATGTCTAAACTGGATGCATAATATGCAGCTTGACGATGTGATTGATCTTGTTATTCCAAGAGGCAGTAACAGGCTTGTTTCTCAAATCAAAGCACAAACCAAGATTCCCGTTCTGGGTCATGCTGGTAAGCAATTTTTCCTCACTGAATTCTTGTAATTCAGCATATTTTTTAAATAGGATATTATATCACAGAAATCAAGTAGGTTACATTTTCTGTGAAATTAGAATATATAACGAACTAAATTGTTTTCATTCTTGTGCAGATGGTATCTGCCATGTTTATATTGATAAATCAGCTGACATGGACATGGCAAAACGTATAGTATTGGATGCAAAGGTTGATTATCCTGCAGCGTGTAATGCTATGGTACGTCTCTGCGTTTGATATTTGTATATGGTTTCTAATATTTTCCATCATACTATATTTCTTCGAGGTTGCATATATCATTGTAACACAACACTGATTCTACTTTCAACTAAATATACTTTTTAATATATGATGCACTATTTCCGGCATGAATAACTACATAAATAGACTAAGTATTATGTATATCATTGCGCAGGAAACACTGCTTGTTCATAAAGATCTGAACAAGACAGAGGGTCTTGATGATTTATTGATGGAACTTGCGAAAGAAGGTACCAGCTCGTACCTTGAAGTCAAATATGTCAACAATAATAAGCAATTCTGTAGTTATGTTTCAACAATAAGTCTAGCAAACTTAGTCACAAGTACTAATCTGTATGAGGTTCTAGACACCGTGAATTGAAATATGAACTTGATTCTAATGAACATTTGATGGGCATGATCAGTTGATCATAATATCATTATATTATAGTAATTGTTTTACAATGATCATTCTTTTAATTTATAAGGTGATGTAATATTGCAGGAGTTGTTATTTATGGTGGGCCTGTCGCACATGACACATTGAAAGTACCGAAGGTAGATTCATTTCATCATGAGTATAGCTCAATGGCATGCACCCTCGAATTTGTTGATGATGTGCAGTCAGCGATTGACCATATAAATCGTTATGGAAGGTATGCAGGTTTCCATTTAAACATACTCTCAGTGTTTTTCTTCTGTTACACTAAATTTGATTGTCTTAAATATTTCTGTTTCAGTGCACACACAGATTGTATTATCACAACTGATAAGAAGTCAGCGGATACTTTTCTACAACAAGTTGACAGGTATTTAGTTAACTTCATTTCTACGGTTATTGTGGTTGCTTATTATGGTTATGTTAGCATTATTTGATGATTTGTTTGATATAAGATCATGCTGCAACTATCGAAATGACATTTCGTCTAAACTGTGACAGTGCTGCTGTGTTCCATAATGCAAGCACAAGGTTCTGTGATGGGACTCGCTTTGGTCTAGGTGCAGAGGTATTGCCTTTTGACCCGCTTCGGTCTAATATGTGTTGTCAAATGTTACTCAAGATTCAATTGGCTCTGATGCAATCATCTTTCAATTCTATCTTTGTGAACATTTTTTTAACTGTATTTCTGAACATTTTCAAATGTCTTGAATAGGTTGGCATAAGTACAGGGCGCATACATGCCCGTGGACCTGTTGGCGTCGACGGTCTTTTAACCACTCGGTGGTAGGTCTTTTATGCCAGTTGTTTTTCTGCAATCCTTCAGCAAATAATAGAACTGTACTTTCATATGAGGAAGAGTTCTGCATGCCATCTGTTTACGCAAGATACTTCCTGGTTCTAAAGCATTAGTATCTTCACTTAATATGTATGCATTTGCTCTCCTCATTATGTAGCATTCTGCGAGGGAGTGGACAAGTAGTGAACGGTGACAAGGGAGTTGTGTACACCCACAAGGATCTTCCTTTGCAATGAGGGTAAGACCTGGTTTACGATGCTTCGCTTCGATAGAATGCTTACTCAGTGGAGTATTTACTGACCTTCAGCTCCTATGTTTGCAGGTAGAGGATTCCTGCTGTAGAGCAATTTTTATAGAATAATCCTCTTCAAAGCCCCCTTCTCTCTGTGCGAGGAATGAAGAAAGACAAGAGAGCATTGTTGTTACTATGTCGCTATCTAGTTCCGTGATTATTCGTGTACAATGATTTATCCATACAATGTCGTAGTTATGGCACTAGCTGTTGTAACTGTAGAATTGCATCGGTACATCTATGCTACATATATGAAGTAGCTGTACTGTTTCTGATGAATTCTCGAATCCGTTGTCATGTTGTCTTTCTATGGCAAAGAGCACCTGAAATGAATGTATCGGTATACAGTCTTCTTGGAATGGCGCTTGACATCGGCTGTAAAACCGCTGGCCTCGCAGCTTGAAGCTGAGACATCTGCTCGAATCCTCTTGTTACAAACAAACGAGTGGATGCAGGGATGAACAGAACTAACACGAGCTATGTCTTTGGCACCGGGTGAACTGTCACGAACTGTGTCTGAGGCTATGTGCATTAGGCTGAACTCTGTCCTTGAAACGGACAGATTTGCAGCCGTAAAACCGCTGGCCTCGCAGCTTGAAGCTGAGACATCTGCTCGAATCCTCTTGTTACAAACAAACGAGTGGATGCAGGGATGAACAGAACTAACACGAGCTGTCTTTGGCACCGGGTGAACTGTCACGAACTGTGTCTGAGGCTATGTGCATTAGGCTGAACTCTGTCCTTGAAACGGACAGATTTGCAGCCGTAGCCAGCCAACACAGATAGTTTCACATAGCCGCGCCTCTGTGAGTTAGAACTATTTGCAAATCAACTCCTGAAGTCATGACAAGTCTTGCCAAAACGAACAATTAAATGCAGTCTCGAACTCTCAGAATGCAACAAGCCATATCAGAAATCTCAGAAATGGCAGGACTCGTGATAAATAAGTCTTGCCAAAACAAACAAATAAAAACAGCAATCTCAACAAATTGTCATGACCTAGGGAATGCAACGACAACTCATTTATGCGTCAAATCACAGAACCATAAACCTCTGATCATAAACCATTTGCTTGCATATATCTTAAACGAATCTCAGGTCTTGATTATGAAGATTAGGTGGGATTTTACAAGGAACTTGCTAATTCATAATGTGCCAGGGACACCATTACTACGAAAAATGTCATTAAAGGGGACCCATTGCAAACGTGTCAAAATTGCCTTGCAGAAGTCCCACTGGTCTCCATGTAAAGACTGGCAATCAATTTCTTGTTCCTCCTGAAAGACTGGGTCATCATTGCTAATCTAATCATGTTAGGCTGTACAATAGTGC
Organism: Triticum aestivum; assembly: GCF_018294505.1. Taxonomy (NCBI): domain Eukaryota; kingdom Viridiplantae; phylum Streptophyta; class Magnoliopsida; order Poales; family Poaceae; genus Triticum; species Triticum aestivum. The sequence continues at coordinate 638,761,283 of NC_057801.1, forward strand.
CTACTTCATCGTCTTTGGTATGATCAGTAAAGATCAAAAAGCACCAGCGACTTGGCAGCATCTTCACCAATAATCGCCACACGAACAAATTCCAACCCTGAAGCGGTGAAACCGATTCACATCCTTCACAACGATTTCGCGCTCTGTGAATTTGGAGATGAACTTGGTGACTGAATGACAGTCCTCACATAGCCTCAGGTTCTTGGTGATCCTGATTACTTCACTGCTTCGGGTGTTGATAAGCCCAAATGCAACTGCCAGCTTCTCACTGTGGCCAAGCAAGATCCTTTCCTTTTCTTCTTCTTCAATGTCATACATGACTATATCTGTGTCAGGGACATAGCCCTCATTTTTCATCTGTGCCACAAACTCACCTATCAGAGCTTGAAGCTGCTCAACCGGCGGGTTCTTGTTGTCCACAGATGTGAAAGAGTGTATCTTCTTGTTCACCTCCATCCAGCTGCACCCCGGCACCTTCTCCAGCCCATGCTCCTCAAGCAGCTCCTTTAGCACGGCAACTTGGTCTTGCAGTTTAGCTCGAGAATAAATATCAGCAAGTAGTACATAGTTGCCGGCATTTCTGGGTTCAAGATCAAAGAGACGAGAGCAAGCCATCTCTGCGTACTCCACATGGCCATGAATACGGCAAGCTCCAAGCAGTGCACCCCACACTTGAGGACTTGGCTCAATGTGCATGCTCTGTATGAGCTCCACTGCTTCATCCAACTGCCCAGCACGACCAAGGAGGTCTACCATGCAAGCATAGTGCTCTGCACGGGGTTTGACACCATAATCCATCATCGACTCAAACAACTTCTTCCCCTCATCCACAAGTCCGGCATGGCTACAAGCCCCAAGAACACTGATAAATGTTATGATACTCGGTGATAACCCAATTTGAATCATTTCCTCAAACACCTGAAGCGCCTCACGGCCAAAGCCATGCATCCCATATCCTGATATAAGTGAATTCCACGACACAACATCTCTCCGGCGTCCTATCCAATTGAAGATATGCCGGCCAACTTCAAGGCGTCCACATCTCATGTACATTGCCATCAATGCGTTCAGTACAGAAACAAGTGAGTCGAAGCCCCTCCGAAGAATATATGCATGCAATAGTTTGCCATGACCAAGCGCGTTTACTCCTGCGCATGCATTCAAGACGCTTACTATTGTGATCGAGTTAGGCACCAGGTCTGCATCAGAAGCCAGCATATCCTTGAACAGCTCAATGGCATCAGCAGGTCTCTCATTCTTGGCATAGCACGCAATCATGGCACTCCAGGAAACAACGTTCCTCTCTGGCATTGCAGCAAACACATTCTCAGCATAGCCGACGATCCCAAGCTTTGCATAGCAGTCAATAAGAGTAGTGGCGACATGCATGTGCAATGCGTAGCCACGGTGGATGGCATGTGCGTGTACCTCGCGTACACGGGCGGAGGCAGGTGCGTGCGACGCCGACACAGCGATGCACGCCTTGAGCCCGTGCGTGTAGCTGTAGCTGTCGACGGGAACGCCGAACCGCCCCATGTCGGCCAAGCGCGCGAGCGCCTCGTCGCCATGGTCGGCGAGCGTGAGGGCCTTGAGCAGCGCGTTCCACACGAAGATGTTCTTGTCGGGCGCCTCGTCGAACACCTGGCGCGCGGCCGGGAGCGCGCCGAGCGCGGCGTATGCGTCGATGAGGCGGGTGGAGAGGAACGGGTCGGAGCGGAAGACCGGGTCGGCCTCGAGCCGGCGGTGGACGGCCGCGGCGAGCGCGGCGTCCCCGGCCCGGGCGGCGGCCTGGAGGAGCGACTCGTAGGTGCGCTGCGTGGGCGCGGGGAGGCCCTGGAGGAGCGCCGCGGCGCGGGAGAGGCGGCCGCTGGCGCAGAGCGTCTGGATAAGGTGGTTCGCGTTGGCCGGCGGGGGCGCCGCGCCCGACGACGACAGGGACGACCTGCAGCGCGCGAGCCTTGGGCGCCTGGCGCCGAACGCCGGGTGGGAGAGGTGGAGCGAACCCGCGGGAGCGGAGGCGAACATGAGGCGGAGGGGGCGGAGGCGGAGGCGGAGGGGGCGGCTAGGTAGGGGCTTCACCGTGGGGGAGGAGGGGCGCGCCGCTGCGCCGGCGTGATGGATATTTTTTGGGTTGGGTTTGTGGCCGGTTCGGTCGGAGTTCGGGTCGGGTGGAGGCGGAGGAAAATGGCCGTGCCGCGCGGAGCCGGAGAAGAGTCGGGATTTTTGCGCGATTTTTTGTGGTTTCGGTAGGCCGATGCCCGATGGGCTCCGGGTCCATCTTACACGTTTGCAGGAGTATGGGCTGCATTTCGACCCTTCGTTTGGGCTGCAAATGGCTGAACGGGTCGGCGCGTGATCGGCGGGAGCAACTAGTTAACGAGCGCTTCTTTGGAAGCCTCACAATGATCGACGTCACTTGGCGCGCTCTCAGTCACCTGTGTCGTGCTCTGGATGCTTTCTTGGAATTTTGTTTTTTATTTTTTCGCACGCGTTTTTGGCTGTTTAAAGGGTTTTTTTTTTCGGGTTTTCGACGTTTCGGTTTTCCATCTGTCTTCCTTAACTTTTGGACCAGATTTTTTCTTCGGGAAAAAACATTTTTTGCGTGAAAAAATGTGTTTTCTTTTTTTTCATCAGCGAGAGGCAAGTTTTTTTTCGCGAGAGGCATGACCATGACTCTTGGAAACGAAAAAAACGTGTTTTCTGTTTTTTTTTCATCCACCAGAGGCACGGTTTTGCTTTCGCGAGAAGCACATTTTTCTTTCGTGAGAGGCATGACCATGACTCTCGGAAACGAAAAAAAACACGTTTTCTATTTTTTTTCCGCTACAGGCACGGTTTTGCTTCCGCGAGAGACGTGTTTTGCTTTCGCGACAGGCACGACCGTGCATCTCGGAAAAGGAAAAAAAAAACATGTTTTCTATTTTTTTTCGTGAAAGGCACGGTTTTATTCCCGCGAGAGGCATGGTTGTGCTTTCGCGAGAGGCACGGCCATGCCTTCTCGGAACGAAAAAAAACGTGTTTTCTATTTTTTTTCTTTCACGAGAGGCACGGTTTTGCCTCTTTCGGAAAGGAAAAAAACCGTGCTCCCGGTTCCTTTTTTCGTATGGTTTTTTTCATGATTTTTTTTCGTCAAAACCTATCAACATGGGATCTAATTTTGAAGATCTCGACGCGGGAAATCCAGCGGTGAAAACGGTTCGAGATTTGAACGCATGGTTTAAGAGATAAAACATTTTAAATAAACTAATCTACGAGAAAAGGGAAAACTACCAGGTTGCGACAAGTGGCACACATGCAGCGCGCCACTTGTCACAACCTGAGGTGGGAGTGATCTTTGCGAGGAGTATTCCTCAATTAGTGATTTCGGTGATCAGCCTAAAATTTTTGGAGCACTGTGCTCGCGTGAATTCTCCCTAACAGAAGATCATTGCGTCCAAGTGTCGCCGTTTCGCACAGGAAGATCAAGCGATCCCTCGTCTCGGGTCGGCCCATTTAATGTTTCAGCGATCCTGGTTTTGGGTACTCTCTAGAGGTTTATGGAAGGTTATTTTATTTTATTTTTTGTTAGTGTCCCAAGCACCGATGACAAGAAAGCTGTCATGGCAGCCCAACCTAACAACTCTACCATGGCAGCAGAAAAGAGCAACATGATAACAAGTGGCCATCGAACGGTACTGTCAGCTGACTCAGCATCGTCAACCAATCAAGGACAAGGGCACGTCACCAGCCACCCACGTCGATTAGCTCATCCCAACCGCAAATACGCGGGACCCACTTGGCTAAACACTACTTAAGGAAAGAAGCGCGGGGAGAGAAGTATCCTGGCTTGGATCAGAACCAACACGACGGTTGTCCTTCACTTTTCTTTCTTTTGTATCAAGTTGTATATGAAAGTGGAGAGTACAGACCTCCTATTTACTTGCAATCGAGATCGAGAGAGAACAAGCTCCACATCGTGGTATCAGAGACCACCTTCCACCCTCTCGATGTTGCTCAGCCACCACCACCGACGCCACCCTAGAGACACGTCGTCGACACCAAGCTCGGGCAGCACTCCTCGTGGGCATGGATCCTGAGTTGCGTGCATACCTCAAGTAGTTGGACTCCAACGCCAACGAACGTGTCGTCGCCGCCAAGTCCAACTCCATCCTCAAGGCCCTTGATGTGCAAACCAAGCGGATTGATGCGCTCGCCGCTTGGAGACCGGAGCTCGAGGCCCGCTTCGCCAAGCTCGAGCTCTCTGTTGTTGCGCTGCAGGCAATGTCCCCTGTAGTCATGACCTCTTTAGGTGGATCACTGGTGATGCCTCCCCTCTTCACGGTGCCCGATCACTTTCATGGGCTAACTAGCAACGGCGCGATGCATCTCCTCGGAGGACTCATGTCGGTGACCTTCGACTCGTCGGCGGACCCTCCGGTCACGGTACGGTCACCCTCCCTGCTCCTACGCTCCATGCACCTTTACTCACGGCCATGGGGCAGTAGCCTCCCATTATGGCATTCCCGGTTTTCATTGGTGACAATCCTCAACTATGACGCATGTGAAGGAAATATGCCCAAGAGGCAATAATAAAGTTATTATTTATTTCCTCATATCATGATAAATGTTTATTATTCATGCTAGAATTGTATTAACCGGAAACATAATACATGTGTGAATACATAGACAAACATAGTGTCACTAGTATGCCTCTACTTGACTAGCTGATTGATCAAAGATGGTTGAGTTTCCTAACCATGGATATGAGTTATCATTTGATCAGTGGGATCACATCATTAGAAGAATGATGTGATTGACTTGAGCCATTTCGTTAGCTTAGCACTTGATCGTTTAGTATGTTGCTATTGCTTTCTTCATGACTTATACATGTTCCTATGACTATGAGATTATGTAACTCCCGCTTACCAGAGGAACACTTTGTGTGCTACCAAACGTCACAACATAACTGGGTGATTATAAAGTTACTCTACAGGTGTCTCCGAAGGTACTTGTTGAGTTGACGTATTTCGAGATTAGGATTTGTCACTCCGATTGTCGGAGAGGTATCTCTGGGCCCTCTCGATAATGCACATCACTATAAGCCTTGCAAGCAATGTAGCTAATGAGTTATTTACGGGATGATGCATTACGTAACGAGTAAAGAGACTTGCCGGTAACGAGATTGAACTAGGTATTGAGATACCGACGATCGAATCTCGGGCAAGGAACATACCGATGACAAAGGGAACAACGTATGTTGTTATGCGGTTTGACTGATAAAGATCTTTGTAGAATATGTGGGAGCCAATATGAGCATCCAGGTTCCTCTATTGGTTATTGACCAGAGACGTCCTCGGTCATGTATACATAGTTCTTGAACCCGTAGGGTCCGCACGCTTAAAGTTCGATGACGGTTATATTATGAGTTTATGTGTTTCGATGTAACCGAAGGTAGTTCGGAGTCCCAGATGTGATCACGGACATGATGAGGAGTCTCGAAATGGTCGAGACATAAAGATTGATATATTGGACGACTATGTTCAGACGTAGGAATGGTTTCAGGGAGTATCGGGCATATACCGGAGTACCGGGGGGTTACCGGAACCCCCCAGGGAGACTAATGGGCCTACTGGGCCCTAGTGGAGAAGAGGAGGGGTGGCCAAGGGCAGCCGCACGCCCCCTTCCCCCTAGTCCGAATTGGACAAGGAGGGGGAGGGGGCGGCGCCCCCCCCTTTCCTTTCCCCCTCTCTCTCCTTCCCTCTCTTCTCCTACTCCCACTTGGAAGGGGGGAGTCCTACTCCCGGTGGGAGTAGGACTCCTCATGGGGTGCACCTAGGGTGGCCGGCCCCCTCCCCCTCCTCCACTCCTTTATATACGGGGAGGGATGCACCCCTTGGAGACACAACAATTGATCCCTTGGATCTCTTAGCCGTGTGTGGTGCCCCCTCCACCATAATCCACTTCGATAATATCGTAGCGGTGCTTAGGCAAAGCCCTGCATCGGTAGAACATCATCATCGTCACCATGCCATCGTGCTGACGGAACTCACCCTCAAAGCTCGGCTGGATCGGAGTTCGAGGGACGTCATCGAGCTGAACGTGTGCTGAACTCGGAGGTGTCGTGCTTTCGGTACTTGATTGGTCGGATCGTGAAGACGTACGACTACATCAACCGCGTTGTGCTAACGCTTCCGCTTTCGGTCTACAAAGGTACGTGGACACACTCTCCCCTCTCGTTGTTATGCATCACCATGATCTTGCGTGTGCGTAGAATTTTTTTTGAAATTACTACGTTCCCCAACAGTGGTATCAGAGCCTGGTTTTATACGTACATGTTATATGCACGAGTAGAACACAAGTAAGTTGTGGGTGATACAAGTCATACTGCTTACCAAGATGCCATACTTTGGTTCAGCGGTATTGTTGGATGAAGCGGCCCGGACCGACATTACGCGTACGCTTACGTGAGACCGGTTCTACTGACGTGCTTTGCACATAGGTGGCTGACGGGTGTCAGTTTCTCCAACTTTAGTTGAACCGAGTGTGGCTACGCCCGGTCCTTGAGAAGGTTAAAATTGCACTAACTTGATGAATTATCGTTGTGGTTTTGATGCGTAGGTAAGAACGGTTCTTGCTCAGCCCGTAGCAACCACGTAAAACTTGCAACAACAAAGTAGAGGACGTCTAACTTATTTTTGCAGGGCATGTTGTGATGTGATATGGTTAAGACATGATGCTAAATTTTACTGTATGAGATGACCATGTTTTGTAACAAAGTTATCAACAACTGGCAGGAGCCATATGGCTGTCGCTTTATTGTATGCAATGCAATCGCCCTGTAATTGCTTTATTTTATCACTAAGCGGTAGCAATAGTCGTAGAAGCAATAGGTGGCGAAATGACAATGATGCTACGGTGGAGATCAATGTGTCACGCCGGTGACTATGGTGATCATGACGGTGCTTCGAAGATGGAGATCACAAGCACAAGATGATGATGGCCATATCATATCACTTATATTGATTGCATGTGATGTTTATCCTTTATGCATCTTATTTTGCTTTGATTGACGGTAGCATTATAAGATGATCTCTCACTAAATTTCAAGGTATAAGTGTTCTCCCTGAGTATGCACCGTCGCGAAAGTTCTTCGTGCTGAGACACCACGTGATGATCGGGTGTGATAGGTTCTACGTTCAAATGCAACGGGTGCAAAACAGTTGCACATGTAGAATACTCGGGTTAAACTTGACGAGCCTAGCATATACAGATATGGCCTCGGAACACTGAGACCGAAAGGTCGAGCATGAATCATATAGTAGATATGATCAACATAGTGATGTTCACCATTGAAAACTACTCCATCTCACGTGATGATCGGACATGGTTTAGTTGATTTGGATCACATGATCACTTAGATGATTAGAGGGATGTCTATCTAAGTGGGAGTTCTTAAGTAATATGATTAATTGAACTTAAATTTATCATGAACTTAGTACATTATAGTATTTTGCTTATCTATGTTTGTTGTAGATAGATGGCTCGTGCTATTGTTCCCTTGAATTTTAATGCGTTCCTTGAGAAAGCTAAGTTGAAAGATGATGGTAGTAATTAAACGGACTGGGTCCGTAACTTGAGGATTATCCTCATTGCTGCATAGAAGAATTACGTCCTGGAAGCACCGCTGGGTGCCAGGCCTGCTGCAGATGCAACTGACGACGTTAAGAACATCTGGCAGAGCAAAGCTGATGACTACTCGATAGTTCAGTGTGCCATGCTTTACAGCTTAGAACCAGGACTTCAACGATGTTTTGAACGTCATGGAGCATATGAGATGTTCCAGGAGTTGAAGTTAATATTTCAAGCAAATGCCCGGATTGAGAGATATGAAGTCTCCAATAAGTTCTATAGTTGTAAGATGGAGGAGAATAGTTCTGTCAGTGAACATATACTCAAAATGTCTGGGTATAATAATCACTTGATTCAACTGGGAATTAATCTTCCTGATGATAGTATCATTGACATAATTCTTCAATCATTGCCACCAAGCTACAACAGCTTTGTGATGAACTATAATATGCAAGGGATGAACAAAACTATTCCCGAGCTCTTCGTGATGCTAAAATCTACGGAGGTAGAAATCAAGAAGGAGCATCAAGTGTTGATGGTCAACAAGACCACCAGTTTCAAGAAAAAGGGTAAAGGGAAGAAGAAGGGGAACTTCAAGAAGAACGGCAAGCTAAGTTGCTGCTCAAGAGAAGAAACCAAAGTCTGGACCTAAGCCTGAGACTAAGTGCTTCTACTGCAAAGGGACTGGTCACTGGAAGCGGAACTGCCCCAAGTATTTGGCGGATAAGAAGGATGGCAAGGTGAACAAAGGTATATGTGATATACATGTTATTGATGTGTACCTTACTAATGCTCGCAGTAGAACATGGGTATTTGATACTGGTTCTGTTGCTAATATTTGCAACTCGAAACAGGGACTATGGATTAAGCGAAGATTGGCTAAGGACGAGGTGACGATGCGCGTGGGAAATGGTTCCAAAGTCGATGTGATCGCGGTCGGCACGCTACCTCTACATCTACCTTCGGGATTAGTTTTAGACCTGAATAATTGTTATTTGGTGCCAGTGTTAAGCATGAACATTATGTCTAGATCTTGTTTGATGCGAGACGGTTATTCATTTAAATCAGAGAATAATGGTTGCTCTGTTTATATGAGTAATATCTTTTATGGTCATGCACCCTTGAAGAGTGGTCTATTTTTATTGAATCTCGATAGTAGTGATACACATATTCATAATGTTGAAGCCAAAAGATGCAGAGTTGATAATGATAGTGCAACTTATTTGTGGCATTGCCGTTTGGGTCATATTGGTGTAAAGTGCATGAAGAAACTCCATACTGATGGGCTTTTGGAATCACTTGATTATGAATCACTTGGTACTTGCGAACCATGCCTCATGGGCAAGATGACTAAAATGCTGTTCTCCGGAACTATGGAGCAAACAACAGATTTGTTGGAAATCATACATACTGATGTATGTGGTCCGATGAATATTGAGGCTCGTGACGGGTATCGTTATTTTCTCACCTTCACTGATGATTTGAGCAGATATGGGTATATCTACTTAATGAAACATAAGTTTGAAACATTTGAAAAGTTCAAAGAATTTCAGAGTGAAGTGGAAAATCATCGTAACAAGAAAATAAAGTTTCTACGATCAGATCGTGGAGGAGAATATTTGAGTTACGAGTTTGGTCTACATTTGAAACAATGCAGAATAGTTTCGCAACTCACGCCACCCAGAACACCACAACGTAATGGTGTGTCCGAACATCGTAACCGTACTTTACTAGATATGGTGCGATCTATGATGTCTCTTACTGATTTACCGCTATAGTTTTGGGGTTATGCTTTCGAGACGGGCACATTCACGTTAAATAGGGCACCATCAAAATCCGTTGAGACTGAAGGAAATATGCCCTAGAGGCAATAATAAAGTTATTATTTATTTCCTTATATCATGATAAATGTTTATTATTCATGCTAGAATTGTATTAACCGGAAACATAATACATGTGTGAATACATAGACAAACAGATTGTCACTAGTATGCCTCTACTTGACTAGCTCGTTGATCAAAGACGGTTATGTTTCCTAGCCATAGACATGAGTTGTCATTTGATTAACGGGATCACATCATTAGGAGAATGATGTGATTGACATGACCCATTCTGTTAGCTTAGCACATGATCGTTTAGAATGTTGCTATTGCTTTCTTCATGACTTATACATGTTCCTATGACTATGAGATTATGCAACTCCCGTTTACCGGAGGAACACTTTGTGTGCTACCAAACGTCACAACGTAACTGGGTGATTATAAAGGTGCTCTACAGGTGTCTCCAAAGGTACATGTTGGGTTGGCGTATTTCGAGATTAGGATTTGTCACTCCGATTGTCGGAGAGGTATCTCTGGGCCCTCTCGGTAATGCACATCACTTAAGCCTTGCAAGCATTGCAACTAATGAGTTAGTTGCGGGATGATGTATTACAGAACGAGTAAAGAGACTTGCCGGTAACGAGATTGAACTAGGTATTGAGATACCGACGATCGAATCTCGGGCAAGTAACATACCGATGACAAAGGGAACAACGTATGTTGTTATGCGGTCTGACCGATAAAGATCTTCATAGAATATGTGGGAGCCAATATGAGCATCCAGGTTCCGCTATTGGTTATTGACCAGAGACGTGTCTCGGTCATGTCTACATTGTTCTCAAACCCGTAGGGTCCGCACGCTTAAGGTTTCGATGACAATTATATTATGAGTTTATGAGTTTTGATGTACCTAAGGAGTTCGGAGTCCCGGATGAGATCAAGGACATGACGAGGAGTCTCTAAATGGTCAAGACGTAAAGATCGATATATTGGACGACTATATTCGGACTTCGGAAAGGTTTCGAGGGATTCAGGTATTTTTCGGAGTACGAGAGAGTTACGGGAATTTGTCGGGGAGTATATGGGCCTTATTGGGCCATACGGGAATAGAGGAGAGAGGCCGAAAGGAAGGAGGCGCGCAGCCCCCCTCTGGTCCTAATTGGACAAGGGGTGCAGCCCCCTTTTCCTTCCTCCTCTCCCCCTCTTTCCCCCCTTCTCCTACTCCAACAAGGAAGGAGGGAGTCCTACTCCCGGTGGGAGTAGGACTCTCCTTGGCGCGCCCCCTCCTAGGCCGGCCGCCCGCTCCCCCCTTGCTCCTTTATATACGGGGGCAGGGGGGGCACCTCTAGGCACAACAACAATTGATCCCTTGGATCTCTTAGCCGTGTGCGGTGCCCCCCTCCACCATAGTCCACCTCGATAATATCGTAGCGGTGCCTAGGCGAAGCCCTGCGACGGTAGAACATCAAGATCGTCACCATGTCGTCGTATCGACGGAACTCTCCCTCGACACTCGGATGGATCGGAGTTCGAGGGATGTCATCAAGATGAACGTGTGCTAGAACTCGGAGGGGCCGTAGTTTCGGTGCTTGATCGGTCGGGCCGTGAAGACGTACGACTACATCAACCGCGTTGTGCTAACGCTTCCGCTTTCGGTCTACGAGGGTACGTGGACAACACTCTCCCCTCTCGTTGCTATGCATCACCATGATCTTGCGTGTGCGTAGGAATTTTTTTGAAATTACTACGTTCCCCAACAGTGGCATTCGAGCCTGGTTTTATGCATAGATGTCATATGCACGAGTAGAACACAAGTGAGTTGTGGGCGATACAATTCATACTGCTTACCAGCATGTCATACTTTGGTTCGGCGGTATTGTTGGATGAAGCGGCCCGGACCGACATTACGCGTACGCTTAAGCGAGACTGGTTCTACCGACGTGCTTTGCACACAGGTGGCTGGCGGGTGTCAGTTTCTCCAACTTTAGTTGAACCAAGAGTGGCTACGCCCAGTCCTTGCGAAGGTTAAAACAGCACCAACTTGACAAACTATCGTTGTGGTTTTGATGCGTAGGTAAGAACGGTTCTTGCTAAGCCCGTAGCAGCCACGTAAAATATGCAACAACAAAGTAGAGGACGCCTAACTTGTTTTTGCAGGGCATGTTGTCATGTGATATGGTCAATACGTGATGCTATATTTTATTGTATGAGATGATCATGTTTTGTAACCGAAGTTATCGGCAACTGGCAGGAGCCATATGGTTGTCGCTTTATTGTATGAAATGCAAACGCCCTGTAATTGCTTTACTTTATCACTAAGCGGTAGCGGTAGTCGTAGAAGCAATAGATGGCGTAACGACAATGATGCTACGATGGAGATCAAGGTGTCGCGCCGGTGACGATGGTGATCACGACGGTGCTTCGAATATGGAGATCACAAGCACAAGATGATGATGGCCATATCATATCACTTATATTGATTGCATGTGATGTTTATCTTTTATGCATCTTATCTTGCTTTGATTGACGGTAGCATTATAAGATGATCCCTCACTAAATTATCATAGTAAAAGTGTTTTCCTTGAGTATGCACCGTTGCGAAAATTCTTCGTGCTGAGACCACGTGTTGATCGGGTGTGATAGGCTCTACGTTCAAATACAACGGGTGCAAAACAGTTGCACACGCGGAATACTCAGGTTAAACTTGACGAGCCTAGCATATAACAGATATGGCCTCGGAACACGGACACCGAAAGGTCGAGCGTGAATCATATAGTAGATATGATCAACATATTGATGTTCACCGTTGAAACTACTCCATCTCACGTGATGATCGGACATGGTGTAGTTGATTTGGATCACGTGATCATTTAGATGACTAGAGGGATATCTATCTAAGTGGGAGTTCTTAAGTAATATGATTAATTGAACTTAAATTTATCATGAACTTAGTCCTGGTAGTATTTTGCAAATTATGTTGTAGATCAATAGCTCGCGATGTTGCTTTCATATGTTAATTTTGATATGTTCCTAGAGAAAAACTATATTGAAAAATGTTAGTAGCAATGATGCGGACTTGGTCCGTGATCTGAGGTTTATCCTCATTGCTGCACAGAAGAATTATGTCCTTGATGCACCGCTAGGTGACAGACCTATTGCAGGAGCAGATGCAGACGTTATGAACGTTTGGGTAGCTCAATATGATGACTACTTGATAGTTTTGTGCACCATGCTTTATGGCTTAGAACCGGGACTACAAAAACGTTTTTGAAACGTCACGGAACATATGAGATGTTCCATGAGATGAAATTGATATTTCATAATCATGCCCGTGTCAAGAGGTATGAGACTTCTGACAAATACTTCGCCTAAAAGATGGAGGAGAATTGCTCAACTAGTGAGCAAGTGCTTAGATTGTCTGAGTACTACAATCGCTTGAATCAAGTGGGAGTTAATCTTCCAGATAAGATAGTGATTGGCAGAGTTCTCTAGTCACCATCACCAAGTTACTGGAACTTCGTGATCAACTATAATGCAAGGGATGACGAAAACGATTCCCGAGCTCTTCGTGATGCTGAAATCGACGAAGGTAGAAATCAAGAAAAGAGCATCAAGTGTTGATGATTGACAAGACCACTAGTTTCAAGAAAAGGGCAAAGGAAAAGAAAGGGAACTTCAAGTAGAATGGCAAGCATGTTGTCACTCCCGCGAAGAAGCCCAAAGCTGGACCAAAGCCTGAAACTGAGTGATTATAATGCAAAGGAAATGGTCACTAGAAACGGAAATGCCCTGAATATTTGGTGGATAAGAAGGATGGCAAAGTGAACAAGGGTATATTCGATATACAGGTTATTGATGTGTACCTTACTAGTGTTAATAGTAGCCCCTGAGTATCTGATACTTGTTTGGTTGCTAAGATTAGTAACTCGAAACAGGAGTTACAGAATAAACAGAGACTAGTTGAGGGTGAAGTAACGGTGTGTGTTGGAAGTGGTTCCAAGATTGATATGATCATCATTGTACACTCCCTATATTTTCGAGATTAGTGTTAAACCTAAATAAATGTTATTTGGTGTTTGCGTTGAGCATAAATATGATTAGATCATGTTTATTGCGATATGATTATTCATCTAAGATAGAGAATAAATTGTTATTCTATTTACATTAATAAAACCTTCTATGGTCATACACCCAATGTTGATGGTTTATTAAATCTTGATCATGGTGATACACATATTCATAATATTTATGCCAAAAGATGAAAAGTTGATAATGATAGTGCAACTTATTTGTGGCACTGCCGTTTGGGTCATATCGGTGTAAAGCGCATGAAGAAACTCCATAAAGATGGACTTTTAGAATCACTTGATTATGAATCATTTGATGTTTGCGAACCGTGCCTCATGGGCAAGATGACTAAAACTCCGTTCTCCGGAACAATGGAATGAGCTACTGATTTGTTGGAAAGAATACATACCGATGTGTGCAGTCCAATGAGTGTTGATGCTCGTGGCAGGTATCATTATTTTCTGACCTTCAGAAGATGATTTGAGCAGATATGAGTATATCTACTTAATGAAGTACAAGTCCGAAACATTTGAAAAGTTCAAAGAATTTCAGAGTGAAGTGGAGAATCATCGTAACAAGAAAATAAAGTTTCTACGATTTGATCGCGAAGACAAATATTTGAGTTACGAGTTTGGTCTTCAATTTAAAACAATGTGGAATAGTTTCACATCTCACGCCACCTGGAACACCACATCATTATGGTGTGTCCAAACGTCATAACCGCACTTTATTGGATATGGTACGATCTATGATATCTCTTATCGGTTTACCACTATCGTTTTGGGGTTATGCATTAGAGACAGCTACATTCACTTTAAATAGGGCACCATCAAAATCCGTTAAGACGACGCCTTATGAACTGTGGTTTGGCAAGAAACCAAAGTTGTCATTTCATAAAAGTTTGGGGCTACGATGCTTATGTGAAAAATTTCAACCTGATAAGCTCGAACCCAAATCAGAGAAGTGCGTCTTCATAGGATACCCAAAGGAAACTGTTGGGTACACCTTCTATCACAGATCCAAAATCAAGATTCGTTGCTAGAAATGGATCCTTTCTAGAGAAGAAGTTTCTCTCGAAAGAAGTGAGTGGGAGGAAAGTAGAACTTGATGAGGTAATTGTACCTTCTCCCTTATTGGAAGTAGTTCATCACAGAAATCAGTTCCTGTGATTCGTACACCAATTAGTGAGGAAGCTAATGATGATGATCATGAAACTTCAGATCAAGTTGCTACCAAACCTCGTAGGTCTTCCAGAGTAAGATCCGCACCAGAGTGGTACGGTAATCTAGTTCTGGAAGTCATGTTACTAGACCATGATGAACCTATGAACTATGATGAAGCGATGATGAGCCCAGATTCCGCGAAATGGCTTGAGGCCATAAAATCTGAGATAGGATCCATGTATGAGAACAAAGTATGGACTTTGGTTGACTTGCTCGATGATCAGCAAGCCATGTTAAATAAATGGATCTTCAAGAGGAAGACAGACACTGATAGTAGTGTTACTATCTACTAAGCTCGACTTGTTGCGAAAGGTTTTCAACAAGTTCAAGGTGTTGAATACGATGAGATTTTCTCACTCATATCGATGCTTAAGTCTGTCCGAATCATGTTAGCAATTGCCACATTTCATGAAATCTGGCAAATGGATGTCAAAACTGCATTCCTTAATGGATTTATTGAAGAAGAGTTGTATATGATGCAACCATAAGGTTTTGTCAATCCTAAAGGTGCTAACAAAGTGTGCAAGCTCCATCAATCCATCAATGGACTGGTGCAAGCATCTCGGAGTTGGAATATACGCTTTGATGAGTTGATCAAAGCATATGGTTTTATACAGACCTTTGGAAAGGCCTGTATTTACAAGAAAGTGAGTGGGAGCTCTACAACATTTCTGATAAGTATATGTGAATGACATATTGTTGATTGGAAATAATGTAGAATTATTCTGCAAAGCATAAAGGAGTGTTTGAAAGGAGTTTTTCAAAGAAAGACCTCAGTAAAGCTACTTACATATTGAGCATCAAGATCTATTGAGATAGATCAAGACGCTTGATAAGATTTTCAATTAGTACATACCTTGACAAGATTTTGAAGTAGTTCAAAATGGAACAGTCAAAGAAAGAGTTCTTGCATGTGATGCAAAGGTGTGAAGTTGAATGAGACTCAAAAACGGACCATGGCAGAAAATAGAAACAGAATGAAAAGTCATTCCCTATGCCTCAGTCATAGGTTCTATAAAGTATGCTATGCTGTGTACTAGACCTATTGTATACCTTGCTCTAAGTTTGGCAAAGGAATACAATTTTGATCTAAGAGTAGATCACTGGACAATGGTCAAGAATATCCTTAGTGAGGACTAAGGAAATGTTTCTCGATTATGGAGGTGATAAAAGAGTTCGTCGTAAAGAGTTACATCGATGCAAGCTTTTACACCGATCCAGATGACTCTAAGTGTCAATATGGATACATATTGAAAGTGGGAGCAATTAGCTAGAGTAGCTCCGTGCAGAGCATAGTAGACATAGAATATTTGCAAAGTACATACGGCTCTGAATGTGACAGACCCATTGACTAAACTTCTCTCATGAGCAAAACATGATCATACCTTAGTACTCTTTGGGTGTTAATCACATAGCAATGTGAACTAGATTATTGACTCTAGTAAACCCTTTGGGTGTTGATCACATGACGATGTGAACTATGGGTATTAATCACATACAGATGTGAATATTGGTGTTAAATCACATGGTGATGTGAACTAGATTATTGACTCTTGTGCAAGTGGGAGACTGAAGGAAATATTCCCTAGAGGCAATAATAAAGTTATTATTTATTTCCTTATATCATGATAAATGTTCATTATTCATGCTAGAATTGTATTAACCGGAAACATAATACATGTGTGAATACATAGACAAACAGATTGTCACTAGTATGCCTCTACTTGACTAGCTCGTTGATCAAAGATGGTTATGTTTCCTAGCCATAAACATGAGTTGTCATTTGATTAATGGGATCACATCATTAGGAGAATGATGTGATTGACATGACCCATTCCGTTAGCCTAGCACACAATCGTTTAGTATGTTGCTATTGCTTTCTTCATGAGTTATACATGTTCCTATGACTATGAGATTATGCAACTCCCGTTTACCGGAGGAATGCTTTGTGTGCTACCAAACGTCACAACGTAACTGGGTGATTATAAAGGTGCTCTACAGGTGTCTCCGAAGGTACATGTTGGGTTGGCGTATTTCGAGATTAGGATTTGTCACTCCGATTGTCGGAGAGGTATCTCTGGGCCCTCTCGTAAGACACATCACTTAAGCCTTGCAAGCATTGCAACTAATGAGTTAGTTGTAGGATGATGTATTATGGAACGAGTAAAGAGACTTGCCGGTAATGAGATTGAACTAGGTATTGAGATGCTGACGATCGAATCTCGGGCAAGTAACATACCGATGACAAAGGGAACAACGTATGTTGTTATGCAGTCTGACCGATAAGGATCTCCGTAGAATATGTGGGAGCCAATATGAGCATCCAGGTTCCGCTATTGGTTATTGACCGGAGACGTGTCTCGGTCATGTCTACATTGTTCTCGAACCCGTAGGGTCCGCACGCTTAAGGTTTTGATGACAGTTATATTATGAGTTTATGAGTTTTGATGTACCGAAGGAGTTCAGAGTCCTGGATGAGATCGGGGACATGACGAGGAGTCTCGAAATGGCCGAGACGTAAAGATTGATATATTGGACGACTATATTCGGACTTCGAAAAGGTTCCGAGTGATTCAGGTATTTTTCGGAGTACCGGAGAGTTACGGGAATTCGCCGGGGAGTATATGGGCCTTATTGGGCCATACGGGAATAGAGGAGAGAGGCCTAAAGGAAGGAGGCGCGCAGCCCCCCTCTAGTCTGAATTGGACAAGGGGTGCAGCCCCCTTTTCCTTCCTCCTCTCCCCCTCTTTTCCCCCTTCTCCTACTCCAACAAGGAAGGAGGGAGTCCTACTCCCGGTGGGAGTAAGACTCCCCTTGGCGCGCCCCCTCCTAGGCCGGCTGCCCCCTCCCCCCTTGCTCCTTTATATATGGGGGCAGGGGGGCACCTCTAGGCACAACAACAATTGATCCCTTGGATCTCTTAGCCATGTGTGGTGCCCCCCCTCCACCATAGTCCACCTTGATAATATCGTAGCGGTGCTTAGGCGAAGCCCTGTGACGATAGAACATCAAGATCGTCACCACGCCGTCGTGCTGACGGAACTCTCCCTCGACACTCGGCTGGATCGGAGTTCGAGGGACGTCATCAAGCTGAACGTGTGCTAGAACTCGGAGGTCCCGTAGTTTCGGTGCTTGATCGGTCGGGCCGTGAAGACGTACGACTACATCAACCGTGTTGTTCTAACGCTTCCGCTTTCGGTCTACGAGGGTACGTGGACAACACTCTCCCCTCTTGATGCTATGCATCACCATGATCTTGCGTGTGCGTAGGATTTTTTTTGAAATTACTACGTTCCCCAACAGAGACGACGCCTTATGAACTGTGGTTTGGCAAGAAACCAAAGTTGTCGTTTCTTAAAGTTTGGGGCTGTGATGCTTATGTGAAAAAACTTCAAACTGATAAGCTCGAACCCAAATCGGAGAAATGTGTCTTCATAAGATACCTAAAGGAGACTATTGGGTACACCTTCTATCACAGATCTGAAGGCAAGACTTTTGTTGCTAAATTCGGATCCTTTCTAGAGAAGGAGTTTCTCTCGAAAGAAGTGAGTGGGAGGAAAGTAGAAGTTGATGAGGTAACTGTACCTGCTCCCTTATTGGAAAGTAGTTTATCACAGAAATCGGTTCTTGTGATGCCTACACCAATTAGTGAGGAATCTAATGATATTGATCATGAAACTTTAGATCAAGTTACTACTGAACCTCGTAGGTCAACCAGAGTAAGATCCATACCAGAGTGGTACGGTAATCCTATTCTGTAGGTTATGTTACTTGACCATGACGAACCTACGAACTATGAGGAAGCGATGATGAGCCCAGATTCTGCAAAATGGCTTGAAGCCATGAAATCTGAGATGGGATCCATGTATGAGAAGAAAGTGTAGACTTTGGTTGACTTGCCCGATGATCGGCAAGCCATCGAAAATAAATGGATCTTTAAGAAGAAGACTGACGTTGATGGTAATGTTATTGTCTACAAAGCTTGACTTGTTGCGAAAGGTTTTCGACAAGTTCAAGGGGTTGACTATGATGAGACTTTCTCACCCGTAGCGATGCTTAAGTCTGTCCGAATCATGTTAGCAATTATTGCATTTTATGATTATGAAATTTGGCAAATGGATGTCAAAACTGCATTCCTGAATGGATTTCTGGAAGAAGAGTTGTATATGATGCAACCAGAAGGTTTTGTCGATCCAAAAGGTGCTAACAAAGTGTGCAAGCTCCAGCGATCCATTTATGGACTGGTGCAAGCCTCTCGGAGTTGGAATAAACACTTTGATAGTGTGATCAAAGCATATGGTTTTATACAGACTTTTGGAGAAGTCTGTATTTACAAGAAAGTGAGTGGGAGCTCTGTAGCATTTCTAATATTATATGTGGACGACATATTGTTGATTGGAAATGATATAGAATTTCTGGATAGCATAAAAGGATACTTGAATAAAAGTTTTTCAATGAAAGACCTCGGTGAAGCTACTTATATATTGGGCATCAAGATCTATAGAGATAGATCAAGACGCTTAATTGGACTTTCACAAAGTACATACCTTGATAAAGTTTTGAAAAGGTTCAAAATGGATCAAGCAAAGAAAGGGTTCTTGCCTGTAATACAAGGTGTGAAATTGAGTTAGACTCAATGCTCGACCACTGCAGAAGATAGAGAGAAAATGAAAGATGTTCCCTATGCTTCAGCCATAGGCTCTATCATGTATGCAATGCTATGTACCAAACCTGATGTGTGCCTTACTATTAGTTTAGCAGGGAGGTACCAAAGTAATCCAGGAGTGGATCACTGGACAGCGGTCAAGAACATCCTGAAATACCTAAAAAGGACTAAGGATATGTTTCTCGTTTATGGAGGTGAAAAAGAGCTAGTCGTAAATGGTTACGTCGATGCAAGCTTTGACAATGATCCAGACAATTCTAAATCGCAAACCGGATACGTGTTTATATTGAACGGTGGAGCTGTCAGTTGGTGTAGTTCTAACCAAAGCGTCGTGGCGGGATCTACATATGAAGCGGAGTACATAGCTGCTTCGGAAGCAGCAAATGAAGGAGTCTGGATGAAGGAGTTCATATCCGATCTAGGTGCCATACCTAGTGCATCGGGTCCAATGAAAATCTTTTGTGACAATACTGGTGCAATTGCCTTGGCAAAGGAATCCAAATTTCACAAGAGAACCAAGCACATCAAAAGACGCTTCAATTCCATCCGGGACCAAGTCCAGGTGGGAGACATAGAGATTTGCAAGATACATACGGATCTGAATGTTGCAGACCTGTTGACTAAGCCTCTTCCACGAGCAAAACATGATCAGCACCAAGGCTCCATGGGTGTTAGAATCACTATTGTGTAATCTAGATTATTGACTCTAGTGCAAGTGGGAGACTAAAGGAAATATGCCCTAGAGGCAATAATAAACTTATTATTTATTTCCTCATATCATGATAAATGTTTATTATTCATGCTAGAATTGTGTTAACCGGAAACATAATACATGTGTGAATACATAGACAAACATAGTGTCACTAGTATGCCTCTACTTGACTAGCTCATTGATCAAAGATGGTTGAGTTTCCTAACCATGGATATGAGTTATCATTTGATCAATGGGATCACATCATTAGAAGAATGATGTGATTGACTTGACCCATTTCGTTAGCTTAGCACTTGATCGTTTAGTATGTTGCTATTGCTTTCTTCGTGACTTATACATGTTCCTATGACTATGAGATTATGTAACTCCCGCTTACCAGAGGAACACTTTGTGTGCTACCAAACGTCACAACATAACTGGGTGATTATAAAGGTACTCTACAGGTGTCTCCCAAGGTACTTGTTGAGTTGACGTATTTCGAGATTAGGTTTTGTCACTCCGATTATTGGAGAGGTATCTCTGGGCCCTCTCGGTAATGCACATCACTATAAGCCTTGCCAGCAATGTAGCTAATGAGTTAGTTACGAGATGATGCATTACATAACGAGTAAAGAGACTTTCCGTTAACGAGATTGAACTAGGTATTGAGATACCGACGATCGAATCTTGGGCAAGTAACATACCGATGACAAAGGGAACAACGTATGTTGTTATGCGGTTTGACCGATAAAGATCTTCGTAGAATATGTGGGAGCCAATATGAGCATCCAGGTTCCGCTATTGGTTATTGACCAGAGACGTGTCTCGGTCATGTATACATAGTTCTCGAACCCGTAGGGTCCGCACGCTTAAAGTTCGATGACGGTTATATTATGAGTTTATGTGTTTTGATGTAACCAAAGGTAGTTCGGAGTCCCGGATGTGATCACGGACATGATGAGGAGTCTCGAAATGGTCGAGACATAAAGATTGATATATTGGACGACTATGTTCGGACACCGGAATGGTTTCGGGGAGTATCGGGCATATACCGGAGTACCGGGAGGGTTACCGGAACCCCCCGGGGAGACTAATGGGCCTATCGGGCCCTAGTGGAGAAGAGGAGGGGCAGCCAAGGGCAGCCGCACGCCCCCTTCCCCCCCAGTCCGAATTGGACAAGGAGGGGGGAGCGGCGCCCCCCTTTCCTTTCCCCCTCTCTCTCGTTCCCTCTCCTCTCCTACTCCCACTTGGAAGGGGGGAGTCCTACTCCCCGTGGGAGTAGGACTCCTCATGGGGCGCACCTAGGGTGGTCGGCCCCCTCCCCCTCCTCCACTCCTTTATATACGGGGAGGGAGGCACCCCTTTGAGACACAACAATTGATCCCTTGGATCTCTTAGCCGTGTGCGGTGCCCCCTCCACCATAATCCACCTCGATAATATCGTAGTGGTGCTTAGGCGAAGCCCTGCGTCGGTAGAACATCATCATCGTCACCACACCGTTGAGCTGACGGAACTCTCCCTCAAAGCTCGGCTGGATCGGAGTTCGAGGGACGTCATCGAGTTGAACGTGTGCGGAACTCGGAGGTGCCGTGCGTTTGGTACTTGATCGGTCGGATCGTGAAGACGTACAACTACATCAATCGTGTTGTGCTAACACTTCCGCTTTTCGGTCTATGCGGGTACGTGGACACACTCTCCCCTCTCGTTGTTATGCATCACCATGATCTTGCGTGTGCGTAGGATTTTTTTTGAAATTACTACGTTCCCCAATAGCATGCTCATAGAGCAGTATTTTCATATGTTCGCAGTACACAATTCGTCTTGGGTGTCGATGGCCATACTCAATTTCTCAGGCGCTACATCAATTTGGTTGCAATCAGTTCAGAGAAACACCAGATGCACGTGCTTTGCACGTGACAAACACCAGATGCTGATTCGATAATTGTATGCCATTAAATAGCTTGGTTCGGTCACAGATTACATCAAGAGATTTGAAACATTGATGCATCATTTGATTTCCTATCGGAACTAATTCATAACTATTTATTCTTGACATGCTTCGTCGAGGGCCTTTGACTAGATCTCCGAGCCGGACACTGCATGCTCGTTGGCTTTACTTCAGGAGGAAGTAGCTGACGGCGAGGCACTGCTACAACACAACAAAGTGAAAACCTTGTCATATACTCAAGCACAACGTTCATACCTAACAAGTAGAAGCCCGACTCCAACATTCTTGACTAAACCCGCACCTGTTCCTATAATAGCAGAAGACCGCAGAGGCACTGATGCAACACGAGCCAGTCTTGACAACTCCAAACTAAACACATTGAGATCCTTCCACTATTGCAGGATGCTGCTAATGCGACACTACAATCAGAGACCCTTTGATGAAACTGTGTGTGATGCATTAATCGGAAACGGTGATGTAAAAAACCCGCCAAAAAAGATGCAAAACATTTGCGATGAAGGATACATCAAACACAGTTCAGATTTTAGTTGTGTGTGCGATGCAGGGCATATGGTTCAGTTCAATTAAATGTTTGTGATGAGGCAGAACAAAAGAAACGGGCAGCCAGATGAAGGCGTGTGTGATATACGGCATATAGTTCACTCGGATGAACTATTTGTGATGATGCGGAACAACAGAAATGAACAGCCAGATGAAGGTGTGCGTGATATACGACATACAGTTCACTCGGATGAACTATTTGTGATTAGGCAACACAAAAGAAACGGTTAGTCAGGTCAAGGTGTTTGCGATATATGACATACAATTCATTGTGATAAACTATTTGTGTTGAGCCAAGAGAATAGAAACGATTCACATAAACAAGATGTGTGTAATACGCAGCAAACATCCAATTACATAGGTGGCTAGTACACACATGACATTTCCACACACCAAAGTAAACTATTACATGCATAATTAACTAGGATAAACCATCATATAATCATCATCTACTTCTTGTGCTAGCTCGATGTTCCTTCTATGCTAAGTTTCCATTAATGTATGGTGTTTTATGAACACGCCACCATTGCCCGCCATTTCCTCACCGGTTTCCCATCACCCAGCGATATTGCGCATAAACCTCGGCGGCGCGCGATGCACTGAGGCAACTAGCACAACATGTCGCACATCCACCTTTTCCAAGCATGCCAACCCACCAAAGCGCCGCCTCTGCCATCAACCTCGCCAACGAGGAAAACGAGAAGGCGTCATGACCCGTCAAGGCTGAGGCGCTCCCCGACAACACGATGGACGATGTCATGATGTGCGTCATCGCTAGGGTTGAGAAGACCCTTGGTGCAAGGCGCTTCAACACCGTGAATCAAGATAGGTATGTCAGTGCCGAGAGGCTGCAGCTCGCCGCACAACATGATCGATGGCGTGGTGCAAAGCAAGCTAGGCGCGTCCGCGCTAATAGGCTGCGACTCGCCGCACGGTGAGACCATTAGAGCACCGCAGAGCAAGAGGCTTGGCTCGCCGCACAGCAAGAGCGGATCCATCGGCGCTTGCCTGCTGTCGACAGGGCGTCACAGTTGGGTACACGTCCCTTCAGTACCCCCATTCCTTGCCAGGAATGGGTAGAGGCCCTCTGCGCCGTACTTGCACCAGAGGCCGACCGCGCACTACTTGCACCAGACGCCCGCTGCACCATTCGCATGGGTCGCCCCGTTCGCCTTGTTCGTGACCCGCTCGATGCCAACACGTTGGTTGCTAGGCTCGACCGCCTCCTTGGCCCAGGTGTCCACCTGGGTGCAGTAGAGGAACATGGTCATTGCATCCTCGAGCTGGTGATCTCCGATGAAATAGCGAACTTGGAGCTCGAGATCGCGCTCCAGATGTACCGCGAGCATGTCGACCGCTTGGACGAACGCCTGCACGAGGTCAGGCAGAGCCAAGAGCTACCGTAGCCAAGGGCTGCTGGTCATGGTCTCATGGACGCGTTTTATTTTATTGAGTTGTTTCGACGTGGATCGCTATGTATTCACAGCAATCATAATATTGCTCTATTTATTGCTCTGTTTTAATGTGTGTACCCTGTTTTCCATTCTTATATGTTCTGTTTCAAGTGTATATATGCTTTTCATTCTGTATATGTGGATGATAACAACTAGATACAAATTAGTATACAAAAACAGATAGAAAATGGAATTCATAATATTTATATCAATTGTTCATTAGTTCACCATAGAATATATATAATATCATCACATATATGTGCTGATACTTAACTACTAGGTACAATGCATAAAATTGAAAACGAACAATATTAAAACTAATAATCCCTCCTGGGGGCAGTATTCCGGCAACCCCTCGCCAACAGCTCCCTGGTGCGGGCGTATTTCCAGCGCGGAGGCAGTACTCCGCCTCCTCCACCTCGCAGTGCTTGATGTATCGATCTACCTCTTGCTGGCGGATGAGCACGAATGATCTTGCCATTTTGTTGGGAGCCCACCAGAGCTCCGTGTCGATGGCACGCTAGAGCTTACCGGCCCACCTCCACGCAGCGATGAGGCACCTAGCGCCTTTGACCTTCCTCGCGAAGTACCCGTCTTTGTACACCTCCTCCGCACGACGACGTGCTCGCGCCCAAAGCTCCACCGCCTCCTTTTTCCAGGCGACATCACGGGCTTCACAGGCCGCCTGGTACCTGCCTTCCTCCTCCGCCATCTCCTTCTTGAACATCACTTGCCTGGCTTTCTCAGCCAGCGACAGCGACTTCCACAGACAAAGATTTTTCTGGCCCCAAAACCAATCCAAAGTTGGGGGGTCCATCACAACCTTGTCCGCGCGTAGGGGTCCTCCTCGTCGCTGCTCTTTGACTGAGCGTCCTTGGGGGGTGGCGACTCCTCGTCGGTGCATGGGCAGATCGGCGGCGCCATGGTAGAGATTTGAGAGAGAGAGAGAGAGAGAGAGAGATAGGGCGAGCGAGGGGAGGATGTAGATGAGAATGCAGGCGGGACGATGTGAGCAAGGTACTATTTATTGGCGGTCGAAATCTAGATCGACGGAAACAATCACACGCCGGTCACCGGAATTTATGAGTACTATAGTTTGAATTACACACGATTCCCGCAGGAAAATCCGTGTGTGAACTTAATAGCTGACGATTTTCAATACAGAACCGTGTCTGATTAATAACCCGCACCACTCACCTTCCAAATCCCGAGGCGCGAAATAGAGTGCCAATCATGTGGGGCCGGTTGTCTTGCCAGATCTTTACATTTTCTATTTTGAACACTAGATATTTACATCGTCTGATGATTTTTTAATTCGCACACAAGTACACAAAAATATGATTTTTCAAACCGTTATGGTTAGCCGTTGCATGTAGATGTAGTTCAAATTTGAATTACGGTCATTAAATGTCTAGAAAATCACTTAAATGTCTTTAAAAGATCAAATGACCCCTAGAATTTTCCAAATTTCCACATGACAGTTGTATTAGCGCACGTTAAATGTAGAAAAAAATTGAAGCTCATAAGAGGAAGCTATCTCATGTTCGTCATCAAACATACACTGTTCCCTATTAGAAACACGAGCCTTCTAGTGAGTTGCTATGGTTTGTGAGGGGTGTGTGTCCAAACTTTCATCAAACATGCCAATTTTTTTAACACATCATCTTGGTGACATGACATTACATCAAGCAAGGTTTCATGTTTTTCTGATTAGTTTTTAATTTTTTGGAATTAAAATGCCATGGCACTCCATGCATGTGTCCGTGCTGTGACACCAATATGTTTGAAAATTCCTTCTAATTTACTGCACATGAAATTAGCTCGCACACAAGTACACAAATATGCTTTTTCAAACTGTTATGGTTAGCCGTTGCATGTAGATGTAGTTCAAATTTGAATTAAGATCATCAAATGGCTACAAAATCACTTAAATATCTTTAAAAGGTCAAATGACCCGTAGAATTTTCCAAATTTTCACATGACAGTTGTATTAGTGCATGTTAAATGTAGAAAGGCCGTAAGAGGAAGATATCTCCCGTTCGTCATCAAACATGCGTTGTTCCCTCTCGGAACCACGAGCCTTCTAGTGAGTTGCTCCTATTTGTGAGGGGTGTGTGTCCAAACTTCCATCAAACAGGCCAATTTTTTACCACATCATCTTGGTGGCATGATATTACATCAACCAAGGTTTCATGTTTTTCTGATCATTTTTTAATTTTCTAGAATTAAAATGCCATGGCACTCCATGCATGTGTCCATGCCGTGAAACCAATATGTTTGAAAAATCCTTCTACTGCACATGGCATTAACTAGCACACAAGTACACAAATATGATTTTTCAAACTGTTATGGTTAGCCGTTGCATGTAGATGTAGTTCAAATTTGAATTACGGTCATTAAATGTCTAGAAAATCACTTAAATGTCTTTAAAAGATCAAATGACCGCTAGAATTTTCCAAATTTCCACATGACAGCTGTATTAGCGCACGTTAAATGTAGAAAAAAAATTGAAGCTCAAAAGAGGAAGCTATCTCATGTTCGTCATCAAACATACATTGTTCCCTATTAGAAACACGAGCCTTCTAGTGTGTTGCTATGGTTTGTGAGGGGTGTGTGTCCAAACTTTCGTCAAACATGCCAATTTTCTTAACACATCATCTTGGTGACATGACATTACATCAAGCAAGGTTTCATGTTTTTTTGATTATTTTTTAATTTTTTGGAATTAAAATGCCATGGCACTCCATGCATGTGTCCGTGCTGTGACACCAATATGTTTGAAAATTCCTTCTAATTTACTGCACATGAAATTAGCTCACACACAAGTACACAAATATGCTTTTTCAAACTGTTATGGTTAGCCATTGCATGTAGATGTAGTTCAAATTTGAATTAAGATCATTAAATGGCTACAAAATCACTTAAATATCTTTAAAAGGTCAAATGACCCGTAGAATTTTCCAAATTTTCACATGACAGTTGTATTAGTGCATGTTAAATGTAGAAAGGCCGTAAGAGGAAGATATCTCCCGTTCGTCATCAAACATGCATTGTTCCCTCTCGGAACCACGAGCCTTCTAGTGAGTTGCTCCTGTTTGTGAGGGGTGTGTGTCCAAACTTCCATCAAACAGGCCAATTTTTTACCACATCATCTTGGTGGCATGATATTACATCAACCAAGGTTTCATGTTTTTCTGATCATTTTTTAATTTTCTGGAATTAAAATGCCATGGCACTCCATGCATGTGTCCATGCCGTGAAACCAATATGTTTGAAAAATCCTTCTACTGCACATGGAATTAATTAGCACACAAGTACACAAATATGATTTTTCAAACTGTTATGGTTAGCCGTTGCATGTAGATGTAGTTCAAATTTGAATTACGGTCATTAAATGTCTAGAAAATCACTTAAATGTCTTTAAAAAATCAAATGACCCCTAGAATTTTCCAAATTTCCACATGACAGTTGTATTAGCGCACGTTAAATGTAGAAAAAAAATTGAAGCTCATAAGAGGAAGCTATCTCACGTTCGTCATCAAACATACATTGTTCCCTATTAGAAACATGAGCCTTCTAGTGAGTTGCTATGGTTTGTGAGGGGTGTGTGTCCAAACTTTCATCAAACATGCCAATTTTTTTAACACATCATCTTGGTGACATGACATTACATCAAGCAAGGTTTCATGTTTTTCTGATTACTTTTTAATCTTTTGGAATTAAAATGCCATGGCACTCCATGCATGTGTCCGTGCTGTGACACCAATATGTTTGAAAATTCCTTCTAATTTACTGCACATGAAATTAGCTCGCACACAAGTACACAAATATGCTTTTTCAAACTGTTATGGTTAGCCATTGCATGTAGATGTAGTTCAAATTTGAATTAAGATCATTAAATGGCTACAAAATCACTTAAATATCTTTAAAAGGTCAAATGACCCGTAGAATTTTCCAAATTTTCACATGACAGTTGTATTAGTGCATGTTAAATGTAGAAAGGCCGTAAGAGGAAGATATCTCCCGTTCGTCATCAAACATGCATTGTTCCCTCTCGGAACCACGAGCCTTCTAGTGAGTTGCTCCTGTTTGTGAGGGGTGTGTGTCCAAACTTCCATCAAACAGGCCAATTTTTTTACCACATCATCTTGGTGGCATGATATTACATCAACCAAGGTTTCATGTTTTTCTGATCATTTTTTAATTTTCTGGAATTAAAATGCCATGGCACTCCATGCATGTGTCCATGCCGTGAAACCAATATGTTTGAAAAATCCTTCTACTGCACATGGGATTAACTAGCACACAAGTACACAAATATGATTTTTCAAACTGTTATGGTTAGCCGTTGCATGTAGATGTAGTTCAAATTTGAATTACGGTCATTAAATGTCTAGAAAATCACTTAAATGTCTTTAAAAGATCAAATGACCCCTAGAATTTTCCAAATTTCCACATGACAGTTGTATTAGCGCACGTTAAATGTAGAAAAAAAATTGAAGCTCATAAGAGGAAGCTATCTCATGTTCGTCATCAAACATACATTGTTCCCTATTAGAAACACGAGCCTTCTAGTGAGTTGCTATGGTTTGTGAGGGGTGTGTGTCCAAACTTTCGTCAAACATGCCAATTTTCTTAACACATCATCTTGGTGACATGACATTACATCAAGCAAGGTTTCATGTTTTTCTGATTATTTTTTAATTTTTTGGAATTAAAATGCCATGGCACTCCATGCATGTGTCCGTGCTGTGACACCAATATGTTTGAAAATTCCTTCTAAATTACTGCACATGAAATTAGCTCACACACAAGTACGCAAATATGCTTTTTCAAACTGTTATGGTTAGCCATTGCATGTAGATGTAGTTCAAATTTGAATTAAGATCCTTAAATGGCTACAAAATCACTTAAATATCTTTAAAAGGTCAAATGACCCGTATAATTTTCCAAATTTTCACATGATAGTTGTATTAGTGCATGTTAAATGTAGAAAGGCCGTAAGAGGAAGATATCTCCCGTTCGTCATCAAACATGCATTGTTCCCTCTCGGAACCACGAGCCTTCTAGTGAGTTGCTCCTGTTTGTGAGGGGTGTGTGTCCAAACTTCCATCAAACAGGCCAATTTTTTACCACATCATCTTGGTGGCATGATATTACATCAACCAAGGTTTCATGTTTTTCTGATCATTTTTTAATTTTCTGGAATTAAAATGCCATGGCACTCCATGCATGTGTCCATGCCGTGAAACCAATATGTTTGAAAAATCCTTCTACTGCACATGGAATTAACTAGCACACAAGTACACAAATATGATTTTTCAAACTGTTATGGTTAGCCGTTGCATGTAGATGTAGTTCAAATTTGAATTACGGTCATTAAATGTCTAGAAAATCACTTAAATGTCTTTAAAAGATCAAATGACCCCTAGAATTTTCCAAATTACCACATGACAGTTGTATTAGCGCACGTTAAATGTAGAAAAAACATTGAAGCTCATAAGAGGAAGCAATCTCACGTTCGTCATCAAACATACATTGTTCCCTATTAGAAACATGAGCCTTCTAGTGAGTTGCTATGGTTTGTGAGGGGTGTGTGTCCAAACTTTCGTCAAACATGCCAATTTTTTTAACACATCATCTTGGTGACATGACATTACATCAAGCAAGGTTTCATGTTTTTCTGATTACTTTTTAATTTTTTGGAATTAAAATGCCATGGCACTCCATGCATGTGTCTGTGCTGTGACACCAATATGTTTGAAAATTCCTTCTAGTTTACTGCACATGAAATTAGCTCGCACACAAGTACGCAAATATGCTTTTTCAAACTGTTATGGTTAGCCATTGCATGTAGATGTAGTTCAAATTTGAATTAAGATCATTAAATGGCTACAAAATCACTTAAATATCTTTAAAAGGTCAAATGACCCCTAGAATTTTCCAAATTTTCACATGATAGTTGTATTAGTGCATGTTAAATGTAGAAAGGCCGTAAGAGGAAGATATCTCCCGTTCGTCATCAAACATGCATTGTTCCCTCTCGGAACCACGAGCCTTCTAGTGAGTTGCTCCGGTTTGTGAGGGGTGTGTGTCCAAACTTCCATCAAACAGGCCAATTTTTTTACCACATCATCTTGGTGGCATGATATTACATCAACCAAGGTTTCATGTTTTTCTGATCATTTTTTAATTTTCTGGAATTAAAATGCCATGGCACTCCATGCATGTGTCCATGCCGTGAAACCAATATGTTTGAAAAATCCTTCTACTGCACATGGAATTAACTAGCACACAAGTACACAAGTATGATTTTTCAAACCGTTATGGTTAACTGTTGCATATAGATGCAATTCAAATTTGAATTACTGTCATTAAATGGTTAGAAAATCACTTAAATGTCTTTAAAAGGTCAAATGACCCATGAATTTTCCAAATTATCACATGACAGTTGTATTAGTGCATGTTAAAATGTAGAAAAAAATTGAAGGCCGTAAGAGGAAGCTATCTCCCGTTTGTCATCAAACATGCATTGTTCCCTCTCGGAACCACGAGCCTTCTAGCGAGTTGCTTCGGTTTGTGAGGGGTGTGTGTGTCCAAACTTTCGTCAAACATGCCAATTTTTTTACCACATCATCTTGGTGGCATGAAAGTACATCAAGCAAGGTTTCATGTGTTTCTGATCTTTTTTTATTTTTTTGGAATTTAAATGCCGTGGCACTCCATGCATGTGTCTAGGGCGTGAGACCAATACATTTGAAATTTCCTTCCAATTTACTGCACATGGAATTAACTCGCACACAAGTACACAAATATGATTTTTCAAACCATTATGGTTAGCCGTTGCATGTAGATGTAGTCTAAATTTGGATCATGGTCATTAAATGGCTAGAAAATCACTTAAATGACTTATTAAACATGCATTGTTGCATCTCGGAATCACGAGCCTTCTAGTGTGTTGCTTCGGTTTATGAGGGGTGTGTGTCCAAACTTTCGTCAAACATGCCAACTTTTTTACCACATCATCTTGGTAGCATGACATTACATCAAGCAAGCTTTCACGTGTTTCTGATCTTTTTCAGTTTTTTGGAATTTAAATGCCATGGCACTCCATGCTTAATTGCGTCATAGCCGCAAGACCAATATGTTTGAAAATCCTTTCGAATTTCCCGCACATGGAATTAACTCACACACAAGTACACAAAATATGACTTTTCAAACCGTTATGATTAGTTATTGCATGTACGTGTAGTTTAAATTTGAATTACGGTCATTAAATGGCTAGAAAATCATTTAAATGTCTTAAAAGGTCAAATGACCCCTAAAATTTTCCAAAATTTGACATGACAGTTGTATTAGTACTACAAATTTTCTCATACATTTAAAACACCATCCGTTGCCACTTTACTCCAAATTCGTCTTTAACAGC